>NC_142426.1:6038851-6702184 GCF_059516105.1 Syngnathus floridae | reverse complement strand
CCCTGTGTAGCCTGGATGCACGACAAAAAATCTCAGTCACCATCAAAAACCACCCTCGACAGTCGAGAAACCAAGGCACTGATAAAATACAATACATGCGTATTTGCCAAAATTTTATTTTGAAGTTGGTTATCGTCATGGCTTCGTCCGGCTTGACTGTCTTCCTGACCATGCACGTCAAATAAACACGTACCCAAGGCAGATTTTTTTTTTTTTTGTTGGAGTACTCAAATTTCTCCTACCTAGAACACCGCGTACTGTTGAAAACACGTAAAGTGTTGCACGCCGTGCTAGTTAGAATGCCCCCTCTGGTGAAGACATTGACTATGTAGTGGTTGGTGGTCACACTTAATGACCTTCCCAAAACTGCCCTCAAATACCAGAAAGCTACCCCAGCTGCACTGCACATGTAAGCGGTTTTATTGCGCAGCGACAGGTATTTGGGGAAAACGTTGCTAGGAGACTGCACAGTCGAACAATCCAACTCCTTTGATGAAGATTCTGCGACTGTTTTTTTTTTTTTGGGTGTGAGCAGGTTCAACGTTGCACCATTCAGTTTTGCACGGCCCTGGCCTAGGTGAAGCTACTGGTGAGATCTGATCAAATCAGCATATTTGAACCCTGAGCAATTTGTGATTCCCCAGGAGGCGGCGAAGTCTGGAAAAGAGCGCTTGTAAACGAGGATGTGTGGGGAGTGTTTCGCCGCTTTCTGCGAAAAAAAAAAAGGTGCAAAGGATCAACTTTGCTTCGGCTGCGGGTGATTTTTCCACATTTTTGTACAAAGGTTGAGTCACACTCATCTTGACTCGTTTTGATTTTTACAACATGATTAAGACATCATCCCTTGAGCACCTTAGGGCGGTTTCCCAAATAGAAGGCATCGTCTGGCTTAATAAAAATGATACAACCTCATTTCACCATAAGGGGCATGATATTGTCAAGTATTCCTCTGGAAATGAATCCCTAAAATGGCTGCTTTCTTTTTGATTTAAAAAAATAAAATAAAAATTGATCATGCAAATGTACCTAATGTTCAGTCCAATCCTGACGTGTTTCTAACTTGGGGATGGGATCAGTGAACATTCCTCTTCCCTGTCTCTTTAACTATTGATGAACATGTAAGTGGTCCACTCTGGCAGTGCTGCTCGACTTCCTGATTGTTATTTCAGCTGGAGACGCTCAGGACACTGCCCCGAGATGCCTTTATTTATTATTGAGAACCACGGGTGCTTTCTTCTGTGGTAAGAGGTGTTCTGCTCGGCGACCGCAGTCCAAACCGCCGCGCCGAATAAACCTCAGAGGTTTTAAATTCAAAGGAGTTAAACTTGAAAGAACATTAAACGGCATCAGGAGTGACAAGCATTACGATGAATGATCATTCAGTCAAGCCTCAACAAAGTTTTTGCCATTAATAGCCTCAATATCAACACGTGTTTGCTTTGCGCCAAATCACCGGAGAAGATTTGCAAGGTTCAAGTGGACTCGGTAGTTTCTGTACACGGTAATGGAAATGTATTACGTCGTCGTATTATTCTTTCTCGGTGGAGGTAAATAGGTTTCCGAGGTGGTTTGTGGGGGGAGGACGAGGGGGTCTTACCCTGCATGGTGGTACATGTGGGTTCGGGGAAGAGAGGAATAAGCAGGAGGTAGATGAGGTAGATGAGGGACAGGACGTTGTACCTGAAGAGACAAGCTGAGGACAGAGAAGACAAAGCGTGATTAAGCTAATGTTAGCATGTGTGTTTATTTCCTTCTGAGTTCAAAACAGCCATCCCAAGAAAGTGAGACTGTGGAGTAGAACACTAAAATATTATCAGTATGTGTATTCATTTTCTTCTCATTTATGTATGCCAAGAAAGTGGAGCGTGAACTGCTAAGCTAATGTTAGCATGGGTGTTGATTTTTTTGCCATTTACCAGGTATTGAGGAAAACATTGGTACAAAGTGTTGTTTAAAAAAAAAAAAACATGGACACATTAGATAGCGCATTACTCAGCCAATAAAGCCATTTCCTGTTTAGAGAGTCGAGGATGCATCACAACAAATGACACGTGTACTTTAGTGCAAAATGTTCAAACACTTAAATGCAAACTTGCACTTCAAGTACAGCCCTTCCGTGACTTGCAAGGTAGGCTGGGTGAAGCGTCGCCATTTTCAAGTTATAAGCAGAGTTCCGCTAAGTTTTACTGGATGCACTTATGCAATGAAATAAAAGCATATTCCTCCTTTAAAAGCTGTAAAACCTTGTTTGAATTTATTGTATCAAGCCTCCCTCCCTTTTTTTTCTGGAGGTATGCGTTGAGTCCTCTCAAGTTCTTTCTTTCTGCTCGAAAATCAACAAGCGCATCATTAACAAGCCTAAAAAAATTAGTGGACTGCTAAAAAAACACTGCTTTTATTTATCTTTGCACACTCAAAGGTCCCATTCAGCCAACATTTGCCTTGGCTCCCCTTACTGCTCTCACACTGAAAGCCTAATCTAATTATTAAGACTATACAGTACGTAAGCCTCCCACTAACTGCTAAAAAAAATATCAGGAGCCAAGTGGTTTGAGGTATTTATCTGCAGACGCTTGACTCTATGCTTCCCGTCTGCTTTTGTTGAGTCACTCGCTGTGGATCCATAAAAAAATAAGAATATAAGCGCCTTTTGTTTTCACATATCACATGAAGCAAAAAAAATAAGTTGAAGCGGACCTTTGTCTCGTCTCGTCTTTCAAAAAGCCGCAAAAGCTGACACAAAACCACAAAGAAGGCAGAGTTTGGGGCCAGAAATATAAACGGATGTTAAGGAGGCGCAGCGTAGCACCTCGAGCGATAAGTGAGGAATTCTTAACCAGCAGAAGAACTTTTTTTTTTTAAACCAGAAGAGTATCAAGTCACTCCTGTGCAAATCTTAACTTTAAATATGACTTGAATAGACTTAAAAACACACACATAAGATGATCATTGGAGGAAAAAGATCATAATCTTGTTGTTTGTCAAGCTAATGTAGCGAATGCCAACAAACTAGCTAGCAATGTTGAATGTTAAGTAGTAGCATGCTAGTTTGCGCTTAATAGATTTGAACAACAAACAGTAATGCTTTTATTTGTCTTATTTCAAACAAAAAACAAGTTTGTGAGTCATGCTAATTTGAGTTGCTAGCAGTTACTAATAAGTTAGTTTCCCTTTAATAAACTTTAACAACAAATGTGAGTCATGTTTTTGTTGTTTGTTCTGCTTAAATAATTAAGTTTGCAAGTCATGCTAATGTGGCTAATGGAAAGTGGTCACAAAAGGTCAATAAGTGTGTCTTAGAGATCAAGTGACAAGTAGTTGCGAGCTAATTTGATATGAGATGATTGCGGCAATATTCAGAATGCCAAATTACATTCCATAACTTTTACATACATTAAAACATTGTAAAGAAAATGTCCAATTTCTTTTCATGTCAAGTTTCAGAGTCATGCTAATGTGGCTAATGCAACTAGCCCCTTATCAGTCGCAAAAACACGACAAAACAGTCTCTCTTACGATCAAGATCCAACTACACGGCGATGCTCTGCTATTTGTTGATTTTGGAGAAACAGCACCCAGGAGCTTGGCTTTGACAGGCTTGTCCTCCAGTCAAAAAAAAAACAAAACTGTACTACACAGCTGTGGTGGGTGTTGTTTGGGTCTTGTACATATTGTGTACACAAGGACTCTACGGCTGTGGGTTTTCAAAAGAGGTGATGCTAGATGGCCATCAGGGATCTAGGAGGGTTTAAAAAAGCAACTACGTAACGCGAGCGACAGTGGCGGGGATGCATATGTGGTGGCGGATGGGAAGGAAGCGGCAGGTGTTTGAATCCCAGAAACAAAAAGCAGTCCGTCGTCACTCCGACTTTGGTCTTTTTTATCACTTGGCTGCAAATGCACTAAACACTGAGAGGTCATTCCATTTGCTTCCTTTTGTTTCTCTCTCATACTTTCATTCTTTTCATTCAGACAAAGTTTGTGATTTCATAATAAAAATCTCAAATCAAAGATGAATGTAACAAATACATATATCTTATATACATCATGTTTATCCTAAAATGAAGCTCCCATGCCCGCTGTATTATCTTATAAGCCGTCCATTTTGTTCACGGTGGCCTGAAACAGGCGAGTTGGGTGGTGGTAAGAAAACTCAGCAAAGTGTTAGAGTTGGGGTCACAGGTTGGGGTGATTACTACTTCGATTATCGGCGGACATTTTCATCAAGGCGTGACCCTCGACAGCCCTTGCCCGATGACATCGTCGCCATCACCGCAGTCTGCCGCCGCCGAGCATTATCCCATACGTTCCACTTTACATTTCCCTCCTCCCCGCTTCCTGTCGGTGACGACGGACAGGAGTGCTCATTTTGCACTCCCAAAAAGACATCAATTATTAAAAAGGTATGCTTACGATAAAAGGCAAGTCAATTCTCTCATTGGCAATCCGCATTAATAATTCATGATGTTAAAACGGCTTTCCACCAATTAATGGAGCCCATGCATGACCTCGCAATGGCTTCTGGAAATAACGATGCGGTCGGTGATGCTTGTGCATTACGGCACGCTTATAAAAAAAAAAAAAAAAAAAAAAAAAAGATGGGCTCGGACCTTCGTGACTCCTTGTGCATTTGTGGCCTGACCACAAAATGGCCGCTTAAACACCCAAAAGTAAACACCACTTCATTGAGGCCAGGACATGACCGCACCTCTAATGAACCACTCAATGAACAACAAGTCACCAAGTTCAACTTGAAACATTTATGCCTAAAAATGGTTCAATATGCCAAAGATGTCAAACAAAACAGGTGAATCCAAATTAGTGAGCATATAAAGTTTCGCTAATTTGTACTTAATTAGCAGTGATCTGGTTTTTTTTTTAAAGTTAAATATATGCAATAGCTTTTTATTTATTTATTTGTATCAAATCCACTGATATTTCCGCAAACATCTTCCTGTCCCGATCTCCATTGCATGGAAATCCACAGCAATTGTTGTGCACTATAGATAATAAAATATACTAAAAAGATTTTTTATAAAAGTTAAAAAATATATCTAAAAATTGAAAGAAAATGTCATATTTATACATGGAAAAGCAGCGCAGTTTTGCTTTCTTTTTCTATTACTATCCAGGAGTTAACCATAAAATATTAAATGTGTTAAAAATGAACATACATTAAAAAATACATAAATAATGGGGGGAAAACATTTGAATGAAAAATTATGCACATTTTCATTGCTTTTATTCTAACTCCAACATCCATAAATTGCCTGTAATACGAGCTAAATACAAGTGCAATAAAAGCTTGTTTATGAATGAATCATCCAGATTGTGGAGGATTTTATATTTACAGTCACGCAAGGTGAACGCTGACGTGAATAAACACGCATCAATCCACGTATCATTTAAGGGAATTTAGGTCTAGCACTGCTGACAGATTTAGGGCCTGACCTAAGGTGCTTTATTTATCTATAATGGCTGGCACTTCCATGTCAAAAAGTAGCAAAGGTCCTTTTCCCCAAATAACCCCGACGGTGACATTACTCCTTAAAGTGGCTAATTTAACTTACCATAAATATTGTGACTGCAACTGGGTTGAAGGTACAACACCCATTTTGGATGGATAGTGTTTAAAACAAACAGGCTTCTGTACAGTTGTCATTTTTAATGTTTAAATTCACTCATGGTGACGTAAATAAAGTGTAAAAGGCCATTTTCACCACGTGTCTTGAAGGCAAGATTCATTATGCAGCACATTCACATGACCACAGTGCAATCACATTTCCCTGAGGTGTAGATTTATATTAGAAAATACTACAATAATAATGTTGACATTCATGTCTGTAGAAGGCATTTGGTTGCTACTTCATTGAGGCAGCTGGGGTAAATGTCACCTTTCATTTTCCAATCAGATGAATCAATATAAGTGTCTAAAAGTACTTTGGAGCCTTGAGGTGAATTATGCCACTTTGATTAAATGTTGCCTTCAAGGCAGCTGGGGGAAAATGTCACTTTTGTTTTTCATTACTGTAAGTGAAGTGGTTACACTCAAGGTAATTTAGCTTGAAATAGAACAAAACTTTTAAAGAAGATTTGAAATGTTGAAGGGAGAAGATGGAGAGCATCACTTTTGTTTTTACATTGATGTGAAAGTTTTTTTTTAATTTCACATTTAATAATTTACCTGTATTGCTCTCTGCTCCTTCCATTAACCCAGGCGGATAAATAACGTTTTCTGAAACTGAATGGGGCTGAAATTTCTAGTTTCTTTAGAAAATGACCTTTAGAGAAAAACTGTGCCTTAGTTAAAAAATGCCTTCAAATAATCCAGGGTCAATGCTAATTCTCTTATTATATCTTAGAAGTCAATACAACCATGGTTATGTAGTTAAATGTAATTTCCCCACAAAAAAAGCCCCAAATCCAATGCTTTTAGTAGTTGACAGGTTATCTTAAAGCACACTGTCCAGTTCTCTTTTGATATTGATAGGAATGAAGTTAATTCGTCAGTGTAAAAGTTATTTTCAACAACTGCCATGAAGGCACCGTTTGTGTTTTACTGTAGTTTAAATGCTGCCTTCAATGAAAGTAGGGCAAATTGAAATTATTTGTTTACGTTGTAAATTACGTGCAAGTAGCTAAGTGTTTAGAAGAAGGGGGGTAAACAAGGGTGACGTAATCCGTCACTCATCTCCAGTCCGAAATGGAAACGCGATATATTCGAAATTTAAATTAAAAACTCACCGGCTGCGAGGCAGGCAGGCAACAGCAGCCTGAAGACCAGCCCGCACACCACCTCCGAGGCCATGGCGCGCGCCTCTTTGGCAGCTCCAAGAAACTCTCTCTCTTCTCTCTTTTCTCTCTCTCACTCTTCCTCGGTCGTTAGAGTCTCCGTCTCATCCCCTTCCCAAAAAATTGTCTCAAATCCTGGCTGTCACGGGTGTACACGCCTCCCAACCAGTCGGCTGTGGCTGAACGAGACACCTGAGCGGCGGCTTGTCCAAGGTGGCGAGAGGAGGCCACTTCCAGGCTTCATCATCACCATCCACACCCGGCAGCTCATAGCCAAAAGAGACTTTTGTTAGCGGGCGTTGCGTTCAAGTCATGTTCGCCACTCAAATGGTCACCGGTCGCGTTGCTGAAAGAAACTGTTGCTGAAAAGAAACAACAGGTAGTCAAGTTGAAAAATAGCTTCTTTGTAGAGGCGTTAAAAGTGTCATTTGTTGGACTTTGCCAGACTTTGTAGAGGTTCACCTCTCCTCGGTGTGGCTCCTTGGGTGGATTTAACACTTTTGAGTGAAACTGGGCGCGCGCGTGGGCTGTGCTAGCCTTATCGGGAAGGCAACAAGTGATTGGCATATCTGCTTACCAATCAAAAACCTTCCTCTAGTTTGTGACTCCACCCTCAGACGATAATTGGCGCGAATGATAGGGGGAGGCGAGAACACGAACACTTGTAGCGCAAACGTTCGCAACAATGTCACTAAAAAAGTAGCTTGTTTTGTGCTTTTTCAATTATATTTATGCATTTTATATTTTAATTATTTGCTAAAAATGTTTTACGAGTTTTAAGGCGTGTCTTTGATAATTTTATGACACGCTCCCACACCCAAAATTTGATGACCGTCTCGAACAAAGAGAAACAGCGTCACCTATAGGTTTAGAAACGAGTCTGCACCTGCGCATTCATTTCTAATCGAGTCAAGAGAATTTTCATTATTAAACTTTTTTTTTATTCAAATTGCGTTTTGGAAGAATTGTTAAAATAATAGTAACTATTATACAACGATCATAGAAGCACATATTAATCATTTTATTGACTTATACTGCTCTAATTAAAAATCTATTGTGCAAAGATTTTTACCTTGTCAATAGTAATTCAAAATAGGCTTGTTGTGAACTAATTCAACTTAAACAACTATGTAGTACAGTATGATATAGTAATACTGTATAATCATTTATAGGATAATTTTTTAATGCTTTTTTTATCTTTTACGGTTCCAACAAAAATGTAATGATGATTTTTCGTTGGAAAAATAATAGGGGTATCAATTTAAATAAATTCTGAATACGTTGATCATATTGTTAATTATAACAATCGAGCCACTGTGATGGTTTACTTATATGTGGAAGACTACTAAATTAATCTATGTTAATATGTTAAATTAATGCCATGCCAGATATGACAATATAGTTACAAATGAATGTCCATTATTTGAAGACATCGTTAGTGGGACCGTTATAATTGGATATATTTTTTAATATTTCACAAAGCATCATGTTGACAGTAATCAATATTTTCAGTAGATCAAATGCACTGATAAATGCCGCACTGCGCTAGTGCCTTGATCTATTGAAATGACATAATTTATCAGTTTCTGCAAAGCATGATGGGAGTGAACAGCTTGAGTGGTTGATACGGGACAAACTGAACAACATCAGTTTGAGGCGCTGACCCAAACGGGCCGGATGCCGTCGTCACTGCCACAGCAGTCGATAACGTCAGCCCGTGATTTGTGTCAGGATGTGCCAGTCCAATCACTCCCTGCCAATGTTGGGGGGAATGTTTATCTTTGATCCATTATTTATCCCATGCTGAAGAGGGACTTATTGACTTCTTCCCAAATGGACCCGACTGGTTAAAACATTGACGATGATTCAGCACTAAATGTGGCTTTGCATCTTGGCCCAACATCATTGAGAGTGGAGAATGCAACTGTCTTGCACGATCTCTGCGTGAAAGGCCGTATCCAACGGGATGCTGGTCGTCTATAGGCCGGGGTTCGGCGCTTGGCACGCTTCCTTGGAAATGATGTTTTCTTTTCACTTAACACCGGAACAGGCCAGGACAAATGGAGTGAACGTTATTTGATGATGTCGGTCGGGATAATGGCTTTCAACCACTTGTTTATTGTTGTCATTGAGCAGGAGGAAGGAGTCGAGGCACCTAATGCACCCACTGGACTGGATAGCCGGGATGCTGGGCAGCAAACACAACAACACACTTTTACGGACATACTTTTATATGTTGTTTCTTGCAGAGAAAACACAAGGCCTTAGGTTGCTCATCAGCATTACTACCATTATGATCAGCAGTAGGGCATCACCACAGGGATGAAGTCAATGCAGCAAAGTGGAGGTGAATTACTCCATAGCTGGTTCGTGGTGGTTTCAAAATGCACATGTAATTTGATTTAATCTTTAATCATTAACATTGCAGACCTCCCTATAACCTAAACAAGAACACACATTCACACATCTACATACATGCACACGCAGTATCGGTGCATTAGGTGTAATGCAATTTGACCAAGTTTATACAGTCAAAGTAAAGTTTCCTGCTGAGACAGCAAATTCACTAATGGACGGAGATGGTTCATTATCCTGCACTACCTTTCAAACGTCACCGGTAGTTAACAAATAAAAAGACTTAAAAAAAAAACTCGTCAATTGTCTTACGTCATACTTTGTTCATGTCATGTCCCTGTTGGCCACAAGGGCGCGCCAGAATGACTCCTAGTCACGTGACAAAAACAGTAAGATGGCGCCCTACGTAGCTGTACTTCTGTTGTTACGTAGTTGTTATTGTTTTTTGTTGTTTTTGCCGTTTGAAAACGCTGCTGAACTTCTAAACGAACCATGTTACAAACCCATCAATGACAGCAGGCCAGACTTTGTTCGGTGAGTTTATAGACGTGCGTATTTGCTGCTCTACTGAGAAGGTTTCTGTCTTCAATAACTACCTGTAATGTGCTAGTGATATTAGTGACGACTTATTGCATAGTATTGATTATTTTTTTTTTTAAATCTGTGGTTCCAAAATAATATAATAAAAACCGCGAAGTAACCATTAAAAATACAGCAGTAAAATGAAATACAACATATTTTTTATTTTCTACACAAAGTGCCTATTTTAATCAGGAATAAAATGTCTTTTTTTTCTATAGAACACACCCTCGACCCCACGAGCACATGAAGGTGTCCGACCTTCCCCGTTCGTGGGATTGGAGAAATGTGGACGGGCAGAATTACGTGAGCATCACAAGAAACCAGCACATACCTCAGTACTGCGGCTCCTGCTGGGCCATGGGAGCCACTAGCGCCCTTGCCGGTAACCGTGGCGAATGCCTGGGCAGGCACACGGGGAGACAAACGCGTTAACATTTTGTCAATCTCGCCCTAGACCGCATCAACATCAAACGCAAGGGCGCGTGGCCGTTGGCGTACCTGTCGGTCCAGAATGTCATTGACTGCGGGGGGGCTGGATCGTGTTACGGCGGCGATGACTTGAGGGTGTACGCCTACGCTCATCAGAGTGGCATTCCGGATGAGACCTGCAACAACTACCAAGCTAAAAATCAAAGTAAGACACATGCTACACATGAACTTTTTCCCGCATTACCACCTCTGGCCAGTAGGGGGCGGGCTGTGCATATCCTCACTTTGCACCTCTTGATATTTGACCTCTTTGCTTTCTCTCCCCACATTTCCAACCCTAACAGAGTGTGAGCTTTTCAACCAGTGCGGCTCATGCTCCTCAATGACGTCATGCAACGTGGTGAAGAACTACACCACGTGGAAAGTGGCTGATTATGGAAGCGTGTCCGGGAGAGACCACATGAAGGCGGAGATTTACACCAACGGGCCCATCAGGTAACCAAGACTGATGATTTACCTGTACTCGCCAGATGAGGGAGACGAAGAGCTGAAGTTCTTTTCTTTTCTGTAGTTGTTCTCTGATGGCCACCAAGGCGCTTGACGGCTACTCGGGGGGCATCTTTTCAGAATTTCACCCCCTTTCGCTGCCCAATCACATTGTGTCTGTAGCTGGATGGGGCGTTGCGGATGACAGCACGGAGTTTTGGATCGTCAGGAACTCCTGGGGAGAGTTTTGGGTAAGTGTCACATACGCATATGGCAGTCAGATGTTTTGATTGACATGCTTGCCTATCAAAAATGTATGTTGCTAATGGAAATAGTCTGAAGTGGGGAAATGGAAAATAATTAAATAAATAATGGAAAAGTCATGTCAATTTTTTTTTCCAGGGAGAACATGGCTGGGCCCGGATCGTCACCAGTGCCTTTAAAGGTGGCAAAGGCAACTGGTTCAACTTGGGGATTGAGAAACGCTGTGCATATGGAGATCCTATTGTTATGTCATAGATTGTAATTATTTATGTTCCTGTAAAGAATTCAAGAATATTTTTTTATGGGGAAATGATCACATTTATCATCATGTTACATAAGAGACACCGTTAATTTCGCCAAAATGTTTTCTTCATCAGCGTCGACTATCACAGAGAGACGAGGTGGTTGCTCCACACTGGTTTGTGTGAATATTTTTTAAGATGAACGGAATAAACAAATTCACTGAGGACTGGCTACCTGTCTAAATCAAGGTGTAGTTCCAATTTTGACATATAGGGAGCAGGCTTTGATTGCACTCAGCGCACACGGGACAAACACGCACACTAACAATGCCCAGCAGTGTTGTGAGCACAGAGACCGAACATCTGGAGAGGGCCAAAGCCTCCGCCCACATTTTTGTGCTTTTTGCTCTCTCGAGGCCACACACAAGTCACACCCTTCTGAACTGTTTAATGAACAACAGCATACGAGCTGTGCTAAAAACGAATACAATCTCATTTAACACCGCTTCAAAAAGGCAGCCAATTAATTGTCAAAACAGTACATTGCAAACTTTCTCATTTTGTTCAATATATACAAAAACATATTCCTCTTATCAGCAAGAACTGAAAGAGTCTGCAGTGAAGGTAGGGAAATGCATTTCAACAGACGTGGAGCTATGATTTATTGTTTATGTGAGAGGAATTGCTCATCAAAGGACCATGACTGGTTGAAGTGGTTCAAACAGAAGCTCATGGAACCAGTTTGATGGCAAGCGCACAACACGTACAACCGGCTTGGATAGTCTTAATCCCATTGATCCCATTGGCCCCATCTGCTACAATGAGTGTGTGCGTATGATCATGAATGAATGAAATGCAACTTTAGTTGTTTGTTTTGATGTAGCTGACCTCCAAAATGGAAGCGGTATAATGGGGGAGCAGGACGAATAACTGCACAGGATTGTCCAGATTTTTTTTTTTTTTTATGGGAGTGGGATGGGACGGGAGTGAAAATTGCTGGTGACACCCTCGATTTTGCGCGAGGAGAGACGCACATGAATTTTGGTGAGGATTTTTTTTTTTTTGCTTATTAAGTGACCTTAAGCTTTTTTTACTTTAATTTTAGACTCTGAGGAGACAAGCTCGTCCACCGTGTTTGCCTGAAAAAAACATATGGAATATCTTGAGGATTCCCTTTTAACACTTATTTTGGAATCCAAGCGGAAGTGCGTCGTAAGTGTAGCTTGACGGTCGCAGCGGGTTTTGACGGACTGCGTTTCTCCTCGCGTTACGTTTTTTGTTTTTCTCTCAACTTTACACCCGACATCTTCATCCGCCATCATGAGCCACATCGGGATGGATATTTGAAATAGAGGAGGAGGGGGGAGGACAAGGAGGAGAAGATGCCTCATGGATCGTTCCATCACGTCCTGAGATGAGACCCATGCCCAGGTTCGGCGTCAGGTGGCTGCTCGCCACCGTGCTGATGCTGCTGCTCGGTGGCACATTCTTCTTCTGCGAGTATCTCATCTACTTCCCCGCCATCCTCAAGTGCGCCTGGCCCCGCGTGGAGCATGCGCGCGGTGGCGGGGGGAACGGCATCGACGGTGGGCCGCCGGACGCACCACCGGTCCGCGCCATGGTGCTGTCAGACACGCATCTCCTGGGGGCCGTCGGCGGCCACTGGTTTGACAAGCTCAGGAGGTACGCTGTAAACAACTAACGCAATTGTGTCCTTTACTGATTTGTCAATACCATAACAATAAGCGGGTGCTTCTGTACGCATGCGCAGAGAATGGCAGATGGAGCGCGCGTTCCAGACCGCTCTGTGGCTCCTCAGGCCTGAGGTGGTCTTCATTCTGGGGGACATCTTCGATGAAGGCAAGTGGAGCTCGAAGAAGGTAAGGCGAGAGGCTGGGCGGTTTGGGGGTTGTTTACTCAACTGCAGAGGGTGCCAGCCAATAGTGAGCAACACTGGCCTAACAATCAGAACTCTCGTTATCAATAAAAGTGGACAATTTTTGGATCACATTTGAAGTTCAGCGTTCAAATCTGTCTGAATTTTCTCCAGGTACTCTGGCTTCCTCCCATATTTAAAAAAAATATCAATTTGGAAAAATCTCAAATAAAGGCCTCCCTTGTCCCATTAGAAAAAAAAAATCAAGTATGTAATTAAAGTGGGTAATAAAGAAAGGATGGTGGTCGACAATTCAAGTGCACAACCCATCTCAAATGTTTTCAAGAAAATATCTTGCTTGTCACTTGCTAAATATGAGACGCAACGTGTCTTTCTCTCTGCAGCATTGGGAGGACGACGTGCGGCGCTTCCACAGGATGTTCCGTCACTCCGGGGACACGGAGCTGGTGGTCCTGGTCGGGAATCACGACATTGGCTTCCATTACGAGTAAGGACTGACGCTATTTGTGGAGTCAGCAAAAAATTGGACTTTGATTGGTCGTTTATGATAAGTACTCGACTGGGTGCGTGCACTGTATTAAGCAACCAAAAACAAGATAAAAAATGTCTGATATATTCATTTTGTACAATAGAATATTTCCTGGGGGGAAAATCTTATTTGCTGTATCTACTATAGGCATCAACAGTAATTTCTGATATCAAATGTAGTTAAGTAATGGAAGTTAGAATTTTGATTGATTTGATTTAGTTTCATTTTATTATTTTAGTTTGTATCAGTAATATAATTACAATTTAATTAGTGTGTGAGCTATAACTAACTGATATGTATATGCAATACAAATGCCTTTTCTTACCCTGGCGTGATTCATCATCACATTTACCCTTATGTGGTGACTGCACACAGGAAACAAGTCAAATTAAAAACAAAACATGCTTGCAAACCGGTCAAGTAAGTCAGACCCAAGCAGCCAGGCAAGAACAAGGAAGTAAACAAATGTCCAACAGTCAAACAGCTTAAGAGGAAGTGCAAATGTGCAAATGACGTGTGAAAAATAAGAAATCGTTTCAAACCCCTCTCTGGACAAAGGCCTGTGTTGTGAGATGACTACAAAGAATGTCAGGGAAAGCCTACTCGGACATGGTGTTGCCATTTTTTTTTTTCCTACTTAAGTAGAGTGTAGATTATAGACTAGTTCTACCGCTTGCCACTAAAGTTAACATTGCACCATTATGTTAGGTGCTGATTTTGCTCTTTTCTTGGTGTGTGCGCTTAAAGTTGTGTTTTATCGCCCCCTGCAGGATGGACTGGTTCAAATTGCAGCGCTTCGAGAAGGTTTTCAACGCCTCTTCCACCAGGATAGTCACCAAAAATGGAGTCAAGTGAGTCACTTCTCATGTTTTGACCGAGCATGGTGTCTGAATGCTGATTTATGTGTGTGTGTGTGTGTGTGTGTGTGTGCTTAGCTTCTTGCTGGTGAACAGCGTGGCGCTGCACGGTGACGGTTGTCCCATCTGCCAATCGGTAGAGAAGGAGCTCATCAGACTCTCCAAGGAGCTCAACTGTTCTCTGCAGGCAAGTCGGTGGCACATGCAAAGAAACAACAACAATAAATAGATGGAATTTAATAAAGTCATGTCTACACAGGGTTCAGGGGTCGGCTGTGAGGGCACGCATGTTTTTCCTCCCACACCACCCATCATGTTGCAGGTGGGCTCATTAACCACAAAACAAGAAAGTAAAATGACCCAGCCCTTTTGACGTACATATTTTAACATATATTTTTTTAATTCTTTATACCTTGTGATGATGATGGGGTCGGTTGGCACTTTGCAGCACTACCCGCTCTACAGAGTGAGCGACGCAGGCTGCACAGGAACAGACGCGGCACCACCTGGTGAGCGCCACCTTCTATTCAGGGAGAAGTACGACGTGCTGTCCAAGGAAGCGTCTCAGAAGGTGAGGACCTCTTCTCTGAAATCCTGATGATACATATGAAGGAGTTTTGGTGTCATTGCCTTCAGCTGCTGCAGTGGTTCAAGCCCCGCCTCATCCTGAGCGGCCACACCCACAGCGGCTGCGAGGTCCTCCACGATAACAAGTACCCGGAAGTCAGCGTGCCATCCTTCAGCTGGAGGAACCGCAACAATCCCAGCTTCATCCTGGTGGGTCATGGTGCCTCTGTGCAATGTGTACAGCATGAAAGTAGACAGTCGGAGGCCATTATTTACAACACGATACATCCATCAATTAATCGAATCAAATTTTATTTTGCATCTGAATCAATTACAAAACCACCCCCCATTTATATATTATTTATCGATAAAACAACAAAATCACCATTAAACAATATAACACAAGAAGTATCAATGTTGTACTCACCAAACTTATTTAGTTGCGGTGTTTCTTTTCCAAAGTAAAAGCAGACAAATATTTTTGTTTTGATTGAACACAAAAGATAACCTCTTTGAGATTAATGAGCAATTACTGTTGAGACTGATATCAGAGGATTTGGCCAATTGAAGGTAAAAAAAATAGCTCGGAATTATTCTTTGATTGTCGATGAATCGATTATTTTGACAGCTCTATCACGTTCATTGACTGTTTGATCGTGTGCTCCTGGTCCTTCTGTCAACTGGCCCTTTAAGTCGTCCATTTTGTTCTCTCTCTCTCTCTCTCTCGCTCTCTCTCTCTCTCTCTCTCTCTCTCTCTCTAACAGGCGTCCGTGTCACCAGCCAGTTACGCACTGTCAAAATGTTTCTTGCCGGAGGAAAGCACAGTGATCGGTGTGTACACCTCAACCGGTGGCTGTCTGCTGCTGCTCATCCTGGCACATTGCTTATGGATGAAGGGCCTGCTGCAGTGCCTCAGCCTTTGCCTGCTGGGGAAGCACAAGTCGCTGTAAAAACTACATTACCCAGAAACCCCTGCATACAGAAACTGGAAGGGAAGTGCATATCAGCCGCAGTTGACCGAGAAACGTTTTATGACACTTTGGAAGGACATAATTTGTTCATTTTAATATTTTAAGTTATTTAAATGACTTTAAACTTGTGATATTTATGATGTGTTTGTTGTCACTTGTGACCAAAAAAAAACAGATGTGACGTTTTCAACAAACTGCCTTGTTTTGGGCATTAAGAAACACCATTTTATTTCTATTATTGTCGATTTTAGGTGTCAAATGTGCTTGGATGAACCATGTTAATTCACTGTGAACTAAAAACTCACCCCTCATCTCACATTGTTGGTTTATTGAGGGGGTTAATGATCTCGGAGGTTTATTATTGCACATCTTTACCAAATATTTGTGAGGGTTCTAGAAAAGTTGTTGACGTATTTCCAACTAACAACAATAAATTGCTATGATTATCATCCCAGTCGTGGATGCAAACATCCAAGAAAACTCTTTTCAATGATACATGCCAATATTTTTAAAAATATAAAGCTAAGTCAATCTTAAAGGACCCAATCTATGCACTTTTGTAAATGTCATCAACCTTCACTAATTAACGTTGGTTTTGGAAAGACCCATGACAATTTATGGTCGTAACGTGTGCGTTTTTGTTGTTAGAAGTCTGAGCCGCCCCCCTGGTCTGGAAGGAACTTCATGTAAACAAAACATATATTATTATTTGGAAGTGATATTTTTTTCTTCAAGGGTCAGTCTATAATATTCGTGAACATAACGTGGCTTGAAAGAACCTAATTTACTTGTAAATATCAAAAATGTCCGAATTTAGCATCTTCAGAGAACAAGTTTTATAAACATCTGAGAGAATGCCAAATATAAAATGTTCAAGGAACGGAATTCACTGCTATAACACTTTAAAGAGTGTGTTTTTTTTTTCTCCCAAAAACAATGTAGTCATGAGCAATAAAAATATTGCTCACCAATACCAAAACGTAAAAATAGTTCGCATGTTTAGTGAACAAATGATGAAAACAAGTGTGGATTCAGGACACGTGTTGTAAAGAAAAAAAATGTCTCTAATGTGCCTCTTTATTTAAATAAAAATAAAAATATCATTTCATCGTCATCCTGGGGTCAAGCGAGGTTTCGGCCCCTACAGACCAAGTCAACCGCACATGTGTGTTTGTGTGTGTGTTTGTAGTGTATCAGAAAAGGCTGATGTTGACTTTTTTTTTTTTTTTTGTACAAGGAGAAGAGCTCATCTTGTTGGGCGCTGCTCACACATTTTTGTACAAGGAGAAGAGCTCATCTTGTTGGGCGCTGCTCACACATTCATAGTGTCTGTGCCTATATCGCATATGGCTCCCATAGGACTCCCCCAATACATGACCAATATTGCACACGCTCATTTATTCGTCTCCATTCTAGACATGCTTTCCTATGTGTGTATGTATACATATTTAGCGTATACATACATAGGTATGTACACCTAGGCACACACATAATTAAACATGTATAAGTGTACATATATATTTATATAGACCTATAAATTTACATGTACATACAATTATAAAATTCTTTGTCCGCACATTCATACACGCACGCGCACACACAATGCATGTGTGAGTCTATATACACAAGATCTCGCACGCACTTTAAAAATAAAAAAAATAAAACGTAAAACAAAAAAAAAATAATAATATTGGTTCCTATGAAAACAACACCAGGTTGCAATTTGGACACTTTCAATGGATTTCCAATGTGTGTTTTAAAGCTGTAAAATTAATAATAATATTAATAATAACAATAATAATACAATTAAACAGAGGGGTATAATAAAAATCCCTCTAAAAACAGCAAAAGAAAAGGCAATGGTGCTGCAACATGTGGTCCTCACTGCAGGTAAGTGGTTAATTTGCATAATGTATAATTTTAGGATTCTTTCCCTAGAATGTTTATTTGTATTTTTTTTTAAATAAACAGCAGTTTATTTATATTTTTTATAAACCAGAAAAAAACCTAAAGTCTAAAGAGAAAGTTCCCCCCAACCACCCCCTTTCGCGCAGTCTCCATGTTTTGCTGCCGACAAAAAAAAAAAAAAAAAAGTGTTTTTGACATCAAGCTGTACAGCGCGGTCGAAAAAACATTACTTACATCTGAGCTCATTTTTGTTTTTTGTCGTTTTTTTTTCTTGTTTTTTTACAGGTACAGCCATAATCAAGGCACAAAGATCTACAAGTAGATTTGTTTTTCTTTTCAATTGAACTTGTACAAAATAATATTACACTTTACAGTCTGTACAGGAGAATTCCACCTTGCACAGTGTACAAGAAAAGAAGAAAAAAAAAAGAAAGAAAATTAATACATTTTTATCTCCCCTCACCGCAGGTAAAAGGATGGTATGTGTGGGTTGTGTTGGGGGTCCGAGTCTGTAGAGAAAGCGGGGCTAAAGTGCACGCAGCAGCTCCTATGGGGAGGGGGAAATCCTTCTGGCTTGCTGTACTTTTTCTTCATCGTGCACCCCGTTCTTGCTTTTCTCTCGCTCCACAAAGCGTTTTGTTTTATTTTTAACCCCCCCCCCAAAAAAAAGTGGTGACGGGATTAATAAATATCGCATTGATGCTACATTGTGTGTTCCTCTTGTGGGAGAATAATCCAAATCATCATCATTGAGAGAGGAAAAAAAAAGGGTGTGTGGGGGGGGGGGCAAGGAACATAATGCAAAGTGCATTTATCTCTTCATTTGCTTTGAGGAGGGGGCTAACAGGCACACACGCATTCGCACACACAGGCGTACACACTTTACACTGAGGTCCTGTAGGTGTCTTCATGTATTGGAAAAGGAGACAGGAGGGCAAAGAAAAGGAGGTAGCCGGAAGCTTAGTGGAATGACAAAAAAAAAAAAAATTGGAAAGGAATCAACCGAATCTTGTTGCGGAGGAATCCAAAAAGTCAAAGAAAAAGAGGAGGAGGGTTTGACACACTTCAGTAGTACTTGATGGTCCTCAGGAGGAGGCGGAAGGTCTCATCACAAGAGTTCGTACTGCCGCAGGTGCATTCTCTGGATGATGTCCCGGCAGTCGTTGAACACCCGCCGGATGTTCTCCGTGTCCACAGCGCAAGTAAAGTGGGGGTAACAGTAGTGACGACCATCGCCGCTCGCCGTACTGATCCGCTATGTGTCAAGAGACGAACAACAGGGACGCTTCTTAATGCGCAGCTCATTTGCAATACACTATCCAGCCACCAGGGGGCAGAGTAATTCATACAGTCCCCTCCAAAAGTATTGGAACGGCAAGGTCAACTCCTTATTGCTAGCTGATGCTAATAATGAGATTCATGTGTTGTTCAACAGATGTGTAGTTTGCGACTTACAAGAAACTCGTCTCTGATGAAAAACTTCGCTCTCGTCACTCTTGGGTCCTCGCCGGGTTCAGGAGTTGCTGGAACAAGGAGGGACCGACTATGAACAAACACACGTCTGCTCCGAGTGCCACAATGCTGTGTGAGAAAAACCCACCTTCATTTGGTATGGTGTAGCGAGCGTATTCGGGGAAGTAGTCTTCAATTTTGGATTTTCCAGCTAATACCTTCTCGGCAAGCATGTCCTGCTTGTTTAGGAACAAAATGACCGAGATGGTGCGTAACCACCTGCAAAAGCAAGGTGATTACTTTTGGTTCAAATTGGACAGGGGGAACGGGATCAAAACGGGACTCGCCTGTTGTTCCAAATACTGCGGAAGAGGTCCAAGGCTTCCCGTAGCCGGTTGGTGTTGTTGTCTTCCCTTATTACCATGTTGTAGCTGCTGCTCGCCACCACGAAGATGATGGCCGTGACGTCTGTGACGAGAGGGAGCGCACGAGACGACAACGTGAGCCAGGAGAGAAAAAAAACAAACAAAACAGAAAGAAAAGTAGGCGAGTGTCTGACCGTTAAAGCACTGGATCCATTTTCTCCTTTCGTCCCGCTGGCCGCCGACATCGAACATGCTGTGTGAGTAGAAGCGACAAAACACTGTGAGGAAAAACTCACTAGCGCCACCTTGTCACAACACTAATACATATTCTGCATACTTACTGAAAGTTGACTTTGTCTACTTGGAACTTCGTCTCAAAAATCCCTGAAGTTAATACTCGACAGCGTAGCAGGTCCTGAAAAAAAAAAAGACGGTGGTCACTGTAGGAAATTGCAAAAGATGGTGAAATAAATTTGACACTGCGGGATGACTTACCTGGTCTGTTGGTGTGTAGTCGCTCTGTCTTACCGAGTCGATTCTGTCGAGGAAACTATACGAACACAAAACACACACAGAGTTGTTAACATGAATGACCTTAAATATACACTTTTTGTTAATCATCAATCATCCTGCCGTAAAGGTTATTGTAAACATCAAAAGAAGCCCAAAAAGGAGTCTAACGGGAGGGGATGCAGACGCGGCCTGTGTCCACAAGGGGGCAGAGCTGATCAGTCTGTGCTATTTTTGGTTTCCCCCCCCTCTCGCTGGAGGGATTACATAAGGCAGACAGTGTGTGTGGATGATAGCATCGGATGCTAGCCTAGCTCGACACAAAGCAGGGCCCAGGCCGGGCTTGGTGAGCACCATAGGACAGTCAAGACAATAAAATCACATGTGTACAATTAGGAACAGTGCCGCAACCTAAAGCAGTGACATCATCGGACACTACATTAGGTACACACGCCAGCCAGCAAAAGAGTTGCTTATTGTATCATTTTTTTAATATTAATAACTTTGCTTGCTCACGTGAAAAAGAAGTGATTATAAGGGAGTGGTGGTCAGTGTGTGTACATGTAGAAGTCCACCTCTTCCTCTTCCAGGGCCTCATGGATCGCATGCGACTCTGGTACTCGAGTGTACGCAGCCATGAATTATTATTCAACACAGGCGCCATGATTTTTCACACTCGGGCCGACAGAAGTCCTAACTAGTAAAAGTACATCTCATCTGCACGCAAACGAACACATGTAGTGTCAGAAAATATCATATTTTATATATAATATTATTACTATAATGTTTTTTTTTAGAATTCAAATGAAAAGGGGCAAAAACATCAGCACATATGCGCGACAAAACCAAAAAGATGGCAGCACATTGTGCCGCTAATGGTTGCACACAACGGCGTACAATTAAAAAAACTGGGAATAACCTTCAGCAGGTAAAAATAAGAACTTTTCTTCATATAGAATTTCAACACAATATATTAAGCACCTTGATGAGGATATGGAGTCACAACAATTTGTACAGCAACAAGTGCTGTTTTGTTTGTTGTACAAGGTTCCTTTGTATAGTTGATCAGTAAATTTCCACTTTATTCTCATGGATAAAATCGTTTCATATATCACACTTGCTTGTTTGTGTTTATACACAAGACAGTTGACTCCTTAGGTGTTTTTTTCCCCCCTTTCCTGTAAGCGTGAGAGACGGCAAAATACAGACAGGGACATTCGACGCGGTGGGCGCCTGGGGCCATGGGCCCCATGCGGTCCAGGTCACATGTTGCCAGCCATCTAGACCCCCACCCCACCCACCCACACACACACACACACCTCCAGAAAAAAATGGAAGGGGAGCCTCAGGGTCTTGGATGATGGTGAAATGGAGTACTTATACTCAACAAATACTCGACGTGAGCACCACCAGAGAGAAATTTGACCATCGTAACACTCATGTGTTCATTTGATAATTGGTTTGACAAATAGTACAACATCTTTAATTAGCAGTGCAGTGCGGCGGCCTAATCAATAGTTTCCATATTTTGAACCGCCCGGGCCGGCCGGCAGCATAATGGACTTTTTCACTCGAGCCTCCGACCTGCTGGCGAGGGCCGCACATGACAGCAGTAGCATCACACGGACAGGAGTAGCACTTCCTTCTTGTCATTTATATCTATTTTAACGATAATTCAAACATTAGGATTTTTTTTTTTTATTTCACTATCATTTTTTTGTCTATAAAATCATAATAAGTACACCTCTGCATAGCATTGTTCACTGGGATCACACGTTGGCATCCTCTCACCATTAAAGATAAATATTTTGTTTTTCTTGCTCTAAAGTCACACAAGTTATGGCTAGTAGAAGCAAATGGAAATAAGTTATAAAGAGGGAGACTTCTCATTTTGTGGATACAGTATACTGATTCAGGGGCATATTTTTAGACTGTCAAGGAAAATAAATAAATAATTGTGTTTGAACTACCAAGTCCTAATAAGCAGAGTGCTTTTCTGAAGTATGAAAATACCAATAGGGTGACGGGATAAATATCAAACATTGACTGAAGATGCAAGACTGTGCCGTATGGCACCCACAAAAAAAACGGCGTTATTAAAAAAAATAAAAAAACTGCAGTCAATCATAACTATAGCGAAGACGTAGATTATAAAAATTCACGTCATTTTGTGAATATCTTATGTAGGAGCTGTATAAAGCATCAAATTAAATTGCTAAACTAGAGATGCAAATGTCATGTCTTCTAAAGTCATCTTGAGTCTTGCGGAAAGATCTCCATCCAAACAGGAACAAAAACGGAGTACGGATATGATGGATCGCAGAATGAGACCAATCCATCTGCGGCTCTGTGGACCCGTCCTAAATATAGGAGCAGCAGAACGGAGACACTCTAGAAAGTCAAACCAAATCTGGTGTAAACAAAAAGTGGCTGTTCTATGTCAAGGCCGCCGTGTTTCGGCCTTCCTCGCGGACATGCTGAGAGCTAATACATGCTAGTAGCATGTCACTGCTCAATGGAGGCAAACAGACTTGTGTAGATGAAAACTAAAAAAAAAAAAATACTGCAACAAATTAAAAGTCAATGACAAGCAATGACTAAAAGTGGCTAGCTATGGATTTGAATGCTAAGCTAAAACCAACGCTAACAACACTCGAGCTGGTCATGCCAGAAATGATGCCGAACATGTATCCAATTGTCACATGATCCATCGATTGAAAATTCATTTTACCACCGGATGACTCAAGGGCCGAAATTGCCGCACAACCAAAATTTAACTGATTCCCGTGTGACCTGATATTTAATCTGATTGTTGCACAACTTGTCAGTTGAATTTCTGCCAGAGCAGAAAGTAATCTGATTTGTGAACAAACAGTCGTTGAATTTATGATGCAGCAAAGGTTCATACAATCGTTGCGCAATCTTTCGCTGAATCTCCGACACAGCTCAAATCCATTTACTGTTTGTCTGACCACTTCCACTTAACTAATGTCTCACTTGTACACTGAATTTCTGGCAAAGCATAAATGAATCTGATTGTTGTGCCGCCAGTCCTTCAATTTCGAACACGGAAATTCTTCCGATTGTTGGAAAATTCGATATTCATCAAATTTCCAAGCAACCAGTTCGACTTTTGATGAATCTCCGAATTGCGGGCGTACTCTGTACACCTCGTATAAATCTCAAATATTCCATGTACCCAGTTGTATATCTCCTGTTTTGATTTCTTTTCCGAGTGAAGACCCTCGCTTGCTGTTACACCTGGCGGCCAGCGGGAGGCAGAGTTACGATCATGCGGGCCACAGCAGCGGCAGCAGAAGCAGCGGCAGTAGTAGCAGCAGCAGCAGCACACTGAGCCTGCCTGCTTTCAGCAGCTGGGTTCCCATGGCAACCCCAGTCGGTCCATACCACTCATCTCCCTCTAGCTCGCCAGGCCGCTTCGATTGCATCCTGCCGTTCGCACGTCGGAACTGAGCAGGACCCATCATGTTAAATCAGCAACTGAGAGAGCTATGTACTGTTTGGTGACAATCAACCCTTACGTTGCTTTTCGTTCTTTAGTACAGCAAAAAATGTTGATGGGTCAACAGATTTAATAAGCCATGTAAATTAAATCATGGTACTTAGTGGTATAACAAAAATCCATCCATTTTGTGCACCATTTATCCTCATTAGTTTTTGTTAGCTTGATTTGAGATGAAAGAGATTTTAGCTTTGGAATTTTACAATAATCATGACTAATTTTGTTTTTTGACGCTTGGACGACGGCTCGATAATATATTTAACGGTCGTTCTCTTCTTTAAAGTTGAGGTGATTGCAGCACCCCTGCGCCAACTGACTGGGACAGCCGGCGTGGCGTGGCGTGTCACCCCGGGATGAATCCGACACGCGAGGGGTTATACAAGTTGAGAGCTGAAGCGAGGGGGATAATTGATAAGGATGTTGCCTGTCATGGAGCAGTTAACATGGGTCCCTTGAGACAGGCCGAGCCCCAGTAGCGCCCGCTGTCGCAAGTAGCTGTGCATCATACAAATAAGGGATTAGCTCCTAAACGCTTACAATTGTCCAAACATTTCATTTCATTACGGTAGAATGCAAATGATTAAAAGTAGCTTGCCGCTAATCCCGTCAGATCAGGTGGACCGGACTCGGGTGATTTGATGAGGAAGTGATTAAAGGGATAACGGCGGTGGAATAATGCAAGTGACACCGCGACAACTTAACCGGATGGAGCGCAGCTTAACTGGAGTCAAAGCAAACGTGCGCACTGGAATCGACTTGACTGCCCACACTTTGTCGATGTTGTTCCACTTAAGTCGCGTAGGTGTCAGCAGCGTGCCTTTCAAACTGTCGACTGGCTAAACTCGTCTAACGGACAATGCTAAATGCCCAAAAAACGCTAATGCTAACAATTGACGTGGCATAAATTCTTACGATCACCGTGTGAGCCATCTGACTCGCCAGAAATTCAACAGATTGGATTTGCAACACTAAAATTTCATTTGATCATAGTGTAATCTGTCGTTGAATCTCCTACGCGCCAGAAATTTTTGCAACTGTTGATCGACTTTTCTTGACCTCTCATTGGATTCCTAAAGTGGAAGAAATTCCAACATTCTGAATTTCAAATCGATGACTTTCAAAATATGCACCTTCAAACAGGCATTGAAAAACTGCAAATATCTCCATCACTTTTTTATTTATTTATTTTTAAAAAGCTACCTACAATGGGACTTTAAACCTGTATAACCTGATATACTGCTGGTGACATTCAACTTATCGCCACCACACAGAAAGCAGGAAACTTCGGTGCAATCCGACATGACGTGTGTTAATATATAACTAAAACATAAGCGTTCACATAGGTTAGTAGTCCCCACCCACCCGCATGCTTTGCTCAAGCCGTCTATGCAAACAACCCCAGAGACTGAAAAGATATAAAAGCTTTCCATAAATAGCCCGTTGTGACCTCCTTGGACCACATTCCTCTGGAGGTTAAAGTTGAGTTGACTAAGGGAGGCTAAGCGGAAAGTGGGAACTTTTTTTTTTCTTAACTCGGCAGGGTGTGGCTGGCTGGATGATGCTAACAGCTAGCACAACATTTGAATGGGCACGGTTAAAGTCATCCATTTGACATTTGAGTACAGTTAATCTAATTGGTTCAATAAACTAATAATTCTGATCCCCCCAAACTCCCCAAAGGTGCACCCTGGACAGTTAGCCCCGCGGACCAGTTTGGTGGCTATCTCTAGGAAAAACAAAAATAATTGGACTCAAATTGAATAGACATTTTTAGTCAAGACATTTCGGCTTGACTAACCATCTCGTCATATTTGTCCATCATATTCTTTGATGAACAGTTCTCAATTAAAAAGTGGGGGAGTCCTTTTTTGGGTCATCTTTTGCAACACCTGTATGATGATCTTTCTGCTCTTGCAATGTGTTGACTATCATAGAATAGAGTAGAGCAGGTAGGGTGGGGGCGGGGTGAGCAGATGAGGGGGGGGGGATCTACTCACACATCAAATTCACACAGAAGCGTTTTGCGTCTCACCTTCTGCTACTGACCTTCCCTTTGTTTACAGCGCATTGCCGGGATACTCCCTTTGATTCGGCTGCGCACACGTGACCCCGCTGCCAGTTTCTGCTCTGCAGTGCTGCTGCTGCTAAAAATAGCCTTCGCTTGCCCTGGCTCCACTGCTAGTTTACATAAGCTCTAAAGGGGAGGGGGGGGGGGGCGCGGGGGGGTGTTCGATGGACGACCATTCCACAATCTCTTTGAGCAGCGCCACTGCTGATGTCCTCCAGCGGTCTGTGCCGTAACATTCCCGGTCATCAGCACTGTGTCTTGTATGTGTGTGTGTGTGTGTGTGTGTGCACAGACCACCAATACCCGCCATTCACATGCCTCCCCCCCCCTCCCTCCCGCCTCTCTGTCCTTTAAAATGGAAGCACATTTTAACCCAAAAATAAAGATCTATTTATAGTGCCTCTCCCGTTGGCTTTAATGTAAACGTTTCCCCCACTGCCACTAGAGTTCGCGTACAAGATGAGATGGATGAAAGTGGCAAGGGATGAAAGAGGTCATGTTTATGTCACAGGAAAAGTGAGAAAGTCAACATTCTTTACATTTTTTTTTTTTTTTGCTTGTTTCTATTTGTGTATTTCATTGATATTTTTAATAGCAATTTTGGGTCATTATTTTACCATTTTTGAATCTTTGGATGATGTGTAATATTCCTTTTTTTTCTTCCTAATAGTTGTCTATTTATTTTCTAATCTCTGTGTATGGGGGTCTAACGTTTTTGCATGTTTTGCTAATATTTAGCCAGTTCTTTTGTATTTTTTTTTTTTTACAATGTTGTATTTTTCCTCTAACAATTTTGTTTATTTTAATATTGTTGTTTTATGAAATTAGGCTATCTAGGCTTTTCTTTCTAATCTTTTGTATGTATGTGCGGTGGGTTATCTAATATAGTATGTTTTTGCTAATATTCATATTTCTGTTCTAGTATTTGTGGGAGGATTGTCTGTTATTTCTGATCCCCCCCCCCCAAAAAAAAGTTACATTTTTTTTCTCTGATACTCCCTGTGTACAATGATGAGGACCAAAACTAGCATGGGATGAATAACAAGTCACGTAAAAGTGACAAAGCAAGTCAAGGCGGGTGCATCGCCATGACAACCCGTGAGATACACACAGCAGCAAATCTTGTGACATGTTGCATGGTGCTACCCGGGGCGGCTTTAGGCCTTCGACACTTGAAAAGAGACGCAACCATAAAGTGTGGTGGGAGACATGACACGGGGAACTGTTTCAATGTTAGTGCAAGTTAAATTTGAACGGATCATGTTTTTTTTTTTTATATATATTCTTAAGCTTTCTGTGGCCTTTTACAAACAAATTGTTCCGTTTTTTTCAAAGATGTAACAATATTCAAAAGTAACAATTGATTCAAATAATACGTAAAATAATATGTATTATTTCCCAATGTTTGGTTAGTTAACTCGTGTGTATTATGTAATTTCTTTCAAATATTTATTCTCGAATGGGTCGAATCAAAATGAGTGGAGGGCGGTGGGGGTCCCACAGGGAGTGGTAACAACCTTGAGGACAGTGGTTTGTGAAGATGGGAGCTTCAAGCAGATCACGTTGTCGAGTTGCTCTTAACACACACACAAATAATGCGCCTTTGATACAACATCAGTCAGCTGACGACAGTGTCATCTGATTCCAGCAAAGGACATTTGGGAATAATCGTGATTATTAGAGAGCTTTCAAAAACATTTTACTTTTTAGGATGTGTGACGTCGGCACATTTATGACATTATCTTTGGATCTACTATCTGAGTGAAGAGGGTGTGAGCCAATGGGAGCGCAGAAGAGGCGGAGCTTTTGCAGAATGAGACTAAGTGCCACATGTCCGGTGCAGGCACTAAAGTGCAACTAATCAAAACATTTTTGCTGCAATTGACAGTTTCGAGTTGCGGATGAGACCGAAATAGATTTTTGCCGTGGGGATATTTTATTTTTATGTCTTCTTTTGTTTTTTAATTGAGAGTTTTGGAGAAGAAACTGTGACCACAGTTTGCACGTGTTCATAAAACGATTGATTAAAAAAAAGTATGTTTTCCATGAAAAAGAAGGGGGGCACCCTTGCACGTGTTCATAAAACGATTGATTAAAAAAAGTATGTTTTCCATGAAAAAGAAGGGGGGGGGGGATCTGGGGTATTTGAAGATATTACAGGAATTTCCTTTCCATTTTGACAATCAAAAATGCCAACCCCTGCTATAAGCAAAGTCATCATCGAAAAAATCTTGTAAAAAGCGTTAAACTAAAGCAACTTGAATTATCCTGTGTGTGTGTGTGTGGGGGGGGGGCATATATAAATACATCACTCTCCCGGGCTCTTCCGTGAAGAGAAGAGGCTTTTTATTGAGCAAAGCGACTGTTTGCAAAGCTCTGTTTCGCTGGGCCCTCAAGGGGCCGGGGCCTGGCTGACAATGGTGGCCATTCTTAGCATTTTACTGCCCCAGATGACTGTCAGTGCCCCCCCCCCCACCCCCCCGCCTTCCCCACACCCAGGGGCTGGTGGCGGGGTCCCGTGACCAGCACGAAGAGAACCAGCCACAGCCTGGCCCAAGACAACCAGAACACAGCCCCACTTGCTGTGACACTGCAGCAGATACGTCTGTCTCTCCTGGAGTCTCCAATCATCACAATAAAAACTTTTAAATCACACTTAATAGAAATAATAAAACGAGTAAAACACAAATCGGCATGACAAGCAAATGCGACCCAGATTGGATTTTTTTTTGGGCGATCTGTATCAGACTTTTTTTTTATGGCAGTCTAAAATACAGTATTTTTTTTAGAAACAAACTTATCGTTTCAGGGGTCACCTGAAAAGCTAAGGAGGATTCCACCCGGTAACAGGACTAGGATATACAGTTTGCCATCTGTAATATCAATTTTAAGATGTTCCGTTTACGGTTCCTCATCAATGACTACTTCATCAAATAAGTCTGGAACTCCATTGTGTTATTCCACTGGTAATATTCATTTTGATCACAAACACTTTGCCTTAGATGAATCCGAAGCTCTCTGCAATGGAACTAGTTTTGCAATGTCTAAAAATAGCCCGTGATCAATCAACTGGCAGACACATATCTGTGCTGGTAAAACATATAAATGCTCAGCGCGCAGGACAGATCGATTGATTCCAAAAGCGTCGATGGGGAACGCGCTCTTTGGCTCGGGTTTATTTCCTGTCCAGAAAAAAAAAATTGCATGTGGGAATTCTGAGAATTTCGGGGTCTGTTTTACTACGATAATTAGGTTTTCAGAAAAACAGTTTGGACAAGCATTTAGCAACAGTGTTGCGGTCGTTTGTCGGCCTTGCCTTTTAATCACAGTTGTGATTGTAAACATCCAAAATCAAATCTCATTCATGGACCTTTTAAGATCAAATCTTATCTTTTTAGACAGACTGAACAAAGATGAAGTTATGCTACATGTAATGAAAATGGGGGCTTTTAGAAAAGCGGTGAGAGAGCAAGAGAGAAAGAAATCAGAGAAAGATACAAAGGGAGGGAAACTGAGATAGAGAGATACGTAGCGATTTATAGAGAGTGATAGAGAGATTTATGGATGAAGGGGATTTACTGTACATCATTACCACCCATTACATCATTACCACAGACATGAATAGGTAGACAACACGTAGCCTTTGAGCTGCATGCCTATAGCAAAGCTAAGCTAGGAGGGTCAAAGTCACAAACTAACACCATATTTCGAGGATTATTGAGCCATTCTTTTCCTATAATTTCAAAATAAGTCACTTATTTGTTGAGCACATTTCAAGCGGTACAGATAATTTCAACTTATTGGAGCTCCCACTTTAAAAATGCCTTTTACCATGAAAAGAAAGCATCATCCGAAATTGTATTTCCGTAAATTGTAATATCCCGTAGAATTTTCTACTTTTTCCCAGTGAGGTTACATTGATTATGGCCTGTGAGCACATAGCCAGAAAAAGAGCACGGAAAAAGAGGAAGCGTGTTCTGTAAGGCGGAGCTTGGAGAGGCCATGTGAGTGTCACCTGACCGCCCCCTTTTCTCCTTTCTGCTCTCAGGCGTAGGACTTGACCCGGCACAGTCAAATTTATGTTCGAGGAGTCCGATGTATTTGGGAAGATGGCGGAGAAGAAGAAGAAAAGCTTGCCGGAACTTAGGCTGGCTTTTCATTCATTTAAATCAATGGCGGGTGGAAGAACTGGACCACTAACTAAATCTGTTTAATTTAGTTGCTCACAATCATTCTGAACACAGGTTGTTTTATTGAATTAAATCCACATTGGACACTTGGACCTGCATTGTAAATCCACTAAACCTAAGTCACTGATTATATGTGCCTTTGACTGAACTCTACCAGATAAAGTCAGCCAACCTTTGGGATGGGGAGGGGAAACAATTGCTCGGTGCATATCTTCATGCTCGCTCACCTACAAGTCAATCCAGACGACAATAAGAAAACTTCTTTTGCACAGTCTCCCAAACATCTTGCCACACACCACCGCACTTATCAGGATTTCCAAACAGCGTCAGGAGTTGTACAACAGGTGCTGGGCTCCACAAGACCCATTGTGACCCATATATGCCTTTGTCCCCGTTGGGATGTAGCAATTCATGGTGGATATTTGTTCAATGGATTTGAACATACGCTGTACAAGTCATCGACCACGACAAAGTCAAAGCTCGAGACCATTTGAAGCTTCAAACCGACATTTTCTCATCAAGTGTCCATTTCCACATCCAGCAAGACTTTTCTCCATCAGGTGGAATTTGTGAGCCACTGCCCCACTTGTGGACTGTAAATTGTACATGTTAAAATGACTTCCTGGGACTGTACAGACATTGATTGTCATTATCAGGCATGTAGTCGCAACTTGGAGCTTGTCCTAAATAGGTCACCACAGGGTCACTATGTAAGATGGCCTAAATGTTAGAACTGTCACTATGAAATATGACCCAAAAAATAATCAGTCCTGGCTGCTTTTGTGAAGGATTACAGAAATCAGAAAATGATGACAAGCTGAAATTACTCGAGGGACAATTTGAAGTTAAACAATGGCGCTAGTCTAAACGATTAGGTAATTATTAAAATAGTTGCTGTTTGATAAAAGCCCTTCTGTTTATGATTAGCTTAAGGTAATAATGGAGTTGATTCCTTTGTAATATTTTACATTACAAAGTAGACCACTTTCACAGAATCTAGCAATCACACTTGAACTATCTTGGACCTGGATACTCTTTATCTCTTGTACAAGATACTTCTGGAACCTTAGGCTTGTTGCCTCTGACATGTGATAACAGGGCTGCTCCCTGTGAATTCCCGTAACTTTTTGATCATCTGAGCTGTATTTTGAGTTATTTGTTCTCTTTCTTTTTTTTTTTTTTTTTTTTACTGTGCTTTGTATATGACAAACTGGCTGACTGCAAGATAGCATTTTCATGTTTCATATGAAAATAAAAATGGTAAAGAAGAATAAATGTACTCAATTTGTTCTCAATTGTTATTGACACTTTAAAACCAACATATTCTTGTGCATTAGTTTCTGCAGGTGTAACTTGTGAGGTGAGTGTATTTACAGTAAATGGGGTAAGGAGGGGGGGGTCTTTAAATGATGTAGGCCATCTCAGACTTTGCAAATGTCACACACACACACAGCATTTTCCAAAGGACAAACGCTCGACCGCCGCTTGTCTTGCCACACCGAGAACAAACACGCGGCTGTCATATTCATACGTGACACGACAACGGCGCACGACGCGGGGCTTTTTCGCCACCCACGTAGACAGACGACAATGTCTACACCCCCCCCCCGAAAAAAAGCACATTGCAAATTGCATAACCTACAAAGAAACAAGTGTCACACTCACTATTGTGCGCAGTCGATCAGCTGGTACTCGTTGGACCTCTCGAAGCACGCCTTTACCCCTTCATCGTCCCACAGCTTCTTTGCGTGGTCGAAGAACTCCTGAGGCGGGGAAGAAAGGAAGAAACGGTCAGTGAGATATGACGGGGAAATAGATGGCGTCTTCCGTGACAATATCACAGCTACGTTAAGAGAGGCTACATTAATTAGCTATCGGCTAATTCATGTCAAGTGAAAGTTTAAAAGACAACTATAAATGACAAGTGTGGAAAAATAAAATCTTGCTAGAATATAAACATGGTCACAGACAACACTGTGGAAGGAACACATCAGAATCTCCCTGAGCTGTGTAGTCATCATTTGAGATGCATTCTAAATATCGTAGTGTAAAATCCTCCATTAGAGAGGAGGCAGATTTGGCGGAACAAAGAAATCGGAGAGCAATATTTTTTGTTTCAAGCCGAATAGATCATTGTGATTTTTAACTAAGCAGGCACCAAGGGGCAAACATTTGCAGTGGCCGCCGAAAGTAGCAAAACAAGGTTTGATATCAAGGTTCGTTCAAGGTCATAAGTGTTCACCGACAAGTTTAGAACGGGCCAACCTTTGGCAAACGTTTGCGACCTTGAACGAACCCCGACAGAAAGGCCAAATTCACTACCATTGCAAATAGCAATTGTTCACACCTCGGTGAGATAAAAGCTTTAACAAATTCATAATTATATCTTTAGGCCTGCCTGTGGATAAATAGTGCAGTGTGTAGACTCAATGAGCAAAATACACACAAGTTTGTATCTACACATGTGCATAAGTGAGTGAAAGTCAAAATATTGAATATAAGAGATTAAAAAAGTAAGCAGGCGTTATTTCATCTCATTTATTACAGAAATTTCTAAAAATCGAAATATAAGAAAAGGCGAATTCTGTCGGACTGTCGACTAAAACCCCAAAAAGCGTCTCCTCTCTAAAAAACAAAAGGCCCAAACATGGAGATCCTTCCTATAGTTGAGATGATGCGGTAAACAACGTTGTCGTCTTTCAGTCAGCATCCTGCAACGAGGAGCATTATGAAAAGCGCTCCCCTCTTATCAATGACTTTGAGACATTTCCCAGGACTCTCTGCTTGTGTGTTCGCTTTTGCACAAGACGATTGGACGAGCGCGTCGCTGGTTGTCCTCCTTCGCACTGCTGCGGGCTCCTCCCTCTCCCCATCGCCCAAAACCAGCACATGACCATGTGCGCTTCTTGCTGGCTCTGCGCTCGCACTGTGCAAAGAAGGCTCAAAGTAGCTCCCAACCGGAGGCTGATAAATGATCACATGGTCTGGGAGACATCCTCTCGGCAGATCCGGTGATTGAGTTCAGCGGGGAAGACAACCAATAACTGTTCAGTGCAGTCCTTTCAGAAAGCAGAGGCAATGAACAAAAAGCCTGGTTCGAAAAAAGATCATCTGTTGCTATTCCCCTCCAGTCCAGTAGGTGGAGGCAGAGTGCATTTTTGCACATGGCAGGCAGCTTGGAAATAACATGCCCAGAAAATATTCACAGGTCAGTTGTAAACTGTTTTTTCAGCTACCATGCGGGAAACAAAAAATTGACCAGACTCACTCCTAGTTATCTTAATAGGGGAAGCAGCGACGGAGTAGCAGGCCTCTCACCCAAAGTCATCAGCTCCACCCTGACCCCAATGAAGATAAGCGGTGCAATGAAACTGGATGGATGTAAAAGTTCAAAGTGGCACTTTAAAACAAACCCCAAAAAAATAATCGAATTATATCTTACTGCTGGAATCTGCAGCAGCTATGTGAACGTCATTGCTAGCATGGTAGCTTCGCTCGGTGGGGGCAGTCACTCATGAACAGGATCAACTTGCTAGTCTTTTTTTACGTTTTTTTTTTTAAACCAGCACGGTCACAGCGTTCAGCCGCACAAAGGCAACGGCACCGTGTTTACTTTCTTTTCAGCTGCTCTGAATAAGATTTACTGATTACATTCTCCGTCGGGCGCTTCTTGCCAAATCTCACAAGGAAGGAGGGGCTCAAAGTCCAAGGACGGGCCGCCCTATGAAGCGCTTGTGCCGGGGTACAGGGTGGAAGAAGCAAGGGCGCTGACGGTGGAAGGGGGTTGGGTATTGTTGGCAGTTGGAGGCTGCATGTGCTCCTCAGGGCTCGTTTCCACAGAGGCGTGTGACACTGGGCCTTTGAATAAATGCAGTGTGTGCTACAGTGCCCTACAGAGCAACTGATAAAAGACCAGGAGGGAATTTGCTTCAACACTTTTTTTTTTTTAACCCTTTCCTGAAATGAGCATTAAGCCTCGGCGACAGATCGTGATGGGCTTGTGTGCGAGGAACCCGTTTCCTCCAATCAAACTGCAAGTCAGGCTGAGCAAAACAAGGCCAAAATCCATCCATCCATTTCTTAACAAGCTCTTGGACTTATGGACTCTTCAATGGCTTGTATAAAATACACAAATAGGTGAAATGATTGGCAAAGCTGCAGCTTGGTGTGGAAGCTGAAGGTGATACGGTTGAATTGGCCAGTGATGGCTTCATGTTAGCGTCATAACACTAGCTTAGAGTTTCCAGTAGTCACCAATGACACAACCAAACACCACTAGATAGTTTCTAGTTGCTATTGTGAGGGGGGGGAAAAATTGCTAGTGAGGTCAGAGAAGTCACTATATATAGCAAAGTTGCTAAGTCGAATGTAGTAGCCCTCGCTGTATAGCTCCGCCCCCCCGAGTCATCGTTGCAACGGGAGATGTTTTCTGCATTTCCATGAAAGAGAACTAATCAAATTGAATGATTTCAATCAGTGATAAGAGAATCTTAAGAGTGTAGTATTTTTTTTTAATCAAACACTCCTTTCCAAAAGTTGTCAACATTTGGTTTATCAAAACAAAGTTTATGAAAACTGCCAGATTTATCGCTATTTGCTGTTTGAATAACTAGCATCCATGAATTTTGAAAAAAATAATAGTGAAGCATGTTATTTCTGATGTTAAATATGCTTGCATTCCTATAGAGAAATATGATTAGTATCAGAGAAGCTAAGTTTCCAATTTCCTGTTCAAAGTGGAAAAATGCTTTGCTCAAATTGAAACTGAATTGAGTCTGCTTAAAGTCCTTCACATTTATGGTTTGATCTTCCTGAGAACTTTTTGTACATTGTGACATAAAGAATGAAGAACAACTCATAAAAATGGGTTTGTCATCGAGACACTGTCACGCGGAAGTTAGGAGTACGCCTGCATTAAAAGTGGATTAGAGGAAATCTAATTCTTATGATTTTATTTCGCTCACACTGCCCTAATGCGTATCAAAATGGGCCACGTTGGAATTGTGTCACTTGACACGTGCGGTGTAAAAATGAGCACTACTGGCGCTATGAGTAAGTGCACCCACACACAAAGTAGAGCAGTGGGTGTGGTTTGTGTGAAGTTGAAGCTCACCTGCCACACGACACTGTAACTCTAACTGTGGGGCACACAAACACAAGACAAACGCGAACCCGTTTTTTTTTTTTTTGGACTCGCTGCACAGCCCCGAGTGGGCCTTCGCTGAATATTGACGTCGGGTTTAATGGCCGAAAGGCTTTCCGAGATGCGCCACTGTCAGTAAATGGAAACACGTCAGGGTAGTAGCGAGGCTAGCGTAGCAGTGGCGCTAGTGTTTGTTTGCATTTGCATTGGAGTGCATAAAAGTAAACATTCTGGTTATTTCCCACCCAAAAAATTGACATTTTGCTTGTCATGAAATGAAGCTAACGACCTACCCGAGTCATTAAGACGACTTAAAATGTGGATTATTATTCACACGTACAATAAAAACATTGTCCGCTCTCACTTGTTTTTTTTCTTTTCACGTGTACTTCAGGCAATAAAGACATATAGACCTTGTCTAGAAAGGGAAAAAAAATAGATATATTTAGTACTGTGCTCAAGTAGTCAAAGGAAGACCGCTCAAGTTTGCAGCTGACCTCGTGAAACAAAGGAAATTGCTCGCGGGGGAAAGTTTTATGGTCTGACGAGGCAAAGGTTGAGAGTGCGGCCAGCGGCAACATGGTGGTAGCCGCCTTTACATTCTGCTGCTGGTGTTTGGCTTTCTGTCGCAAAATGCGGGTAAGCCAGCGTGAAGGAGAAACATACAAACATACTGGTGAGATGGGTTAATAATATTTTGGAAGTGGGAGTCCATAAAATGAAACTAACTATAGCAACAGTAAGATCCACCTGTTTATTTGCGAGGAGGCTACTTCCTGGTTCACGGAGGACGATGCTACAAACGGACTGGTTATTCTGGAGGCTGGCTGGACTGTTCCATTGACACGACAGGGACACGATGGACAAAAATAAATTTCCCTTGCAATCTTTACCTCCAAACAAACTAATGAACTGCCTGACTGGCCACAGCCCCGTCCGTCTGTATATTCGTGATATAATACTTTAAATCATAAGGTCATATGTCAAAAAAAAATAAAAAATACAGATGAATCAGATGATTAATTTCAAAAACATATGATGCGTAAACTCTTTCCACACCAAATGCATTTCAATGGGTATCAATTATATGGGGATTTTCACTACTTGAAAGTTGGCCAGCGGAGTCAACAGCAAATTGACATCATTTAAAAAATTCATTTTCCTTTTAAGTTTACAGAATGTGTGTTGCAATTCATTTCATTCATGAAGTTACACGGACCTCTTGTCAATTCGTGTCATACATGTTGAATTTTCTCAGAACAGAGCCCGAGTGTATTTTATTTCATTTTTGTCGGAGGCATTTTCTTTATTGTTCTCCATTTAAATGCCAATGTTCATTATTCTCCGAAATAAAGCGAGTTGCTGTTCTAAAGAATGTTGTTAAAATTCTTATGATCTCCTACCATATCAATGGCATAAAAGAACAACGCTATCGTATACCCTGATAGTTCCTGCAAGGAAATTTATTGTGACAGGTCTACTCATACTTTGCTGCATCGCTTGAAGTAGAATTGATATCGTTGAGGGACACAATCTGTTCGGCAAAATGTGGGTCCAACTAAAAGTGAATGAATGCTGTTTGTAGTGAGCAGCGGAGAACGGCAAAAGTGTTGCAAATCAAGAATTCCATCAAATATAGTAAGAGTCTCTTTAGCCCACCATTCTGCGACAACAAGAGGGAAAGGTTCGAACCCCCAGCGGTCTTTTTCTCAAGCATCAAAAAGAGGGGCTGGGTTAGGGGTCAGGGGCTTTCACATAAGTGACCTTGCTCACACAACGGTGAAAGTGCAACTTCAACCTGCGTGCGAGGAAAAGCGAGGAGCATCCTACCTGTGAGTAGTCAAAGTCAGAGAGAGGTGCTATGCTCTTGATGTATTCGATCCTGAATTGGTCCTCTGGGTTGGCTAGCGGGACAGGGGGTATTAAAGTGCTCATCGCCGACACTATCGTCTGCACGGAGATTGGGAGAGAGGAAAAAAAAACAAACACAATCAGCATAGAAAGAGGAATTAGATGTTGTGATACACTATTGTTCAAAATGGCAGTTTTTGTATTTGCAGTGGTACTGATGTTTCTTCTCCAACTGTTATGAAAACATGTTTTATTACGTCGTTTCGAAAAGTTTGGAAACACCTTCAAATTCATCTGGTCTTAAACACATTAAGAGGTCAAGAAATTTAAGCTATTAAATTTTGATAATACCCAGCTGTGAATTGAAAGTCATTCAGCATCATCCACATCATTAAAATCGACTGAGAGGATACCGAGATGTGCAAAGCTGCTATCTGAAGAATACCGTTATAAAACATTCTGTTTTGATCAGTTTGGTTTACTAAATAATTCCATCAAGACCTCTTCATAATGTCGATTACTATTCATCTCCAATTGAGGACATTTTTAAATGGAAAAAAAAAAAACACTGATTAAGAAAGTGTTTCCAGACTTTTGCATGTATACTGATTTAGATTTTGAAATCAGAGTCGATCAGTTTACATACTGATTAAATCCACTACAAAAACATTTTGCGTTTCTGGTCCAGAGTAGGTCTAATTGGTCGCGTTTAGCAGCTTTTAGCATTTAGTTTTACCAGCTCGTTCAAACAACTTTACTGATACGGCTTTGCAGTACAATCCATAGACGTAGCCCAGTCCAAAATTCTCACTCCACATTGCACACTTCGGTAAGAAATAGCTAGAAGCAAGCACAAGACCGCAATTTTGAAGAATTGCTTACAATCTGCCAATGGGGAACTGAAATTTTGCTCTAGCTCAAGACAAAAAAATACTGTGGGCCAACTCACCACTATGGCATCCTTGACGTTTTTCCGGATGTCCTGGATTTTCTGTTTCTTTTCCCTACATGGAAAGACAAGGAGAGTGAACTGGTTAAGGGAGCCAGATGAGCCAGGTGCTTTGTCAAGGTGGACAAATGATGGCAAGTGGAGGAACGTTTGCTCCATTCTCATGTTGTTGATACCTGGCATCCATCCCATGACAGGTGTGACACTGAGGATCGCTCAGCAGAGCGCCAAAACTCTGCGGACATCTGCGAGTGTGAGTTAGCAGGCTACTTCCTGGTTCCTAGAAGCCACCCTCAAATGCCAGGAGAGAGCCAGTTTGGATTCAACGGCTGGTCGGCAGCTCCACTCACAGTGAAAAATGAAGCGTACACTCAACTCATCTACCAGGCAGACTATTCAAAACCAAATTGAAGTATCTTTGAAAAGAACGTATCTTTATCTTCAAAGTATCGAACGAATCCAATTTAAGTAGCTTTAAAAATGACCACCTTAAATCTGCTCCTAAAAATGTCAGATTGCTATTTTTTTTAAGTTATCTGCAATACACCTTTTTTGATATAGCGCTTTTGTCGCTGTAATAGATGACAAAACAATGGAACTACAAAAAAAACCTGCTTATTGTGGAAATATGACTTAAAAATGTGACATGTCGACTTGAAATATTTGAAATAATTGTTTATGACAAAAGCACGTGGGAAGCCATCAAGTGATGTCTTTTGCACATTATTTTCAGGTTGGCGGTATGAGTAAAATTATATCTGATACCAACTAGTAAAAAAATATAGCTAAATTGCATAAATATGATTTTAAATTATTATTTAGGAATAGAAAAATGATACAAAAAAAACAACCAACTAGCAGAAAATGAGCTTAACTATTCACGTCCTCCATATACAAAAACTAACTAGACAATGAATTGAACTGAAATAGCTTACTGTAGCAATATGGCATACAATGTGACCTGTACTATATTTAAATTGGTTTATGACATCAATTGTGCCTGAAATGGCAACTGTTTCAATTGCCCGGGACAAACAAACTCGTATTGTTTCGAGATACGATTGCTGTTTTGCAATTGCAAACCGAGTGCTGGCCTGATCGATGATGGCGCGCGTTAGGCCCTCGCAGCAAAAACAAATCATCAATAGGTACCCCCCCTCCAGCATCGATAGCAACTCGTCACCCCCCCTAACCCGTGGCATAGGAAGCAGTGAATTTGACATGTGCGTGACATGGTCGTGCCAATCCTCGCATATGCATGGCGCCATGCGTGGTGCGAGAGGCAAGAGAAATGCAGAGAGAGAGAGAGAGAGAGAAAGAGCGAGAGAGAGAGAGAACAGAGGATAGATGGGATGTAACTGCCCAACAGGCGCTGCAGTGCCTGGGGAAGGAAGAACCGCTGGGTTGGCGCTTCGCATGGTGTGGCCTCCTCGGGCTGGTGGGTGATGATGGGTCATGAAAATGAGCCACATCCATCCATCCATCCATCAATCCATCCATCCATGTTTAGCTATTGAACACTTACTCTGCATTGAAGCCGTTGACGTGGAGAATCTTCATCTGTTTCACGATGGTGCTCTTTCCGGACTCCCCAGCACCTTTAAACGAACACATAAATACACATTAAGGGTGGGGGGGATAGACATTTTGGGACGTAGCCTTGCGTCAATTCACCCCCCACCCTCCCATGACATGCTAGCAAGGCGCTGCTGTCATAGACGTGTTGGCTAATAAACGAGGAGCAAAATGGGGGTAGCGGTGGTTTACTAGCTCACATTTCATCATCCCAGACGAGTCTTACCGAGTAATAAGAGCCTGTGTGTGGCTTTGTACGCTTGTCGCTCCTTCTGCAACTGTTTCTCGATCTTTTTATTCGCCTCTCGCTGAGCCTTCTCGTCGATGCGTTGGTCTTCAGTCTTGCTGTTGCCCAAACAACCCATCTTCCGTCGCCCCCGAAAAAAAGCCCTTCCTTCGCCGACAAAAACAAAATACAACGCCCGGGATGTTCTTTTGAAATGGTGACGGAATGATCGAATGGTTTTCGTAATAATAATAAATAATTTTTAAAAAAAAGGAGGAAAAAAAAAAGAAAAGAAACCAATCTCTCGAGAGGCTTCTCGGGAAGGGAGGAATCCGTCCCCCGTTATGATTCCGCTATTAGCCGCAGCCGAGCGTCATCCAATCCGCCTGGTAGTTGACTGAGCAGCGGAGAAACCGGGGGAAAGATGTGGCTGGAAAAAAAAAACTAAAAATAAATAAAAGAGAGAGGGAGGCCTTTGTAATGTCCGTGAATGTAGCCAAACGTTGCTATCTCCGGCCCCTCTCTCTTTTCTCTCTCTCTCTCTCTCGCTCTCTCTCTCTCACCCCCTCCTCTATCTCTCAAGATTTGTGTCTCCTCAACTCAGCACTGCCTCTCGCTGTGGCACCAGGAAGTAGCCGTGGCCCGTGGTGGAAAACGAACGCGCGCGCTAAAGCATTACATTAACTAGCCCGCAGCGGCACGGCACTTCCAAAACCTGTGTGTCCGAAGCGACGGAAGCCATTCCCCGATTTAGTCCCTCGCTGTGCTTGCTGTCACACCAGTCAGAGGAGGGGTGGAAACCTGGACGCCTAGAACTGCTGACTGACAAGAGGGGATGGGTCTACAGCACAGCGGCTGTGACCTGCTAGCAACGAGCTCTCGCGCCGGGATTTACCATCCTCCGCTGCCCTCAAAAAGTACCGTCATGGTGATTCATTAACGCCTCCCAGTAAAACGAAATATACACGAGTGAAATTTAAAAAAAACGACAATCGGAGCAGTTCATGAACGCCTCTGTCATTTTCTCCAGAACGCGACGCCCTCCCTCTGCAGCGATTAAAAACTACAAACATGGCGGCCGTGAGTGTCTACTGTAAGAAATTGTGGTAGTACCTAATAATAGACCATAAATCATAAAATAACAATAAACAAAATAATAAAATATAATTTCTTTGAATATTGTCGTTGTGATAGCAATGTTTTCATCAACATTACTAAATACGTGAATACGTATATTTTAAGTGTTATTGGTATAAAATGTATTTATAGTATATTTACCTACATTTTACGTCTCTTAAGCTTTGGACAAAAAGCTTATACCTAGACTGATGAGGCATTTTTCCCAGCTGATATAAAATATTTACGTAAAATTTAGGTAAAATCAGAACTTTATCAATCATTGTCATTTTCACGGTGTCTTACACTTATATTTATTTGTTACGCTTCCTTTGTGTTTTTCTTTTCTTTTGGGTGGTCTGTTTGAGTGATTTTGTTTACAATGGCAGAATTTTATTTAAGCTCTCGGGTTTTTGTTCCTCTCCTGCACAAATGCTTGCCTTGTATAACCAACAAATATTCTTATTTATCATTGTGCATATTAGCTGCTAGGTGTGATGCAGTGCAGTCACAATGTTAACATTTAATTTAATATGGGTAATAAAGTTCAATTGGATACACACGCATGCGCACACACGCGCGTGCGCGCTACCCCGGTCCCAACAGTTACCAGGCGAAGCTGTCCCACACTACTCTCGAGTGGTAAGATCTGGTAGTGCACACATTTTAGAGTTGCAACCATCATCACGTGTGATGTTCGCGAATCTCGCGAGACTATAACTCAGCATTGCGCAAAATGATTATTTAAAGGGTGACAAGTAGTCACTGAACTGTATTCTGAAATTGTGTATATAAATGTAATATTTGTATATTTTTATGTGGGGTGTTTAAACAGTATCAATTTATCAAGTCTCTTCTAGCCTTTCATACCAAAAAATAAATAAAAGCATTTATCATTCCTGCTGATACATCGGATCAATATCAACATATCGACATATGGGAAACAAAAAAAGTTGTATCGGGACATTTTAAATTTTTGTCTAATGAGTGAAAAAGCTTTATCAAGACATTCCTAATTTATTCCTCCCCAAAAAATCTTGTTTCTTTCTAGTATTTGTGTATTTAATCTAATAATTATGTATGTGCTTTTAATACTTTTTGTATTTGTGTTTTTGATATTTGGTGATTTTTTGCACATTTAAAAAAATATTGGTCATGTACTGTATATGCTTTTTATCTAATGCATCGAGATATTTTTCTTGGTATTGTAGTTTATTATTTTGTACTCCTTTCCAATACTTCTGCATGTTTTTAAATAATTAGTGAAATCTAAAAGTGTTTTTTTTTTTAATCAAATATTTATTATAGATTGATTTAGCAGAACAATCCATCCAATTTCAGGAGGCTGACATTTTACACAGCACCGCCCCCTGCTGTCAACCGAAATTGACGTCAATGCCCTCGGGCTTGCATTGTGAGTGTTACGTGACCAAACCTAGAATACAGGTGAGCCGTGACGTTTACACAGCGAGCAGGTAAACACTTGGACATCAAATTCAGTCAATGACAGGGTGGGCGAGGCTACAAAAAATGTCAGCCTCTTTGGACGGCTGTATACTTCTGCTCATTTCTTATTCCAAAAACACAATATTCATCCGACTGTTTTTTAATTTGCCACATTTTTCATTTGACAAGAACGTCTTGTCCATGACATCATGTGAAGTTATGCAATCTCTCAATATTGCTCGGTGAGAGAGCTGCTTCTTGTGTCTGTCTGTGCATTTGATAGACTGGATTGTAAAAAAAAAAAAAAAAGAACGAGGCTGATTAGTCGCATGAGTTTACAGCACACGCTCCAGTGCAAATACACAATAAAGCCATAAAGATAAAGACAGTAGTCACACAGTCCAGTGTCCTTTCGGGATTGTTCACTTTAACCTTCATGCTTTGAGGCGGGTCAAAAAAAAAGTGTGGTCGAGCCTCTCCCAGCTCATTTTGACCCTGGAATGATTGCCAGTAAGCGCAAGGCTCATAAATTCACAGCGGTTGAGAAAATGAATAAATTAATGACCATTAACACAATTTAGTCTTCAGTGATTCAAACATGCATGTTTTTGGAACATGAGAGAAGGCAGGAGTGAGTGAGAGTTCAAATGGCAATCAACCTGAGAACATCACACCATAAATTTTGATAATTGCCCGATAAGAGTCGCAAGAAATAAAAAAAACTTGTGTTGGAAAATAGTGGCGTTTTGCATTCTATGTTTCTGCATGCTTATAGTGAATTTTAAAAAACTAAAAAATGGCAAGACGATTCATGTGGCAAGTAAAATTAAGAATAGGTGTCTTGTGTCCATTTCTCAACATGTGTAAATCAAAGTCCTGTTCGTCCAAAGTACATTCAAAAGGTTTTAACACACATAAAGCGGTTCAGATACAGACTAGATGGATGGCTCATTAAACTGTCTCGGGTCAAAATGACCCTTCAACATTAGTACTGCTATTCCTAATAAAATAAAGTAACAGAAGGGTGCACAATTGGTGTGTGCATCTCTCCAATAAAGGACGATTCAAGACATCTCGATATATTTTAAAGTGAAACGATTTGATCCGATGTGATGCCTTCGCATCTTTTAAATCAAAATCAATTTCCCGATTCACACGGGTTTGTATTACAATGCACATTCCATGCACATTAATGCTAAACGCTAACAGCGAGAAAACCATTGATGATCAAAGGTGCCGTACCAGCCCAGCCTACAATAAGGTAGCTTCCTGTCTGAGATATAAAAGCCACTTCCTGTTCCCATCATCTCTGCATTGGTTAACACAAAAGAACACAACCACTAAAGGAATTATGCAATTTCACAAATGTGTCATTGCTATTATGATATTTGGCAGAAGAAAAGTTTCAAGATAATCAACACAATTAGATGGTAACATTTTGAAAGTCATAATTTTGCAATTTACATTTTTTTCATGGATGAGTCAGGACCTGATTGTTTCTGTAGAAATTCTTTCTGTTTATTATCATTTGTCAGGTCTCAGGTCACAACCAATCACGGCTTGGCTTGAGAAAACTGGTGAGCCATGATTGGTTGTGACTTGAGAAAGTGTGATGTCATTTTCAGTGGACAGCGAGTGGCAAAATGGCCGCCCCTTGAGGTGAATTTTGATGCTTAACTCAAATTCCACAAATATAATATTAATCAGAATACCATGTTTAGACTAGTGAGTCCACATATAACATACTATTGCAAAGAAATTTGGAGGGTTGGCAATATTACTTTTTCCTTATCAATTTCAATGTCATAATATTATGACTAACTTTTAAACAATAAGATTTTATTCTTCGAAAATCATGACCTAGTAAAGACTATGATTTTTTTCCTTGATAAAAAAAGACTATTCTCCCAACATTAGATTTTTTTTTATATTCCTATAGTATTTGGGTTACGTGTGGTAATTGTGTTTTTTTGGGGGGGGGCACATTAACAGCAATTAAATATTTGAATTCCTTTTCACAAATGTGAAACCAATGCGATGCATACTCGTGATACCCATGTATGTGGAGATGACGCATATAGTCAGTCAAGGGTGTGAGTGTGACTAATAACAATCATCAGTAGCAAATTCTAATCAGAGATGGATTTTTATGTTCGTAAAGGTATTTTGGGTGCTGATTTCAAGTGTCTTTACTTTTTTTTCTAGCACATGAGGTTATGGAGATATTTTGATTTTGAGGTTTGACCTAAAAGCTTGTACAACATGGATTACTTTGAATTATAATTTAACTACAACGATTCCAAACAAAATTGTTGCTGAACCTAAACCTTAATTCATACATATTACAATATTAAATAGAGACAAGAACAGATTCTGAATCAGATAATAAAATCTAAATATCTAAAAAAGTTTACTTGCATCTCTGGTTAAAATATTTTGTAAACATTTTGCGGAAAAACTCGTAATGGGACAGCAATAAAGTCGGAACATTGAGAAATAAAAAAGTCACATAAAATTTATGACGAAAAGATTCCGACTTAATAAGACTAACATATTTGTGGACTCAACGATAAATACTGTATTTTAAACCAGTTATAGTGGCATAATGTGTAATTTCACATCCACTCCAGTAGGGGGCAGAGGAACCGTGTTTTTTTTATTTTAGGCAAATAGACACTTCAAATCTTGGTTAAAAAACAATATTAGTTATTGTTTGTTGTAAGTTGATATATATTTGTTTCTTGTTTTCTTTAGGATACACTGTTTTGCAGTGGTGCATTGCTAATTTACTAATTTTCACTATTACAAAACCAATTTAAAAAAGTGTGATGTGCTTGCTGAAAATGCCATTTCCTTCCTCCTTTGTTTTCTGAAAATTCATATGAATTAAGACAACTGTTTCGTAAGGATACAAGTTTTAGAAAGGTATCGTCACTTTGCATGAGTAATATCAGACTACACTGGGTCGTCAACATAATATTGCTGTTGATAAGTTTAAATGTTAGATTGGCCTTGACTTTGTGTTATTAAGTAATTGGAGGTAAATTGGAGGCCAAGCGTCTGTACGCCGATGTGTGACATAAGGCCTCTCCTCCAACCCTATGGCATCACCCGGCGACAGGCCACGTTGCCTGCCCGCTGTCACAAGCGGAGGTGTAGGTGCAAGAGGGCGGGGGAGTGGTGGGGTCTTACCGAGAAGCAGGAGCCGGTGCGTCTGCTTGTATTCCCTCTTGAGCTCTTTGAGGGCCCGGTCGATGCTCTTGCTGACTTTCCTCGCCTCCTTTTCGGCCTCCTTCTCCTCCATGAGGAGCTTGTCCCAGTTTTTCTGCTTATTGCCGCTACTGTTGCTTTTGTGCGGCAGCTGCAGGCGACGTCCTCCCCGCTCCTTGGCCGCGGCCGTCGCCGCCGGCGGCGTGGTCGACGACGTCCCTTTGCCACCGCCTCCTCCGTTCTGGATAAGCACTCCGTCCCCGGCCGAGCCGTGCCCCCGGCCGGGCTCACATCTACCTCCGCCACCGCCGTCCTCCGCTGGGCGAGCACCCTGGGCGCGGGTCGGCGCGGAAACGGCAGCGGCGGAGGAGGCGGCCGTCGCGTCCGGATGCGGCTCCGAGTCCGAGGCGGCGTTGGAGATGGAGCCGCTCAGGTCGCCGAAGAGCCGCGGCCGCAGACTGTAGCACAGTCCCATGCTGAACGAGCTATGTGCCAAAGGGGATCGCTCATAAAGGAAGAATCTGCGCCAGCGGCCCTAGCGAGCCATCGTCACACACACGCGCGCGCGCACGCACACACGGCCGTTAAGTCCGTCGGTACGTCCGTCCGTCGTTAAGCTGTCGCTCCGGAATCGAGACGGAAATGAGGAGCACCGGGTGGGCGCCGACATTCGCTACATGACATTGTGCCTTCGAGGCCCCCTTGTCAATGTGTGTGTGCGTTTCCTTTCCTCCGGTGGGTTCGCGAGTAGCTCGATCAAGGATCACCTGATCGTGTCCGTGGACACTGCGGGTCCACAATAGCGTTTACCGTAGAGTGAACGCGAAGGACGCAAAACACGATCGGATTTGCTGTGCGCGTTTGTGGCCAGCATTACGGTATTGGAACCCGTGATGACAGAACTAAGGACACAAAAAAGTTATCTTAATTGCCATATTTAACTCCATTTTATATTGTCACAATCTATCGATATTTATCGATATTGTCTCCCCCGTGTATTACATTTTTTTGCACATTCTTCCATATTTTTTTTAAGTTATTTTCATGAAAAAAAACATGTTTTGTCTGACATTCATTAAAAAATATTTTTTTCTTAATTTCACAATATTTTCTCAGGACTACACATTTTTTAACAATGTTAACGATATTGACAAGTTATCAAATCCATTTTAAGAAAATTACATCAATGCTATTACCACAATATTCTTATTATTCTACAGCTTATCATGAAATCATTTTTTTAATTTGAACATTCTCTAATCGAAGAATACTTTATTCTTGTAAAATTATTCCCAACTTTGCCATATTACGCCTTAAATTTCAATTAGCGTTTTTTCTGTATTTAATTCCCACGATTAATACTTTCTCAACATTTTTGCAGTTGCTCTAATATGCGGCTCATCAAAGCTTTATTAAAAGTACAGAAGCAAAAATAAACATTAAAGTAAAAGAATAAAGTCATACAATTCCAACAATAGCAATGACAGAATTATACACGTTCAAAAGTATTTTAAGTGATTGTGTATATTTATATATATACACGTGTATATGTGTGTGTGTCTTAAATGACCATTTGTGGAGAGTGTTTCTACTCCAAAGAGTCACACAAGGAAGGATTTTTTTTTTGTATATAATTTGTAATTTATTTATCTTCTTTCTGTTGCCCACCGACCTTTCTCTTCTTCTTCCTCTTCTTTTTCTTCGGCCCGCTTTCATCTTCCATAATGACTTCTTCGTGTGTGAAGATGCGTACTCGCTTTGTTTTCGAAAGTGCCTCCGCCACCTCTGCAGGTACATGGGTAAAGAAAAAATATGTACAATCGGTATTAATGGAAAACAGAAGACTAGGTAATAGATTACATTATGAGTAAAAATAACTAAGAAAGGGAATTTTGCAAGAATTTCAAAGATATGCCATGATTCTCCTGTAGTCCTTCCTTTTCAGAGTAGCCCTCGCGAAATAAAAATAAAAACTACTCGCACTTGACTCAAATGAACGCGCATTTACTGGCTCTACCTTGTGACAATGTGGCTTTAGCTGCTTCTTCGTCTTCTTTGGAGGTCTGCTGTTGGGCGGAAGGTTTGCGCACAGCAAGACATGTCAGCCTGGCCATGGTGTTGACTTCCCCCAAGAGGGTGGGACACTCCAGCTCCTGTCAAGTGACACCTTTGGTTAACGTACAGCGTGCGTCATATCAGCGGCAGTTTGGAGACTGACTGACATCGTTAAGATGGAGCTTCCACATTTTGATGAAGCCGTCGTTGGAGGCCGTGACCAACACGCAGTGATCGTCCAGCTTGAAGCTCTCCACTGCTTTTACCCTGCCAAAGGACAGTGACACATCAGTGCTTTTGTTGCTGTTTAGGGATGGAACTATCAAATCTAAGAGTTTTTTTCCTAGAAAAAAATAAGTATCTCAGACAGTTTCAATGCCTATTTTTTTTTTTTTTTTTATCAAGAGCATGTTACAGAGATGTTTTTGAGAATGTACCTGGTTTCATGAGCCTTGAATTCGCACACCCATTTCGCTTTGGCAACATCACACAGCCTCACCGTTTCGTCGTCACCTGCAACAGCCAGGATGGAGTTCTGGAACAAACAAAGAAAAAGAATAAAGAAAAACAAGAAGTGCTGTGAGGGAAGCATCGGAGGAAAAACAACAACAGACGTTTAAGAAGTTGATGGCAGAGATCCTCTGGGGGTTCTTAAGAGTGCTGCTCAATGCGGCTGTCTCCAGGTCGTACAGGTCGAGCTTGTCCTGGATGACCACCGCGTATTTATCGCCGTCCGGAGACCACCGTACAATGTGTGCATCTACATGCACAAGCAAAAACACACACACACACACACATACAGTTTCACCTCAAATGTGTGTCAGGAAAAATAAAGGGTCATATTTAGGCAAAAAACTAACTTTGTTTGATGTTTTTGATGAAGGCCGATCTTCCATTAATGAGATTCCATGTACTAGAAATATACATATACATCAGTGACTGTGGCATTTATTCCAAATGTGTATTTGTGTGTGTGTCTCACCGCAGTGTTTTATCAGTGCCCACCGTCAATGCAAGTTTACCAGATGGATGGACAGACAGAGACGTCACATGACCTCTGAAGAAAAAGTAAAAATTAGTGAGATCAAATTAACTAGGCACATCTTCGGATTTGACATTATTTGCATGATTGTTTTTTCCTTATCAGTATATTTTTTCGCCCCTTGTTTCATGACTGAAAACTGACTTGTGCGCTTTTATGGACTTGAGACACTCCCACTTCTTGGTGCTCCACACACATAAGAGTCCATCTTCTCCTCCGCTCAGCAGATGCGTCGCACCGTAAAACTCCAGGCAGGTGATGGTGCCTGAGGAGAACGCATAGTCAGGAGGGAGATTGTGACACAAACCTGTGACATCACTCACCGTCATGATGCAGCAGAGCACCATGTTCCACCTTCTTCTTCATGTCGTACAGGAGCATGGTTTCGTCTTTGCTGCCCGTCACCACATATCTGTTGCTGGCTGCCACTGCTGACACCGACGCCGTATGAGCGTGATGTGTAAAGTATGCCTTGGCTATCCACTCCTAAAAGACAAAAAAACGTACGAAACCATTACTTTTACAATTACAACTAAGGTAACATTCTATTTTAATGATATTACGTGAAAATCTACTCACGTTCTGGTCAGTTGGAACACGGTAACCAAACACAATTTGCTCGTAGCAGCCAGCAACCAGCTCCACGAAGCCGGCCATGACAAATTCGATGGTCTTGTCTTTCGCTCAAGCTCTGCTACTTTTTCACACTTGTAGTAAATGTATTTCAACTAGTTAAAAAATAAAATACGCAAAATAAGCACAATAGAGCAACTAAGAGACCGACGACAAACACATTTTCGATGTGTGCGCCTTCACACGTGAAAACCAAAACAAGATTACGAGCGTCTACTGCGCATGCGCGGTTATCTTCTTCGCCGTTGAACACCTATAGCACTGGCGCCACCTAGAGGTAAGGATGCCTCAGAGTTAACACCATCCCGTGTGGTATCTGAAATTGATGAAATTGTACCAAATACCCACTGCTATAAAAAAACAATAACAAAACAATAAACATTTTTCTATAAACGTAATTTAATTCCTGAGGCGATCATGTGGTTGGACCCGCCCGTCGAGGTGGGCGGTGAGTGCTGAACTTGTCTCTCTCGTCATTGGCTGTCTTTCATGACGTAACATGATTGACAGATAAACTAACTGCGCATGAAACGGTGCTTTTCCGCCCCGGGTCCAAAGGATGTGAGTCAAGTCTATAACTTCTTAATTCAACAATGTCAAGACGGTAAGTGAAATTAAACTTTATTTATTTATTTATTTTTTATAAATATATCGTTGTCACATATTTTGCAGCTTCAAGTATACGCCAATACTTGGGAACGTTATTGACCGTTTCAATAGAAGGTATTTATTGCAAACACGCCAGTGGGCATTTCACACTCGTGTTCTTCTTGCATGAAAAAAAAAAAAAGTTTCGTTTTGTTGTTTTTTGCACTTATTCTTGGGGGTTAAGCGCACAGATACTTTGTGCAATGCGTGTAGTGTTGCCGTGTTTGTGTGAACGGCTGCTGATGATTATAGTTGCACAACACAAAAACAAGACAATAATCCACCCTCCCCTTAACGATGAAGGAGGCGGTTATGGAAAAACGGAACCCATAATATTTGATTTGTTGAATAATCCCTTCAAGTAGAAACAAGAAAATTTACTTTGTATCCAGTCCCAGGGAAAACTATTAACCCAAAAAAAAAAAACCTGTACACTTTTAATGAATAGGGAAGTCAATGAATAGGGAAGTCGTACTTTTTCAAGAAAAAAATTCATATTAATGAAGCGGCTATTAGGGTACAAGATGTAAATACAAGATGTAATACAAGATGTAATAAAAGTAGTATTTTAGACGGGGGGGAAAAAATCAATGCAAGTCAATTTCTACTATTGCATTTGCTTTGTTGAGTTGGATTTGTTCCTTAGTTTTGCTTGAGTAAAATCCTAATACTGTACTAGAAAAAACATGGTTCGTGGTTTTTCATGATTTGACAAATATTTTAGTTTTTAGGGGGAACCCTCATAATTTCCTGTAAACAAAGCGCTTTAAATCCAAGAAAACACAGTGTTAAATGTCAGAATTTTGACTATGTGACATTTTTTATGTGGGTCAACTTTTACTTTTTTAGTCATGTGGCAAATCAGGAGTTGACTGATGTGTTAAATGAACTGTGGCGTCTAGACGTCAACCGGCTCAAACCTGGGACTGATTACATCATTGACCCTCAGGTGAGTTCACCCTCACCTGTCAATCACAAGACATAAAATAAATCCACATTAGCATCTGGTTGGTAACTACTTTCTTAATCTGCGATCACAGCTAGGCCGACGTCTTATTTTATGATTATCATTGCACTTCATAGGGGCGAGCCGGTTTTGTGGCTCAGGGCAGCAACTATGCTAGGGATCGTGCCAGGGCACCACTCTTCAAATACGTTGATGAGGATAAACTGAAGAGCATCGAGACATACGCACGTATGGATACATTTATGAATGTAGTATTTCTTTATTCAAAGAAAGATAGTGTTGATTTCAAAGGACAAACCTACCAAAATAAAAGCGGCAAAACACTTTTGTTAACTTACCATATATCAGTATTAATTCTCGTCTTCTACACAAATGGCAGATTTTATCAACTTGCTGGACAACTACGAGATGTCGACAGGTGTGTCGGAGTCGGTGACCCGTCAGGAGCTTCAGGAGAACCGCAAGTTCCTGGATGCTATCGTGGAGACGGAAGTCATGAAGGTACAAAGGTGGACCACTGACAGTGACAAGAAGATATGTTAACATGTGTTATTGTTTCATGAATCCAGTTCGCCCACCAGTACCTGGTTAAGAAGAGAGTGTCACCACCGGATGTGGTGAGATTCAAGAAGCAACTCTTCGACATCTGGTTCCGCCTGTACCATCGTGACAGGCGCGGAGGGTAACGTCCAAATGTTATGTTCACTTGTTCCCAAAAGGTTCCTATCAAGGGAACCTTCATCTGTTATCTACGTGCAGGAAGGACTCGTGCGGGTTCGAGCATGTGTTTGTGGGTGAGACCAAGCAGGGGCAGGATATTACAGGCCTTCACAACTGGGTGCAGTTCTACCTGCAGGAGAAGCACGGCCACATCGATTACAAAGGTTACAAAGCGCGGGACAATAAAAACACTGTAAGCCGTCTTAGTCACCGGCCGCATCTATCAACACGAGAAGTCAACTCAGTTGGACCTTCTGTTTGCAGCCTGACGAGGACGACCACGTGCTCAACTTGCAGTTCAGTTGGAAGGGCCTGGTCAAGCCAGTGGGTGGCTCTTTCGTGGGGGTCAGTCCCGAATTGGAGGTGGCTTTTTTCACCATCGTCTTTCTGGCGTCCAGAGACAAGAGCACCGTTTTGGAGGTGAAGGTGGATGAATACGTGCTGGAGCTCGTGGTCCACAGGCACAGACGCTCCATCGGGTCATCCTACCCCAAGCTCCTCAGCAGTAACCATCGTGACTTGTAACTTATTTTGATCACATTCATTTTTTTTAACCCGCCAAATTCTACACAATTTTTTTTTACATTTCTATCAATCTATTCAAAATAAAATAACTTTTTGCTAAAATGAAATTATAATATATGAATCGGTATTCACTGTATTTAACCGTGTGGATCTTTAATATCATCATCCAAGGTTATCGTTGCCCTTGTATGGTGTCAGCCACAACAAACAATAAAGTGAAAGTAAAAAAAAAAAAAAAAAAGAACCCACTAAGCTTGTTTCTGTTTTCTTACCCAGCGTCAAGTCAAACAGGTCCAATTACATACAGGCACAATACAAGAACAGACAGGAGGAACAGAGTAAAATCGATTTATTTCGATTTTTAAGATGGTCCATTATTAAATAAACTGAAATTGACATGCTTTTATATTCCTATACAGTGAGAAGAGCGTTGCAATGTTCATGCGTACTTTTTTGATGTTTGCAGCAGACACCTGACAGGCTTAATTTGCCAATATGGCTTCTTCTTGCATTGTCCACAAAGGTTAATGGCGCATGTGGTTAGCAGCAACTTTGACACCGCTTTGGGGCGTATAGGCGGGTAGGCAGTTACAATTCTCTTTTGGGTGACATGGATGTAACTTCTAGTTGTTGGATGCTTAACTGGTACATGAACATGACAAGAAGTTGACCAACCTAAAGTCAAAGTAAACCCACTTGATGATGCCTGGCCTGACAGATAATGTAACATGCTATTTTTACTGGTGAAATTGTTTGAAATGATGTCATTACTGTATTGCTCATATTGTGTAATATTAGTTAGTGTCATTGTTAGCCTAATCCCACAACTGCCCAAGTTACTTTTTAAACTTACTGTCGCATTATCAATTAACTCCACCAACGTGCTGGCTTAAACTCGAGTTGAATTTGTTGTCATCAATAGATGACATTTTAGGCGAACGATATTTCAACACATTAAACAATTGTAGTACCTAAAACAGCATAAAGTCAAAGAAATACATATTTTGGAGAAATTTAGTCACAATGAAAGACAGTTCACCTGCCACCACGCTCAGCTACATGCTAATCATGTTCATCGATATCATTTTAAATTGTACCACTTTTGGGCCTTCCTCGAGAACCCAATGAGGGTTTTTTTTGCAGTACCATTTTTATATTTTAAATCTGAACAAATAAACAGGTTTATTTCCTGTGTTGTTTTTCTTTTGACAAATTTTTGCTGGTCCGCTCACCAAAAACAACAAAAACCCAGAGGAAACGCAAAACACCCTGAAGTAATCCTTCAACCCTGCCACATTTTTTTCGCAGCATCTTCAAGTTTCTTGTCAAATGGATTTGTTGTTTTCTGTACCAAAATTACAATTATTTCCCACTTTTTACACACTTTACTAGCATTTCTTTCCAAATATTTGTTCTCATTTGTAGGTTTCTTACTTATTATTGTTTGTATGGTAACAAATGCTGTGTGCGCAGAGCCCTGGCTAATAGCTTAAGATTTCGTGTACAGCAACATGGATTACTTTGGTATATTAGTGCATAGACACCACTTGATCTTTTAGTCTTTACTGTGAGATGAAGTCACACGCTCAGCCAGCAGATGTCGCTAAATGCCTTGTGACTGACCTTGTCAAGCAGCTGGGTGCCTTGCTATTGTGCAAATATTTTCAAAGAGGTCTGAAGGACAGGGGGAGAAAATGCCTCCCGAGTACGACTGGTCGCCTTCCACCTGCACATCCATGAAGCGTGGTCTTGCTAAGTAACGTAGCATCACCATAGACGTGGTGGAGTACTTCGGTCTCGAATGTCTAGACGAGAAGCTTTGAGAGACAAAGAGAGACGATGAGAAGCGGTGAAGATGCAAACGTGTGGCGGTGTGATGAGTGCGTTACCAGCGATTGCTCCACCACCAGCCAGCGCACAGTGCTCGCCTGCGTGTCCTGCCCGTTCAGAGGCTCCCGGAGGCGGACGCGGACTTCCACGCGACCGCCAGTAGGCTTGCGGCCATCCATCACCTACCGGGAAAGAGGCCATTAAAAACAATTCCCATATATTTTAGCAAGTTGGGTGCTGCAATTGTCACGACAACAAACACGTTGGCGCTTTACCTCGACGATTTCCCTGATTTCACTCTGGGACTCGAGCTGTTCCAGCTTCACGTGTGCCGTCCCGATGGGCTTGTCGCTCCGCAGGAAACCACTTTGCATGACACGCACAGGAAATATTAGCGGGACCAGTGCTGCGTCACAAGACAGTCACTGTCACATCTGCTGGTGATACTTTTATTTTGGATTGTTTTTATGCCAGTCCTTTAATAAGAACCTCAATTGCAAATCTTCAAGACTAGTGTGTGTGCATTTTTGCGCCATAGGTTTCAGTTGTTCCTGCTTTTACTTTGGTAGGCTTCCACTTCCTGTCATATGTGGAAAACGTCTCATGTCTAAATATGGTCAATTGATCCATTCCACAATGTACATTAATTGTCTGTCCCCACTTAGTCTCGGAATTTTTATGCATTTTAAGTGGTGAAAATAGTTTGAGAACAAATACATTTCCAAGAAATGTTAAAAAATGATGTCTATTTTATTGTTCTGAGGAATCTGTGTGGAGAAATTGCTGCCTATTTGGAAAGTCTCGATTTGTGTGTGAAAACAGTAAGGTTAAATTGGGTTCTCCGCACAAGACTCACCCTTTGTGCAGCAGCTCCAGTTTGAGGCCTTTGGATGTCACGACCCTCCTGAAGCCGCGGTGGTTGCGATTGATTGACAGGCTGAAGCTCTGGTTGTACTCTGGTCCAAGACAAAGGTGTGAGTAATGTAGGGGAGGGATCATCACGAGCGAGGAGTCTAACCTGGACAGTTGCTGTTCTTTATGACGTTGGTTTTGTGTCTCTGGGGTTGCTCCTGGAAGCACAAATAATGAACCGATGTGAGCAGTGAGAAGACTGTGTGAAAGAGGAGATAATGAAGCTCTGGGATGGCTCACCGTGCTCGGGTAGGGGAAGTCGAACTTGATGTAAGCGTCAAGGTCGTTTGTTTGGATGCCTGCGGAGAGAAGAGTCACGCGCTTTCATCAAGAGCCTAGATGTGTGTGCTTGTGTGAGCATGCATACCACTGGGAGCAGGAAGATTCATCCCTTTCACAATAACCACCACCATCTCAGTGCTGCTGAGATCTGGGAATATCCTGTGAAAAATCCAGCAGCAAATGTAGCAGCTATCAAACTGTGCAGCTATTAAAAAATTGTTATTAGTATTTAGCAGTGTGATGTTTGCTCACCTAACTGTGTGGAAGGTTCTGTCCTCAAAATGATGTTTCGGGGGAGGCAGCCCCTTGGCTTGAGACATCTTGAGGAACTCAATACTCTTCTTACACGACTCCGCCATCTTCTCAAACCTGAGATAGAGGCAGACGCGTTTATCCAGTGGATGCACGACGCGTGTTTGGATTATTATTCCTTACTTGGTGGTCTCCGTAATGTTCCCCATGTGGGTGAATTGCTTGGAGTGAGTCAAACATCTCTAACAGGAGACATAAGAGCCATACAGAACAATGGCAAAGAGAAGGGTCGGTCATATGTAGATACCTCGCGTTGCTCTTTTAGGATCTTGGCCAACTGCGCGTAGAGCTGCTCCGCCTTCTCCGAAAGCCCCACGTCGCTGTGGTGCACCAGGACAAAGTCCTCGTCCTCATCACCGGGGGGCGACGGCACCTGGCAGCCATCAACCCCGTTCAGACATTTATATCACGGGTCCATCCATACTGGCGTTATTATGAGTCGCTTCTTACCGCACTGATGTCCACAGCTTTTCCGCTGCGCGCCGCCTCCACCATGACGTCGAGACCCTTGGCAGTGCGCAGGAAGCTCTTGGCCTGCTCCATATCGTTCTTTTGCTTGGCGTGAAGCGCTGCCTTCATGTACTGCTTGCGGCGGCCCTCTAGGAATGCCAGCTGCTGTGTTGCTGCAGAACCAAGGAGAGGTAGTCCTAGAAGTTGAAGACATAGTACGAGTAGGTGTGGTTGTAGAAGAAGAAACAGATCAAGTAAAGAAGTACACAAAGCGGGAGACAGAAGTAGAATTTTTCAACAGCTGTGACAGCACATGGCAGGACTAACCTGCAGCTGGAAGATCTCTGGCGGATTTTCTCTCGGGCGAAACAGACGGAGATCTTCTGCGACCTTGTGACGCAGCCGGGACGCTTAGTGTGGTCTTTTTTGGCTGCAAAGGAAACTTCAAATGTTAGCCTCTTTCACGCAGTGATGCAGCAAAATTGCAGTGTTAGAACTGAGCTAGAAATGAGAATACTCAAACAGAGAGCTCATTTCTTTCAAAAGAAGAAACCAGTGTTAGGGCGCACAGCTGCATCAATATCAATATAACAAAACAACCACCCCACCTCCACCTCATTTTCCTCTTCTTCCTCATCTGCACTTGCATCATCGGTAGTTGAGAGCTTTGAGGCAGCCTCCAGCGCAGCGACCAAGCCTTGCTCGGTCGTCGCGGCCTTCTGGCCCGGAATGGGAGGAAAGCCTGTTGAAAAACAAACAAAACAAACCCTCCCTTCATTATTTCCTGAATGTTGCAAAACGACAAATCACTCAAGAATGTCACCTGGGGGAACGGGGAGCTCATCAAAGTTGACCGCTTTTCCCGCTTTGTGAGATCGGATGGCGCTCTGGTATTGCTGGCGACCGGTCGAGTAAGTTTACGGTTAGCGTATGTAAATTGTTAATAGGCAGAGAAGCACACTTTTGTCATTTGCACCTTTGCGATACGGTCGTGCATGCGGGCCTTGCGCTCGTCCCCCCCGGCTTTGGCTTGAGCCGACGCCTCGACGTACTTGGCTCGCCTCTGCTCCAGCGCCTCCAGTACATTCCCAGGAGCCGACAGAGCTAAGGAGCGGGACGACAACAGTCAGTTCGGACAATTTGTATGAATGAAATGTTACCGAGGCACCTGGAGCTTCTGCAGCCGGTCCGGGTACTTGACTGTTTTGCTTGACTGGCGTTGGGCTGCCACTTGTGCCTTGTGAATACAAGAAAGCAGGAAAACAAATGTTTCTTCAAATGAAGTCGCATAAAATATACGATTAGTTGATTGCTAAAAACGTAATAAGGTACAAACAAACTTGGTAGTTTCTGTTTCCATAGTCATAACACACATTTTTCTGGGAGCGTTGAAAGTCAAAATGCACTCAAGAAGTTCTCTTTTTTTCAAAATGGCCAGCATTAAAAGAGTTAAATAAAAACAATTTTAACAATGCGAAAACCAACCTGGAGGAGGAGGCAGGCCGCTCAGGTCGACAGCTTGTCCTTGTTTCAAGGCCTCGATCACGGAATCGAACTTCTGCATGAAAATGGGCAAAAGGGATGTTTGTTTTGGCGCCTATATTATTAGAGACTTAGCAAGCCCTCATCAGGACTTTTGATTTGAGGTAAGTCAATGTTTGTCTTTTCAAATGAAGTGATAAGGACATAAAAAACAGATGTGGAATTCCCTTACCATGATGTTTCAACTCTTGTGTTTTTAACAATCAAAACATCTTGCCATAGTGGAGGTAACAACAACAATGTGCATCATGCTCATTGGATTTATTTGCCCATGTGCGTTATTCGAATGTACCTTGCTGGTCCTGAAGTAAACCATGGCTTGCTCTGCCTCTCCTGCCTTCTTGGCTGCCAAAGCGGCCATTTTGTACTCTCGCTGCCGTTGCACCAACAGCGTCGCCACACGCTCATTTGCTGCAAGAGCAATAAAAAGCTGGTTTTACTTCATGTGTGGTCATTTTGATGCTAGTTGCGACTGCTTTGTTTACTTGAATGGACTGACCATTTCTATTAGCGGTTGGCGAGATGTCTGCCTGCTCCTGTGAAAGCTGGGCCTGCTCCTGTGAAGGATGGACTTGCTCTTGTGAGTGATGGGCCTGGTCCTGTGAAGGATCCGCCTGGTCCTGTGAAGGATCCGTCTGCTCCTGTGAAGGATTCGCCTGCTCTTGTGAAGTACGGGCTTGCTCTTGTGACGGATGGGCCTGCTCCTGTGACGGATGGGCCTGCGCCTGCGACGAATCCGCCTGCTCTTGTGATGGCTCATCAGCGAGTGTTAGCATGGAGGCAGTTGAGTGCAGTTCCTCCTCTTCGCCATCAGGTGCGATGAGCTCAGGAGGCGAGGGCAGAGCTGGGGTCACACTAGGGGCGGCACTTGGTGTGGCGCTCTTAGTTCCCGTTGAGACCGGTGGAGGAATCTCCGCCTCGTTCACTTGGCGGCCTTTCTTGACAGCAGTCAGCATGGACTCCATCGTCTGTCAATATGAGACATTGGTGTCACAATATACGAAAACAGAATATATGATGCAAGATGAGTCACACCTTTAGCCCACGCTCGATCCGGCGGGCTTTGGCGCCCTCGCCCGCCGTCTTGGCATTGTGCAGTGCCGTCTTGTACATGGTGAGCCTCTCTTCTAATGTATGCTGCACACTGCCAGGCACAGCTGCCACAACAGGAAGGCTCTTTTCCTGTCAACATAAGCAGAGCAAAGTTTTGTCATAGGTGCCTAATTTTACACGTTTGAAACTCATAGAAAAAGTATTTATCAAGTAGTCACTCATAAGTCTTAAGTACGACTGTACCTAAAATGGCTGAATGGTTAAATGAAATCTTTTCAAAGTCACGTCAACAGCGTGTACCTGTGAGGAAGGTTCAATGATAGTTACCGCAGATGAAGAAGAAACACCTCTGGGCTGCTCGCCTTCCTCGCCCACCACTTCCTGTAGCTCAGCCTAGCAGGAAAAAAAAAAAAACAGACAAAGCAGCCAATGAGAACAAAACACAACAACCTTAGCCACATCAAAAGAAAAAGAGCAAACCAGGAGGTCTTCATCATCCTCTAGATTGTCATCATCTTCATCCTCATCAACATCTCGCATACACTCATCTGCCATTTTGGCGATGTCCTCCATGGGAAGCGGACCTGTTACCCAAACCATGTGAAGAATTATTCGGACTGCAAATCACACAACAGGCCCAGGTTCCAAACTCCCTGATGTATTGTGTAGATGTGAAAACACAGAGAGGAGATGTTTTATTCCTGTAACTCACTTCTTCCCTTGTGCTTGGCTTTTCCCCCAGTACCCGAGGCCGTTTTGCCTCCAGTGATGGCAGCCAGCTCAGCCTCCAAGTCCGGGTCGTCTAAACCTTCATCAGCATCCATCGTCATCATGTCCTCGGGGTCCATATCTACAAACAGGCCCATCTAAGCAGCAGAGGAAAAACCAGACTTGAGTTTTTTTTAATAACAGGGTCTTTGCGTCACTCTTGTTGTTGTTACCTGCTTGGCAGCGGCGGCGCCCCTGCCTTTGGGGAGGGGCTCTCTCCTCTTCTTGCCGAACATGTTCGTTGAAAGTTGCTCGTCAACGATATACCACGGAAACAAACTAAAAGACACAACGAGTGAACGTGTGAGTGAAGTAGTCTTCCTTCAGCCCAGCTTTGCTCTTTTACAATTAAAATCATGTGAGCGGCTGTCAGGTGCCTCTCCTCGAAAACGAAAACACCGAGTGGTGTGACGTTAGCCCTGTGGCAAGCAGTTAGCTTACGTACTAACTTCCACTTGGACAAGTGAATTCATGAACCGACTAAAATGAACACCGGTTTAGCAAGAATAACCAAAACCAAAACCTGTCGAATTATGTGTTTTACCTGCTCGTCCACCATATTATCAGTAACTGTACTTTTCTGCCTAGAAGAACTTGTTCTTCTTCATCGTCTCGAGTGTGACAAGCTAGGTGGGACTGTGATCACTGCTGCCCCCATCAGGTCGTTACCCTTATTGCATATTTTACAGGTCAGAAGCGCGGATGGGGACGAAATAAAATAAGAGTCCCAAATTCGTTTGTCTAATTGAGATAATTACACACCTCAATAGGCATTTTTTACACACACAAGAATGTGGCCTTTTAAAATTTCCGCAAATCCACCACAAAAGAAAAGAAATGTACCAAGCCCGGTGGTGTAAGTATTATTTATTATAAAATGTCACATTTACAGTGAAAGCTCCTTAGGTCCAGATGAGTGCTGAGACTCATTATTACATCACCAGATCACATTAGCTACGATTGTCTCCAGCCTCATCTACTGAAACTGTAACATCCTGTATAGAGAAAATATAAACCCGCAAATTTAGATATCAGAATAAGAAGCATGATGCAATGTTATCAAATAAGATCCAACCTGACACATTTGTGACTCACAACGCCATGGAAGTATTTTAGTTTAGTTTCTTTGTGATTGCATGATGAAGATATAATTGCAGCATTTGCTGAATCGGGCCACTATAATGTAATAATATGACATTTTCTTAATATTTCACATGATATATTCTCCCAACATTTTTTAAAATCATATTAACAACCAATGTGGTATAGTGATGGGACCAAACGTTTGTGACAAATTGTTTCAAACTCCTCTCTGCGGTAAATTCAAATTAAAACCTGAGAATCTGTATTTTCCTCTCTTCATACCTGCAAACAACCACATGATGTTGGTACTTGTCCAAAAGTACCACATTAGCCATAGTCATGTTTAGCACAAGAGGTAAACAATGGCTCCTTCTCTCTGCGAGGGAGTCATGAGGCTCAGAGAGAGGATGCAATGACACACACGCACACACACTTCCACTTGTACTTTTCCTCATTGACATTTGTCTTTCGTGGGTCCTTTTGCGTGCGTTCGAGTTGGAGCTGAGGGAAGGGCCGGCGGGGCCAGCCATAGACAGAGGAGAATGACGACGTGGCACACGTGAAGGGCTATGGAGCTGCTGCAAGTCGAAGGGTAGGTGTTCCACGAAAGCTCAACGAGACCCAAGATGAGGACCCTAAAGGTAGAGTTACACCTAATCACTTTAATTCTGCCATGTTGAATTATTTGTAATCTTACCTGAGCAAATGAGCCATCTTGTTAACTCCTCCACTCCACAGCAGGAAGGGCAACGTGTGGAAGTACCAAACGTAGAACTGGTAATGCAATGATCGACTGAAGCACATGCCTATGAAGTTGGAGGTAAACAGGACGAGCACGATTTGTGATTGGCAGTTAAGGTCAGACGGAACACTTGGGAAACCTTTTCCACCGAGGGACATATTGAAAAAAAGCGTGGAGTGCGGAGTTGCAAACTACTCTGACTCCTGCACATGAAGGATATGGTTGACAGTGTTCTTCTGAGCTGGGACTTTCCTTTTGCCAGGCTTCTTTAAGAGTTCCAGGGGGCTTTCTCCAGATCTTAGAAAAAATAAAGCACGATACTTTTTAACACTTGATAAGTAAGGAATAGAGGTACTTATTATACAAAGTAACCTGAATTTGAGTCCTCACCTATGCGAGAACCCCACCACCACACGCATTTTATTTGAACTTAAACTTGGCTCACCTCTTCCAGCGACGGAGGGCAAAGAGCAACAGGCTCAGCAGGTGAGCCGCCAGTAGGAGGAAGTGGAAGGAACGGTTCAAAAAGAGCCACTCGGGCAGGAAGCGCCAGTTGACAGTCCACTTGAACATAAACTGACGCCCCAAGTCGAAAGCTCGAGTCAAGTAGCCGACGGGATTCTCCAGGAGGAAAGGCAGGCCCAACAAAAGCTGTAAAATGGCACTTGTTAGAAATCCCCTTAAGAAAATGCAATTATGAGCAGCAATGTATATAATTTACCTGTATGGCTGCACATAGACCAAGTTTTGGGATTGTCTTGATTAAACCAAATTCAGACAGAAGGAGGAAAAGTAGTCCCGGGGCAAACAGGAGCACGTTCATTTTCACAGACACTGCTAAACTGTCAGAAAGAGAGGAAGACTGGCCTGTAAATTAAAAACAGCCCTCATTTCACAAGTTGGCAACATACAAGGAAACGCACGGAATTAGTTTTGACTTGCCTGTAAATGCCACAGCCCAGAGACCAGCGTCCATCGATGAAAAGGTTCACAGCCGCAAACAGCAGCATCATGGCCACCGGATCGTTGAACAAACGCAGCACGAAGATGGAGTGGATCCGATAGGAGGCACAGCACATGAAGAAGAACACATAGGGAGGAACCTGGGACAAGATGAGAATTGAAATTAACAAACATTTTGGCCAATAATGAAATTCGGGTCTAAAATACTCAGTACCTTTTTGGTACGGCAGTATATTCTGAAAACCAGAAGCAGCGTGATGAGGTAGAACACAGCAAAAACATATTGGCCCAGGCGGATGTTCGCCCCAGAGCCGGTGATGTAGTAAAGAACTGTGAAGATGTACACAAAGCCGGCTGGGTACCTGCAACAACAATAAAGCACGACTTCAATTCTGCGTGGATCACTTGAAGCAGCCCGGTAGGACTTACACTAATGGGCCGGTGTCTCCTTTAAGCTCGGTGTAGTCATACGTGCCATTGATGACTCCCTCCACTTCATCCATGTAAGCCTTCCAGTCTATTTCAGTGTCTGCAAAACAGCAGTTTGACTTTTTAAGCAAAATACTGTCCTTGTCACGTCCCAAAAAGCATTCTGTGTGCTTTACATTTCACAACCATCACTGTCCAAAATTTATTTACACAAATAACTTTTTTCCATCTATATGATGTGCTTGCATCTTATGTATCCATATTTCTTGAGAGAGTTTTGTCTGGTAGTGTGCTTGAAAACTTAACATTAGAGTAGTTCATTGATTCTCGAAGTGCTTCCTCTCGTGTTACATAAAATCACTTAATTAAATGTGCATGAGTATTTGTTGTTGTGTATATGTATTGCTATTACGTTTCAGAAAAAAATTGCACTTGCTGCTAAACCTAAAAATCTCAAGATTTGAAAAAATGTGTTTGTGTAATTATTCAACCAGGTTTTTTGCGCAGTGTTAATGTTGAAATGGTTTTTTTCTGGGGTGAGAGGGGGATACTTGGTGTAAAAAGTTTGAAAAGTCAGTTATTTTCTAATTTTTCAATGTGCCTTGGGGTCAATAAAAGTTGGGAAAAACTACTGGACTGTAAATAAATACGACACTTTCTAAACGGCGATAGTTGAGGCATTTTTGGCAGTTAAAAAAAGTTTATCCAAGTTTTAAGTTGACAAGCTAGTAATAGTATGCCATGCGTCGGCTATAAATTCCATTTGACAGGTGGTTACTACGCGTTCGTGCTAAGGCTAGCCTTGTAGCATTCAGGTACGTCCGTTAAGAGGGTACTGTGCCATAGCATGCTACCTAGCCCCGAGCTACTTACATGCCACTTTCTGAATGACCCACACATTAATCCCGATTTCTAAGAACCACAAGACGGACACCACTAAGAAGGTATATTCGGTCTTGAAGAGGACTAAATGTTTTTCCTGCCAAAGCGTTTGAAGCGTCCTCCACACAGGAGACGCGAAGCCGGGGGGCTTTTTCCTCCCTACTCCACCAGCCATTGCTAAGCTAGCTGCAGAGTTGACATGAACTGCGCATGTGCAAACTTGCTTCAACAGTGACGTCATGGTGCCATCTGTGTCACGTCAAGGGGAGTAGACGCCAGTTACAGGATGTTATTTGTTCCTTTTCATTCACTTTTCTGGAGTTTAAAATGACGCATATGTTTATACCAACTCACATATTGGCGATATTTTTGCAGGAGTTTATTTTGCACGTTTGGATACCTTTGAGTATGTTTTATTGAGTCAGGAATGCTAACCACATTACCAGCAGTTCCCAAAATTTAAAAAAAATAAACAAAAATAAAACGACATGCTATTGCACATTGCATAACTGCATCGTATTACATCTAAAATGAATTTTCAAAACACATTTTTTGTGTATGAGTATTCCTGTAAAAAAAACAAAAAGTGCAGCACAAGCAACCATTGTTTCTTGGGCAACACATTTTACCCACCAACGCGCTTTGCTCTGTCTTCAAACAAATGATTCCCAGCATGGGCTGCAAGCTTTTGCTCTATTAGTTTCTGTGTGTCCTTGTTTGTCAACATATTTTCATAAAGTAGTACTGTGGATGTTTTAGTCTAGTTAATAACTTGTGTCGTGATCTTCAGCCACAGCAGTATTTTTGTAATATGTGCCATATGATTGGCTGACAAGGTGTACAATAATATGCCTCAATAATATGTAGCTTGTGCAACAACTGAACAGCAGAGGGACACCGTCTTCTTTCACATATTGCAAATAGACACTGATAAAAGAATTTAAAGAGTCCCCAGGGCCTAGGCAGCTGTCCAAAATCTTGTTTGTCTTTGTTATCCGGATAGGTAATCAAAATACCTCTGTCATTTGTAAATGGAAATCGGATTATCTGACCACGATACAAGAATTTGTTATAAGTGGCACAATAGAATTTGGAAGTTTTGTAGCCACAAAGAGTTCTCGCCTGAATTCTGTACAAACAGGGTTTTAGTTCAGTTCCCACTAAGTGAAAGGTCATTTTTGGGGAAAATATACACCATATACCATACACCATTTAAATATGTATTTTCTGTGTTCCAAATCAAAAGAGTTGATTCGGAGGCCTTTTCAGCATTAGTTGCATTCCTATTCAACCAGCACAATAATTTTCCATTGTTTTATAGAAGCCGCTTTTGTCAGTTGTGGTGGCAAAACAATTTTAAGTGGGGGGCTTAAAGACATAATCGTGGACTAATTCGCAGAACTTGGAGAGGAACTCTCAGAAATATGTTGCAACGAGCTAAGGAAGTTATGACGTGTTTTATTTGTTGCCAGGCTGGGCTCCTCCTACCAGCTCTACCTGAAAAAAATGGGATCATTATTTTTATAACTTCCCACTACTTCCATACCGCTGAAACACACGTCTCGTTGTTATAACACGCTCTTTCAATCAGCAAAAATGGAAAAGGTTTTATTTTTATGTCTTGCCAATTTGTACTTTATTCGTGCAGTTTCTTCTTGGAAAGCCGAGTTTGTTTGCAAACAAAAGCGAGCCACGTGGAGAATTTTGTCTACCTGGGAAGTGTAGTTTTTGTTCAAGGCAAAAAGCCGTCAACGGATGATTAAATAAACTACATCACCCAGAATGCACCGCCGTCACCAGCTGAGTGGGCGCTCAGGGGAAGGAACTTTTTGTGTCAAGTATAAATAGCTTGTGTGTTTACAGTTAGCCAGATAGAGTCTTTTGTTAGTGGAATCGCATTAGTGTCAAAATGTGCGGATTGCGTAACAATCTACGCATTGTCCCATAATTCATCGTTGGGAGTTTTAAAAAATATTTTCATAAACGTTTTTTTTTTTCCCCTGAGGGCTTTCCCCCCCCCCTTACTGCTTTTGTCTACCAACCAAGAAGGAAGCCTCAATTGGAAACCATTCTAAGGTAATAGTAGATTTCTATAACCGATGGCGAGTAAATTTCAAATAATAACGGTCTTCCCCATATCTAGGTTATATGACAGCTAATTTGGATATTTTTTAAGTGTTGGCTGACGGTCGCCGCGAGATATGTCTCCTTTGTTTACTACATGCGCACGTTTTCCTGTATTTCAATGCATTGACTGGCGTTTATAGAATATCTACTTTATGATATATAGAACACGAGTTATTCATCCAAATATCAAAACTGTTGTAGACATTTATAAAAAAATAAAATAAAAAAAGTATATTATTTTGAAACGCACACAAATTGAGTATTAAGTAAAATAGTTAATAATAGTCTATTAGTAAAAAAAAATTCTTAGTAAAAACAGAAAAAATACAGACTGAAATGTACTTAGGTGCACCTGAGAAAATACAATACAGTTATAACTAAACAAAATGCCCCCCCCCGCCCCTCCCAGTGATATACAGTACATTGTTGCTAGCTTGCATTGTCTGAACTGCTATCAAATCAGCAGTTTCCATAGCTTTGCTAAAGTGTGAAATGAGTTTCAAAAAGGTTACATTAGCAAACTAAATCTATTGCCAAAAATAAATTATGTTGCTATTGTGATATAAACTGAATTCAGGTGTCATGTGTCAGCAGATTTTAGTCAGGAGTCTTGTGGCCCAACCAGTCCAATTGTCTTGATGAGGTGCTTGTTCACATCCTAAAAGCAGGTTTACTTATTTACCTCGCACACGTGAAAAGCCTGCCAAAGTCTAAAAATAAATTGCAGTAAATGATCTCACTCCTGCAGCTGTCAATCTGTCAAACAGCTGCTTCTTTTTTTTTTTTTTTTATCAGGACATATCCCCGCAGGAAGTTATATTCAGATCAAACACTATTTTGTGCAGAATTTCCTAATTGAAATGAATTTCATCACTTTTTATCCGTTGTAGGGTGCGGCCATTTTGCCACTCGCTGTCCACTGAAAATGACATGACTGTTCCCATCTCCTGTCACAACCAATCACAGCTCAGCTTCAGAAAATTGGTGAGCCCTGATTGGTTGTGCCCTGAGACCAGCAATTGTGATGTCATTACTAGTCGACAGCAAGTGGCAAAATGGCCGCCCCCTGAGATGGTTAAAAACAAGTGGATTTTGCCTGTTTAATTCATATTCCATAAAGAAAACATTCATCAGAACACAGTGTTTTGATTAATTGGGCTGCATTGAACAACATATTACAAAGAAAAGTTTAAGGTTGACTTCCCCTATGTTACACAATTTTAATTTAAGTAAGCTAAATTTGTTTTCAAATGTATCCTAATGATTTAATTTATCACATATGGCACTTAAAAATGTCTTATATTTTAACACAGAGTTAATGTTCAAACTATGTATACTGTTACAGTAGATTACAATAGTAAATATTCTTTAAGGAATAAAACTTCTGCCTTGATGTTGGTCGTGATGTTGGTCCTTGAAAAGCCAAGTATTTTTTTGAGGTAGTACTACTTGATATAAAAAGTTTGAAAAGTTGAAATCTCCAGCCTGTGTTGTATCAGTGTTGATGATGTGTCGTCCTGGCGAGGCCCCGCCCCCAGCGTTTCAAAACAAACCTGACTGACATGTGGGATAGTCCTTCCAACGGTTGCTCAACCTGTCTCCAGCCTCTTTGGCTCTTCCGCCTCACGGCGTCTATTGTGCTCCGGGGCACAACTGTTTTAGTGATGAGCTAGAGGAAGTGTCGACACATGCATATATAGATTTTAAACCGAAGCATGTCTGTGATGTAACTGATGTAAAACATTTCGAATATCACTCCATGCCTTTCACGTGTGTGCTCAGTGTGTTTGTCTTTGTGTGCTTTGTTTGCCTTTGGTGTGTTTTTTCGTTTTGTTTTGTAACTCTTAAGTGATTCAAACTATGTACTATGTGATTCATAGATACATCACAACACTTGTTTTTGCTCCGGTTTTTCACAAGCTGAACTCCAAAAGGATGGATGGCCTCCTTTCCCAGCACATATAAGCACTTCAAAACAAATAAAAACAAACGATGCATGTTTTCTCCAGGTCATCTTGAGTCTCCTGTCGCCATGGTGTTGATTCTAGGCAGACGGATGAACAGGGAGGACAACGGCATCAGAGACTCACCGGCTGTAAAACGCAAGGTGTGTTGGAAAAAGTCAACCTCGTCTACCATTTATGGTAACTTGGAAAAGCCCACTTGTTGCCATTTAGCTTGTCGACATGTTGCTGTGTGTAGCAAAAAATGTCTTGTTAGTAGTTACCACATCTTTGCATTTAACATTTTTTGCCAAATAAAATGGAGCCTTACTTGGCGCCACCGATGATTCCTCATCGCCAGACGAAAGTAGTTGTTAAATGTCAATGCTAAATGTCGCTTCCTCAGGTGTTTGAGGTGGACCCTAAGACACTGGCCAGCCAGGAAGTGTTAGACTTCTGCTCCGGCTCCTCGCACTCCGAGGGCATCCTGCAGGTGTTCAACGAGTTCCGCGACTGCCGCCTGTTCACCGACGTGGTCATCAGCGTGCAGGGCCGCGAGTTTCCCTGCCATCGGGCCGTGCTCTCGGCGTGCTCCTCCTACTTCAGAGCCATGTTCTGCAACGATCACCGCGAGAGCCGCGAGATGCTGGTGGAGATCAACGGCATTCTGGCCGAAGCCATGGAATCCTTCCTCGCTTACGTTTACACCGGCCGTGCCAAGATCACTACGGAGAATGTCCAGTTCCTCTTCGAGACCTCCAATCTCTTCCAGATCGCCACGTTACGTGACGCTTGCGCAAAATTCCTGGAGGACCAGCTGGACCCGTGCAACTGCCTGGGCATCCAACGCTTTGCGGACGCTCACTCCCTCAAGCAGCTGGCCAGCCGTTGCCGCTGTTACGCTCTGGCCAATTTCTCCGAGGTGGCCCAGCACGAGGAGTTCCTTGACCTCCGCAAGGAAGAGCTGGAAGAGTACATCGACAGTGACGAGCTGTCCATCGGGAAGGAGGAGTTGGTGTTTGAGGCCGTGATGCGCTGGGTTTACCACAGTGTGGAGCAGCGCAAGCCCATGCTGAAGGCCTTGCTCCATCATGTGCGCCTGCCACTTTTGCACCCCAACTACTTTGTCCAGACGGTGGAAGGAGACCAGATCATCCAGAACGCTCCGGAATGCTACCATCTCCTCCACGAAGCCAGGCGCTACCACGTGCTTGGAAATGAAATGATGTCTCCCAGAACCCGGCCGCGCAGGTACATTTTTGCCTCATTATTGCTAACGTGAAGTAAAACCGGTATGCACAGGGAAATTACACATTCAAACAAATCTTTGAATGGATTGATTGTTTGATGTGGGTAGCCAGATTCCAAAAGCTAGAGTTGAACAATTAATCAAATTGACGTCGAGCCCAAGATGAAAACACTTTGGTTCCAACTGGTTGGTGCGACTGGCAAGTGAAGTTGTCTTATTTTTGTGCTTTTGCGCGTGTGTGCGAGAGACAAAGAAACAGGGAGTGTTTCTTTGCCAAGTAAAGTGCGTCTGTGTTTTGTAGCTCCTGTTTAAGTAGAAGTGATAAAGGAGGAAGTAGGGCATGTTGGTACAGTCGCTCGTTAAAAAAAAAAAAAAAAAAAACGAATAACGTGCCTTGACCCATATGACCTGTTGTGTTGTGAAGTCACCGAGGCGGTGTGCTGTGTATTGTCGCTGTATCCAGGCAGGTTTGTTTTGAGCGGGAAGCAAAGCAGACGGTTTCTTCTTTCAGTTTGCCCCCAGGGGGATCAATTCTCCTCTGCTCAAAATAGTTGATTGATTGGGAAGCTTCCAGAACATGCAAACAACATCACATGAGCAAATAACACCAGCCACGCCTGGCTTAGACTGTCTCTTACATGTACTACATAATGAGAACTTGCCTTCTCTCATATCACAACAAAGGGAAGCTGGATTTCTCCAATCCGCAGTTTGGAACATAACAACTATGTGATCATAGAAATAGAGTTGAAGTTTTGTTTTTGCTGAGATTGATAGAAGTGCCTGAAAACGAACTTTGCCTTAGAGATAAGTGAAGCGACGAATGCAGTAACGTCACCTCGGTCTTCCTTGTCATAATAAATCCTGTAAAATGTTGCCGCAAGTGTGTGTATGTGTACACGTTATTCAGTGCCTTTGGCTTGAATGTCCTAACCAAATATCCTTACTCCATGAAAACATAGCTACATAAACCTATAGAATCTATCCGACAAAGAAGCTTCTACACAAGTACCGTATTTTCCGGACTATAAGGCACACCTAAAAACCTATAATGTTCTCAAAAGCCGACAGTGTTCCTTATAGTCCGGTGCGCCTTATAGTCCGGAAAATACGGTAAGCTAACAGGCTAGAATGTATTTGTAAATAAATCCTTGAATTCCCCTTATAGGATCTTTAAGATTCAATACAAACACTCTCCAGCTCACAATATCAACCACAACTTCACATAGTTTTGTTACAACCGCAAGACATTTGGCAGAGAGCCTTCAAATTCTTTATTCATGTAGCACCCTGGGCATATTTATTGAAAACTGTTGTTTGCATCTCTTCAACTCGAATATCTTCCTGTTTCTAGGTCAACTGGTTACTCGGAGGTGATTGTGGTGGTTGGCGGTTGTGAGAGAATAGGGGGCTTCAACCTGCCCTACACCGAGTGCTACGATCCAGTGACGGGGGAGTGGAAGTCGCTGGCTAAACTCCCCGAGTTCACTAAGTCGGAGTACGCCGTGTGCGCCCTCCGCAATGACATTCTCGTGTCAGGTAAGAGTCACTGGTGCCGTCGGTATTAGAAAAGCTTTCAGTTATGGGTTTCCCAAATAGTAGGCATGAAACATTTCCACAGAGGTAGCTGCTCGAATTTCCGTAGGTTGTGCATTCCACATTCCGTATAGAATTATTAATAAATAGGACATCTGGTTTCTTGGCTGCAATATTTGATCGTAGCCAGTAAATTCTCCCGGCCAAGTGACCATGACTGCTTTATGTCCAAGCTTATTTTTTTCCCCCCAATGCATCCAAGTTGAGTCCAAGGAAAATATGAGAGCAACATCTGGATGCACTCGGCAGGCTGCTGTCGAGTCAGTCTTTAAGTCCAACATTTTTTTTCTATCAGTCGAAAAGATCCGGTGAATGCGACACTCGCATAGCCTACCCACATCGCTGATGGTGTTGTTTTGAAGCGTGGCTAGCAGTGCTAAAACAGGACGGGGGTGAAAAAAAATTCCTTTTATATGGCCCAGCTACATCTCTCTTGATTTGAAAGTTTGCCCTAAGTTAATATGTATGCTAGATAAGCACATTACAACATTCATTTTTTTATTTCAGAGCCAAATTTTTAATGTGTAAAGTTCAATGTTTTTCTTGTTGGACTATAACTGTGGAGGTGATTTTTTTTTTTCCCCAAGATTAAGTCGTGTTAAATGTTCTTTCAATTATAAGTCGTGCTCAAACATGCCCAGCGCAAGCTGGAAACACACAGAACAAAAAAAAAAGCAGCAGTTGAGAAAGAGGGAAAAAAAGAGGGCGGGGGGAACGTGGTCTTTCCTTCAGTTGAGTGTGTCGTGTTTATGTTTTTTTTTATATGAGCTGACTGCCAAGTCCTCACGTGTGCAATCTATCTACCCCCAAGAATCCGCCTGGAAAAGTCAACACATCCCTCCCTCCCCGTCCGTCTCAAACACACACACGTGCTTTCCTTGACCCGTTTCCATCCATTTTTTCCCCCCCCTGCTTTATTTTTGTATTTCCAACTTTACTCAAGTTCCTACCCTGCCTGTTGCCCCCCTTGGGGACGGGGCTGGGGGGGGCAGAGGGTTGGGCAAGTTCATCCAGCACAGCTGCAGTAAGCTGTGGTCTTAAACAGCATGTGGCCCTGAATGTTTATCCAGAACCACTCGTGCTTTCCCCTCCAGGACAACAAGTCTTGACAACCACCGAATCGCTTCAAACCCACCGCAAGGGCGACCATTTTTGTTTGTCGTTGTCTACATTTGCCTCGAAACCTCGCATAGCTCATACTTAGTTTCCTCCTCAGGCAACGAGAATCATTATTTCATCCTGTACGTATTCCTATTGAAGGTACAACTGCTCTTTGAGGATTATAAATTGTCACATGAGGTTGCTGAGCGATAGTTAAGAGCAGTGATTAGCAAGTCAAGTCAAGTTTATTTATAGAGCCCTAAATCACAAACAAGTCTCAAAGGGCTTCATATATACTTAAAATTGATAATTATTCTCAAACATCCCCTGATCTTAAACCCCCAGGAGCGAGGGTGGCTACTGATTTGTAGCACTTTTTTCAAAACTATTATGCAAGATTACAAGGGGTGCCTTTGTGGTAGGTCTCCCTCCAACGGCCTTGTGACTTTTATTCAAATTGTTCCAACTCATAAACCTTCAGGGCAGCAGGCTTGTTTGGCTCTTTGACTTTGTAAACAGCAGATAATTGATGACGGGACACATCTTGAATCACTTCCTTCATCATCTGTAATGTCACTAAAAACACGTCATTTGTCATTAATCAATATTTTTTCGCCTTCTAGAATTCAAAGTGTTAAGCCGTAGAAAAACAACATATTTAAGAGATATTTATTATTTGGGCTATTTACTATTTTTCTGGACTTGTCTGTGCTTCAGGTGGTCGCATCAACAGCAGGGACGTGTGGATGTATAACTCGCAACTCAACCTGTGGATCAGAGTGGCGTCATTAAATAAAGGCCGCTGGAGACACAAGATGGGTGTCCTGCTGGGCAAGGTAAGCGTGCTGTCTTTTAACATATTTGCAGAATGAGTCCTAGTTTAAAGCAAAGCTTTCAGACTAGTTTTATTGTCGTATAACGTCCGAGACGCGCCGTTGAGACATACTCCGTTTATTATCTAAAACCACAGACGTACAAAAAATTGCTTTTAAACATACCGGTGGCTTTGTGATTGACGGTAATGACCTCGCCACTTCTCTTCAGGGACAAAAAGGAAGTTACTCTAAATTCCTGTCGCCTCTGTCGATAGCCTGCATTTTGCTTATCAGGCGTGTTGGGCAAGGAGGCCATCTTGTTCCAAGCAACAACACCGTGTCATCGTTTAATTGTGTTTGTCCTGCTCCAAAAAAAAGTGCAACTGCAATATTAGTTTGCACAATTTTCAGTTTCTTACATTTTGATCCTCCATCTTGGCTATGCTGTTTACGATCTCTTATGCACGGCCAGGTCGACATTCCCGTGTAAGAATATACGCAAGGATATACTTGAACCCAATGAAAGGAAATCAAATAAGGATTGATATTTCAAGTTATGTCCGAAATAGTTCTCAAACTGGATAGTCGAGTCTGCCTGTGCAGTATTTATTCTCGTGAGTCATAACAATTGTTGGCCACTGGTATTGCAACTCATGAGAGGTTCTAATTATCTGACAAAGACAACAGTAATTGATCATGTTGAATTAAATACGGGCTTGGATTCAGATTCAAACTTTGTCTCCTTTAGTGTGTACAAGTTCACACACTTGTTTACTACATTTGATGGCCTCGTTTTTTTTTTTTATTGTTTTTAATTTTTTCATGGTTTTCAAAGAACTGGACTGGCAATGAATTGGCTAAAGTGCTCCCACATACTCGCACACACATAAATATTTCTCTCGGTCGACACATTCTTCTTACTCCCAGACGAGGTTCATGTCTGACTTCTTCCCGTGTCTGATGCACACGTGTGCTTTTCGCTTCACGTGTAGTAGCCTTTTTTTTTTCCACTCTTTTTATGACCGCATTTGTTTGTCTCATTAGTGATGTGTTTCTGTTAATGCTATTGTATTATTTGTGTGTTAGTTCTCAACATCCAGTAAATGTTTGTGTTTGACTGTTCCCACATACAGCGAGATTCAGTTCCTTGTCAGTGGTTTCCTCATTTTATTTTTAGTTTCCCCTTGTACCGTAATTTCCCATTTTGAGCTGCAGCACGAATGGTCACATAATGAGAAATAATTATTTTTTCCCACGTTGGCTTAGGCAAAAATGTACCTTTGAGTACAGTACAGAAGTTGGTATTACATCACAAACTGCAATTAACTCATCTTCTCGATGGAAGTGCACTCACACTGTGTCCTGTCTATGATCCCTGTTAGAGTTGCACAAAAATAGGTCTTGTCCCTGTCATGTCAGCGCTCAGCTGTTCTTTTCCATCACTATTTGTATCACTTACTCATTGACTCTTCTCTCTGGGACGGTTTAATGGCATTTGTATTCACTTCAATGGGGAATGTTGATTTGAGATACAAATCAAAGTCAGGTCACTGCACCTTATTCACCAATAATTGATCATTTGTGGCAAGTTCTCACTTTTGAATGGGGCATTGATTGCTAGTCACCACATATAAAGCAACTCATTCACTCCCAGGCCAGGCTGTCGTTCCGTCGGGTTGGGAATGCAAATATCAACGTTCAACGTGCACGTTTTTTCCCTCCTCCTTGGCATGTCTCCCTCACTTCCCCCCTCCTCTCTCCTTGCCCCTTCTTGGTATTTGTTTTCACTGTATATTACTTGGAAGGATAAGAAGACATTACAATTGCATGAGACTTCCTGGATTATTTCTCATTTACAGAACATCAATCAATATTCGGTCATATTGGTTCTGTGTTGACTTGTTACTTTCGTCACTTCTCGTTCGGCTGGCGGCGACTTTATTATGTACGTCTGCACAATCCAATACACTCGATTTATCAAAGTTTTTTTAATATAATTTAATTGACACTATTGTGCAGGTGTACCTAATATTACGACCGGAACACTGCATCGCCCGTCTTCAAATTTAGTTTTCCGGCCTTACCTTAGTGTTGATAGAGTTAGGGACACTCGAAGGAATGTGTCAACATTAAACAGTGACTTAATATATATCGTGTCAAGCGACATGCTGAATTACAAAGGTTAGTCAATAACAATGGCCTGTGGGCCGGAGTTTACAGACGTCAATCAGAGGTTATGTTTTGAAAACAGTGCGTCATTTCTTTTCCTCTCCGCACTAGATGAACTGGTTCTCTTTGTGCTGATGTGCAATCACATGTTCACCTTTATAATTAGATGTTTACTGTTCACTCGAAAAGTGCACGTAAGCGCCGACTCCGAAGCTTTTAGTATGCCACTCATCTGTTCGCTTTGTATGGATATTCCAGGTTTACGCTGTGGGTGGCTACGACGGCCAAAGCCGCCTGAGCAGCGTGGAGTGTTATGACTCCTTCTCAAACCGCTGGACAGAGGTGGCGCCCTTGAAGGAGGCGGTGAGCTCGCCGGCCGTGGCCAGCTGTGCCGGCAAGCTCTTTGTGATAGGAGGAGGGCCTGACGACAATACCTGTTCAGACAAGGTGGGAAACAGATGGCGTCCTTAAACACACATCCTTGGACAAATAGTGATGACAGCTGGGGTGATGGCAGCAGTGGAAAAACATTTGTTTTCATCAGACAAAATCAGAGGACAGAAAATGCCAATTAAAAAAAACATCATCTGATGAAAATATAGATTGCTGGTTTATACCTAATAAAGTGTCCAGAGCATGTTTTTGTTCATCCTCATAATATGTCATAGGTCCAGTGTTACGATCCAGAGAGCGACACTTGGCTCCTCCGCGCCAACATCCCCATCGCCAAGCGTTGCATCACAGCCGTGTCGCTCAACAACCTCGTGTACGTATGCGGCGGTCTCACCAAGTCCCTCTTCTGCTACGACCCTGTGGAGGACTACTGGATCCATGTGGTGCATACCTTTGGAAAACAGGTAGGACATATTTGTCGTACTTAAGAAAACTCCATGGTAACTTCTCGTTCTGCTCGTAGGAGAGCTGCGGCATGTCGGTTTGCAACGGGAAGATCTTTATCCTGGGCGGCCGAGGCGAAAACGGCGAAGCCACCGACACCATCATGTGTTATGACCCGGCCACAGGAATCATCACAGGGGTGGCTGCTATGCCACGTTGCATCTCCTACCACGGTTGCGTCACCATTCATCGCTTCAACGACAAGTATCACAGGCCATGACCGGGAACACGTATGCACTTCCCATGTTTGAATGCATCAACACACACTTCACTTAATTTCAGTTAATTTATTTTCTCACAGCATCATGTAGCAACACTCATCGCGGTGCTGTGAACACTTTATTAGATAATCAGATAAAATCATCGGTCAAACATGCAACAGGATTTTTAGGAAGTAACCCAAGAACGTCCAAATAATGGCACATTATTATTATTTTTTTTTTTACCTACTTTACAGGGTGTCTAAAATGTCACTATACACTTCCAAATCTCTATTTTCTCCCTTTTTCGTTTCAGCTATCATTCAAACAGATGAGAGGCTAACAGCAATTGAGCGCTTAGATTTAATAAAAATAATACTGTCGTATAATTTCACAGCTTGATCAAATATGTTTCAAATCGGAAATGCTTCCCTTCATCTCGCTTTTTCGGAAATGCTTCCCTTCATCTCGCTTTTTCGTTCATTCAATTGAGCTCCTTCCACTTCATATTTTTTTAAGCTTTATTTTGCAATGCTATCATTTATATTAATCACATTACAGGTATTGTTATTGTATAATATAAGTTATAAGTGTGTGCATGTTTTTTTTTATTTTTATTTTTTTTTACAAAGTTATTGTGTACACATTTAGCCATGTACATTGTGATTGCGTCATAGTATAGCGGGCATGTGGGGGGGGGTGTAGATGTAGTGGGAGATGTTTTTGTAGACCAAACCTCCTTATTTGAGTCTGCTCTGAATAGAACGGTTGATGTGTGCACAACATTTACGACGTAGTTTGGATGGTGTCAGCTCGCTCAGTGTTAACCAATGTTGCTTACACCTTTCCATTAAAAGACACAAGATGTAACTCGGGTTAACCGTAGATACCTCCGTGTATGTTTGTGGGTTTACGAGTGGGAGGATATGTTTGAAGCACTAGCCTTGACTAGAGGTCAGTAAAAGTTTTTGTTTCTTCTTTTTTTTTTTTTTTTTTTTTACAATAGATATTGATAGAAAAAGCTGTGCTGTGAATTTTTTGTTTTTTCTTGAAATATATTTTTCTGAGAGCCCCAATTGTGCACTTTGACAGAATAATGTTAAATAGATGAGTTGATATCCCCCCCCCCCTTTCTACCTTTTTTTTTCTATCTTTGTAGTGCGCCGCTGTTTGGCCACACAATGTAACAATTCAGATTTGGCAACGCAGACACAAGAGGGCAAAGTTCACTTGGGAAAGATTAGAAAGATGTGAGAGCTTTGCCTTAGCTTATGTTCAGCATTTTTTTTTTTTATAATTTAAGAAGACATGGACATAACAATCCATCAAATAGTTTTTCTCAAAGGGACGTCAATTCGCACAGGATGCAGACGAGCTGGTAAGATATGGTAGCAGAGGTTGTTTGAAAATAAGTGTGCATTTTGGGATTTCACCGAATATTTAATCCGATGCGATAACATGTTGAATTGGGTTCCATTTGAATTATTTTCTATTTTGAGATTTACACACATTTGCTTTAATAATATTTACATTCATTTTGTGTTTATATTTTGTAATGGGGTGGTGTGTTTTTGACTACATGTGCAAAAGGCATCAAGATCCGAACTATTTTCTTAAAAAAATTATTTTGATATGGCGGTAGAAACCAAGTTGGGTTAATTGGACGTTATTCTGATGTCATCTTGTGTGGGATAAAGTGCCTTTAAAGAATAAACCAGCAGGGGAATATTGATTTTCTTTTTATATGAACCATTACAAATGTATGTGTGATGTTATATTTTACGATGCTGTTTGTTAGGATTTAAGAAGATGTTTTTGTAATGGTTGACTTGTGTACTATATCAATAAAGTTTTTTCTTTCTCTACAAAATACAGTCTGCTTTCCTAATACTGCTGTTTAATTGTAAGATTAAATTAGGACAATCAGAGACATCCAACACCAATCAAAGAAAAAAGTCAATACAGAATTTTTCGCAAAAGCAAGCAATTTAAGCCACGGAATATGAAATTATTTAACAATAAATAATGCATCACTTTATTATTTGATTCTTCTAATAGCTAGTGTGGCTGAGGTTGCACAAGACATCATTAGTTTTAAAAAGAATATCTAACTCATTTTTCCGTTAACATTTTATATATTTGGTTTTCAACAAACTTTGTCATTAATGATCACCAATAAATGTATTATATCCCTTTTTAAATACAGTGGCACAGCATTTGTACAACAGTGACTCCTAGTGGACGATCTGACGAACTCCCAAGGCTAGCTATCTGCAATTTAGCTTTCTTGTCCACATCGAGATTTAGCAATTTCTCCCAATACGAGTGTGAAAGATGCGAGTTATAACAGTTAAACGTCCCCGCAGCCACTGAATAAGACCTAACGCGCCGTAAAGGAACCTTCCTCCCCACAAAAAGGCTTTCTAGTAAGTTTATTTCGTAGCTTACAACGCGCCTATATCGTAAAACGCCGTGCTAGCTTTCGCTACCCTGCTAGCGCCCCGTTGCTACCTGCTCGAGCAACAATTATTGCCCAACTTTGGGCTTATAAGACATAAAAATCATGAGTTACGTTAACTTTTACATGTGCCTTTGTGTACAATTCGTCGTGAATGTCAATGGAATCGAAACTAAACACGTGTAACATTTAAGGGGCACCGGTATGGTTGGTTTTAAATGAAGTGACCTCGTGTTTTGTTTTGTTTTTGCTTCCTCAGGAGATAAAAAAAAAAAAAAATCATGTCAGGAATTAAAAGGAAAATAGAAGATGGTGATCCCGACTATGAGGACGTTGCACTAGTCCAAAATAGTAAACGAAACAAAGCTGCAGAGTTAAGTGGTAAGTCCTTGAGCACCATACACTTGTACACCTGACTTAAGTCATGCAAAAAGTCTTGAGTCATATCGCTGTGGTTGCATTTAGTAAATAAAGGTTCTCTGTCTTCCTTCAATAGCTCAAAATGCAGCAGTCCAGAAAATAGAAGCCATAATCACTGAGCAGTTTTCTTTGGAGATGAAGAACAAAGAGCATGAAATAGATATTATCAGTCAGGTATATTGTATTATTGTTGTGTTCTTTTGTCACGTCTCCATCTCTCCCTGTCCTCTGCATCTTCTGTTCAAACTCTACACCATACAATGTTTAAAATTATGGCTTGAATTTGAAAAAACAATTTTGTCCCCCTCAGCGACTCAATGAAGCCCGAAGGATGATGGATAAGTTGAGAGCGTGCATAGTGGCAAATTTCTATGCCACCGCTGGAATGACAAAACTCCAGGAGGTAATTTTGTCAAATTTTAAAATTCAAACTGCAAATAACAGTGTGGTCTTTTTTTTTTTTTTACCCCCATGAACGTTGTGTATTCTTGCAGAGCTCTAAGAGTGACCCCGCAGCGCTCAACCATCCAGCCATCCGCAGATTCCTGGAGTTTCCCTCTCGTTCGTCCTCCCCCCTCAACCAGGGTTCCGAGACGCCTTCGTTGGCCCAGTCTGAGTCTGAGTCCCTCTCGCAGCATGGAGACACAACTGACAAAGATATCGAGGGAGCGTGGAGGGAGGACAGTGACAGGCTTGAGCGGAGACCCGGTCGCAACACTGGAAAGGTGGACCCAATTACTTGCATGGCTTTGGTGTATTTTTATTTTGTGATGCTTCGAGCCAAAAGTTGCATTAATCTAAAGCGGTGAATCCCAATCAGAGTAGAAATTAGTTTATTATCAGAAAATATTATTGTTTCAATATATTTTTCTTTTTAGGAGATTTTTTTCATGTAAAATGTTTAGGAAACACATGTTTTTCTTCATTTATTTGATAACATTTATATTCTATTGTTTCTTGCAGGACACATTTGGTGTGTCAACGGTGCTGGGAAATGAGCAGAGAGTGACCTGCCACACAAGTGGAGATGAGTCCTCCAGACTTTATGCAAAGAAGACAATCGTTGTGGGAAATGTTTCCAAGTATGTCACGTGCTCAACGAACCACTCTTAAGTTCCTCAGTTAATTTATCAGCTTGAAATTTCTGATCCCATCTTCAAACGATACTCACATTGGCCCTCAATTTAATCAAAACCATCATGTATATTTGAAAAAAACTCGCTTTTTTTTGCATGGGTGTGTAGACTTTTTATAGCCACTTTATATATGACCTACTTTGACTAGATGTTTGCTCCTTTTGTGCCCTCTCCCTTTAGATACATCCCTCCCGATAAACGGGAGGAGAACGACCAGTCGACTCACAAGTGGATGGTGTACGTCAGGGGCTCCAGGAAGGAGCCCAGCATTGACCACTTTGTCAAGAAAGTCTGGTTCTTCCTGCACCCCAGCTATAAACCCAATGACCTGGTGGAAGTCAGGTTTGTGCCAATCTGTCTGACTACGGACGACATTGTATTTACTTCCAATCTTAAATCCTTATTCCAGGTTATTAGTTTGCCCCACCCCTTTTTAACTAGCAACTAGCTTCTTATTAAGAATATACATATAATACGACCTGCTGTAAAAAAGAAATACATGACATTTAATTTAAAGGTTTTTGATGACGTAGCTTCTCCTATCTCGAACCTTCAATTACAGTTCAGTATTTTCCCCCTTTCGTAAATATGCTAGGTTGTGTAGTGATGTCACACAATGACTCTGTTCTGTATGACTAAGCGGACACACCTACTCGTGCACACCTTGTGCAGCCAGTCATCTAGAAATAACATGCACATTTCAGGCATGTCCAAACTTAAATGACGGAGGTTTGTAACAGGAGATTTGTGTTGCCCACAATCAGGTGTCAAACGCTATCGGAGTTGTTCAATACGATCCCGCTCGCCACACTGAAATTAATTCAGTTTTATATACATATTAGAACAAACTGGAAGTCATCGGTGTTATAAATCAGACTATCTTGACTTTGGTGGTTCTATTGTAGTTCTTTTAAAAAAAAAAAAAAATGGATTTATTATTTTGAAGCACTCCCTCTTTCAGAAACTGATGAGTCACCAGTGGACAAACATGTAAAATAACCACTCCCTTTCACATGTATCCCTCCGAGGTTTAATCTCTTGGTAACAATGTCTTAAAGTTCCAAATGGAAAGCAGTGAGTCACGTAAAACAAAGCTGTAATTATTTTAGAAGACAAATGATAATGTTCTGGCTTTGTCATATTAGAGCAGAGATGCTTTTTGCATACACTGCGGGCTTTGCTGTGTGTCCTTGTCATCTGTTTCAGATAAACAAACCCAAACTTTGGAATGAATACTCAGTTTGTTTGTCTTGTGTCTTTATCAGTCACATGCTTTGTTGTGCGGCAGACAAAAGCAACTAGAGACTTCTATTTTTTTAAATATCAAATGAATTTTCATGTGACATACTGTACCATGGTTACACACGATGGCCGAGGATTTCATTGTGCACTTGGCTTTTTAATAATCTATCTATTTTCTATGTCAGCAGTCTAAATCCGTCTGGACTGTTCAGCTGATAAGGTTTTTGCGTTGCTATGGCAACGGGTGACATAAGCTCCACCGTCTAGTTTCAGTTTTCTTTCCCGTGCCGTGCTCCCTCTCTGCATCATTGCGGAAAATAGCATGTAAAGTAATCAATAACGAAAAACAAACATGATTAACATACTGTATTCAATACTCAAATTGTGAGATTCCTTGCTGGGAGCTTTAGTATTTTTCCCCTTTGTGAGGAGTAAACATGAGTTTCTACAGATTTGGTTTTTGCTTCTCTTTTCAGCGAGCCGCCGTTTCATTTAACCCGTCGCGGGTGGGGTGAGTTTCCTGTAAGGATCCAGATCCACTTCAAAGACCATCGCAACAAACGCGTCGACATTATCCATCAGCTGAAGGTCAGACCATAGCATACTTTAAATTCACAAAAGAGATTTCTTCAGTGGGACGATTGCCATGGTGTTTTATTTTCCTGCAGCTTGACCGAACTTGCACTGGGCTGCAAACACTTGGTGCAGAGACGGTAAGGTATTTTTATTTAAATTATTTTATTTCATTTCTTTTTATTCAGACAGTCTTTACCGACTACTTTTGTTCCAGGTGGTGGATGTTGAGCTCCAAAGGAATTCTCTTGGCGAGGAATACATCTTGAAGCCATCTTCATCCAAGGTGGCCCACAGAGCAAGCAGCCCAATGACGGTCACCTCAACCTCTCAGCCTTGCGGACAATCCAGTTCGCCCATTTCGTATGAGTCCAGTTTCGACAAAGGTAAACCGAAATGAACATTTATTCACTCCAATAAATCGCATTTTTCCAAAGGCTGTAAAAATAGAAACTTTTAACTTTGGCCCAGGTTCGATCAAAGCAGAGGCGGGTAGGTCAACGGGGGCTCACCGCTCGGTTCTCACATCGAGCGAACGCACGCCGACACGACCTAAAGCCAGTGACAGGATCACTCTGGGTTGCCACGGTAACTCAGCCTTCCAGCCCATAACAGCAAGCTGCAAGATTGTTCCCCAAGGACAACCGCCTAGCCCCGCCGAGTCTCCTGGGAAGACGTTTAAACCGATAACGATGAGCTGCAAAATTGTCTCAGGTATGTCACCTGATGATTCACTTCCATTGATAAGTCCACTTAGTAATTAATAACATATATTTGAAAAAAATAGTAATATCTCTCTCCCTCGCACAGGTTCTCCAATATCTACGCCAAGCCACTCACCGCTGCCTCGGACGCCCACCTCCTCCACCCCTGTTCACAGCAAACAGAGTTCGTCCTCGGTGCTCAACAACCCTTACGTCATCATGGACAAGCCGGGTCAAGTGACCGGTGCGGCGTCCTCGTCGGCCGCCTCCGCAGGTAAGCTCTCCGCTTCCTACGTGAACCTGCCCAAGCGGTGTCTGGGCCTCCCACATACAAAGTTAAAAATGGCAGATAGCTACTACCCTCTAGTGTATCCCTTTTTTTTTTCCTCTTTTCCATTTTTCACCACCGCACATTTCGACTGCAAGCAGTCCCACGGTGAGAAATAATAACACCCACTCAAAGATGCTCTACCAGGAAAAATCTTTGAAGAAGATATCAAGAATTGTGACATCTCTCCCATGACTCCCAATGTTTTATATTGACTTTTCTCCACAGGAAGCCCCTCGGCCAAACAATCTGCTGCTCAGGGAACCCGCTCTCCAGCTCCCAAAATTCACACAGGCACCCTCCTCTCATCTGGAATGAAAGTGAGTTGAATATTGATTGTTTGTAGAGTAACCTTCAATTCCCACATTGAGTTGTAAAAGAGTCTTTGCAGGTTCTGGGCTGTAAAATTTGCAACCTGTATAACGGGTTGACCTAAATGGTTTCCGTCATGTGTTTGTTTACAGGTTATTATTAAGCAAGAGCCGGGGGAAGTTTCAACACATCAGCAGCAGCAGCAGATGGCTTCGACAGTCTCTACCCAACAGCAAGCAGCTGCCACAGCGTCACATCAATTTGTTTCAGTCAAAGGAGGACACATGATCTCCATGTCAGCTCAGAAACAGGCGGGAGCGGCATCTGGGGCTGCAACAAATAAGGTCAGCTTGTCTGACAATGCTATTTGTCTGTTCAAAGCTAATCACTCACAGAAAGGTTTGGGTGGAATGTCTGTTGCTAGATGTTAGGTATTCCAGTGAGTTCAACGCTCCAGTCTGCGGTCAAACAGGTGGCCATCAGCAGCGGGCAGATTCTGGTGGCCAAGGGCGGTCCGTCGGTCTCTAAGGTGGTGGGTGGGAAGCAGGTTTTGGCTCAGGGGGTCGCAAAAGCCATCGTCAGCGGAACCACTGGCATCTCCGGTCAGCAGGCTACGGCCAAGCCAGGTTCAAGTGGCAAGACTGGAGGTTAGAGTTCACTCAAAAATCTCAGTTTCTTAAAGTACGTTTGAATCATCCTCTGTATATATTTTGCACGTAGTGATGGCCACTCTTCAACTGCCTGCCAACAATCTGGCGAATCTTGCCAACTTGCCGCCGGGGACCAAGCTCTACCTGACCACCAACAGCAAGAATCCCTCAGGGAAGGGCAAGCTGCTTCTCATCCCACAGGGAGCCATCCTCCGAGCCTCCAATGCAGGTTAGACACCTTGTCCTATTTTTGCAATACAGACATTCGCAACAGTATCATGAACATCGCCTCAGTCGTTTGGTTTCTCTCATTCTCATACTTGCGATGACGACAATTCAAAACTGCCGAGTCGGGGTTATCGCTCTGGCCAAAAGCAATTTGCCCTGAAATTTCCTCCCTTGTCGGAAATAAGTCACTGTTTGTTCAAGTTAGGCAAGTTATCCTAGAGGAACCGCTTCTATCAGGGAGTTTAGTGGCAGTTCCAGATTGGGATAACTTTTCTTGTCCTCTGGACTTGGAGTCATTTGTGCTCATCTGTTCGTTCACATTGCAAGCTCGAGGCTTCCCTCCGCTCCGCACGTTCATTGTCAGATTGTATTGAAATGGCTCAAATGATTGTTTTGGATGAAAAGCAATGGGGCAAATATTTGATGAGATTTGCGCCGGGTGTGCTCCCGTCCAATTAAGGTCAGCAGTCTCAGAGCAGCTCATCAGCAGGCGCTCAGACATCCTCCGCTTCCTCATCCAGCAGTTTGCCTTCCAACCTTTCGTACACTTCTTACATCCTTAAACAGACTCCTCAGGTGGGTACAAACTCTCGACACGAGGCGACGCTCAACAGTGCTATTTTTATTCTATATTTCATCAAAACCTGTCGGGACACCGAGTCTCTGAACGTCGGCCATCTTTCACATATTGCAGGTAGGGATGTGCTTTTTATTCAGTGGCAGGACATGCAACATTCATCTCCATCCTCTCAGACATTTTATTCTAGTCCACAAATGGAGATTTTCTAAATCCTTCAAGCAGCACTTATGCCATTTTTAGAACTGCGCTACCTTTGAATCCATAGTTTACAGAGCTCAAGACTGCTATTTCTTGAGTCAGTGTATGACTTATTGATAATGAAATGATTCAGTGTTATTGATGGCTCTGCATCTCATGTTTATTTTTAGGGCACTTTTCTTGTGGGCCAGCCATCACAAGGCTCAGGGAAGCAGGGGAATTCTGGTGTGGCAGCGCACGCTACGTCATCTCCATCCACCGCTCCTCAGCAGGCCATTCGGGTCACAGCCGGACAGAAGGCTGCTATTTTGGCTCAGGTAGGAAACTCTTGGCTGTATCTATCTTGCTTTTTATGAAACTGATCTCGGATTAGTCCTCAGTGCTGCCTGTTGACAACAACAACGACTAAAAACAAGAAACAAATTTGACCGTGTGTTAAATGTCTTTTACGACACACGTCAGATGGTTGGCGGTTCCCAGGGCACTCAAGTGAAATTGTCAGATGGCTCTGTGAAGACAGTGACAGCGGCAGGCCACTTGTCCAAGTCGGGAATGACTACATTGAGAATGACCGGTGGAGTCATCACTGCCACTAGCGCCGCTCCCAGCTCAGCCAGCACTACGACAACTGGCAACCAGCAGCAGCAGGTTAGTTTCATGAGTCGTTTCCTTAAGTCCACATTCCCCAGAAGAAAAAGCAAATATGACCAAGTTGGTATTTGTCATATTATTTGTTAACAATTTTTTTCAGGGGTAGAATTTGAATGCTGTGTATCAGTTGAACTTAGCAGATTTTAGCAGAGGTGGTCTTGACTTGAGCCATTATTCTAATGATGTCCTAATGAACTGCCACATACTGTGATTGGATGCAGGCGTCAGATGGTGGGAAGTCTGCCTCCCAGTACCACTCCCTTCTGATGGCAGCCAATCAAGCAGCGGTGATTAGTGCGGCGAAGAGCGCCAGTGCCGCAGGAGGCGGCAGTTTGACCAAGACCGCCATGGCCACCTTGGTCAAAGGTGCCGCCAACTCTGCCGCAATGGCCAAAAGTGCCGCCGGCGCCAAGGGCGTCGCCGGCATGCCTGTCGTCGGCACGGCCAAAGGTGCGAGCGTGGTGCTTAAAAGCGGAAGTACATCACTGGTCACGCCAGCATCGCTGGTCAGTGGGACGACGACGCCGGCGGGGGGAGGAAAGACCGCTTCGACCGTATCAGGTAGGCTGAAATGAGCTCACGAAATAAGATCATGTTGAGAGCTATTCCCGTCCAAAACAGGCATGCTGAAAATCCACTCTGGAGGCTCCAACTCACAGCAGACAGTCTTGACTATCCCTGCTAACCAGCTCAAGCAGTTGGCCGTGTCCAGTGGCTCAGGAGCAATGCAGACCATACTCATGCCTCTTGGCAAAGGTACAATTCCATTTGACTTAACCTGCTTCCACAAAACGACTGGAGCGTATGATGACTCTTGCTTGTCCATTGCCACAGTGAAGACGGAGCCCGGTGCCGGCACAGCTGTCACAGCCGGTCCGTCACCCCCGGCAACCGCCTCCATCCCTACATCTGTCCACGTTCCGTCTACCACAGTCAAACAGGAGCAAGGCGCCGATCATCTTATGCATGACCTCATCAAGTACGGATGGCTGCTTCTCTTACACTCACTGTTGAAGAAAAAAAAAATAATTAAGACTCTTTGTGACAATAATGAATTGTGCTTTCTTCAGCACGGAATACATAGAGACCATGATGCAGCTGTTGACGGCCGTGGTGAAGAAGTTCCCACTCATCGTGCCAGATAAGTGTAAGGGAGCGTCACATTTGGCGGAATTAGATGCGAAAAATACAAAGTCATTTGAGTTGACACGCGAGTCTGATGTTTCTTCCCCTTTAGCTGAAGACTCGCATCCATTCTGTGCCTCTTCAACAGAACAGTATTATTCTTGGAATATTGGAAAACGAAGGGCATCAGAGGTCAGTTACGCTTTTCAGCCTGGTCAGTTATTTTGTTTAATTAAAACAACACCTTGGAATTTATTTTATATTTTTTTGGGGGGGGTCTGAAATGGCATTTCCATTCATTTCATTGGCATTGCAGTTTTGAGTGAAGAGCATGTTCATGAAAGAAAATGTCTATCTATTCTTAAGGCAACACTTGCTTATTTGTTTTACTCTAGGCTGCACACCCTGAGTCAGCTAGATTTCTGCTTGCCTCATTTCTTCACATCTCCTCAGATGTGTATCCCTGCCTCATCTCATCTCCTCTTAATTGAATCATCCATCCTGTAGCACGCTCTGCCCCCAGTAGGAACATTTTGAAGTGCGGTCGGAAAAAGATGTTCACGTATGTCTGCTTGTAGCTTCAGCGAGCAGTGGCTGTCAAGCGGGCCATCCAGAACGTGTTGGATCACTCGCCTCGCCTCCAGGCGCTGACGCCGCCAAAGACCAGAGAGGTAGTTCAGTGGTGTCGACAGAGGGGCTACACCCCGCCAGACCCCGAACCGCAGCACAGGAATGACGACGAGTCCATCGAGGACGTCCTCACGCAGATTGACAGCGAGCCAGGTATGTGTATGTGCCTGGAATGTATTGTAAAACAGATTTCCCCATATTTGCCAGCTGTTGAGAACATTTTGAATCCATCCACAGAGTGTCCCACCACGCTGAGCAGCAGTGACGAGTTGTTACTGCGGCTGGAGCAGATGCAAGCTCTGCTGAAGACCGAACCGGAGGATGCAGACGACGAGATCGTGGACATCGTCACCGTGACACCGCCGCCCAAAGTCAAGGTCAAAGAGGAGGAGCAGGAGGCCGACACAGAGCCCAAGTTCTTCGTGGGGCCTTGCTTGGCGGCCCAGTTTGTCAATGAAGCAGCTCAGCAGGTTAGGAGCATCTTGAATTGACCATTGTACAATGGATGAAGTGGAAAAGCTCTTTGGAGTGGTGGAGAAAAAAAAAAAAAAGTCTGCAATACAACAAAAGTCCACAGGAGACTTGATTTGATACGGAATGGTCCAGAGAATTTTGCCGCAAGCTTTTTCTGACTTAAGCACATGGAAAAATATGGCTTTTAATGCTTGAATTTGTCTCTCGCAGATCGGGATCACCTTCCAGCCAGTGGAAGTGGAGAAGAGCATTTTTGCTCCGGTGATTGAAGACATGATTGTGAAGGTCAGTCACACGTTAGTGCTGAGCGTCCCTTTTTCCTGCTCGGGTGGAAGAGATATGAATTATACAGGATGCCCTCACCCGTACATCGCAGAGTTGTGTGTTTGTTCTTCTCGTGGCTAAAATGTGTGTGTGCGCTGCAGGCAACGGAGCAGTTGGCCAGCGACATCCTGAGAGAAGCTCTGGCCGGTGCCTTCGCTAAATCCCCTCACAACAGGTCAGTTCAAATCTTCCTTCATGTGCATTTCATGTTGTACCTATTACGCTCAATATTGTTTTCCCAGGGCTCCGAAAGAAATCACAGCCATGAACATCCACCAAGCCATCTGTAGCATCCCAACCTGTGACTTCCTCACCAACGCGCACATGGGCTACCTGCCCAAGGACAACTGAGGCCAGATAGCAAGATGGCAGGTACCGAACGAACACTGAGAACAGGGACGAAGTACCCGGATCTACATTCCCTCCCTCCCTCCTGCCAGAAAGGTCCTCCTCTCTCTCGATGATCTCATTGACTTGATCAGTGAAGGAAGGGCTCAGCACCTTGCTGCTTCCGAGATGCCACGGCAATGCTCCCGGCGGAGTCGAGTGGATCTTTTGTTTTCCGCAGATAGTTGCACTCTCGCTTACCTCATCAGCAGATTATTTTTGTAGAATGAAAACGTTTCCTGTCAAAAAAGCCTGCTCACTAAATGAGGCCTGGGCCAAATCGACCATAGACCGACACTAATTTAAGTATTCCCGTTCTTATGATTCACCTTCCGAGTTCCTGCTCTCCCTTTGGCGCTCTTGGGGAAAGCAAATCTGCTGTTGCCATGGTAACCAAGGATCTGTCATGATGAGCATCCGTTCATGTAGTACTGTACCAAGTTACCCTGCAGGCTCACACGTTGGTGCGGCTTTTATGCACATGTCGCCTTCCGAACCGTTTAATTTGCAAATTAGTTCATGTTCATAATTATTTTGAGGACCACATGTGTCGTAGTCACAGTATTTATATCGGTTGTACGTTCGTTGTGATCTATGTGAAATGGACACCATTTGCAAGTCTGTTTTATATTTTTATCCAAGATTATACCCTGACAACTGTGTGTATGTGTGTGTGTGTGTGTGTGTGTAATGGACAGATACTGTGTTGGTAATGACGTTTCGTGTACAACTTTGCCTTTTGTATGTGTATTACTGAACAAGTGCTGGTCTGAGTGGATGTTGAGGCTATTGAACCAAACGAGAGTAGACAATACCCCCAATGTTGTTTTTTCATGTTTCAGTGAAAACCAAAAATATTATCAATATTCTTGTAATAAAAAAAAAAGACCCAAGCAAGTCTTGTGAAATTCTGTCATGCAAAAGTAACTGTTTCCATTCGTTTAATCGGCATTGCTGTTTTTACTGTGAGAAATATTCTGCAAAAAAAAATATCAGAAGAATTTAATCCTTTTTATTTCATTTTTCATCACACTTATATTTGAACATGGACAGAATCATAGTTTTTGCAATAAGTCGCCAAACAAGGGAATTAAATAAAATGTTCACCGCTAAAACCCAAGCAACGTTAAGAGCAATCAGGAAATTGACTTTCAGTTTCTTGTGCTGTAAAAAAAAACAAAAAACAAGCGAGTCACTCACATGCATATTCAGTTCCATTGCAACTAGAGCAGACTTTTAAGGGGGAAGGGGGTCACCAAGTGATGTCATCATCTTAGCTCTGCAGGGGTCTCTCCTGCCACATTCCCTTGCATAGATTTCTGAAGACATTCTTCTGTCTGATGTTAAAAGGCTCGTGATCCGCTTTGAAAAACAGCAGAAGGGTTTGGCGGAAACTTGGTCCTAACCAGATGTTCCTGCTGGGGCACACACACAAACCATTTTGTTGCCATCACTTACATATTCTCCTTTTTTCTTGCAGTTATTCAATCTTTTGTAATCAGAATTAGGTCAAAGTTATTTTAACCTCATTGGTGGCGAATCTTTTTATGTGAGCAAGTCGTGGGGAGGCATGATAAACAGCAGAATGTGTGTTTTGTGAAAAATAAATGTTTCCACAAACTATTCCATCTAAAGTGAATGCATAATGTGTAGATAAAAGGAAGAAAATAGACCCAACGCCTGATGGAAGGATATTTGGATGAAAAGGATTTTGTCTATTCAGCGTATCCAAACTCTTATTATGCTTTTCCCCCCCTCGCCAATTTGGCACGGGATGCTCTTGTGTGTTCACGGGCAGCGTGGGAAAGGGGAAGAGGAACAATGAGAGCAAAAACCTGCCGTGATGACTGCAGATAGACGTATAAAAGAAATGCTGCACTCTCCCGCGTGATTTCCATTTTTTTTTTTCAACAATTGAATTGCTTTATAAAAAGATGTGCGTCAGTGCTGCATCTAAAATGAGTTCATTTGAAATTTGGTTTTGTCTTACTCATTTTTGTCATTTGGCACACACGGAAAATAAAAGACCCCATTTCGAAATACTTTTGAAAAGATTTGTTTGACCTATTTCCAGTTACTGAAAATTTTAGGCTGACCCTAAACTATACTATTATTTTTTACAGGTGACCTGACATTCAGAGATTTCATTTGATAATGAATAGCTGCCTAATATCTTTATCATCAAGGTCAGATTTTAATTTCAGCCACTCATGTGGGACCATTTCAATTTAAGCTTCATCTCCTGGTAGTAACACTATTTGGGGAAGGGGAGGCTCTTTTCTCTTCCAACGTTGAGTCGTGACTGTACCCCAGTTGGCAGAAGAAACCCATCAAAACAACTTTCAGAGCTGACCTCGCAAACCTTCCTCCGATGATGAGGTAAGCGATGGACGCGGCCTCGTCGCTGCCGCCGCTTACCCTCACTAACCGGGCCACTCCGATTAATAGAGTGTGCGCACTGTCGTTGACCTCCCTCACTCTCATTTCGTCCCCCCCCCCCTCGCCCCCCCCAGCACTAACATTTGATTGAACATCACAGAGAGAATTATGAGCAGCAGAATTTTGCAGGGTCAACTTTTTTTCCCCAACTTGGAGTCTGATGGGAGTTCTGTCAATTATTGCACAACCACTGTAATTATTGAAGCTTTTTTAGAATCGATGGATTAACCGTGATCAAATACAAAATGTTTTTTATTACAAAATAACATAAATAGTGCATGTTAGGTGGCAACATCCTTTTTGACCACTTGGAGTTGCCATCCACAGATTCTACCTATTTGTGACTTTGAATGTGTGTTGAATTTGTTTTGTTTTCCAGCAATACTTCAAAATGACAATTATGATATTAGCTTCATGAAATATTAAAAAATACTTCACAGCAGACCAATGTGACAGCCAGCCAGTTGGGGAAGTTGCGAATTTGATCCCAATTTAATCTGGAACAATGCCCATACACTAATGAGTCCGCCGGCTTGGCGCATAAATCCTGTCACCTTCTTATCCATTATTTCAGCTTTGTCTGGTGTTCAAATTTCAATTTGAGCATACACATCTGCTTCTTTCGGGCTTTCTCATTACAGCAGGCAGCTCAAAATCAGGTCAGGATGTATTATTGGAAGCCTTCAACATTATCAGGAAGGACTGGAATGTTGGAAAGGACCATACACATAAACAGATGTATGATAAAAATGCTATTTCAGTTATGGAATATGTGCAAAATATGTGCTCTTAGCATACAATATTTAAGGACAGCACAAAAGTCCTGAACAAAATACCAACATTAGTTTCAAGAATTCATTTTGGGTATTTTTCACAAAATTCGACACTCTCAAAATTGTAATATTACACTTAGGTATAGCACAACTAAGTTATAGATGCCATCTAGTGGCAGATGTTGATATTACAACTTAGAACTGCAATTGATGCATATTGGCAAATTTGCATATTTGCTGATTGTTTTTCATAAAACATAGCGTATTGAATGATATCAATGTTTTTTTTAGTTTTTTTTTTTAAAGAAAACGGGTTTGTAAAAAATTATTTCTTATTATATTTTGCAATGTACTATTGTGGACAATTACTACATTATTTTGTGTTAGGCATTAAGTCCTCTGAAATGTTAGCAAATATTACTTTAAGGCACACTTGAAGAAATATCTGCTTTCTTCCTGAACTTGTCTCAAAGCTTTTGAGGTCAACCAAATGTATTACCTAATGTGGCCTGTTTTCAAGAGCTGGGTCACTTTGAGACACATGCTGCCACATCACTACCCTGGGGTGCCCCGACAGCTTGGAGAAAAAGTCAAGATGACCTTTAACCGGATGAGCATGCTGTTTCCAAAATCCTTTGGCTTAAAGATGACATGTTGCATTTCTACACAGTCCCCAGATGTGCACTGACATGTTTTTGTTGACTGTACTTCTTTTTTTCTTTTTTTAATACCCAAGTATGCTCACCTGACCCTTTACCGACGAGCTGAGCTCAGTCTTGTCACGCTGGATGCTGTGCAGGACGAGAGAGTTGTAAGAGGGGCTCACTTGCAGTGTGCTGACTGGCCGGGTGACCGAGGCGGTCTGTATTTTGGTGCTGGCAGAGCCTCCCTGGTGCGGTTCTATAGAACGCTGGGCTTCAGTGCTATAAGCAGCCTGATAGCTGGTCTCAGGTGGGACGTGAGAGGAGTCTGCAGGTTCTTTCCTGTTGCTCTTCACCAATGGCCTGCTTTTTTGCCTGTGGTAAGAGTGATACTGTATATCAAAAGGTGATTAACCCACAAATGCTCTCGTGCACAGGTGTCAAACTTAAAGCCCGGGGGCCAGATACGGCCCGCCACATCATTTTATGTGGCCCGCGAAGATAAATTGTGCACCAAATTTGTGTCATTACTACAATTGCAAATTGTCTTCACTTTTAATATATATTTTTTTAAATATTTGACCAGTTTTTACTTGTCTGATTTGAAAAGGAGTTATTTATCAGTTTGTTTTGTAGCTTTTACTGTATATAATATGAGGTGCTCATACATTTATTTGGGTTGACAGTCATAATGGCCCTCCGAAAGAAGCTATGACGACAATGCGGCCCGCGAGAAAAATGAGTTTGACACCCCTAGAGTCTAGTGGGCTTTTCTTGTTCTTGCTTTTTATTAAAAACTCAGCAGTTTTGACCATAATAACCAAATTTAACTCACTTGGGCACGCAAGATATTAGGACTTGAAGCAGTCATGAAAGTGAAAAAAAATAAACAGTCTGTCTCGCTATATGTACAAGTGCATTTCATTTCTACCAAATCTAATGGACGCAATGTGAATCACGTGAAGTGCTCTGGGTGAGAATTGTGTGCTACCTGTAGGAGCTCCTGTCCTCTTGATTCACCTCCAACCTTTCACCCCCATTACTGATCCAAGGGTCCTTCTTGGGAATGGGCCAGGGTTTGAAGTCCTGCTTGTACTGCGTGACGCTGGGGAAAGGCACCCCAGGGGGTTGGTAGTCCTCCCGGGGCTTGTAGCTGGGCTCCTTGCGCGCCCTGAAGGAGCTTCGGGTCGGGGAGCCGCCAGTGTACGTTGGTATAACACCAGCATCTTGCGCTCCGGTGGCTGAAGTGGCGAGCGTGGGGCAGGATACCTGTTTGGTCACGGATCGCACCTCCTGCTCGGAGATGTCCGAGTAGTTCTGAATGGTGAGCGGCACGGAAAGGTCCGATTTATCGAATTGGTTCCAGAACCGAGCCAGGCAACATACTCTGCTGATGCACGGCCAAGCCATAGCCGCCCTTCCCAAATTGGTTTTCAATTGTGCAGGGATGGAAAAAAAAAAAAAAAAAAAAAAAAGCAAACAGAGCAGGAAAGACCAAGAATTCAAAATGAGAGAGTTGCTCCTTCTCGCTCCGCTAGTGGGGTTCTGAGAGGGTCCATGTGACAGCGGGGATCAAAAACGCTCCTCTGACGTGCCTCCACTCTGCAGATGAATCCGTGCACAAAATATCCCCCTCTTTCCAAATCCGACGTCAACATTAAATTATTTTTTTCCGAGTTCTGTTCACATGCCCCATTCCAGCCTTGGAGTTCACTCTGTAATAAATCAGTCTTGCACCTGAAATGATCTTCTGCATCTCCTCACGTTACATAATTGTGATGCGGCGTCGACCAAGCATGCAGAGCAGAAAACGCAGCAATTCCTACCACAGAAGAAAAGTAAAAAAAAAAAAAGTAATCAAATGAGGACCATTACTCAATTTAAGATAAATAATCTGAGAAAAGAAGACGGATATTTTACTCGGCAAGTAAATGGAAAGTTAATTAACATTCAGTATATGCCCCCACCCAAAAGAAATCAAATGAAGACAATATTACTTATAATATATGCAAGTACTGTTCGGTGTGAAAAATAAAATAATGCACTTTACTAAAGATTCTCAATTGTGCTAAAATCTCAGCATAAATGATTATTTAGTGTACAGTAAACCGTATAAACGTCAAAAGTCAAATCATAAATCATGTTAAACTTGTTGTGTAATACCACCTGCTGGAGATGGAGTGGTACTTCTTCCACTTACATATAACGTGATCGTTCCTTTTTTTTTTTTTTTTTTTTAGGTCGATTGAGGTTCCTGCGACCTTAACACATTTTTTAGATAATTGTAAAAAAAAATGGAGAATTAAAAGACACACAAGACAATACAGAAAATGAATCATTTGATCCTTTATTATAATTAACCAAATGAATTTGGCAGGTTGTGTTCGTTTTATCAAGTGTTCCTGAAAGCACCACACCGCTAATTAGAGGGCGGTAAAGGTAAAGAAACTCATTACCAAAGGGACAAAACCTAAACTTAACTAAACTGCAGTGCTAACAACTTACAAAGTAAGTAGGTAATTAAATACTCCAATAGAGTGTAAAGTGTGTATGTAATCGTTCACGTTACAAAAAAAATTACAATTTCTTTTTTTTTTTTTTTAAAAGGATGCGTTCGTGAAATGACGTCGAGTAATGCGCATGCGTTCAAAACATGATGTGACGTAGGACAGTGTTTACGGAAGTCTGGTTCGCGTGGGTTTGTTTGCGCGGTTTATATTTACCGTGTCAATTTCTTGTATATTTTGTATATATATAAAAAATCCTGAGCTCCGTTCGTTTCTCCCCTATTTCCCTCCCGGTGTTAATCATCTGCTAATTGTCTTAGAAATTGGTTATCCACACATAAATGTAATTATACTGATAAACATTCAAAATATAAAATCGGCAAAATAGTTTGAATTTATCGTTGGCGAGCCGGAAGTAGGCGGGGGTCCATTGTATTTAATAATAAAGGTTGGGAAACTACTAGAAGCTTGTGTACACACAAAACCTTTTTTATTATTATTAACTTCGACATTTATTTGCCTCAGAAAATATGGCTCATCTGCCAGGAAATGTCGACTGCTGGGATGAAATTCTTGGTAAGTACTTTAATTATTTTATTTAGTGCATAATTTAGTATTAATGTTATATTGAAAATGACAAACACGGTTGCAGTTCAACAATTGACTCTTGCCTAAAGTTGGCTTGAATGAACTCCTTTTTTAAAATTGTAATTCCTCTTTTTTCTCCTTTTCTTTTCCCACTTATTTCTCATCTGCAATCCTAATGAAGACAAATTGTAAAGATATCCATGGATGAACAAAAGGCACGAGTCGTACCACTAATGTAAGTCATTTTCTCTTCTAACATTTATAATCATTAATCAACATGACATTAATAATAACGAACAAACAAATCCCAAACATAGCAAAGCGAAACATATTTTCAGTTCCAAAATAATAACAAACAACTTTCCAAAATATCCCAGTTTCTTTTTAATAGACAAGCAAGGTAAGTGACCAAGCAAATGTTCACCAACAGCCACAAGATGGCAGTGTAGCCTCAAAAATGAACTCTATCCACTTGCCAGCTCTGAAAAACAAGCTCCAAAATGAAATTTGAAACATGATGATATCGATGATATCGATGACTGACCCTAAAAATCATTTTTGCTGATTCATTCATTCCATTAGGGGAGTTTCTGCAATTTAAAATGTCCTTTACTAGACTGACCACTATGCAAAAATACTCCTTTGTTATTTGCCTGTCATACCACCACACAAACATAGAGGGTTGTGGTGGTCCATGATTTTTTAAAAAACATTTTTTATAGTCGTAATATTTGTTTCTGCATGTGCTGTAGTGAAGGGAAAAGAGGGGGGGGGGGTCTGATTCTCAGATGTCACATGATCTAATATGACTAGGACATATAGAGTATTTGTAAACGAGTGGCTTAGTGGGATTTAGGCAAAAATCACACAACCGATTTCCATGAAACTGGCTGGTTTTATCTTGCTGCACAGGTGCAGTGGTCCGTTTCAGAACCACATTGAAATGCGACAGCATGCACGCACACACATTGTCTCGCAATCCTGCGCAGCAGATGAAGTGTAAATTTCCATTTCATATGCTATCATCTTGTGACTTGTAAGTGTGGAATTGACTGCTGAAGTGTCTTGGAAGCTTTTTGTGCCAATCCTGAGTCGTATTTAAAACTACTCGTATATCTCTCTGTCGCAGTTTCAGCTAAAGAAAAACACTAAACTAGGGGGCATTTTAAATTGTGTCAGGAATGCGCTGACCCCGATTAACATGAGATCACCCAAAAAAAATGGGATTTGAAGTGTATCAGTTTTACTTTTTATGTACGTGGCTGGCATTTGATCAAGTCTTTTTTTCTGCCAATCCAACCTTGGATGGACCAAAGCTTTGAAAGCGGTTTTGGATCCAAGTGACATGTCGATCAGATCTGAGAATCACCTACAGCAGAGGCGTGGGTGGGCTCAGAATCTGATTTATGGACTATCTGCAGCAGGCAGGCAACATCACAGTACACCGCTCATTAGACTAAAAAGTGAGCCTTTATTTTCGTCTCCTGAGAGCTCTCATCTTGGAGGGCGAATCGTAAAATCACGTGCTCCTGTCACCGGCACGTGTTTGCCGTCTCCAACCCGTCCAGATCGCTAGCTATCTATCTATATGGGGGGGATCCTTCTGTAAAGATGGATTCACGTGTCTGGCAAACATGAGAAGCTCTTAAACTGCACTCGCATACCATCACGCAAAGTTGGACAAGTGCTCGCATGCATTTCACGGCTAGTCTGGCTTGTCAAGAACGTAAATCTAGAGAGACCGTCGGGTCGAAGAAGACGACACAATAAATTAGTGTCACCGGAGGGGGGGGAAACCACGATACGACTCGGCAGGGAGAAGCGAGAAGACCGTGCGTGTTTATGTTGAGTGCAAACATTCAGGAGACATTTAAGAAAGGCCGATAAGCAATCAGATCTTTGTTGCCGTCTGAACCGGAGGTCGTTTTTAGTAGGGTAATCTGGACATCGGCGGTGTGAAAGAGTTCAGCGGGCTCCTCATACATTCATGCATGGGCTTGTCTGGGGCCGTTAAAATGAAATAGCAGTTTAACCTTGTTGGGTTTTATATTAGAGGAGGCCTTGCTTTATGATGGTGCCATCAAACTGCATTTTGTCTCTGTAGGAAGGGAATTCCGGGACAAATTCTCCATAGCAAATCTAGCTTGTTCAGATCAACTTTAAACATTTTATTTATAGTTAGCAAGATGGTGGATTAATAATCAATTAATGGGTCAGTGTGGAAACAAATAATTTAATGACCTTTTTTTATTGGAGTCTTTTTTTTTTATATCTGTACTTTTACTCAAATACATACAGTGACTTTTTGCCTCATAATTTCCTCTAAAATAATAATAACACCGCATCTTTTTTCGTAACTATTGTCATTCCTAGCCGGGCCAGCTGCATGGTAAGCCGTTGGATGTTTTTGTCGCCACATCAAACGTTTGTGCGACCTGACCCGTGCGTGCCAAAATTGTGTGTGTGTGTGATCACATGACCCGGTTGCTGCCTACCGCACGATCGCAACTCCTTCTTTAAGATCTGACGTAATGACTCTCCCCACCGTCGGGCATCATCTCGTAGTGGTCAGTGTCCGAGTCTCACTGCCCGAGGCTCGTGATGTAACAATTGTGCATGGTGTCCTCCCGCCTGCCCACCATGTTCTGATTTTCGAATCTATGATGCGTCACTATCAGGCAGAACGCTTACCTGCGCATGTGCTCAAATGGTGTAAATATTTTCTTTCCTCTTTTAAGCTCAGCCTCTGACTTCTTTGGCCCGCTACTCCTTCTTGGGTTCCTTCATGTCATGCGGGTGATGTAAGCGGCGTTTATTAGCCAAAGATCACAAAGCCAGCTGTTGTAAGCATGTCTATGTAGGTCTCTCGACTCGTGTGCGTTTGATAAAGAACATTACAACGTACTAGAAAATATTTAACCTCTCGGTAAAATTAAATAAATAAATAAATAATATATTTAACCTCTTCTTTCATCATTGCATTCTTCCATAACAGCTCGCTTGATTCCTTTTGGCTGCCTTCTTTGGTTCTGTTAGAACTAAATAAAAACTGTTTTTGTAATTGATGACATTTTGAGACTTTTCTAAAAAAAAAAAATCCCCTCCACAAATAGTTCAACTTTTTGCCTATATTCACTGTTTAATTTTGCAGCCATTTTTACACCTATTGCCAACGCTATGCATTTCAGGGCCCGCCATAAATCAGTAAAGCGGTTTGAGTTGGCGCTCATCTCTGACATGCTGCAATATTCGATCTGACACTCATAGTGTTCTCTGGTTAGTGCCAATCTGGTTGCACAGTGCCAGTTTGTGAGTACAGGCCCCGGTTGTGGCCTTCGTGCCAAGCTCACAGAGTCTGTTTCTGACAGTCTGGCCGGAAAAACATGAGCACAAGTGGCCCGCTGGAAGTCAATCGAGCCGTGACAGTGTTCGCAGTATTGCTTTTGGACTGTTGCCATCCTTCTGGTGTCTTCTGGAACTTCCTACACACTCTAGACATTGTGCCGGCAAACCCCCGGTCAAGCTTTTTGCCTTCACCGAAGAAGCTGCACTACTTTTTGATACCACTAGAGGCAAACATAAATAGGAATCCCCTTCCTTTCCATCTGCGAAAATGATTCGCAATGATTATTAAGTCCGAACTGGGTAGGGTAACATCCTGGAAGTGGCACTATTCTGATGATGCCATCCCTGGATTTAAGTAGAGCAGCGTACCAGCTGCCAGCTTCTCGAGCCGGGGTGTTTATGGCATTGTTTGTGGCGGCTCTTTTCACTGCGGTCCAACTAGCTGCTGCTCGGCTTTAATGTTAAGCTCACTGAGAAATCGTACTGGAGATGTGTCATCTGGGGTCTGTTTGATCATCTGGCAGTGTGAATGTAGGAATGAGGAATGAAAAGACAAATTCATTTATCATGTCACCAAATATAGTGCAAAATATAAATACATGTCTGAAATGTAGGTCAAGCCACAGGATTTCATGACAGCCTTAACATATAATACAGATCTTTGGTGACCCCCCCCCCCCCCCCCTCCCCATCCTCTCATGCTGTCTCACTGACACACTCGCACGTACACAGTCCCGATGAGATAAAAAAAAATCGGCGTTATCTGATATCAGATCCACGGTTACCGTCTGCCATCAGAACTAAACTTTCCGCTCCTCCCAACAGGGCGCTCGTTTTATCTCCCTCACTGCAGTGCCCCAAAAAAAAGTTTGGGACACCTCCAGCAACATTCCCTGGCATTTCACACAAACTCTACTTCATTGCCATTTTCTTAGTGTGGATTGTTAGTCAACAAACCAAACATCCCTTCCCTTCTATCTTATTTTGGTAGCCAAGATACAAAATATAATAATAATAATAATAATAAGACAAACATTTCCAACTAGGATCAAACTGAACTGTATGAATAGAAACATTACAGGATATTTTCTGGACACAATTGCCTCTCATTCTCAATTATGACAAAAAAGCACAATATATGAATGAAGCCGGATTTGACTGAATGAATGACGGCAGTAGTGACGAGCCGGCAAATGGCCGAATGAGATAAAGGAAAGAAACAGAATGGTTCACAATCCAGTCCTATCATCAATTTGTTTCCAGCCGCAAAACAACTCCCAATTGACTTTTCACGGCGCCCTCGACGTGCCGCAGTTCACTCAGTTGGGGCTACACATCCCTCCAACACCTTTCTCGCCTCTCCATTTATTTTTTTTTGCTGCTGTAAGTTGTGGTGATGTTTATGAATGAACAGCGCTGCAGGATATGAATGAAAAATAAGAGACGTCGGGAGCTTTGCTGGCGTGAATGAATTGAAGCAAATTGAAGGGAGGAACGAAGATTTTGAGTAGTCACACCTTAATCGAATTGTCCCTTGTGTGTGTGTGTACTTTGTCTATGAGCCAGTGGGGAATCTCCCCTACCTGACTACCACACACACACACATTTTGGTTTCCTGTGCAAGCTCCGTGCTTTGAATAATAACGGGGTTACCCAGGCAACCAGCCTAGGATGATGGATGGGCTCGGTCCTGATAAACAGAGCACGTTGCGTGTCACTGGGCGTCTCGTGTCGTCGTGGGAGTTTCTTTGTCCCGGGGGAGAATTATTATCGACTTTTTTTTTTCTGACCAGCGGGAGATGTTTGTGTGATTCTGCGCTTTTGGGTTTGCCGCACAGGTGTTGTTTTTCACTACTCGGTTTGTCTCTCAATTGCTAAGATGTGATTGGTGTAGAAATCACACACACACACACACGCATACGTGCACACACACACACGATCCCTGACTCATTGCCTTACGGTAATAATGAGGATATTGGGAGGGACGAGGTGGAGTGGCTGTTACTCACTTCCACGTAGAATGCTAATTAATAATGTAGCTCCTTGATTTGATTAAATATGTGGCACAAACTTCATTGTGAGGGTCAGTTTATTTATTTTTTCTGACCAGTGGTGACACATAACTCCAATTGACATACCCATCTCATGCTCCTAAACAATTTCTGACATATTTGCAGCTCCATTGTGTCCGTTTCGTCCATCTTGTCAGGTTCATGCATTTTTTTAAAAATTACTAAAAAAAAAAAAAACATTTTTAGGTCCAGCACTGCCGGGAAACCTGCATATAATAATCCCTGGCTTTACCCTGAAAACTATTGTTAAATATTTTTTTTCATATTTTTTAATACATTTTAATAATCCCTGGCTTTACCCTGAAAAATAGTTAAATATTTTTGAAAAATATTTTTTTATACATTTTTTTAAATATTTTCTTTTAATTTTTTTTTCAAATATAAAAAAATTTGCTAACCCACCACCCCAGAAAAATACACTCTTTTAGTTCTCACTTGTAGCCACTTAATGTTTTGACATTCCCTCGCATCCCAATAGTATTAAATCATGTTGGAGTTGTTGGAAAGTGCCGAGAGATGAACCCAAGCCGCCGTGGCGGAGTCCAATCCTCTCCCTGTTGCCATGACAACCCCCTTTCAAGACAATTTTCATTTAAAAAGAGATTTTATTGGATTATTTTACTGTTAATGAAACCACAGTGCTCTTGTCCTTGTATTGTTTCTGGACTAACTGGTGAAACCCGAGTCCATCCTGTCCGAGTAAAAATGAGACTTTTAAAAAGCCCAATCTCAACAATTTCTTGAAATAACACACCTCCTGTCTTCTTTTTTTTTTTTCTCCTTTTCGTGTTTTCTCTGGGCAAGCATAAAAGCCTGCCAAGCTGATTTTCATCTTCAGGAGCAGACATCTGGAGCACACATCCCCAACTTGATCATCTAAATCTCTGCCATGATTACACTTTGCCATGTTGACCTGCAATGACGTAACCACTTTTTTTTTTTTGGCATCAGACCCCCCTCCCCTTTCGCCGAGTATTATATTCTTCATCTTTCTGAGATTTGTCCCCCTCTCACACTCTGCCATCAGGATTAAAAGTCTTAATCTTATTCCTAATGCCATTCCCAGCACTAGCTCAATAGGACTAAAGTTTAGGAGGATGGATTTTGGAAGGTTCCCAGATGATTTTATGCTCCGGCTGTATTGGCCGTGAGACCATTTTGAGACATGCTGTGTTATAACTACAGATGGCCGGCGGCATTTAGCAGTCTCCAGGGAGGGGCAACTCTCCACTATTGATGCATCCTTGAAATATCATTTAAGGACACGATTCAGACTTGTTAACCCAACTTCAGAATTATTTCAAGGCAGTTCTCCAGCATAAGTGCAAAGTGAGTCGTACTGATTCATTCAGTCACATTTCCACCACGTCATTCCTTTTTTTGTTTTTTGACCTCATTGTCATCTTGGGATCGTAATTAGGCAAGGTTTACACACTAGCTTGAGCCATGTGACTTGAGCAATGAACAGAAGGTTTTAGTTCCATGCTGCCATTTCTTGCTTTGTTGACAATCTTCGAAAATGACGGTGCTTGAGTCACACTTTGAGGCTTAGTTGTGCACATTCATACTCGCTCATCAAATATTTGAACGAGTCAAACACCCCCTTCTTGGAACAACCATGTGTGAGTCAACGCACGTTCAGTACTGGACTCCCCAGCTCTTCCCTTGGATGTTCAGCGTGGTGACATTTTGGTTCTGCTCGCTCATTAAGTATGCAGTCTGAGTCAGCGCTGCAGCAGAGTAGTCTAATAGAGGAATCAGGAGCCAGTGTGAGAGAAAGTCACCAAAGACGTTCGGCCTCGTCTTCATCTGCTGGCCAATTAACTTCCTTTCACTCACTTGCGTGCTAAATTCCTCCTCCCGTTCCCTTCGTTCACAAAGCCAGGCGTTCCCATACCTCACTCGCCACCAAATTGAATGTCATTCATACCTCTTTCCATTTTCCAGCAGTAAAAGCTGCTCTTTCCTCACGTGATGTTTTATTGCTCCATCTCATTTGGCGGCGGTCCCTAAAAGCATTTGGCGAAAGGTCACAAACGTTTATTTCCCTTCAAGGTGACAATTAGATGGTGTTGAGAGGGAAGCCTGGGGAATACCAAGTTCATCCTCTCCTTCCCTGCTAAGAGTGACGTTACTCCCCTGTACCAATTCAGAGAGTAAATCATAAATGGTAAAAAAAAAGTGGCCAATAAGCCTTTGTAAGGTGGGATGACTCAAGCTTGTCAAAGAAAGACGGAAAGTAGCGATAAGACATTGGCAATATTGCAAGTGGACCAGCCGAAGCAATAAAGCACGCAACATTAATCACCGTTTTCATCTCGCCGGCTTGTCTCAGAGGCTGACTCACTCTTTATTAGCAAGCTCCGTTGCCATCAGCTGCTCACAGGCTGCAAAAACACACCATCATGTCAGTTCAGACTTAACTGGACTGTTTTGGACCACCTAGCAGATTCCGACCGGACTTTGGGCCGCGGTATTAAATCATCGCGACAAAGCGGCGGGATTTGATACTATTTTGCGAATGTTAAGCTCATATGCAGATTTATCGTCCTGGAAGGATTTTGTAAAGCTACAAAGGTCACTTTGGCTCACATCTGTAAAATCTGATCACTTTCCATAGCAGAATGGATCGGTTGACAGTAGTAGCTGGGAAAATATCGAAAAGTTGTCCTCGTCTGTTTACTTATGCCCGCTTTACTGTTATGTCATCCACCACGAGTTTATTTTGATGAGTTGCAAAAGGCCACTCGCTGAGTAATGCAAAACTGTTCCCACGTCTGGTTCAAATTGAGGTGGAGGTGAGTGCCAGTGGAATGAGTTTTGCCTTGAGCCCAGTCATTATGCATATTGGCCCCCGACTATTGCGTTACATAATAAGAGCGCTAAGGTCGTGTAAAGAGCCTTTTCAAAGTTTTTGCTAAAGCAAAGCCCAATTTTGTGGCTTTTTTTAAGCCCTTGTCACTTATTTGAGTCACAAGCGTCGAGGCAAGCAGGGGCAAGCCTGAGGCGCCCAAAACTGCGACCAAGCCTGCAAAGATATTTTGCTATATTATCTGGTTTAAATTTAAATTTGCTTTAATTAGCTGCATTTGAAGCTTTTATGTATTTCAAGTGCGTTACACTGTGTGTGTCCTCATATAGTCTGTCATTGAAGCAAGATATTTCTAAATTATATAAGCACTTTCTGGGAGGTGGCGCGGATTAATCACAGATTAAATGAAGGACACGTTGATACAATCAGTTTCTTGCTGACTCATGCCCTTGCTGGGCTGCTGCTCCATTGATTGACTGTCAGATGAAAACACTGCCATTCAAAGAAGCACGAGTTTGACTCACAGCCTTTGTTGGAAAAAGACTGATGGAAAAAATGACATGAATATGACCGGGAGACAAAGAGGAAGCTGTTGATACAACTGCGTTTAAAAAAAAAAAAAAAAAAAGGCTTGCATTGTATCTCATGCTGATTGGGTGACCTGAACGGGTTTTAGGGATGGAAATAATTTCCTGGATGACTCAGGGGAAAATTAAATAGGGAGTTTCAGGAGCTTTGCTGAAACTAAGGTGGAATATCGATTTATGGGGGAAAAAAAAATGATGCCATGTAAGTGGAAGTAGCTATGACAAAATGTGGCCCCCATCTTCATCCAGAATATTTGTCCATTTGAACTCAATGGGTCATGGCTATGTAAGGCTCCCATTCGGTTTTTTTTCGATTGGTCTTTCTTCCTGTACCAGCATCCTTCTTGGACTGGAAACCAACGCATTACATTTGACTCTACTCAACTCTGCCAGAAACTTATTGATCGGAGTTGTGTTGATTTCAGATTGCGTGGATTGCACACGCACTTTTGCTTCCCGCTCTCACCGCTCAAAAGCTTACCCACTTTACCTGACAGTTTTACAATGATGTTTTGGTAGGCAATCTTGACCCCCCCCCCCCCCCCCTTCCTCTCAAGCAGCACTTTGACCTTGGTGAGGACAACAGCTTCGTGTTTTTCTTCAGTGATGCTTAGCCCATCTGCAGAAATAGAAATAGCACCCAAATAGGAAAACTAAACATAAATTAGAGAAGTGCATCATATATTCGACTTTGAGTAGTTCACAATTTGCCAGTCAAGGACGCATAAATCCAAATATGGCAGGCTTTCAAATAGTTTTATTGTTGGTGGAAAAAGACAACTATAGCTTTTTTTCTCATTGGCATTTATTAAGCCCTTGTTTGTGTAACCGGCTCTTTTTCGATCCAAGGGAAGCTTGAGGTATACACAGAGGGTGTTTCATATAATGGAGTCCTTCCAAAAGCACCCTCAAAGACACACACACATACACACACACACACACACCCTTGTGTCCGCTGACTCACACTCAGGCACAGGGCCCATGTCATTATTCCGTGTGCGATAAACTTGCATACCTGCTTGCGAAAGAAGGGAACTGTCATTGTCGTGTACTTCGTGGTCAAAATGGAGGAAGTGGAAATTACACATTAGCGTCATGCACCAATTTACATTTTAATTTAGTATAAATATTTACATAATAAAATAACTAATAAAATAATAAATTAATAATACTTTTTAAAATTATTATTTTAATATTTGATTTACAATTTTACACAATTTTTCCGAGTTGACGACGATTGTATTCTTTTAGTCGCTAGCTGTGTCATTCCACTCACCAATTTGCATGTGTAAAAACAAAGGGGTAGCACGTGGCAGAGGGAAGGCCCACCACACTTTGCAACGTTGCTGCATGACAACATCATCTTTCATCAGCCCTCCTGGCTTGTCTTCTTCCCGTACCTAAACCAATCTTGGACAGACATAAATACCCAGTGTGCCTCTGACATCATGGAGTTTCCACTGTGGCTGCCTTGGCTGACTTTAGAGATAGCAGCTTTGATATTTCACACTGCTTGGCTTGCTCGCAGGGGTTCCCCACCCGCCCTACTGACCATAGATGGACTTTCGAGCTGCTGCTTTTGATAGCTCACCAAACATGATTCTCATATTGCAAAAAACACCAAAGGGACATTGATTGAATTCAAAAGCTTTACAACAGCTAGCAGCTAACATTAGCAAACACTCTGGCAGAGTTGAATGTTCACCACAGTGCTTGCCAAAGTGGTGAGTGATATAACTTCACATTTTCCATCCCTTCACAGGGATGCGTGCTCCAACGGTGATATGACACCTCTAACTTTAGTCTCCCTCGATGCCACTCAAGGTAATCCGGTTATGATGCACTCTTGGCCTACGGAGAAAGCAGCGCTTCCATTCTCGCATCTGAGAAGCGAAAGTCTTACGTGGGCATTTTACATACGCTGGGGATGTTGCTTTAATGATATGCAAATTTCAATATCTTACAGTTGAGTGGTATGATCAAATGCTGCTTTGTATTCCTGTAAATTACAACCACAATCTATATGTAGTGTTCTTAAAATGGATTTTGACGTCTATAGTCGTCAATGGTAGTGAATGGGCAGCCAAAATTGTCGTGACAAGCTGCTTGAACGGGCCATGTGATTTCTGATCCTCTCTGTAGAGCACAGGGATTAAGAAAAAACGAAACGAAAAAAAAACACAGCTGGCGTTATCTCTTTGGAAACAATTTGTGGAGGTAGTCCGGGAGGACCTCGTATACTCAAACTCCCATTAGTGGCTTCATTAGCTGAATCGATTAGATGATGTTGCATATTATTTCAAGTTGGCTGTTCAATATTGTGCAGGATATAAAAAGTTTACACACCCCTGTTCAAATGCCAGGTTAGGTAGAAAAATGAAAGTCATTTCTAACCTTTTTGTTTCACCATTAAGATGACTTGTACAACTCAATTGCAAAAAAAAAAAAAACAGAACTGAGATAATGTGGTTGCAGAAGTGTGCACACCCGCTTAAAATCAGAATATGGATGTGCTCAGAATGAACATGAATCAAATTCAAAGTCCTGTTATTGTCATCTCGAGCTCACGTACACTAAAAGGCTGGAAATATCAAAGTGATAACAAGCACAGCCACACGTTTCCAGCTGAGCTGCCAATACCGAAATATGTGACACCTTCACCTGTCTCACAATCTGTCTCTTGCATCTAAAATAAAAAGTCTTCACAGCAGTCAGAGTAATTCACATTTGATGATATAATGACAATATTTTGCCAATAATAGCATTCCTATCACAATACAGGGAGAAGTTGGAGAAAAATAATAGAATAGGAAAACATCCTAAATAATTTTAGCATTTGCGTTATGTATGTCAGCCTCCTCTTGCTCATCAACCTTTTCTTCCTCCTCCTCCTCCTCCTACTCCCTCTTGTCTTCTCCTTCCTCCACTTTTTGTGACTCATCTGATTTTAAATGTGCAAAGCTTCTTCCTTGCCTTGCAAGGTCTCTCCAAACCTCATGACACCTATCAAGCAGCTTGTGCCTGCGAGTTGTTGCTTTAATCACGCGCCACCGCTATTTTGATCACACCACATGGAGAAACATATGCGGCATTTGAAATCATCTTTTTATCCGCAGGTTGTTGGAACAGCAATTTGAGTAGTGACAAGTACAACACTGACTCCTGCTCCATCATCACCATTGGATGCCAGCATGGTGGAGGAGAAAACATCCCCTCAGACCACCTGTTTTATTCACAAAGCTCCAACTGAGGTATCAAATTTTGTTCCGCAAAAACAAAACAAGTCACACTTAGATTGATTTTATATCATACAACAAAATGTCTACGACCAAACATAGTGATCCATTCCTAGATGGGTGTTTGACTACAAATGGTGCCGCAAAACAGATAGACAAACAATGGAAGAATACAGTAATCCCTCGTTTATCGCCGATAATTGGTTCCAAAAACCACCCGCGATAAGTGAAATCTGCAAAGTAGGGTCACCAACAAGAAGTACTGGGCAGGATAATGAGTTAGCGGAAAGATGCTAATTTGCGATCGTGCTAACACGCGAAAACTTCTAAAAGAATGTAAACGAACATTTGGAGCAAAACTACATTGTCCTAAACGTTAAACACATGTTTCCTCAATTTAGAAGTTTTATTTTGACTTTTAAATGTTTTTTTATTTGGGAAAAAAAATCCGCGATGTAGTGAAGCCGCCATAAACGAAACGCGAATGATCACTATACTCACATTTGTCTTTATCCGTTGCTTGAAATGCCTCATATATATATTTTTTGTTTACGAAAGAAAATTTATTTTTGTCGAGCAGTTGGTCGAACGTGATGCATTTCATCAAAACCCTTTGGATCATGCGATTCCATTTTTTCAATATTTCCTCCTATATATGTAGTCAGAGAGGCAGTGACATCGCCGCAGCACAGTGATAGATTTGATGCCTAAGTGGCTCTCGGCACCAAATCACCGTTAGTGGCACTTCACATCCACTCGGATGAGTCGCGTAACGTCGAGCACCGCTAATCACTGCGACAACCACCACCGCGTTTCCACGCTTGACCTTGGCACAATAACAGGGAAATGCCGGCATCACACTCATGGCTGTGTTGAACTAAAAGTTGAAAGTTCACTTGCATTTTGCTGCCTCGAGTATGCAGTAAAAGCTGCAGGGCCCAAAAAAAAGAATCGTTTTATTACAGGAGAACATTGGAATCTTTTATTGCTGCGGCGTAGGGATTGATCCAGGAAGTAAACAACAATCATGAGCGGGGTCACATGGGTCACGGCCGTCACGTTTGGTGCATCAGTGTGTTTGGATGACAGATGGGAGAATTTGACGTGATGAAGACTTTTTGCAACTTCCTTCATCTTCACACCCTTTTTCCCTAACTCCTCATTTCCACCTTTTGTCTTCTCTCACCTGCTCACGGCAATGTTACAAAGATCATCTTTTTTTATTGGATGTAAGTCCGTCGTCTCGCTCATGCGCTCTGCAGTCACCATTCTGGTGTTTTTGCGTCAATGCTGAAGCTTTTTATTTATTTTTTAATAAGTGGTACTGACACAGATAGGAGATAAGTGGGAGGAGGGAGGGGGAAAACTCCCTGAGTGGTGGAGGGAGTTAGAAAGAAAAAGGAGGGAGTCTCAACAGAAGAAAAAGGAGGGGATGAGGAAAGAGCAAAAGCGTGACGGCGCAGAAAACGAAGGAGACAGCAGCCTAATGAGCGGCTCGTCCACGTGAGATGCAAGTTAAGTGGGAGCTGGCTTTCATTTAAAAACCTGCTTTTAACTTTTTTTTTTTGCTAACAGAAGCACCATCACCAGATTTGCATCTACGTAGACGAGATAAGAAAAACAGTCCGCACTTTCCTGAGCTAAAACCTTGTCAAGGACAAACCGTGCCTACAAACTTGCATTTAGCAAATAGAAACTCACGTTAGAGGTGATGGTAGACCCGAAATTTATCTCACTAGCTGAACTGTGACTCACTCTTGCTGTTGCTATGGAAACTATCATCGGATATCATCAACGCTTTTAATTGCTGACTTTTTTTTTGTGGGGGTGCTTTAAAAGGACCAACAATGAGGCCTTGAAATCGTGCAGGCAGCTTTGAGAGGAAGCTTTAATTCACCGGTGTCAAACTCGAGGCCCGGGGGCCAGATACGGCCCGCCACATCATTGTGGAGACATATTGTGCATCAAATTCTAAAATTACAAATTGTCTTTACATTTAAAAATCATCTTTTTAAAAAAACGGAACAGTTTTTACGAGTCTAATTTGGAAACGAGTTATTTGTCTGTTTTGTAGCTTATACCGTACTTATATAATATAAGCCAATTATTTTGTCAAGGGTCACTTTTGTTTTGTTAAGTGCAGTGATTTCACCCACAAGGTGTTATGACATCATCTTGAGCCAGCGTTATGCGGAGAGAGAGCGAGGGAAAGTCGTTCACTGACATTGATTGGTTGTCTCTGGCTTGTGCTGTGGACACGACTCGGAAGCTTGGACCTGGGCCCAGGGGAACATTTCTATCACACAAGTCACACTATGTTTCAATAAAATGTTTCAACCATTTTCTGATGCCACCTCTGAGGGATCCTTCCCTTTTTGACCCGATGCTTGTCATTACAATCTCAGTAAAAGCCTTCCCGTGTTCTCCAATCACAGATTTAACCGTTAACAGTGTGAAACAAAGCTTAAGTGACCTCTGGGCTAACACTAATCTATGAAGGCTTCCATTCATGCTAAAAGCTACATACAGGTAATTAAATCCAAGCAACGGATTTTTCCAGAACGTCTCATCGTCCCTTTGCATTCCGCACGTGACTTTTAGTAAAAAAGAGACAGCAATTGAAAAAATGTGTGGCGCATTATCATATATTATTATGTATATTATAAGATTTTCCTTTATTTGTTCCACAATTTCCAGTACGCATAATTTAAGGACATTTGAAAGAACAAACAGGAATTTAAAAAAAAAAAACAATTTCAATATTTAAATTCATGAATCTCATTTAAGTGCTGGCAATTTACGAACTGGGGTTTGTGTCATGTGACAGCAGTCCTCGAGCTTTTCTGCCACACCTCTTGTATATTTTTCATTTTCCCAACGCTCCAAGTACATAGACAAGCTGCCCCTGTTTCATTGCTGTTTGAACCTTTTGTACTCGGATAAAGTGGATTACCTCAATCCACTTAATTCTCTTTATATCTAGTTTCACACATTTGCCTTGCATTGTCTTCTAAATGTATCTTGCAGTGATTTACAATAATCTAATCTAATATATAATATATATATAAATAATAATAATATAAATATATAAAATAATATAATTTGATCGCATATTCCATATGCTTTTAGACCACACTATTTTTCCACTCAAGTATGCCTGTGGATCTTTTTATTGTTTGTTTCTCCAAACACATTGTTTATGCATTTCAATACTAATTTGATGCTGTACATGGAGGGAAAAAGAAGAGGGGAACGATGCAGCATCCCCTGGAGTGCAGTCTGTGAGTCACTTAAAGCGTAATTAATATTAACAGCAAAAGTCTATTTTTACATCAGTCGTTTTTTTTTTTTTCCCCCCCTACATGTGCGTTTGCTCATACACACACTGCGCATCTCCAGCTTGGATGTGTGTATGGAACTGTGGGTGCGTGCTTCAGTGTGTGTAGATGACAGAGATGGTGTGGGTGGGAGTTGGCCCAAGCAGCCCTCCCTCCTTCCCACAGCTCTAGCGAGGGGAAAGTAGAGCAGTAGAGCACACGTGAGGCAGCGAGAGCGTGGATTATTGCACTTGAGCTCTGCGCATGTGTGCACATCCAAAGGGGGGGGGGTGATGAAAGGCTGCATGAGCAATAACTTCACACTGGCACGGTATCTTTTTATATATTTGTATTTGCATGCCGGCTCATAAATTGGATGCACGCTTTACACTTATTAAAATAGCTTTCATTTTTAAAATGCCCACGTGAAATAATGGAATCCAAATTGTGGCAATTGATGCCCAGAAAATATGAAAAAGTGCAATGTCGAAACAAATCTCTCACTTCACTTTATGGGAGAATTTAAATGTCAGTATAATAGGAACATTGGATAAATTCAAATTGGATTAAACAACTGGTCAAATGTCACCCCGCTGCATAGAAAAAGACAAAGAAAAAGCAAAATACATGCAGCGTTAATCTTTTAAGGCGGACAACGGTTCACCTTCTGTTCTCTTGTTAATCCAGCACGATGGTTCATCCCAGTTGTGATCAGGGAAGCCCTCTTCAACCAGACACAATGCCTCCATTTTATTTTCTCTGCACGTACTCAACACCTCCTTCAGAAAACACAAGGCAAAGCGCGTCCGGCGGGATATAACGTGCCCGCCCGCTGAAATGGGTCGTCAAATGTAGCTACGTTAAACCCGAGCTCATAAATGTGACTCGGTGCTTTAATGCACATGTCTCATGCATTAGTGCACACTTGATGCACTCACGTTTACAGCACACTTGCTGCCCGCTTGCCCGCCCGCCACAACTGTTTAGGTCACTTTGCACGCTTAAGTGAAGAGATTATTGGAGGGAACTAATCTGTGTAATATTACACAATAGTTTTTGGGACACATGCACAAATAGTGACTTGAGCTCACTGTGAAAAATATTGCTGCAGTGTTGTCTATATATGTTATTTTTGCATAATTATGTACAATTCTCATTCTTAATTTTTTTTTCTTTTTTAAACTGACGCCGATTCTGATATTTTGGCGGGATGAAATTTCAATGACGATGAATCGGCTAATTATTAATGAACGGTAAAGCTGTGAAGTACAGGCAAAATATTTTATAATTTTACAATATTTTATATGTTAGAATTTTAATTCATGACAAAGAGAAAATTTAAAAAATCTGCTGAATTTGTATTTTTAAATTTTTATGCGGAGTTTATTTTGGTTTTAAGGCAGAATTTCCAAAAATTTCTCAGATAATTTTAGATAAAATACTCAGCAGCCACAGTAACCGATGGGTCAACACATGCAATAAAATATTTTTACAGAGATTACAATATAGAAAGATTGTGTATTAGTGTGTTGGGATTGGGGGGGCGATGAGCTTCAAACCGAAAAAACAAGTGAAATAAATAACTCAGCTGGCTGCTCTGAGATTTTTTTTTTTTTTTTTTTAATTTGGAACAAAACAACCAAGCCATTGTGTTGCGCATTGTACATTAAAAGATCAAAATACAAGCACACAAGCAGCCTTCTGTTGAAGTGTGATTACTCACCAGTGGAGCTGCAGCATTTGGTTGCATGGAAAACTCCCTCATCCAATTTAATGAAAAACATCACTCTGACATAACAGCTGGATTTACCCCCCCTCCCCTCATATAATGAATGTTTGATGATCTCATGAAGGCCAAATTTGAATTCTTGTTTTTGATTTTACAGTGGGTTTGTCATTTGAACAATTGTGCTATTCTTCCTGTCGAAATGATCCAACAAGATTATCTGGAGACGGTCAGTCTAGAGAAAATCGTCAAAAATTCCCGACGTTAATATTGGCTAAGATCCAGACGACATAACGCCAAATTCATATCAAGTGACCAAAATGACCTTCCTACTCCGAATGTCAGCCACGAACAAACTCAGTGTGCCGTTCGTATTCCCATCCCCAGGTGTCTCTTCATTTCTATCTCCATCGAGGGTCAATCCATCATCTTTTGTAGCCTTCTGTCAACCCCTCCGTTATAATCTTTCGCTTGTCACACATTCCTCTCGCTCGGGTCGAGAAAGCACGCGGCCAGATGTGCAGGGATTCCACTGTGAAACATCTGGCCCCCCCCACCGGTGCTTCACATGCATCCAAAACAAACAAGCTTCTCGCGAGCATACGAGGACAAGAATAATATAAATAAAAAAATCATAACAGATGTCGAAGACTCCAGTATTAAACAGTCTGCTGACGTTTTAAGAAAGAATGTAAATATGGGGAAAAGCGCTTCTAGGATATCAATATAAAGAAATCTAATAAAAATAATTAGGGATGATGTGGTAATGGAGTAAGGCCGTGCCATTTGTTGATTTCATTGGGTCAGGCGGCATCGGCGAGCTCGACAGCTCCTTCTTGACAAGCTCGCTATTTATTTAAGTGACACCTTCCAGCAGAGTAGCAGCTGTCAGCAGCAGGCGTTGGCAGGCGGGCGCACACTTCACACACACACAGACACACACACACACAAACAAAATATGCTTAATGTAAATACTACGAAAATGAAGTCCAAAAAAAAAAAAAGGGGGTCAAGTTCGGCGATTAAAAACACTTGGCTTTTAAGTGTTCACTCAGAAGCGACTTGATGGCACCTCAAGTCGTTATTAGTTCTAAAAGTCACATTCTGTTCCCATTACGCCCTGGCTGACATTTTGGCATTAGAAGATGATGTCACTTTTATGGCCGTGTTCTTCTATGAAAAAAAAAAAAATTCTAAAATGTGAAGCCAAACTTGTCGTAGAGTACAATGACATTAAGATGGCAGTATTATAATTAGATTACATTAAACTGCCAAGGAATACTTGACTCGACTTTTTATTGGTTTAAATGTCTTTGAATGATTTCAGAAGTGTTTAAAGCATGTCGAGAAGGGTTATTTATAATTTCAGATGATGAGGTTTCTCTATATTTTGATTTTCACTAATCATGGAACGTCTCATAAACTAGGATTTTTCCTCTGATTCAAACTGATCTAATGATTTGTAGAAAAGCAAAGAAAAAAAATAATCAAGTTCAAATCTTTGACAAAACACACACACACACATCTCAATGTTTGCTGTTAGCGCAGCCTTGGTGGTAGTTATGTAATGTTTGCTGCACATTGCCACCAGACGAGCACGACGCATGCCAATGAGTCGACTCCCTCCTGAAACGTTCAGGGAGCTTGTCCACTTTTTCTGCACACACGCGACAACAAAGAGTATCATCCCTATCGGTCATAAAAGGTGCTTTGCCGCTCGATATGCCCGAGGGCCAAAGCGAGATTCCACGGTTTCCATTTTACTCGCCATGCTCGCCTCCCTGCGCTTCTCCAAACAGCCCGCTCCCGAGTCTCTTCCAGGCCCTGTTTCCATAGTAACGGGTTACCATGGAAACTAGGTGACAGTGCAGCATGTCCTGTCTTCTTAATGCAGACGGGAGGTGTTTAAGCAGGGAAAGTTTCCTTTTTTTTTTTTTAGTCGCCATGTTTGCCGAGATGAGGACTCGATCATATATGACGTTTTGTTTTGTGGAACTGCATCGCATTAAGGTTATTCCATCAAGTTCTTCACGAGTGCTTAAAATAACAGCACAGAGAGATAAAAGTTCTTTTTTAGTTGCCTTCAATCTAGGAACGTCAAAAAGATAACAAAGCGCCACAAGGGAGGGAGGGGCGGAGGGAAGAGTCCGGCGAACCCGCAGTTACAACTCCAGTATTCTAAATGCGATTTAAATTTGTGAAAAGCCTCTACCTGTGTTGCACCACCGTTTGTGTTCCAATATTCACTACAACACAATTTGTTAGTCTGTCTCAATAACTGAAAATTGTGGAATTGGCAAAACAGTCAGTCATTCTGACTTGCATGTGAGCTTGACGTCAAAGTGTTTGACAAAAAAATTGCCGTCTGCATCACTTATGCTTGATGTGCACTTGAAAAAAGCCAGATATCCCCGACTGTACAGCACCATCTATTTTGAGTCGGCTCCCTCTCAATGTGTTCGTCATTTCACCAATCCATTTTGGACAATTCTATGCTCCCGACCTCTTGAGAGTAATTTAGGAAAGTGCATTCCAGTTCACAAAAGCAAAGGTCCATTAAGGCATGCTTGGATGAGATTGCTATGAGAGAACTTGAGAGCCCCGACCTCAATCGACTTCAGTATTCAGGATCAACTTTATTTGATGGCAGCCGAAGTTCTGCCAACTAGTCACAATGATGGTGCATTTTTACAAAGCCGTAATGGAGTCTTTCCTCACCCCCTCTGTCACCATCTGCTGCACTGCAGCCAAGGACAAGGGCAGACTCCGGCGGATTGCTCACTCCGCTCTGAAGCTGATTGGACGCAATCTTCCTGGCCTGCACATCTCCATTTGTGTGTGTAAAATCTTTTATGCTGTAAACACGTTAGATACTGCGCGGTGGTGGCGCAATCTGGCTAACAGCCGCTTGCGCTAGGTGTAAGCGACACCGCGGGAGCTGTGACAATCAACGGCAATATTGAACTGGCGGATTGGCAGCTTGGACAATCAACTCAAAACTAGGCTGACTTGCAGAGTTGAGCCATGATTTAACATTGCCGCCAATCAGACGTGCTAATTGCAACCTTCACTCAAACACATAAGAGATAACGGTGCGATTACTGTCATGTCTGGATGGCAAATATATATATATTTTTGCTTCTCTCATCCCAGCTTCAGTCTCTCCTCCCTTCACAGGCTCCTGAGCTTGCAGTCAAGCTGCCTGACACTTGCCCGGTTACCGTATAATGAGACAATAGCAGCGCGCTTTTATCCAATTTTCCCGTAATGAGTATTGATCTGTCTTTGTGTGAGGAGCTGCCGGGTTGCAGATGCACTGGACGGGAATTATTTTTTTTATGATAGTAAATGGAATAAATTATTTATTGTCAGTCTGCAGGACACATTCATTATGGTGGAACCTTGTTTTGTTGTTCTGAAACTGAATCATACAAAATCCAAAGCAACCTTACCCCATGGAAACAATGTATATCCAACTAATTCGTTCCGGACACTGAAACACACTAATAAAAGTCTATATTTTATGGAGAATAACCATAATTCTACAAACAAAAATGGTGTGAAATACATATAAATGACTAATGAAGTGAAAAAAAAATCTTATTTCTTCTTCTTTCTTGAATACTGTAGTTTCCCACCTTCAAGATTTAGTAGTCACACACCGAGTACAACTGTCAATTCAGCTAGCATTTAGCCCAAGGACATGTAGAGAAAATATTTTACTCTCATAAATGCTTATCATAATAAAATATTGCCCAAGAAACAAACATCTACACCTGACTTCTGTTTTACGCAACATAGTGCTGGTTACTGACTCAACTGAACCTTTGCTTTGGCCTAAATGACTGCAGCAGAAAGATTGACACTAATTGGCTCTTCCTGTCCTTCATTGCATGGACACACACACACACACACACACACACACACACACACACACACACACACACGCAATGTGACTGTATTTAGAAGAGGTTGCAGATGTGTGTTATGTAAACGTTTATCGATAGAGAACAGATTGGAGCAGACTATTAAACCTCGATGGGGGAGATTTTTTTTAACGTCTTTTTGCAGGTTGTTATGGAAACTGCTCTGCAGCGTTCTTGAGCTCTGCACAAATCTTTCTACTGCAGATTCTCTCCCAAGCATAAAAGTATATTTGTGCTACACAATGAAAGTTGCAACAAATTGCATTCTGCATATAAACAAACATCCCAAGTTCTGATGCTTCTACTAATGTGCAATTCCAGTGAGATTCCGAATCCTCTAAGGGGCGAATTTGATGAAGTTCGTTAAGTTTGCGGGCGACATGCAGATTTTGTTTGAGTTTGCAATGAAGCCTCAAAACAAAGACTAAAATCCACAGCCGGAGTTAATCTTTTGATGCTGTGAGAGTTAGTGTGACTCACTGCTTAGAGCAGGGAGGCAAGTTCTCCCCCCCCTCCCCCCTCAAAATTAAATTCTGAAGTGTTGTTCTTTCGGGACTTCCGAGTTCCACAGTCATCACGATTGTATCATTTCAACTGTTTTTATGGGCATCCTTTTTTTCGTCATACTGTTCAATGTTACCCAGGAGTCAGAAGAAGAGCTGACTCGTCATTCTCAAGACAGGCTCAAGTATTTTTTCAAGCCACATGGGCACAAAATTATCCAATCCAGAGCGTGTTTTGGCAATTTAAAGGACAGCTGCTCCTAAATGCTGAATCAAAGGTTATCATTTGGTGTTTTTTTTCTTCTGTCACACTTTAAAGTCTGGCCCACTGACCAATTAAGATGGTGCCAGATTCCCGTGGCCAGCCCTTTGGGAGAACCTCTGAGCAGGCAGACACACTGGCCCATTTTCTCCTCCTCCTCTGGTTGCTGCCAGACAACACTTAGTGGCTGGACATGGCTAGGTTACAGCACAGGCCATGCATTTGATACCCTAACTCAAAAAAAAAAAAAAAAAACATGTGCAGAACTTCCACAAATTTTACCCACGACATTCAGTGACTTTTTAATAGTCTCTCAAAATTATCTCGAAGATTCGTCGTGTAAAAGCGTTTAGGGACCACTACGAAAATATCAGTCATCATGTTCGAGTCACCTACTTAGTCATTCAACCCAGACTTTTCACCGCTGCTAATTCTTTTTTCTCACGTTGAATCATCATTGTTGTCTCATCATATTGTAGACAAGCTAATAGCTACAATAAACGAATCACACCCACACGTTGCGACCTTAATTGATAATTATATATTAGTGAAGTTTGACTGCTTGTATTTGAAATGTTTTTGACAATATAAGGTTCATGTAGCGACACACACACGGAGGGGAGCAGAATATGCTAATGTGAATCTGTGCCAAACGTGTCAGTGTATCAGCCGCTCACATTCTGCTCCACTTTTTTTTTTTTTTGCTGTGGCTTCTAGTCCTCTGAGTTTTGGGGATCCTCCAACTGCCGCGATGAAATTATTAATTACACATTACCTTCCCACAGCAAACACCTCCGCCATCAAAGTCATCTTTTCATCATCTAAGAATAGCTTCTTCTCTTTTAATGAATTCCGTACCATTGACCAAAATGACTCTCCGGTTTGACCGTGGAGTCAAGAATGGTCGCTTGCAGAACATGGGCAGGAGTGACAGGCTTGTGTGCAGCCTGACAGTGGGAGGCTGTGGGTGTTTTGAAGTATGTCTCTGTGTGAAAAGTAGTTTCGCAATTAAAGCAAAAACTCTCCTCCTGGTCCCCGCTGAAAAGAGAAGACAGGATGGGTGAGGAGAGACAGCTTGTGGGAGGGAAGTGGAGGGGAGATAACTAAAGGAACGCAGATAAAAGCAGGTTATTTTTGTTGAAAAGGAAAGAAAGGTTTTTAATTTTAGATCACCGTGTCCCATCGCCCATAAAGGGAGAGTGTTCTGTTTGAATGTGACAGGTTGGTGGTTATTTTTATTTTTTGGGAGAGGTGGACGTGGTTCCCATTTTTGGACAGAGCTGACCCAGCCAAAATGTTTTAGTTTTATTTATGTTGAAAAAGAACAATTGTGAGCCACGCTTATTGACTTAAAATCCAAAGCGCTACCTGAAGCCAACACACCAATTAGGCTGCAAAGGCCGACTTTGTTTTTTTGACACCGCTCGACACATTCCCCGCTCTTTGCGACGATAAAAGATTTCAACTGGGCTTGTTAATAAAACTTTCTGAGCTAACGAAGGCAAGACTTCCACTTCTGCTGCCTGTTGTTACTGTTTGGAGCGGAGCGCTCTCCTGTTCTGACCTACATACATTATCGTGACCAAACACCAAAGTCTTGTTTTTTTTTTTTTTTTTTTTTTGTCTCCATGGAAACATGTGGTATGAAGGGTGGGAAGAGATGCGGCAAGTTGAAAGGCTGGATGTTGTTGCGTGCCTCCCTCCACAGTGTGCTGCTGACAAGCCCACACAACTTGCTCTCTGAGAAAACGCGGGCGATGGCTGGTGACGAGGAGGGTTAGCGTCTTAGCAATGTGGAATGTGCTGCGCAACATTAAGTGCATCTGCAGTTGCACAAGAGGAATATATATCGTAGATTCAATAAAATTAAATTAAATTAAATTAAAGTTTTGAAGTGGCCAACTTAAATCCAATTGGAATGTTGTGTTGTAACCTTCAACAGGTCGGGGAGTCATTTTTAAAATCTAAAAAAAAATTTTACTTTTATTATTTTACTATTCCATGAATACCCCTGAAACAACTTGCAACTTTCATTTTTTATTTCCAGCCAAGAGATGCCCATACACAACTTGAGGTTTTCATCAGAAATGTATGGGCAGCACATTATATATATATTATTTAAATTAGCTTAATATTTTGACAGGTGACTTCACGCCTATTTCTTCCCGACAAAGCAAGAACTGACGTAATGTTGGGGAGGGGGGAGTAACGTCTTCGATGTATAATTCATGTGTGTAGTGGGTGGGCGGCAGAGATGAAGTGTGAGTTGGGTGCGGAGAGGAGGATGGAGGAAGGGAGGGAGGAAGGGAGCACGAATCCAACTCTGCCCCCCCCCCTCCGTGATCCATCAGTGTGTCAACGTGTCTAAATCTCCCAGTGGATCAGCGTGATCAGGATTATGTATGCTTGTTATACTTGTGCACATGAGCTCCACTTTCCCTTCATGACATGTCTGAGTCAAATTCACACGTGCGCTCATACCCAATAAAGCATCTTTTGGGCCGAGGAGGCTTCATAGACTTCAACCCATTTTACTCTTCAAGGCAAGAATGAAGAGAAAACAAATTAAGCTGCAACAAGCCCTGAAGGAAAAAACAGCAGAAGAGATGAGCTTTGTTAGCAAAGACCTCACTCCCCCCCCTCCCTTTTTTTTTTCTCTCTTCGGCACGTTTTCGCCACGCACATGCCTGGCTGCGGGCTACGGCTGAGGTGAAAGCGAGGCGGCCTCCTTCAGGGGAGGTGGGCGGTCAGCATGCTATGTTTGACCAGTAAACAACGGTGAAGAAAACGCCAGGCGGCTTTATGAAATATGACATGAGGGTTTGACCTAAATAACACAAACACCTCCTCTAATGCGTCTACCTTTGTGTGTGTGTATGCACTCTCTCGTAGAAGCACAAAATGCCTCACCACTATGTGTGTGTGTGTTCTCCATGGCACCGTGATATCTCTAAAGGACAGTCTGCTGTGGGCCGTGGAGGTCTGCTGTCCGGAGATACGTAGTCCCCCATTGTGGTCTTCACTGCGTCACATATCGAGGAAAGTGAGTCAAATACAAACACGCACGCACCCATCGATCTAACGGTGAGGTTGGTGGCTGATGTGGCACTGACGGAGTCGCTTTTAGAAATTCATGAGACAAATAGAATGGCTTATTTGCTGTTAAATTAGCAAGATGACATTGACATTGTTGGTAGTCCACGTTTGAGAATTAAGGTTACCGTGTTTTCCGGACTATAAGGCGCACTTTCAATGAATGGCCCATTTTAAAACTTTGTCCTTATATAAGGCGCAACGGACTATAAGTTAATGCATCATGTCAGATTTTTAATCCAAATCGAATCATTCTCCATTTTATCTTTTTTATTTCAACTTCAGACGCAACAAATTATTTCATAATCACAAAATAATAATCCATAGTCTTTTTGATTGATGATTCATAGTCTTCAGCGGGCCACTTATGATTGATTTCATGACACAATGCCAGTTTAAATTTAGGAATTTGGTTCATATATAAGGCGCACCGGACTATAAGGCGCACTGTTGGTTATTGAGAAAATGTTAGGTTTTTAAGTGCGTCTTATAGTCCGGAAAATACTTTCTGGTTTGGCTTTCATTTGAGGCAAAATATTTGAATGCATGGACTGCAGCGGCATTTTAATCACATATTTGATCTATTTTATGTGACATTTCGGAGCCCCTGTAAGTGTAATATTTTTAAAAAAACATTTCGGAAAGATTGACTTCAAACATTGTATTTAAAATCTAATTACAGCTGAACTGTACCTAGAAAATGTATTGCACATGAAAAGTCAAATGCTTGATTTCATTGTTGTCACACCACCTTCACCTTGCAGCGGGACTACCAAGGAATCCTCCTGGGTCGTTTTTAATGAGGCGCTCATCTTACCCGCATTGCTGTGCACCAAGACAGGTCAACTCACGAGCACACAAGCTTCCACCGCCTCGCTGAATAATTGACAAGAGGCCAAATTGTCACGTGTGCCAAACGAGTTGTGCATGTCAAATCAATCTTGAAGAGCTAGTGCGCTTACCTTATGATTAGATTTAGCTTAGCTCATCACCCAGCGGCTCTCGTTGAAACCGGAACATCCTGCTACTTAGCAATAGCAAACTTGCTCGAAACAATAATTTAACAGACAGAGAAATTCATTTTAAACAATAAAATGAACACAAATTACAATGAAAAATCCCAAATTATTATAACCTTGGTTTGGAACGGATTAATAACATTTATATTGTTTCCAATTGGAAATCTCACTTCAGTTTCTGTATGATTTGGTTTGAGGCAGACATATGGCCAACTCCAACCTTCTCTGTGCATGACATCATTCATTTGACATCCCCCGCTCTCACTTTTTCTCCCTGCCACAGTGATGAGTAAATAATTCATGTTCAGGCTGCTTTTCGGTGCCGGTAAATCATGTGAGCTGAAAGCATCCACGTGCTCGTCTTCCCTCGGCGCGGCCCATGAAGGAGTAGGGGGCGGAGCCAGTGTGCTTCTAACAGCCCGGCATGGAAGTCACACATAAATACGTCTTCCGTTTTCGATTGCAATAGGAAAAAATAATCTGAAAATACCGTGTTTTAAATTGATGTTGTGACTCAATATTAGCTGTCTAAGCATTAGCATCTGTGCTAGCATTATATTCTATGTTGTTGTCTTGGATACTGTTTTGCCATAATTATTTTCTAGGGCTAGGCTGTCAATTAGTCACATATTTTTTTCCTCTGCTGGATTACAGTAAGGCTCCAAACTAAAATACCCATCAAAACTTTGTGTATGTGTCTCTGGTTTTATAATTGGCTGTTGTGGTTGTGTAGTACAGGCACAACATTGACTTTTACACAATTTGCAGGACAGACCAGAGTGTGTAGTCGTTGTAGGAAGAGTTGTTCGTCCTGCATGTACGTAAAGGCTCAGTCTATTAATATGTCACATCATCCGCCTTCCGCACAAGCGCCGCATACGGAGGAGGAATGTTGCGGTTTGTCACACACCCTGATACACACAAAATAGTCGAGAGCGCCTGAGAGATAAGTCTCAAGGGCTGCTTCAGTATTTAGACAAAGTGCAGACAGACAGACAGACAGGAAGTGGTGACTGGTGTGCACGTTAATAAAGGAGAAATCATTTATTTTTAATTCCCCCCACCGAGATGTAATTACATGCTATTTTTAAGACTGGGCTGTGATTTTTCATGCGGCTCTTCTTTCTTTTCATACGAATAGTTGTTTAAGCGAAATTGCAATGTCTCTTTAGTCGCCACACCAGCGATGGAACTCTTGTCACTTCATATATAAAAGGATTGTGTCATTTTCTGGCTCGGACATGGTGCTTGGGAAGGCCTATTTGTGACTAATGGACCAAATACTGCTGCATTTTGTATGCTGGCAAATGACTCAACTCATTTCACAAGTTGCAGAGAACAATTCTTCAAAAGAGAGGCTCACAGATCTTTTATTGTCACTGCCAGCCTAAACATAAAACAAATAAAATGACATATTGTGTATTTAAAACAACCAGATAGTTTCATGTTTAAGTTTGCTAGCTTAATGCTAATAAAATATAGCACCTATGTTCGGTTCGTTAAACCTTTCAACGAGGGCTTAAATGGTGCAGCAACACCTGTAGACAGACGATTGAACAGCACTCAGTCAGATTTATCGTCTGCAATGAACGATTAATATTAGTGCCATACTAAGGATCCGAGACAGGAGTTAAGATGTCTCACAAATAATATAAGTGCCTGTCTGTCTTGCCGCTAATGAATATCAATGTCAATAAATTATGAGTGTGTTTGTGTATGGTGTGTGAGGGGATTTCTATTGTGTGTGCGAGTGATTCACTTGTTTGTGTGAGGGGGATTCAGTTGTGATTGTGAGGGAAAAAATTCAGTCATCTCAGAAAACTTCAGTATAGTGTGGGAGCATTCGCTCGTACTGATTTTTTTCCTAACTCCGAGCCGAAAAAAATAAAAAAACAGTCGAGTGTGTGGTGGTGTTGCAGTTGTGTGTAGGAGATGCAAAAGGATGAACTAGTTGTCCGTATGAGTGACAAGTATTAAAGTAGCAGAGACATGTCTGCAACCCGAAAAGTTCGATGATCATGCTCATTGGAGAGTTTGGCTGCTGTCTGGTTTCCATGGTTACAAATGAGTGGAAAGCCCTGGAAGGTTGAAAATCAGCTTGACTTCTATTAAGCCAGGCAGGACATTCAGCAGGAGGGGGCTTATGTAAGTCATTGGTCCCAGGGGGGGTGACCAACAATGCAATTTGTATTCATTCTGCATTTGTAGTCTCACATTGCACTGCAGTTGCTTTTGCTTCTCGCCCTCGTCTCGATCTTCCCCTCCACTTATATGTATGTACAGTATTGAAACTTGGCTGGTATTCCTCTGATGGGCTGACTGATGCACAATGACCGAGGGCCCAACTTGACTGGACTCATGTTATATAACGGCAAAGTGAGCCTCATGTTCTGGAACTTTCTGAAAAAGTGGTTTCTGCACCCGTACCGGGTTTGCTGAACAATAAATATAGTCGTTAAAAACTAGTTTTTAAAGTGGTGTAATATTCTTAAAATGTCTAAATGTGTTGCTGCGCCATTTGTGTTCAGATATCTTTTCCATTATGTGCTGCTGCTTTGTTATTTAACATTTTTGACAACCCCCCCATTTCCTGCCGCCCCTTGCCAATTGTCCTTCATGCTCCGTGGGCCAAGGGTAGTAACAGCACTAATCTACCGCAGGCTCCATGCCTTGCTCACTCCATCGCTCTTCTTCTCACTAACCCGCCCCCCCCCCGTCTATTGATTGGTTTGAGTGCCTCGAGTGTGTGCGTTTTTGTGTGTTGTTAGCACTCACGCAAACGAAACCATGGCATGCTAGCCCCCAAAGTGTTTTTCCCTCCTCTGTCACGTCTCGTTTAAACTGACTCATGACTGTGTACAAATGCTCCAAGTGCGCTGTTTACTTTTACAATCTCTTCCGTGTGAAGTATCGCCAAGCGGTTTCATTTACTCCTTATTTTTAGTTTCGCTCGTCATTCGTAAGCGGTCACTTTGTGAATTCATCCCTGAAGGCTGACAGTTGACGACTTTACGTGTTTTTTTTTTTTCCCACAATGCATCACCGAGTAGAAGATCGATTATTTCGTTGCACAAGATCATTACGCGGGTTTTTAATTGATCTTTGTGGGATCCTGAATTCAATCCATAACCCTTTTTATGATGTTTAAACATCAAATCGCAACACACTTGTCGTCTATGATCCAGAACATTTAAATCAGATTAAATATGCTCACAGCGACATAAGAAGAAGCCCTGGAGGTTGGCAAATGTTCTCACGGGCCTCCTAGGCCTTGAAGAACATTGCTCGAGGAGAGTAGATAACATGAAGCGGGATCACTACGTATAATGGGAAGCCATTGGATGCAGTGGGGACCGGCGAAAACATTGCTGCATATCAGCCCATCTCTCCCGAGGCAGCGTAATGGCACAATATACTTATGTAACCGAATATTAATGGAAGACCGCTCGGCCGGTGGGGGTTAAAGTGGAATCAGATCAAAGCTTGGGTTCACTTCCAGCCAAGAGCTGAGAAAAAGCTTTGTGTGCCCATCGCATGACCACACAGGAGGAGGCCGCTGAACCACTCAAAAAGTGGACAGTGAACACTCCAGACAAACAAGATATAAATAATGATTTTGAAATAAATGTACCTCTTTGCGCGCTTTGAATTGATTTGAACTCATTCAACACACTCGAAATGTCAACTTTAAAAGTATTAGCAGCTCTCGCGTTCCAAGAAATGCAAGACTATCATTTAATATGACGTGAAAAGAAAAGGTTGCTCCACGCAGTTTCCAAATAAGACGTCGAGTGTGCTCGCTTCAAGCTCCTTTGCATTCCTACTCGAACTTTTCGATAAAACTGACAAATGAAAAATAATGAAAAAACAAAATGTACACCCAAACCACATCCTGCTGCTGTAAAAAAACTTACTGCTACCATATCATGCTAGATGCCATTAGCATTGTTGACATTGTTGACTAATTATAAACCTTCATGCGACTGTTACTTTACCACACATGGAGCAATAACACATACAAACAAAGCATTAAATGTTATTCACAGGCATCTTAAATATGTATTGTAAATTTGAAAATCTAAATAGTATCTCACGTACAGTTCGCAAAAGCCTGACAGAGCGATGGGAAAATGCACTGCTTTGTAAATGGAATGGAAACATGTGTATACATGAGGGAAATGGATAACAACGACACGATGCTTTCCCACACTAATTATTTGGTGATGGCAAACATATGTTGCGGCCACCCGAGTTTTATGTGACCGAGATATACGCGGCCTACTCATACCAGCGCTCGACGATTTCAGGATTCGAGGAACTTGAACAAGGGAAAAGGAAAACATTTGTGTGTGCGAAATGTTAATATGCTGAGTAAGAAATATTTTTGCAGAAATTATTCTTGTAAACTTACAACTATAATAAGATGGAACATTACGACTTCTGTCCATGATTTAAATTTTTTTTGCCTGATGACAAGAGTAAAAGTGTGGCAAAATGGCCGCCAATTGAGATGGAAAAAAAAAACTGGTGGATTTTTTAAAATGGTGGCAAGTGTAGGGTGACTCCCATTTGACATGAAAATTCGGAACACAGCTAAATTCCAGTTCAAAAGGGTGTGTAGACTTTTGCAGTCACATCTATTTTACAAGATCTATTATTCAGGGTTGTGTGTAGACTTTTTATTTCCATGCTACTGCAGAATCATAGAGAATTTTCCTTAATCACATGACTGAAATGTTATTTGATTTTCTGGGAGGGAAAAAAAAAGCAGACAGAATCACGTTTCATTCTTTCACCATTTATTAGTTCACCAAGTACAGTGAAAATGGCATCATAATATACAATGACTCATTCTTAGAATGTCATGACATTTTTGTAGATTTTTTTTTTTTTTTGCTTCATAAAATGATGTTCCATTATTGAAAATATTAAGGATTCATGCACAACAAACCATATCCAGTTTCTTTAAAATGGTGGTATAAAATAAGCCAACTTAAAAAAAAAAAAAAACACAAAAATAAATTGTAATGTTCAAAATGGGTCAAATAACACCGTCATTTGATCATACTCATAAACAGTGCAATATACTCTAAAACTGCCATTTTCTAACAAATTCATCAACGAAGCTCAAGTCACAGTATACGATTTCTTACTAATAGTTGAACATCGATGTGTGCAAAAACCCAGACACATTCAGTTAGTCTTTAAAAAACCCTCCGAGCTCTGATAAACAAACGAGAGCAGTCGAGCAAAAACGAACTTCGTCTCGTTCCTCGCGTCCTCTCCCGAGTAGAAACTGGCTATTTTGTCGATGAACTGTAAGACCAAATACGAGCATATCATTTAAATAACAAATATTTAGATATAAAAATACAAATATGACCTTTCTGTTTAAAAACAAGCGTGCCTGGGGTAAGCGTGATGGCACCTACGTTGGCACCGGAGTGAGAATTCATGCATGACATAAAACACCATAAATTGCAAAATAACAAGTACAGTGGTACTTTGACTAACGAGTCGAATCCATTCAGCCTGTCACTCAATTAATCAATTCAGCAAATCAATTTTCCATCTTTAAAAACGCCATCAATGCACTGTATTGTTTAAGTACTGCAGATACTGTAGTATTCATGTGTTGCCTTTAAGGGGCGTGTCCTAGTGAGCTGAGTTCAGGTTTGCCAGTTGTGGTTGTAGTCCACATCAGCTTCTTGCCATTTTTTTTCCATTTTGCATTTTTGTATTTGACAGTCCCGTTCAATAAACCGGCTCTCCTTGCCCACATGGGAGGGCATTACAGTACTCGTTAGAAAAACAATCATTATAACCAGGGCAAGGATATGAAAGTAGACCTTTTTGTTTCCTCTCGATGATATAGTGAGATAAAGTGAGATTGTGGTTTGGCTGGGATGGCTTGGTGACATTTGTAAATTGAAGTCAACGTACCACTGTTTGGAACCAAGACGTGTTCTGCGTATTAGTTTCAATATTTACTCATATTCTATTTAATCTCCTTCATTTGGCCACTGTTTGTTAAATAATCAAATGTAAATAATTATAGTCAAAAATAATCAACCCAAATATCAAAGCAACATTTTTGATTTTGCTTCCATTTTTCATGAGCTGAACGGAAATATTTTTTCGGACGTTCTACGCACAACAAAGGCCTTTTGATTAATTGTTTACAAATCTGCCCGCCATTTATGTTAGTTTGATTCAATATAGTATAATTGTATATTTTAGAGTGAGCTCGCTTGATAATGTGTAGCGATCATGCTATCGAATTAGCATTTTGCTGCGCCACACCTGTGAGGTGGCTGGATTATCTCGGTGAAGGAGAAGAGCTCACAAACATTTTCTTGAGGAACATTTTTAAGTCTCAGGTCTTTTTGTGTGAGAAAATGATTTGATTTTTCAGTGGGGCTCATGAAAATTGTCAGCAAAAACAAAAGTCTTATATTTTCGTCAAAGATATGTGCAGGTGCAGCTACACCAACCTGCTGCTTTATAACCACTGATGGCATAAAGAAATCCCGCGGCCATAATAAATGGCGTTCCACTACAGAAAATATTAACATTGCACCATCCTCGGATATATGTTTTTACATACAATCTGGTCTCCTTTAGTAAGAAGTAGATTTGAAAGTTTGCTTGGTCTTTCGGGGGGAAAAGAAGGGGGAGTGGGATACCAAAGGAGTAGAGCAGCAACAGGAATGCATTGGAGCGGTGCTGAAAGGACAGCTCCCTTGAATGCAAGAGGCGGGGGGGGAGGGGGGGTGCAAGCTGAGCCTACTGTACAACGTCGAGCTTCAGCCCGACGCTTGTTTTTGCTTGCGTCTGGCGCGGGGGGGGGGGGGCGAACAAAAGGACATAGCGGCGGGTGGTGGTGTTTGTTTAAATGACAAGTTCATCCATCACCTTTCAGAATGAAGTCAGCGCACATCGAGACGCCACGTCTCGGCATTTGGCGGGGGGGGAGGGGAGGGGGGATTTTTCTTCCCGAAAAAAGAAAAGAAAAAGCGGGAATCGTTTTGGGAGGATTGCAAGCGATATCCCACGGCGAATCTTTCCACTCCTCCTCTTCCATCCTTCTCGTTAGCTTGCTTTTCCTCCACCGCGTTTCATCCCATCGTCATCCTCACTGCGTGTGTGGCCGTCTTCTTTTTCTCCTCCTCCTCCCCCCCCCTCTGCAATCCTCCAACATGCACAGCCGACAAGTGCTTCAAATCGGTGATCAAAATGAAAAGAGTCTGCAAGGCATCGCTCAATGGAGGCGGATCTTTAAACCCCAGGCGACGACTTGTCTGTCATCCCTTTGAGGACCTCGTCTATTCGGTCGTCCTCGATTACCACTGTGGAGGGGGAAAACATATTTTATTCGCTGTTTCTATTTTTATATCGATTACAAGACATTTAAAACTAAAGGGGGAGAGAATCTAAAAACAACTGTCATGGCTACTCCAGTGTAGGTTTCATGTTTACTGCATCGCAGGCATAAATAACACGCATGTGAAAATCAGTCATGCGGCAAATATACTAGACTGGTTCCTTAATGCATCATGATATGATAAACAATCACGTGACAACATGAAAAAGCAGATCTCATGTTCCTCAATACATCTTTGGGTCACATGTATGATAAATAATCAAGTAGCCACCTTAAAAAAAAATCCTGTTTGTTGAATGAATTATGTAAACAGTTATGATGAACAGTCAAAACAGGATAGTTTTTAAAAGTTCTAGGTCCCTGAATGCATCACATGATCGCATGTCAACCGCATGACAATCAATCGGTCAAGTGTCCTCGGTTAAACAAATGTACCTGGTCCTTGAACGCATCATGATCTTGCACAATGTATTTAACACAGTGCAAATAACGTTTGGAGCTAAAATAGTAATAATAATATTTACCTCGCTTGGCTCTGCCGATCTGGCCGAGCTTCGGGGGTCTCTTGGCCTGCGAGCCGGCAAAAAAGGCGCTTGTGTCCTGCAGTCCGCAGCTAAAGGACATCTGGCTGACCTCGCTGTCAGCCCCGTAGCCGCTCATTTTCCCCTCGTTGTATGGCAGCACCTCGGACATGTTGGCTGGCAAGTAGATTGGAGAAGTCCTCTTCGCAGCCTTAAATCCCGGGGTGGTAGGGACGATCTTCAGTTGTTGTTGTTTTTTTTTTAAATAGAAGTCCTGGTGGAGGTCCTGAGGTGCGATGACAGCTGTGAGTTGGGTGGCCCCCCGTTTGCAGCTGCAGTCGGAAGATGCGTGGACCCGAAATGAGTGCGTGCGCTCTCCTCTGTTGCTGGCTGATGTCTGGTGTGAGAGGAGGAAGATCCCGGGATCATAAAGGAAACCCAGGCGGAACGGTGAAGTCATCCATTCGGGTTGGGGGGAAGCGAGTGTGTGCGCGTTTATGTGTGGTTTGGCTTGTGGCGATGTAACAGTGCCCTCAATAGGCCAAACATCGAAACTGCAGGAGGAAAGGGAAGCTTTTTCACTTCTGCTGAGGCTTTGCTGTGTCAAAACAAATCAAGAAAATGAATGGATGGGTAAAATTATGAACAAATTGTGTTTTTAGTGAGGGGATTTTATTCTTTACAAATACATACAGTAATGACATTTCAATACAAAGCTGCTTTTTGTGGGGCCAGCAATTAGCAAAAGTCTGCGTATTCTTTATATTTATTGAAATGCTTTGGAAAAAAACCCCACAAGATTTAACTGTCAATATGCGCATCAAGTGAGGGGTGCCCCCCAAATCTAATAAACATTTAATCACTATCCAATTTGCTAGCTCTGATGTCGTACTAAAGCCACGATGACGCTCATCGCCCCCCCTCCTCCCCCCCTCCGCCTACCCCCCACGTCCGGGGGCACGTTGGCATCGCATCTTGGGATCACTAACATACTCAGAGATGCATTAACCATCGTCACAGCCCTCAATAAAAAAAATTCAGTCCAAGGCCTATGGCTAGTACTTGATGTATCCCATAGGGAGGACACACAATTCCCCCCCACTTGGAAAGCAATCTCCAGCCTGCAGCTGCCAAACGACCAGCAGAGCACTTGGCTCATGCTGGGTTCAAACAAGGGACATGTGTGATGTCATCACTATAAGACAGAAGTAAAGACTGCTTGTAGGCCATCCTTTGTTCCATAGGCCTCCATGCTCTACCTCAGATATTTTTTTTTTTTTTTAAACAAAAAAATATCTTTATTGGACTTTATTGGAGTCTGTGATTTACTACCCAGCTTCTCTGCTTCCACTTTGGCAAGCAGCACACGTAATGATCCAACTCACTCAATCAGCAGTGCGTGTGTGTGTGTGTGTGTGTGTGTGTGTGTGTGTCTCGAATCATTGCCTCCAATTACAAATGAATCACCATCATGCTGAGTCACTAGCCTGCTCTCCCCTTCCTTCCCAAAAGCCCCTATTGATGCTATTGAGGCGGAAGCACACACATGCACAAACAGGCTAGAACACACACACACACACACACACACACACACAAAAAGTCTCTGGACTAAAAGCTGAGGGGGGGGGGGGGGGAACAGCAATCACAGCCAAGAAAGAGAACTGGGATCGATCCGCCGTTATAGAGATTTATATTCCGAGAGAAAGTGGTGCGGTAGATTTATTATGTGTAAATAACTAGCTATTTGATTGATTGATTGATTGAGTGATTTGTTGATTGGTTAGAAAAATCTTTATTATTGTGTTTGAAGTGATGTACCAATGCATGCAATCCTACTGTGACTTCTTCCTAATAGGTTGGCGCGTTGAAGATACTCTTTCACTACTTTTGTCCAATTGAGCAATTTAACTCATTTCAATGTTGTTCCTTGGCACCAAGATGGTGGCAAATCGCTAATTTTGTCCAAGTAAAGCTCGAAACGCACTTCAGCATAGTGCCAAAATAAAAACAATGTATCAGATTTTCACACTTAGTAAGTCAGTGAACAACTGACTTTTTAATTTGACTATGAGCGGGAACAAATATTCTAGTAGTGGCCACGATTGCATTTACATTCGGAAGTCACTTAAATAATTCTTACAAAATTCTTAAAAGGTGAAGACCAGTGCAAAGGTCTAGCAGAAGGCCAATGCCGTTTTGATGTCTTGTGTTTAAAGTAGGTCACTGACTCGCCTCATCTCACGCTTCACTGTACGCCCTAAGCACATGGCTGACACTGGCAATTGGCATTAGACTGGCAGGCATGCCTTGGTGGCTCGCTCTCTCGCTTGCTTTCTTTCGCTCGCTCTCTCATTCCCGAGATGCATGTGGCACTTCTGTCAAAGCGACTGCTGATGCTGTCAAATACGCACACACACAAGCACATCAAGTGATGGTGAATTTTATGGAGGTCTTTTTTTAAGTACACGACTTGAACTTGCACACATGCAAATTACTGTACACCACTCCACACACCTTTTTGACCTCCATACCAGGGGTCACCAACTCCGGCCGTCAAGGGCACCAATCCAGCCTCTTTTAGGTGCAAATGATCAGCTCATTAGCAAGCTCTATTAAGCCTGATAACGCCACCGCCGTCTTGGATGTGGCAGGTAAGGCTGCCCCTTATGTATGTGCTCTACTTGCATCATTGAGTTCCTACTAAAAAAACTATGCAACTAGTGCAAAACCAAAATATCTTACTGGCAGTGATATGCAGTACAATTACATATTACGTGAAGAGATACACGTGTTGTTCCTGATTATTTACTAACAGCACACACTTTTCCCCTTAGGAAATAAAGTAGGTAGGAATTGATCAATTCAGATTAGCACACTCGTCAGTATATAAAAAAAAAAACTAAAAATAATTGTGCCTCATGAGCAAGTATGTAATGTTTGACCTTTTTCTTTTTTAGAATAAATATTCTGCAGATTGCTAAAGGCACACATTTGCACACTGAATGCAAATCTAGAATACATGTTGAGTTTAGTCATCCTTTCACGACCATCCTAACAACATAAACATAACATCCTTTTTGCAAATTTAATTTGTGGGAGATTTAAAAAAAAAATCCTAAATGCATTATGGGACCGTGCGGCACATCCAATATGGCGGACGATTTGACGGATTACAGCTGCGAGCGTAGGCGATCGATGAGTCTATATATTGTAGTGTCGACAGAGGGCGCTATGGTGCACATTCCCCTTCCATGTGACACTCATCTGTCACAGTGGTTGTCCAAAGGAACCGTGGCTTCCAAGCTTCTGCAAAGTTAACATTTGATACCATGTCGCTGTACCGAAATGCCATCTGGTTTTTAAACGGAATGCACCATTATACAAGGTCAGTCAACGACTTTCATTTCTCGTTTTTATGCTAAATGTTTGGATAATCTGATGGTTTTGTTCTCTTTGTATTTCTTTTAAGTAGAGAATTTATGAAAGGCCTGATCACCGAATGGCACCGCACAAGCTGTCCTTTATGTGCTTTCACAATTGTTGATTTGTTTTGAACGCTGTTTGCTAACCTTTATTTGGCTGAGGCACAAACTTTACATGCAGCACCAAAATGACATCACCAAAAATATAATATAATGAAATAGAGACTAGCTGGTGAGGATGAAGGCTATTGACTTCAATGGAACTAAAATATTAAGAGTGCTCTTTATGTGAACTTGGTTCTTATAGGAAGGGATATGAAGCAGCTTCTCAAAACTTTGAGCCCCAGGACCTGGATGTGTCGGTCGTGGGGAGGTCTTTTATGGTCACTGGAGCCAATAGTGGAATTGGGAAAGCCACTGCCATGGCTATAGCCAAGAAAGGTACATACACACCTAAGAGATTTGCAATTTTTAAATTCAATTTAAACGACACGTACGATTATGCTTGCAGGTGGGAGAGTGCACATGGTCTGCAGGAACAAAGATAAAGCAGAGGAAGCCAAGGTTGATATTATTAATGAATCTGGGAATACTGTGAGTAGACATTTTCCTATCTTAAGACTCATATAGACTTAGCGTTATTATCAGAACACTTATTAATTTTCCCTGTGACTAATCACTTTAGGGAAGAACCTTCCTGATAAATACAGAAAACTGTATTTGAGATGTTTCATGGGATGTGAAATTTTGGTCTTATACAAAGTTGAAGTGAGGGAATGGTCGTCAACATGTTCATTCCAGGAGGTGTACGTCCATATCGTGGACTTGTCCGAATCACGCAAAGTGTGGGAATTTGCAGAGGCCTTCAAGAAGCAGTATCCGTCTTTACATGTCTTGGTATGTACTGCCCAACAAGAAATGATTGATATTTTCTAAGATGGCAACACTCCATTGGATTCTTTTCCACAGATAAACAATGCGGGCTGCATGATACACAAGAGGGAGGTGAATGCCGAACTCCTGGAGAAGAACTTTGCAATCAATACAATGGGTATTAGATTTTACACATGCAGTACGTACGAGACAACCTTCCAACATCTACCCCTTTTGTCCATCTCTTTAGCAATGTATCTTCTCACTGAAAGTCTCATACCACTTCTACAAAAGAACCGGCATCCCAGGGTGGTATGAACCAACACACAGTGGCGCTCTTGTCAGCCGTGCCTGTTGTCCAAAGCTCTAAGCACACTACGCCTCTGTTACTAGATCACTGTGTCGTCAGGGGGGATGTTGGTCCAGAAGCTCCAGACTGATGACTTACAGTCAGAGAAAGGATACTTTGATGGTCTCATGGTCTACGCCCAGAACAAGGTAGGAGGGGGGGAGATGATTCCCATCAGGAGTTGGAGGAGAAAGATTGTGTTGTTCTTCTCAGAGACAGCAGGTGGTGCTGACGGAACAGTGGGCCAAAGAGTACCCGGATATTCACTTCTCTGTGATGCACCCTGGATGGGTCGATACACCAGGTAACTGCCAAATAGCATCAAATATGTGAGGAGTGTGTCCCTCTGAAGACAGAATTATATATTATACATATAATATTAAATATTTTTTTATTTATCTATTATATTATTATGATATATAATATTGTATATAATATATATTTTCACACTCAAGCAGCAACGTCATGATATCATTTAATTATTATATAATATTAAATATTTTATTTATTTATCTTTTATATTATTATATATTATATATATATTATATATTTTCACACACAAGCAGCAAAGTCATGATATCATTTTGGGACGAACGTGTTCACAGGAAATTTAAACAGTTTTTTTTAATACATCAATTGTGTTGAGTTTTGCCGCACAATAATCCCAATAATTCATTCCGCAGCCGTGTCCACGGCGATGCCTCAGTTCCACAGTATGATGGGCCAGAGACTGCGCAGTCCAGAGCAAGGAGCTGACACTGCGGTATGGTTGGCCCTGTCCAAAGCTGCTGGCGAAACCCCCAGCGGACAGTTTTTTCAAGGTGGGCAACATTCTCTGGGAGGTGTAGCCTTTTCTTTTTGTCACCCGGTGACACGTGTGTTTTGTAGATCGGAAGGCCGTCCCAACCCACCTACCTCTTGCTTGGACTCGCAGTTCCACAGTGGAGGTTCTGACTTTCATCTCTCAGCTGGAGATGCTGGCCAAAGCTGTGCAGTCAAAGCCTTTGGTAGTGCTTCGTGATCCACTGGGGCCCCAGAATGTCCCAAGTGTCGTAAATGTTGATTATTAAAAGTAATTAAATCAAGTCATGGAGAATGAGACACGGTTTGGTGTTCCTCATTGTATCAGAGAGACATCTTGATAGAGGTGTACAGGCATTTGGTACAAAATGTCCACATTGAGTTAAAAAAAAAAAAAAAAAAAAATCCAAAGTTATGGCAGCTTGGATTTGAATTTCAGCAGTATTTTAAGTAGCACTGATAGCTGGAGATTATTGGTGCAAAATATTCACGCATCTTCAGATATCAAATGTTATTTATTTTTTTGTAATAGTTTAAAAAAACACTTTCAGGAGAACAAATATCAAACGATCAAGCATCAAACTATTTTTTGTTATTTACATCGTAGAAATTCAATGATATAAAATGAAATTGGCTTCCGCGTATTTATAATAAGAGCAAAAAAAGCATTAATACTTTTTTTGGGGGTTTTGTAAAAATCTCCACATTTTCTTTAAATAAATTACTTTCTATACAGTATTGAAATAATAAAAAAATAAGGTGCAGTTAGCATTTTACATAAGGGGGGGGGGTTGCTCCTTTGAGTCCAAGAAGGTCCCAGAGGATCTGGATTTTCCGTGCAGATCTCTTTGCCGTTTGAGTATGTTGTAAATTAAACACAGTCCATCCTCCTCCTCTGTAAAGTCCCCTCTACGCGATGTAGGTGTACATATTCCGGTCCTCCGGAGTCCTCGCTAAGTATTCCCTCTCTATAAGTCCCTCGATGCGTTTTTTGATGACCACGGGACTGGGGAGGAATCTTGTCTGCAGCTGCTGAGTCACCTGAGCACATCCAATTCACACCATGTCAAACAGCGGCAATTTGGGGGGAGGGATGATGTTGAAATATTCACCTCGGCCACCAGGACATTGTGCTGGATCTTCTTCCTGGACTTCATGATGCGCACAATGGCTGCTTCGATCATGACCTTCCTGTCGTCATCCACTTTCTGCTGCGTCTCTTTTCTTTCTGGGTCGGATTCGCCTTGTTTAGCAGCGACTAGAAAGCACATGGGGTAATCAAGTTAAATTTTTTTTTTTTTTTTGTCAAAATAATGTTACCTGTTTGTATTTTGACTCTGTGCACTTTAGCAGTAAAATGGTCATTGACTGTAAACAAATGTCCGTTTTCAATCTCCTTGGACTTTGGCTCTTTGGTAAGAACTCTCTGCGTGGGCTTCCCACAAGCCAAAGACTGCAACGCTCGTACCAACTCCCATCTGGGAATATCTGTCTCGTGATGAATCTCCTTTAAAAAGAGAGAGGGGGTGGAGAGAAATGCAACTTGCCTGAAAGTCTTGCTCAACAGTAAACGCTTAAGCTGCAACAAACCTCAAAAGTGTAACATTCTCTGTGGTTGAAGAGCATGAGGATGGTCATCTGGAAGGTGGACACCTGCAGAATAGTTTTACGGGCGTTTGAACCGTTCACGTGGGCACCTCCCGAGCTCGCTTCGGAACCGTCATCCTGGACACGAGTTCAGACCATTTTTATTTTTTATACGTCCTCTTAAGAAAACTGAAAAGTTGCATTGGAGACTCACTTTTTTCAAAGCACCGTAGAAGGTTGCAATTAGGTCTGCCCCGCCCATGTGATGCTGGAGCGTGAGCTGTCTACCACTGTGTTTGGCCAGGTAAAACCTGCCAAAGAGAAGCCTCTAAAAAAACAAGTACTAACAAAAACCCAGTATGTCATTTGAACAGGTATTACCTCCTAAACACCTCAAAAGCGTGCTGAGGGGAAAGAGGGATGGTGCATCTGGGCGTCGCCGACTGCGTTGGCCAATAACCCGTGGTGAGTACTCGGACAGTTAGGTCCACACCACATAGAGAAGCCTGAGAGAGATGTTTTAAATAGACTAGTAAAATCAAGCCCTTGTCTAAGCTCTCAAATTTCAATACCTGTGCATGTTCAAGCCACAAAAATATATTTGTTTAAAAGCTTCCAATGATCTAGATATTCCAACACATCATCGCTTTTCTAGTCAAGATGAGAGGCGATATCCACCAATTAGCTCGTGAGATTTTCGCGGATGGGGGGGAAAGCTAGCTAGCTAGCTAGCTTCAAGCTAGAGTGGTAGGAACAGATAATAGCTAGCTCGCAATTGTGCTTGTGACGTGAACGAAGGCACTGCATAGCAGTTTTTGACTCGAGATCTGAACATACGTTCTATTTTTCAGGTCTTACCGACGTGACGTGTATGTGTCGTCTGAACTCATCCATAGTCGCGTTGGAGATGGTCATATCTCGAAACATCCCTTCCAATTTCGAGGTGAACTGACATCCGCATTCCGTCTGCAAAGAGCAAAGAGCGTGAGCCCAACGACCGGACGAGCGGCGCCAAGACAACCGACCTTGTCTTACTTTGAGCTTGGAGATCATGCTCTTCTCTAAATCGTCCGACACGCTCTTGTTGCTCAGCAGTCTCCGGCCCAGGTGCTGCTTGTAGTACCTTTCAAACACATCCTTCTCCTGGAGGAACCTGAACAACACCATGGTCTTGTCTAGAATCAACTCCACCTCCTGTTCTGTCAACTTAATAAGGACACCAAAGAAATATTAGAACTAGCGTTTTCCCCATGACAGATTTGTGATACTTCCACGCATACCCCTCTAACTCCTTTCTTGAGTTTATCGTCGATGAAGAGCGAGAGGTACTCGGGTGAGCGAGAGTTGAGATTGAGGAAATACTCAAAGTCTCCCGCTATGGTTTGCTTGAATAGTTTGTCATTGTTGAACGATTCGTGGAGGAAACGGTCAAACATCATCTTCAGGTTCAGCAAGCCCTGTTCAGGAAACAGACAAAATAGTCGAATCTGGTTTTAATCTGGTCTTGGGCTTCCCCGATTGGTATACCTGGATGTAGTCGACTGGATTCTTGCCCTCTCCTTCTTCTGACACCAGAGCCCGGCCTTGTTCTCTCAAGTACGAGCTCATACAATCGCACATCGTTTTTAAACCATTAGGGACACGGCTGAACAGCTTGTACATGCATAAAAGGTCTGAGGGTCAAAGTAAGGACAAAGGTCACGGGTATACCCAGCTTCACATTTGGAAACATTTCCAAAGCCACTCTACCTTCTGTGATGCGATTCTGCAACATGTGGACCATGCCCGAGTTCTCCATCTCCAAGATGGTTTTCATGTGTTTTGTTATCAGCTCCCTTTCCACCACCTTGACAATGGACTCCTCGGTCGATTTGTCCAGACAATGTTTGACGCGCTCGATTTCCTCGTTGATTCTGGCCTCCACCCTCTTAATGTAGATGCTGGTGCTGTTTTCGGCGAGAAACCTTTGGCTTTCCATCTAAGCGGGCCGACCGATACGGGGGTTAGGGTTACTTGATAGACCTAAAGAGGACACGGGGTACCCGGACGGGACTCACCTGGTAGAATTCGGCTGACATTTCCAAGAAAGGACGCTCAAAGTCTTCTTCGTATACAATCCTGCTGTCCAGGCCGAGGACCATCAGCATCTGGCAGGTGTTTCTGATGGATCCCCTGCAATTCAAATATTTCCCATCAACAATAAGGCAGGAATCTAAAGAGAACACATTATGGAAGATAAACTCCTAATAGTCCTCCATACCTGTCTACAACTTCTCCCCTCCTTTCTCGTTTAATCATGTCCAGTAGTGTCTGCCATAGATGTTCTCGAATGCAGCTGTAGTGGACCACCTGGTCTCTGAATACGATGACGCTGAGATTGTAAACGTTCTCCACGCTGTTTTGCTGAACATAAACTCGGTCCTGGAATTGGAATAAATTCAAGTTATCCAACAAGAGCTTCTGCTCAGCCCACCACAAAACACTTCATAAGGTCGGCCAAGCTGTAGATACAAAATCTTTTTGCCAATGTAGAAGAATAAAATCAGATCAAAGCTTCATAAAAACTAACTTCCTACCATGTACATGAGGATGTCTCTGATCATGATGGTGGCAGTTTGATGGTCATTCCACTCTTGATTTAAGATTTGCAGAAATTTGTTATTTAGACATTTCAGGACGTCTTGTCGTACCTGTCAAAAGCGATATACCATAAGAATCAATGGCGGGTTCATACACACATTCACAAGGGTTTCTTTCTTTACTTTGTTGATGAGATGCTCTGTGACCACCTCCCGCAGGCCCGTGTAGAGCTTCTCCCCGTGCTTGTGCAGCACCATGGTGTAAGCATTCCTGTACAGTTCTTCGAAGCTCAGCCCACTGTTGTTCTTCCTCTGGATCTCCTGGATGGCATTCTTTAACAGGGCCCAGATGCTCTCCACATATTTCTCATCCATTGTCATCTATAGTGAACAGGTGAGATGACATAACCAGCTGATTTTATTTCATTTTATTAAGAACGGCACCTTCAGACAAATTAATGTTTGAACCTGAAAAGCTAATTTGATTTTTTTATTTAGTATATATGACAGCCCCTGGAGTCAATATGGAAACTTGACAATAGATTTGCCCCCAATCTGGTTATTTTTAAGTTATTTCTTACAATCGTCATGGCAAGCTTTGAGCTTTACTTGTGTTAATTTTGGATTTTGGTTTTATATATAGTTTGTCTTGTCAGAGGCGACAACTCACGAATATGGCTGGCATGGTGTTCCTGTTTGTGGCAGCTTTTGCTTGTCACAAGTAGGTATCGTATTCTTTTTCACATACCAGTGGGGAACTTGCTTGCACGTTTATTTTAACTACCTGGGAGCACATACTTACTGGGAAAGCGCGTATCCTCATTTTGGCTTCTTTCTTGGTCTCGCACCTAACATTGGCCATGATTATTCTCATGGACAAGTGACGCTCCCAAATAATAAGAGACCGCACGAGATGCGTCTGGGGGCTAGCTTTGTATAAGGACGCGCGCTGATCGGATATTCTGCCTTTGTTACAAACGACATTATGACGTCATAAACTAGTGTTGTCGAAAAATTATTACGTAGATGCTGCTTCTTTTTGGGGGCTATAATAAAAAATGTCGCTCGCCGCTGGAAACATGGAAAAATCGTTCTCAGGGAATACAATTAATTATTTTTATTTGGGGGGGACGACAAGAAGAAGAAGAGGAAGAAGAAGAAGAAGAACACAACTAAAGCAACTAAATAAATATCCCAACAAATCCGACCGATGACGTAATGTAACACAGGTACTTCTCGCGAGATTTCACTTGTCAGAGTGTCAGGCGCCAAGAAGCCAAACAGCAGTCGCTTGCGGAATAAAAACAAAACTACTAAAATTTGGTAAGCATTTTTACTAGCAACTACTGCAGACTGTTGAAACTATAAGAAGCCTATATAAGAAAATAAAAATGTCAGCATGTAAGCAACGTGCGCACAAAACGAGAATTTGAGGCCAGGTTGAAAAGACTCACTACTCAGGCCACTTATTTGTACTCCAAAAAGTCATGGGCGTAAGAGATACTAATTAATAATATTGATATCATGTTAAATAAACAAATTGAGTTGAGCCTAGAAATGACACACTAGAAGTACTGCAGAGCTGGTGTTTCTCAAACTTTTTATGCCAATTAAGTACGTACCACCTAAAAATTACTTAGCTCTCCATGTTAGATTCATGTGTTTATCAAAAACAGGGCAGAGGCTTGACCGTACCAAAGTAAATATTTAACAAGGCATTCTTAAATATTTGATTGTTAGGTGAAAAGCAAATGTAGGGTACTCAAAAGTTAAGTAAAATTTAAAAAATGCATTGTACTTTGGATGAAAATTAAAAACAGGATAATTCTGCATATCTGAGTGTATGTGCATTGTTGTCATCACGTCCACTTCAGTTTGTCCAGCAGGGGGCGTGCAAATTACAGTTACCACCGTTTTGTATTTGCTGGAATATGTTCCAGAGTTATCAAGAACACTTGTAAAAATCTTTTTACCCCTGTGACAATGTGAATGCAATGCTTCAGTAGTATAATAGCATTCACATAAGTGTCCCCCCCCCCCCCCCCCCCACACACACACACACACCTTTCATTGCAAAAGCAGAATTTAATCTGCCTGTTTTTGAGTTTATCCTTGCGCCACAAAGATGACACCAGAGGGGTCAGGACAAAACGCCGCTCCCCTCAGAATCCCGCTCTCATCATTTTAGCCAAGTCGCTGTTGACCTGGCGCCACCGGCACAAAACAGGACAAGTAATTTAATTTGCTTCTGCCGTCGACCTTGAAACAGGGAATGTAGGCTACTGGAATCCCATTGGGGAGGCAGATTGTCAATTACAATCCCTTCCAAGTGTAAAAAAAATTATATACTTTTTGTCCTTAGTATGTCCGAGAGATAATGGTGTTACGAGTAATTCTATTTTTTATATTGTTTTTTAACTGTCCCTACTAGTAACATTACATTGTATCTGCTAGCTTTTAGCTACTAAGTTATTTTATTGCAAAATGATTCAAATGAAAATTCATTATGGGGTGAGACATGAATTTATTATTCTAACAGTTCTCTTCTTTGAGTACAATTTTGGGCTATATTTCAAATTATTCGACCATTTGGATGACGTTGATGAATTCCGTTATCTGTTGTGTTCTTTCCAGGCACTTTTCCCATCTTGTATCACCTGAGAATGGAGACAGACGTACGTATTGACGCCATGTGATGCGGGCTGCTGGTAATTGCTGTCATAACTTCTTACCCCGTGGACATGGCATCTTTAATCACCCCGTTGAAAACGTCTTGGGTCAGAACTCGATATTGGTCATAAAATCTAAATATAAGGCCCCGGAGGCTGAGCTGTTTCGCAGACTCGCTCGCACTCTCAGCGGTAATAATAAAAAAGATTCTCGACTACACGAGAGTCGGCCGCTCTTCAAATGACAAGAGAAGTGCTTATAATGGTGTTTTACTTCTTAAAGGCTTACACGGCTATTTTTTTGTGTTCTCTTCCTCAACACCCGGCATAGCAGCCTTTTCACATATAGACCGATAGGTTCTCCGCCTTGTCTTTAATAATATACTAGTCCCATCCCACAAGCCTCATTATGACTCACTCACTAATCATAGGCTCCGCTTGATTCCCTTTTGGTCACTATCTACTCTTGTTGAAGCACTCCATAAAATGGAACTTCTGCCTCTTTGAGAAGAAGAATCCAATAACAAGTGGAGAGCTATTGTTGACTTTTTCGCCAGGCGCCTGTCTGTTATTTACGGCTCTGATCAACATGTGATTGGCTGAGGCAATGTAATAATGCCAGGCACTCATCTCGCGGAGTTTTAGAATTACAATACGTAGGTGGCAGGTTGAGTTACCTGGTTGCTAGGTTACTAAGTGGCCTGCCTGTCTGACTGAGAATGGATTTGATATATGTAGTCCTCCGATGAGTCAAGATAACTTGATAGGATTTTTTACATGGTCATTTATCTCTATTTTGAATTTATAAGCAAATACAAAAGCAAGTTAGTTGATGGATTGGAAGGAAGTAGGACAAAGTCACTTAAATCATTTTTTTTTTGGCCTTGTGCAATTTGTTAACTTTTATATTTCTCTTTCATGCAATTATTACAGTTACTCCTCAGATGAGATACTGACAATTTTTGTTAAATAGTTTGAATGTGATGTTTTGATAAGAATGCCTAACACTGAAACTAAAATATCTTTAAATTTATCTTGTCATTTAGAAAAAAAAAATCAGCATAATGTCATTATAGTCACATCGCGGTGAAGAAAAAATAGACTTAAGGCTAAAGCCTGGTTTCATTTGCACATCAGCTATTAAGGATGACACAACATGACATGTAAGGATAGACTCCGTGATTATAGCGAAAAAGTTCACGGCTACTTTGTTACAATTTATTATATTTACACAATGAACAACTAGTCTTTCTCACTGTTTAGCGTAGATCGGAATGCAGGCGTGCCACTCGCTGATCACGCCATCCTGGGAGCCCTAAAAGGGAAGCACTCTTGATTCCTGGCAGCTCAAGGAGGAGCGAAGACTAAATTAGGCATGGTTTCATTGACTTCCAATTCCCTGAGTCCCAGCATCCTTGCAGCCGAGGAGAGGAGAGGAGGCCTGGTAAGTCAGATGAGATGAGGAGCCGAGAAACCTTGTTGCTTTTCCATTACGAGGAGACAGGAAACTCAACAAATCAATCAGTTGAGCATTTCAACATAACCAGAGCTCTTTATTTAAATCATCACTGCAAGGCTTGTAGTATATGTATACGCAAGGGCTGTGTAAAAATTCTGAATTCCATCCAAAAGATAAATTTCAATGAACTCCACCCCAAGCAAGGAACACAATCTTTTATTTTTCACCATGAAGTCGACTTAATGTCATGTGCTTAATTTCAAATTCTCCCTATTCGATTCCACTTGATTCGATTATTTTCGATTCGACTCATAGCAGTAAATGTAAGAAAATACGATGTTGTTTGTTCCAACCAAATGTGCAACTTTTATTTTGTGTTGCTGTCTTTCCTGGGATGATGAGTCACTATCCTTTTCCCCCACCCATCCTTTTTTTTCATGCTCTTTTTTTGCTGTGCTGTCCAGCATGATTGACTGCGTCTCTTTCTGTGCACGATCAGCCTCAGACAGGTGCTGAATACTGCTGAGTGGCCTTGCCCGTGCATGCGGGGGGGCTCCAGAGGCCTGCCCCGACATTCCTGTGATACTTCCAGAGACGCCGCAGTCCTTGGGGGAGAAAAGGCCAACTGAAGGTGGTGAGTTGAAACCTGTCTTCTCTGAGAGTGTTATGGCATCCTTCTTTTTTTTCTTTTTGCAACCACTTCCTGATTTCCGTTCATCTTTGTGCTTTCATTCTCCGCCACTTCCTCTCACCACATAGTTTCTCGCTTCAAGAATGCAAACATCTGCCAGCGCTTATGTATTGGGACGCCTAGCATTTTCACCTATAGTTTTAAAATTTTGTCCATCCATAAGAACTTTTTTTTTTTTTTTTTTAAGGTCAAAGATCGCTTAACCTGAGTATATGGGCTGGCATGTCTGTTCTAGGTCATCCGTAAAGTGTTTATAATTTATAGACTTTACCTTCTCAACGTTGATCCCACAATGAAGGAAGCATTAAATGGTACCAAATATCTTAATAATTATTCATTTGTTGACTTAAGAGCTTCTTCACCTCAGTACTTTTGTACACATAATGTCGTGTGTAATAACCGCAGTTGTGAAAGTGAAGAGGAAGAGGAAGTTAGAAGAAAAAAAAAATGGGGATGCAGATAGAGCTAAATATGGTGACCATATTTGGCATGAGATAATGCAAGCCACGGATGCAAATGAGATAAAGCAGTGGTTGTCATGGTGACGTGATGTTGCGCAGTGATGGCTTCGCTGTAAACCTGACCACACTTGCAGTATGGCCGTTGCTAAGCAGAAGGCGCTATTGTGAGCGAGTGAGAGGGGAGAGTGAGTAAAGTAGCAGACGGATAGAAAGGTGGGGGGGGGCGAAAATGTTCCTTCATGGTGCCGTGCGTTGCGTCAGCGTGACCTTTGCTTAAAGTGGTTTTGTTCGTCCAAGTGGCACTTGAGCGCGAGACACACACAGGTAAGCTCACTCCGAGCACACGATTTATCTCTGCTGATTTTTGTGTTTGTAATGGATTACTTTGGATCAGTTATGTTTCTTTTTTTTTTTTTCTTTTAACTTGCCAAGTATATGCAATATTGTCAGTCCGATTGTCAACGTATAACAAAGTTTTTTGTTTGCGTTAAGGACATTTCATATTTTTGCATTTGCAGTATGTCATGTAGTATCTAGAAAGAGAACCTGCTCGAAGCCTGAGTGTAAGGCCTCGTCGGAAAGGGTGTTTCCATTCGATTCCTTTTTATCTGCAAGATAAGCTTCCAGCTTGTGTAGGGAGGCGCACACACAGACGTGCACACACACATTCTTTCCAGTGCCAGATGAGGACGAGGCAGAGTGCTATTTCCTCGCTCTGTATTTCAAACTTGACAGCTAGCTTGAATTACACCTACCTAGCCCCCTCCCTGTGTGGAAAATAAATTGTGAAGGAAAAAAAAAAAAAAAATCAACAAATAATGCACTAAAGTCGGCGAGTTTTCTGCAGCCACGTAGTTACGACGTGTCTTAACCAATGTGCTCTGTATATTTAGAGCACAATTTACGTCTCGCTCAGGCCTGAAATAACATGTAACACAATCAGGAAATTATTTCGCTTTTTTGATTCCACTGCCACTAAAATAAAGTCAAGTTAAACGGGTTAGTTTGATTGCTGCTCCCAGCTGCTGGCCTTTCCGCAAGGCAGGCAGGCCAGGCCAGGCCGCATGCTCCCATTGCAGCCGTATCGCTGTGATGCTCTGTAATGGAAGCCTAATGTGTATTTGCGGCTTAGTGATAGATGAGCAGTCAGAGGTTGGCACACCGAGGCTCGGGGAGATTTCCTCGGGAGAGTGAGAGTTCACATTAGCCGGCCGCTGGCATTTACAAGAGGTTGGGAAATAGCAGAGCTCTGACATGATAGGACAGTTTAAGGTGGAAATTTGTTCTCATCGGGGAAGGAAGAGAACGTGTGAAAAGTTAGGTGGGGATTTGGCGAGGGGTTCGTGCTACCTACTACCTCGTCTTTATCTCGTAAAAAAACATTTCTGACCGTTTATTATCTTGCTGTCAAACATTTAGTAATCACACGGTTGGAAATAAACAGCTTTGGTGTGTCCAGTTGGTGGAAATCCCCTTCAACTTCATTTTTCGTTTATGGAACACGCACTTCCTGTTTTCGGTTGGTTAGCGTTAACGTTGGTTAACGTGTGTGAACTCATTGTGTGACCCCATTTTTTATTCTTGTTTTTTCTTTCCTATTATTAGTATTATTATTATTGTTATTATTATTATTATTATCATTATCATTATTTTTATCAGTGGTAGTAGTTTTTTGTATTTGTGTCACTGCATTTAATTATTTTTTTGTGAGCAAATATGATTTATTTTGAGGACACATAAGGTCTTGCAATTGGAGAAATTTAGAAACTATCAATGGATCCCAGGAGAGATTCATTGTTTTGTCAGGAAAGAAAGCAGAATTAAACTTGGCTGTTTCTGCCAAACTCCTTGTTTATTTTGTACTGTACATGGAGCAGATAAGGAAGGAAACTTTTCTTAATTAGCTAAATGAGCAATCCATCTGGCGTCTACAAACTTGGATCACACTTTGTATTGGACCAGGCTGTAGTTGTAACAAATGCGAGCGCTTGCGGTTCTTTGGGACGAGATGTGGATTAGAGAATTAAACTTTGAGCCAAAGTACTGGACACCAATTCGAAACAATTAACACTCATTTATAAGGATGGAAAAGAAGGCCGGAGAGAGAGCGAGAGAGCTGGCTTCAGCCGAAAGGGAAATTCCACATTAGTTTTTGCAGAGCCGAGATCTTTGGTGGCATTGTGATACGTTATCTCCATCACCATGTTTTTGCTTTGCCCAAATCTAATCACATGACTGTTTGTGTCTTCCTGCGTATCAAACAAGCTGTTTGCAAGCCGGTGCTGTTGCAGCTGTGACTGCAGCTTGTAACACCGGCTTGAAGGGCACAGCGTGTAAATTTGACATGACTTATCACAAGATTTGTGTTTAGACTGTGCAGGATTAGATGGGGAGGGAACGGAAAGATACGTTCAAAGCTTTGGCAAGTTTCCCCTGAAATATCGCAATGCACTTGCAACATTAGAATAAAATTTAGATTAAGTTTATTTATTTGAGTTGAGTATTTTCGCTATAATAACATTGGAAGGATACGTTTTGAATTCAAGCTTGTATGAATTTTTGTTTTCATCCAAATTTGACATTTTGTACTCATTTTGATTTTAACGACATCCCCATTCAACAAGTGTTTACAATTTTGGGGTGGCGACAAACATTTCGAAGTGATTGTGCAAGAGGTTGTGAAGCAATAGAAAAGCTGTTCTTCATATTTTTCTTTTGCCTTCCTTCCTTGACATCTCATATTCCATTTGATGTGTTTCCTCGCTCTGCCTTGTCTTTTTATCGGCCTCCTGTCACTCATCTTCCTGTATCACCCCCCCCCCCTTTCTCTATCTACTTCCGGGTCTGACTGGGCAGGCAGTGGCCATGTTGTGGTGTGTGTGTGGGGGGGGTCCGCCTGCAGCAAGGAATGAAGGAAGGAGGATGAGGAGACTGCAGGGTCTGCACGGCTTGAACTTCCACCTCCTCCTAATAGCTGCCCTCCTCTCCAGCTGTTGCTACTGACCCCCCCCCTCCCTCTCCCTCCACCTATCCGCACCACTTTCCTTGGGCAGCAGACAGATGATCCAGAGGCTGGGGAAAAATTCAGCCCAGTTAGCTCAGCCACTGGAGCAGGCAGGGGTGGGGAGACACTGGCGTAACAGCCAACGCTGCAACGTGCACACGCATTTGCAGACACACACTCCTCCCTTCCTCCCTCCCTCCCTTGCTCGCTCGCTCGCTCGCTGTGGTGGCTCTGCACAGCTCCCCCGCTCATTCGCTGCTGATTCACCCGCTTTCCTCTCCTCTGCCAGTCGCTCTGCCGTGCCGTGCCGTGCTGTGCTCTGCCTGCCTGCCTGCCTCTGCCTGAGAATGGTCCAGCCGGTGCCTGGGGGTCTGCTGTCGCAGCCTGTCTGAACACACGCACAACCACAAGTGTCAGTCGACACGCGGAAGCACTCACACGTTAAGCGGAGAGCAATGTGAGAGGTAAGAGCTCGCTTCGTAAACCTTCCTCCCAGCGGTTGAATGTCGATCTTTTCCTCCCGTGGTGTGCTGCAGTCTTGACTTTCTAAAGTGGGCGTCTGTGCATCAGAGCGACAATACGGGGATTGTTGTGTGCCTGCCAAAGGGTTAACGTCTGTTTGTTACAGCTTGTTTTATAGCCATTGGCACGGGCACTGCTAGGAACACTCTTGCCTTAAAGCAGACAAGCAGACAGTCACAATAGCCATTTCCTGAGGCGAGTTCACGAGGAGATTTTCTGACGCGTGAGCGCGCGTGCGTAGCGCCGTCGTTGGTCCAGGAAACGGCAGGGATCAATAGATCAGCCACTCTCGTCGCCCCATTCGGACTCTTTGGAGTTATCCTGCAGACAACATTTCAGTCCCGTCTGCCTCCATTGCTGCGTCAGCCCAAAAAGAGGAAGCATGATTTTGCATGTGTGTGCGTGTGTTTCAACGTGTACGCACTGCAAAACGACCGCCCCGCTGTATGTAAATTATATGCGACACGTGAAACTGCTGCTACCTTATATGGTAAGCACAGTATTTCAGTACGGTAAAATCTTGCCAAGCAATCCGGGTCGCGGGAGGAGAGGGTGACTCCGTCGGTGGGTGGGTGTGTGTGTGTGTGACTCGGTGAGTGTTTGCATGTGTCTGGTGGAGAGGGAGTTACCAAGAGAGGGATAAAGTTGGGGAAAAAGAAACAGAGGCAAGAAGGAAAAGGAAAACAAATGTACTTCTCAGGGAATCTAGTCCTCAATGCTCAAACTGAATCGTAAGTAGTTCTGGTTTGTTTTTTTTAGTCACATGAGATCGTTTCACTCGAAAAATTCTTGTGAGTGTGTCTCGATGGGCATGGAAAGGATTTGCCTGTTTTTTTTCCTCAGATCACATCAACATGGGATTCTGCTAAAGTCACGATAGGATCAGTGAATCTTGTGAGGCTTCAAAAAAAGAAAATAATAATAATCATTTATTCTCGTCTCCTTTGACACCCTCCTTACTCATTACGACTGCCCCCCCCTCCCTTCCTCTCCTCTCTCATCTCTCCAGGCTTCCTCTAGGTGGTGTGTCTGTGGTTGAGGCAATGATGTGGAATGTTGTTGTTGTGACTTTGTGGGAGTTCGTTGGTAGCTCAGACAGTGGCGCTCATGCACACACATTATCGTAAATATGTACACATGTAGCGGGAGATTGCATTGTCTGATTTGTAGTAAGCCAATTTTAGTCAAGCAAAAAGCTGAAATGTGTGTTCTTCGCTCTTGCATGTGTGGAGCTTATGATATAGTGTACTTGTGGGATTTTCTACTTGACGGCATCGGTGCTGACAGGTTAAGCCGTTACTACACGAGGGCTTTTTTTTTTTTTTTTTTCCTCTCCGTGTTTTTACAGTGTTGTGACCACCTTTCAGCAATGTGTCACAACTTCAGTTGACTGGAAGACACTCGCTCTAATGAGCACCAGTATTTGCCTCCTTGACCTTCTCTGATATTTAGACCCTTTTTACATGACTATTAATCAGACATGTTGACCGTAAACTCCAGTCTAGCTGTTTCAGTCTGACTCATGCTGGTTCTGGAAAAAGTAGCAATAAGGGCCTTTAGGGTTGTTTTGCGTTGTCGTGTCCAAAGAAGGAACGCAAAATAGCAGCACAAGCAATTCTAAACTAGCTTTCGTTTTACTATAACACACATTTTATTTTTTTATTATGCAAAGTTTTATGTTTTAGCCTGGATAATTAATTCAATTTAAAAAAATGAAGGGAAATATTGCCACACAGTCACATTTATTTATTTCAACATTTATTTATTTAACATTTATTCATGTTTATTTTTAGTTTTTTATATTTATTTATTTGTATTTATTTATTTTGTTTATCTATATGTATTTAAATCTGTATGTGTTGATTTATATTTCTTTATTTTGTTAATCTTTCCACGGCATTCCAATCATACCTATCCTGCTGTCGGGTAATGCTGGTAGCCTTCCTCACAAGTCTTATTCTCTCGTCTCCGCATTTGTTTTCTTCCTCACCAGGCCACTGAACATGTGTGTGTCTGCATTATTAGGCCAGGCAAGCATTCATCACACCTCATGAACTTGGCTGTGCTCCCTGAAAATGATTAACTTGGTGAAAGTCATCCAGTAACAAGAAATAGGCCGATTTAGAAGGTAAACAAATCCCTGGAAAAAAAAACGTAAACTCGTTAATTATTGTGATTTTATTTCACCCTTTGAGATTTTTTTAATAGCATTTTATTAACCCTGGTGTTCCATCACCACGATTTATTATCATTCTTGTTATTCTTTTGTTACATTTCACACACAAAAAAAATAATAAATCACACAGTGGATGAGGTAATCTTTATTAATCACGCTTGGATAACTGGCAAAAAAAATAATTACAGCATTTTCCATAACTATGCAGTGTGGATAGTTGTAGAAGAAGGTTAAGGTAGTTCCCTTTTACTAATATAATATTACACAATATTAAGGGGATGCTTAACTATGAACTCTGTGACATATCTAAGCGTTGCCTAACTATGTCAGCCGCTCCTGTGTAGAAATCAGCCTGTGGGCTGCTACTGCTGTTTCAGCACAGTGACCCAGACGACATAAATGAGATCCAATGAGCTTCTCATTAAGCCGTAAGGCCAACCATTATCGTTAATATCCGTTGACTTCCCCACATCCTTAACACACACACACAGAGTCTTGCACACAATCTTATCAAGACTTAACGATACACACCATTGTGACACAGTTGGTCAGGGTGTGTGCAAAACAAGAGACCTCATTGTCTCCAGAGGTTGGCTGACGGAAGAATAAGCGGGGATTGTTTGCGCCTTTGCAAACCAACGAATCGTCGTGAGACGGTTATGGTTTCATGATGAAAATGACGAGGATTTTCTTGGTGAGGATATTCAGCATGGTGGAGTGTGTCTGTGGGAATTGTGGTCGTCAGTAATCCTTGCCTTCATTTTAGCTTAAAAGATGGATTGTCATTGTGGAAGGAGACAAAGAAGCCATGCTACTTGCTAATGTACCTTACGGAACCATCAGAAGAATATGTTTAGGTTGGTGGTACGGGACACTTTTAACAGAAGTTTGGTTCGAACTGCGTTACTGTTGTAACGCTAATAATTTATTAGCAGGTAAAAAAAAAAAAAAACTTAAGCACATCACAGCTCTTTATGTCTTCGCGTGTGGAAGCTACAAGAGACAGAGCGGTAAACATATGTAAAGGTCAGAGAGGGCGGGCGTTTTATTGACATGCTATAATATTCCGAGTAGCTGCATCGGCATCATGATGAAGCCTCGCGGTGTTGTGTTTCCCTCCTAGCGTCCTCCACTTTGATGACCTATCTCAGCACACTGTCACCCTGCCTCCACTTCTATCAGTATGCTGAAAGCCAGCAGCAGCAAACAAAAGGAAACCTTCTCCTCTGCAGTCGAAAGCTGAAAATAGAAGCGCCGGCTGGAAGCTATCATTTTCTACGTTCTGTTGCCATAGTAGATGTTGCAGCAAAGCAAGACGGAGATGTGGATTTTGCAGGACGCCGCAGAAACTTAAACTCCACTTGAGCTGTGTCACTTGATTAATGGTGAATCACCTCATGTGCTCTTTCTGGAAGGCCTATCATAACTGTGAACCGCACCCTCTCGGTTGTTTTCTCATCGCCGCTCAAGTAGTTAGTCATACTGACAACTCCGAGACCTGCCTGTATTATGTAGATGCGTTACTTTTATCACGCCGGCATTTCTGTCGGTGCGAAGCTCGGGGTTAGCGGAACGACCAAAGTGAAGTCAAGAGAAAGACACGCTCCCCCTGCAATGTTACAAATGTTACAACGGGCTCTAAAGGCTCAAGGGAAGCTAGCTTGCTATCTCCTGCTAACGTGGATGACCTTGCACCAGCCTTTAAAAACAGTGGCGGAGCTAGAGAAGGGGGTGCCGCAGGAGCGTCGCCTCCCCCCACGAAATATGCAGGGCCCACTTTGCGAAACAACATCAATTATTCGGATAAAAGGAGATCTTCAAGACCGGAGAGACGAGACGATTTGAATGAATTAGCAAAAAGGGCTTGGCCTACTGGTAAAAGATGAAGCAATCAATAAGGGAAAGATATCCATGTTCAGACATGAAGGATCATATCGAGCGCTCATTATGAGCTTTACTTTACAGCGCTACAGCCTGAGCAAAGTAGAAAACATTGGCGTCTTGACTGCTTTTCATATCTTAAACTATTAAGCCATTTTATTTGACTGACGCGCGCTGTCAATGTTAACAACGTTGGCTCCGCTCGTCATTTGTTGCAAAGTGTGTTTGCGTCATTAAAAGTGATTATACACCAGATATCTGTCATACTTGTCATGGCAGCCCAATTTTCACTCATCAGTACAGTTTCGTTTATGGTATGCAATTTGTTTTTTAAGTTGTAAAAAATTGCAAAGTAAAAGCTTTGGATCATAACGCTGTAGTTGGTAGTCCAATGGGAGAACCGCAAATGGTTCAGTGCTGAATTTTATTTTATTTTTTCAAAACAAATTAGAAATGCTCCTGATCTTAATAGGCTTCCTTTTGATTGCATTCTTTTTACGTGTACCTTTTATAACCTATTATGTTTAAAACAAAGCTCATAAGTAGTTACCGTCGGGATACATTCCCCCAAAGCTTAATAAAAGTTTTCAAGTTAATCACAAAGCCCTGTTTGTTATTGCTTTAAATAACCTAGCAAATATGTGCCTTAGCTTAGTAAAGGTTGCTCGAAGATACTATGACTTTATTTTTTCTCATGCGCGTTGGTTACAGTGCAATGTTTGTATGAAGATAACGCTGGCGAATGAAAGGTCATTCATAGCCACAAGGCTACTTTTGTTATCATGCAATGTCAAAGCAAGCCGCAGCTTGGTTTGAAGCACATCTAACCATGGATGCTTGGTCATCATGACCTGGGCTGCGCTGGTGCAGAGCTCTGTTACAGCACGTTGCAGTACTGCAGTGCCGTAACATTTGCACTTCCCTAGCATTGCTCGCTGTACTGGGGGAGAAAAAAAAAAATTTTTTCAACACGGGGGTGTGGTGACTTAACCCTTCCTTTGATAAGAGCAGACTCATCCCTCGGGAGAGTAACTATTCAAATTCCACTCGTGGTTTCAGCAGAAGTCGAAAGTACAAACGACAAAGAAAAACAATCAACGGCGTGTCATAATTAGAGAATGATTTGATGACAGCACTCCTTCCTATGTCGAAACGTGTGGAAGAAAACCGAGTGGTTAGTTTTGACTCTTTTCCACTCTGGCAGAGGGCAGGTCAGCCTTCCCTAGGCTCCGCCTCCTCTCACCTGGCGCTCAGCCCAGAATGTTGCTGCAACTCCGCTTAGCGCCCATTGGCCCACGGTCTTCACGGAACTTCGCAAGGAGGGAAATGACTAACCTCTTTCCCCTCGTGCCCTACCTCAACTTCCCCTTTTCTTTCACGCTCTTCCCCTCTTTGGTCTTCAGACACATTCGCAATGGCCGCCTTTGCTGCACTCTGCTGTAAGTCAGACGGGATTTTTCATCTCATTTCATTGTGTCGACGTGGTGGAAAGTTTTGAATGGCTGCTTTGTACGCGCCAGTGTGTGTGTGTGATGAGCGTGTGTGCACACCATGTGTGTTTAGCGCAGTGGGCGGGTGAAAGTTTTATTTGTCTAGCTGACAACCGACGCATTTCTGACATTTTTACACATTCTTCATTGCTGCAGTTGCATACTTTTTGTTGCACCTCAAAACAAAAGGTCACACCTTGATCCTAAAGAGTGACCCAAAAAAAAAAAAGTTTTTCATTTTTTTTTTTTCTCTCTTTCTCTCTCTGTCTCTCCCCAGAGGAAGTGCCTTTGCTGATGTGTGCCGCAGCTTTGACCTGCTTCTACCGCTGAAGCTCTATCTTCTCCCCACCCCTCCCGCCTCGCTCGCTTGCTGCCATAGCGCAAGGAAAGGTGGCCGCGCCCTCCTCTGACTGCGCTCCGACCCGTTTGTCCATCATCGCCATCCACCCCCTCGCAGTGGTCCGCAGCCTCCACTAAGCCTCACCTGACAGCCCAGCCAGCACAAGGCCCACGCAGAGCATCATCGCACACCTTGCCTTTACTTAACCTTCGCCTTGGGCCCTCTAAGCCTCCACACGGTCCTCAGTGTCTTTAAGTCCCCACCCCAAAGCAGACTCCACCCAGACTGTCACCTTTGTTGCCTGCTTCACCGCATCCTAGAGGGCTTTCTCTCCTACGCCATATTGGCTTGTGAATGTTCCAGAAAAAGAAGAGCCGGTGAGCAATAAGATTGAACATTCAGGCAGGCTGCCTCCCGGATAAAATCGTACTCACTCGATGGAGAAGATGGCGCAATAACATTCACAGCCTTACTTCGTCCTGCAACATTTCACCCTGGACACGCCTCAGTCGATAGGAAACTTTTGTCAACGCGCCATCTCGACCTCAATATCGACATAAACACGCAAATCGTGGATTAAAGCCCGAGCGGTACTTTTGATCAAGCATCCAGTTGCTTTTGGCGCCAGCAAGTTGCCATGGCGATGAACATAGCACAGATCCGTGACACAAAGTGGCTGACGCTGGAGGTATGCAGGGAGTTCCAGAGGGGCACGTGTTCCCGCTCGGACCAGGAGTGCAAGTTCGCTCATCCGGCCAAGAGCTGCCAGGTGGAAAACGGACGGGTCATCGCTTGCTTCGACTCGCTTAAGGTAAGAAACCGAAAGAGCTGAGCCGAGATCCAGACGTGCGTTGGTAAGACACTGAGCGCATGCCGCGTGGCAGACATCAAGTCACAAGCTACAAATAGCAGCCAGTGCAGAGCCAGCCATCTGGTCTCAGCGTGTGCTCTCCCTCGTGCCGCCCATTTCTGGTCAGGTGACGCCAACATGTGATTAAGAACTCGGAGAGGTGGGGAGAAGGAGTCGAATCCCGCCGGGTTCAGGAAGCGGATGTTTTGTAGCGCTCGACTCATTCAGTCAGTCCGTTGTAAACAAGTCGAGCTTTCTCCGTCTTTTACAGTCACAAATGTTCTCAGGAGTCAAAACACGGGCGGGCCTCACCTCTAACTTTTGACCCACTTGTACATTTTCTGAGCTCACAATGCTGGTGACTCACGGTTCTTGGCAGCGTACGGATAGGGCAGGGTTAGCTCGAGGACAGTTTGTCAGTCCACTCGGAAAGAAGACGACGGTGTTTACAGACAGATGTGGTCAGAGGCACGTCGGAGGAGGACATGTGTTGAACTCGGATTACGTCATGTGTATCAAAGGTCTAAAGTTGCTGAAACAAGTCAGGTGGGCCTCGGATTGGGTCACTAACTCAAATTTGCCAGTGCGTTACGAGCAAACAATAATGGTGTAACGCTAAAACAATTAAATGGATTATCATTTGAAAAACGGAAGTGCCACGAAAGCAAGTCCAGATGACCCTCATTTGTCGGAACGCTGTGATCCCTGCGTTCCGTACGGTGTCAACTTTCACTGACACAGCAGCAATGTGTTTAAATTGTCATTCTTACTGACAGAATCAGCTAGCGACCGGAAAAAAAAAGTAACTGGCAGACATACAGAAGCTGTCGAGTGAACCGCGGGGCCTATTTTGGTACTCAGACTGATTTGTGTGTGCGTTCTTCGACCCATTTTTTTCTACACAGCGAATCTGAAAAAAAAAAAAACACACAATGAAAAAAGGGCAGAAAATGGGTGTCAAGTCTTCCGATTTGTATGTCGCAGGTTCACACTTGAGTGGAAAACCATCAGCGTACTGATTCATGTTCACATTTCTCCATGTCACTCATCACCCTTATTATGCCGCGCTTTGACCCCGCCTCCTTCCCTGTCCTTCCTGCGTTTACTCTTACTGCATGTGAGTGAGGATCGACCTTCTTCTGGAGAGCGTATAATTAGAACAAGTCTCACATGATCATCAGTGCATAGCTGAATAGGTCACACCCAAAGCCAGTCATTTTTTTTTTTTTCTACGCTACACCTACTTCACTGTCCCATTATTGGAGGTTTTTTTTTCTATGAGCATGAATTTGATATCTCCCTCAAATAAGATAATCAATATGTTCAACGAGGCCTTGCTGTGTGTGCAAATTAACCAGCGCTGCTGTCTGCATATCTGTTTGGTGCAGTGGTGGCAGGCAGGCAGCTCAGTGACATGGAAGAGGTGTAAATATTTGGAGAAGGATAATGACTGGCCGGACCCCTTCATTTTAAACTTGGCTCGTAACTTTTTAATGATTAACTCCTGAGTGAAAGGTTAAGTGCAATCCTTGCACATAGTCGTGCTTGTAACATTGAAAAGTGAGGCTACTGTAGAATAAATCAAACACATCAGACATGGAATTAATCTTTATATATTGATGGACTTCAGGGGGTTTGTTTTTTTGGGTGTATTTTGTCAAATAAAATGTAAAACTGGACTTCAGGTTAAATCAGATGGGCTGAGATTTGGCATTTTAAGGAGATTTTCATTGGTTGGATTTTTGGTGCTACCTGTCAATATTTAACTAATGTTTTTCTGCGTTCTTGTGGTTGTTCAACTTTAGAGATTCCACTATTAAAGTATGTGAACCCTTTTGGAATGACCTGGATTTGTAAAATTCAATCTGATCATAATCCTGGTCATAAAAATGTACTTATACATTTGAATGTTTTTCTCTGAACACGCCACGTTAACATTTACTGTGCTCCATGGAAAAGTATGTCAACCCCTAAGAGTTAATCGGAGTCAGGACTCGGCTAACATGAAGTCCAATTAATGCGGCGAGATCGGACGTGTTGGTTAAAGCTGCCCGGTCGTATAATAAACACCAGGTTTGAATTTTTTTTTCTCTCCGCTAACTTGCTAGGAAGGGTCACAAAAGTATTTCTAAAATGATTTGTTTATGGTTTGATTTAATTCATTATTTTTATACGTTTATTTGATTAATTTAATTAATTATTAGTTAATTTGTAACACACATTGCAATATGGGGGGGGCAAAAAAATACTAGCATGTTGGCTACGAACTTACCCAGATCTCAGGTACATGCTAACGTCTTCAAATCGACAAAAACACATTATACAACAATGGATGTCGCTGAAGGACACAATGGAGGAAGCTACTTCCATGCCATAAATGTTCATCAGGTCCGCGCTACAGGAAATGTTTACTTGAAATTATTCTTGCCAAAGGAGTGTCCGCTAATTATTAAATTGGAAGGTTCACATACGTGCTTGTTCAACCGGGCAGTAAAATGTTTATATGCTGTACTCGATAAAAACATAAATTGTTGTAGTCATAGTTGAGGATGACGTGAATAGAAAACATTTTTGACATTCAAATCACATTAGGGTTGTTTTTCTAGATATTTTCCGATTGTGGCTTTGTTTTTTCTCCTAAATTTTACCCGTTGGAATACAAAAGGAGAAATGAGAGGTGTGCTAAACCTGATGAGTGAAGTATGGTAATTAGCTGCAACCACATCGTTTAGCTAATCTTTATTATCCTCATGACAGAAACGCCTTACCTAATGACTTTTCTCCTTTTTATATCAAAAGAATATCAAATCAAGACGTCATTTTGAACCAAGCCTCCTCTCGTCACCCATTTTCTTTCCACTGGTGCTTATTTTCACTTTCCCTCCATCCCACTCTGGTTTTTTACCTCAAGCCACACCCATGGGTCACATTACACACACACACACACACACAGATCCATGTGGTTTTCGGCAATGACATCAACCCTGACCTGGTGCGCACCCACCAGCAGCAGGGCCTCGTCTGACCAAACAAGGCCCACTCTGTCATCAAACAAGCAGCGTGGTAACCGTCTAGAACGAGAGATGTTTGAATACATACCTCCGTGCCATTAACCTCGTAGTCTGTCTGCTCGCTCGCCCGACCGACACACCCACCATCATCATGTCTGACTTGTGAGGAAAAACAGGCCGACCGTGTGCACATGCACGTGCGTGTTATGTCTGCGCTGTTGGAGCAGGTTCAGACTCCGGGCCAAGATTACATTCCCACAGAGCCGAAGGCCCTCATACTTTATCTTCTCTCTCTCCTCTCTATCTTTCTTTCTCCTGCTTCTATTTTTCTCATGCTATGACAACATGTTTATGTGAAGTGATTCGGTAGCACAGTCGGGTAAAACGCAAACACGTACGCGGCGGGGTAAATATTAGTCAGGTTGCTACTCGACTCGGGAATAAAATCAACACGCCGCGCTCGGTGCGCGACTGCGTTCGGTTTGGGGTTCAGGGGGGTAATGTCTATTTGACACTTCTGTCACATGGCGGACACTAAATCAAATGACACAATGCACATGGCCTCGTTCGGGCTTACCTTTTTAGTAGCCCACGCAGCAGTTGCATGTCCAGCTTGGTGTGTTAGTCGTACTTAATTTGGATGACTGACGCCCGGGGTCATCGTGACAATCAACCACTATCGGGTTATTATACTGCCTCCTTCTGGCCAAGGCAGGCACACCCGAAGGAGCAAGACAATGAATTGGATTGCGGCATTACATCATGAGACACAAAAATTGAATTTAAATATGTCATTCAGGAGTTCCTCCCTGCTACGATCAGCTGGCTTTGTTTTGAATAGCACCATGCGGATTTGCAGTTGATCCTGCGCTCATGTCGTAATCCAGACGGTCTGCGGGATCCACAGAGTCTGCTGCAGTCGGCACATAAATTCTCCACCCCTAATTGGATTTTTAATTGGATATCTGTGGGCGCATCCATAGTGAAGTCCTTCTTTAAAGTATTTGCCCAGAATTCAGTCATCCATCGTGTCATCTATTTCTCAAAGTGAGCTTTTTATGCCAAGAAGCCTCCGGAGGGGTGTGGACGTCTGGGACTTTTTCGTTACAGGAGATTTTATTTTGGTCTGGCCCGTGCTTTTGAATTCATCTACATCCTCATCAGATCAGTGTTCGCTGTCCCTTTTTCTCCTCCGTGTCAGCTGACTCTGCCTCACCATCACACTGGGTTCCTTTATAGCACCACTAATACAATGAGCACTTCTCTGTCAGCCCGCCACCTCGCGCGTATATGCGCCCCGACATACCCACGCACCATAAACACCTCGCGTGTTCATCCGAGGAGCAAATATTGATGCCTTGACACTCGGATTATCCTGTCAAATCATCTCAAATGCATATTTTCCATGCAAAACATTATTGTTGGCTGCCTCTTATAAACTTCCATCACCACTCTGGGATCTGGAGAGCCACAAAGTGCAAGAACAAACTTTCCAAACATATATGTCTGCAATTTTAAAGGGACTAATGCAACTGTGAGAACGCAAAGCTGCATAGTGTGAGAAACTATTTTCTCAACGATGTTGGGCAAAGACTTTCTGGTATTTTCTTTGGATCTGTTTTTGGTGTTTGCTTGTGCCTGCCTGCCTGTGTGGCAATTTCCTGGCTCCAAATGATCGTGTTTATGCCAAAGGGGAGGAAACCTTTAGCGTAAGCCAAATTTAAGGTGATTGGCCGTTCCTTGGAAATGCTGGTAGTGGTAGCAACTCCCTCTGAGGTACTACTCTGAATCTGTAGTCCAGATACGTGCACGCTGGGAATTAAAACACCCGAGTTGGGAATCTGGATCTGCAGGAAAGCCTAAATAAATAATGAACATATCATTTCAGCATAGTTTTGCATTGTTTCTTACCTCCAGAACACCCAACCATTATAGTCCCACTCGACAGGTGAGCGTAGCGCCCCGGGGTTGGTTATTAGGCTCATTTACTTGTGCAAGCCGCCCCTCCCTCACGTGAGTGTTTAGAAGCGGCAGTCAGGTTTACCCAGATGGCCCTTATCCTTCTCTTCTTGCAGAACATGAGAGAAATGCCAGAAGTGACACACACATGCTAGCATGGGAATTGGAGTTGATAACTGCTCTTATTTTTTTATTATAATTTATTCCCCCCCCCCCCCAACACATTCTTACATGGCAGTGTCTGGGCCTGTCAATGTTTTTATTGGTCGACTTTCTTCATTCAAACTTCCAATTGATACTAAATTATTTTTTTATGATTATGGTGAGTCATTAAAATGTCACTCGTCAAATTTGAGCTTAAGTTAAGATCATATTCGTTACATAGTCATTTTGTGTGAAGTACCTACTGTAAAGGCTTCATGCCTTGGGCTGCTATGCCAAACTAGTTTGCCTTATGGATTCGAAAGGACTGTCATCACAAATGTTACGACATTTCAACCTCCAACGTAGTGTTTTGTTTTTCTGCACATCATTGCATTCAGCGGGTGTTGTTGCTCAGGCAAGGTGCTTTGGGACACGATGAGACCTGCGTGCTAGTACCTGTGATTGTTTACTGTACAAAATGGCATTGAATTATAATTTTTGCTATTCACAGCAGAAACACTATTTGAATTTGCAAATGGCAATTTTTTTTTTCAATATTTGGTTTGGTTGTATTTTTGCCTGACTAATAAGTCGTCGACACTTATTTGTTTATGTTTTGTTTAAACAGTTAATGCGAGGGAGTTTCCGAAAAACTTGCATGTGCGGTTTATTTGACTAAATTCTCCATAGGTGTGACTTTTGTATGTGCACTGAAATGGCGACCAGTCCAGGGTGTAGCTGTCCAGCTGGACTAGCCCACAACTCACCCGTCAGCCCTAATGAGGACCAAAAATAGATGGCGATTCCAGTATGGAAAAAAAAAAAAAATGCTTTGGTGAGTTTTTACCACTGGGAATGTGAAAGCCATACCACTCATTAGCTCCTCGTTTGTGGTTGGGAGGAGCAGAGAGATGCAACTTTTTTTTATGGTGTCCAACCTTGAGGCTAAACGCTTTTTTTTACAGAGGATCCATCTGGATTTTTGGGTGCGGCCTTTATTTACATGCTTGACAGCTTTTTTTTTTTTTTGCACAAGCACTCTTCAATTCTAAACTGCCTTAGAAATGGCAAGTCCCTCTCTGCTCTTTTAAAGGTCATACAACCACACATTCATTTTCCAAGTGATCCATAAAATATATTTTTTTAATTTCCTGTTTGTGCTTGATTTTGATTCCATCTACCGACGCCATCAACTCAAGCCGTGCTGCAATGCACCATCAAATGAGTCTCTTCTTCATTCTGGCAGTTTTGACAACTTATAGGGCTGTATATCATCTCTATTCGTAATCCAATTAGTTTGCTTAACTCAGTTAAATGAGAAAGTGCCTGAAGAAGCACCAAATTCATTCTCTTGCCTGACTTCAGGTTAAAGTCTCCTCATAATTTAAAACAGTGTCAGAAGCAAATTAAATCACTCCTACTCTCCTGTCGGCTTTCTTGTCCTTAATAGAAACGAGGAAGGTGGTGAAAACATCCTGCTTTAGCTGCTGCCAAATCCGAAGGGGATAATCACACACAGAAACAGGATTAGGCCAGTTGACGGTGGGATTAGAGCTTCAGATAGGATTAGCGTTTTTGAGATCAGATTAGTGTAATATGCGCCGGATTGATTCTGTAAATTCACTGTTGGGGAAGCGTGCGAGCGTGTATACTGTACAATGCAGGCTCCGTAGAGTTCAGAGATAGAAAAGGAGAACGTGGAGCAAAAATATGAAGAAGCTCAGGTTCCCCCCCCCACTACCACCACCTCTTGTACCGCTGAGATTTAAAATACTAAGTTTCCTACTTTATTATGTGTCATCGAACCATTTGTATGGAGATGCGAGTGGAAAAACAAAATCAGTGCAAGGTGTTGGCTAATGAAAAAAGAAAAAAAAAAGAATCCACAGCAGTCTAACTTTGGACGCCGGGCTCCTGTGTACATGACATCTGACCCGAGGCATTTCTTCAAAACATCACCCTGTTGGCTGTGAATAACTCCTGCTATTTGTGTGTACACAAATAACAAAGCTGTGACACACACTATATGAGGCGTGCTCAACTCTAGTCCTTGAGGTTTTAGATGTCTCTCCGCCGACGCACCTTTGTATTTTAGTGTTAAAGCTCAACCCATAATCTTTTGTGCCATTGTTGAGGCAGGGTGGTTAATGCCTCACTTGGGGCAGACTGTAATTATTATCATCGAGAAACAACTCCCACCCTTTCAAGTCTTTATTCTCAGTTGAGATACACGTTTTGTATTGTTTTGTATCCACACTCTTAACTCAACTTGCATTTCAAATCATTTTCCCCCATTGAGATGAATGGTAATCCTATTAATCCGTTCCAGCCTTCCCGCGTAACAAAAAAAATTGCATTTTTTTTTTTTTTTTAAATAAGAAATGTGCGTGATTTGCAGACGCAAACGAGCAAGAGTTTTATAACGAGCAATAGCTTCATAACAACTGCAAATGACTTCAGTAATTGTCATTTGATGCTGGGGATAAAGAATAAATGCCTTTGTTAAATTGTCTATCCACAGAATATAACCACAGAATAACATTCCATATCCAGGATTCTTATATATAATGCATATTGTTAGCATGCTAATCAACCTAAATATTTTCTGACATATGTGAGGTAGGGCTTGTTCAACAACGACCAACCACTGGGCGTGAGCCTTTTGAGTGTCTACTGCTGGCCAGCAAAACAAAGCTTCATTCACAGCGTGCGCCAGAAGAGAAAGCACTTTCATCTCCGTGTATGTTTGGACAGAAGTCACTGGAACGCGGGCTGGAGAACAGTAGAGCCTTACATACTGGGATTCAAAGCATCCATACCAAACGACAGACCATCAAAGGTTCCACGTTGAACACGATGCTAATTATCGTGATATGTAAACATCAGAGAGAGTACCGAAATAGAATCTTTTAGCTTCTTCATCCACAAATTTGAAGTGAGTTATTAAAAACTGGATTAACAGTTGAATGGAAAGAAAAATGCAAATTTTAGCTGTTGAATTCCAACTGAAAAATGCTGCTAAATGTTCCATGAGCTAACAGCAGCGGTGTTGTATAACTGAGTGGCGTTTTGCTTATTCCTTTAGGGGAGTCGAATATTTCTGTTTTCGCCGTGGGAGTATGATGTTGTTTAGATGACTAGGTGAAGCAAAGTGCATCTGTACTCCCGCATACCACTTGCCGAACGCCTCCTCCCCTCCCCTCCTTGAAAGGATGGGACGCAGCCCCACCCAGAATTCTTTTTACCTCACTTCATTGTTTGTTTAAACGTCGCATAGTTTCAAAAATGAGGGTGTGTAACGATTGAGTTGGAAGCACCGCGCGAGCAGGGCGTGATGTGTTTTTTTTTACCACTTAGCATCTTCAATCAAGGCCGCACAGTAGCGAAAGAATCTTACGAGTTTCTCGATTGGTTTGGGATGTGTACGTATTACTGCCACCTAGAGGACTAGAGTGGGACTGCTCTTGAATTCGTTTTTATAAGCAAATTAGAATGACCAGAATAAAGTTGGTGTACTAGAATCGGAATCTTTTTCTGACTGTTGCGTTCAATGCTACATGATATAAATTGCACTTGAGGGGGTAAACGTAGGGATTGATATCGGTTGTTAAATTGTCACTAGTCTGGTCTTCACTGTTGACGAGCAGTTTCTCTTCTACTTTATCATGGTTGGAGCAAGGAGCTGTCATCAGGAGGCCTCTACTCATGGGTCAGTTTGTTATCAGTATTTTCTTTGTCAAGCTTCTGTGCAATCCAGTTATCAAAAGTATTCATGGAATCATTATGATGTAGCACAGGTGTCAAACCCAAATTGTGCATCAAATTCGCATGTTAATACTGAAATCGTTTGCAACTTTAAAAAAAATTGAAATATTACTAGCTATTCCTATTTTTTAAAATATTTTAAAAGTTTTTATAAGTCTCTGTTTTGAAAATGAGTTATTCATCAGTTTTTGTGGAGCTTATACGATACATAATATGAGACGTTCAGACATTCATTTAGGATCACAATTTTAATGGCCTTCCTACGATGCGGCCCGCGACAAAAATAAGTTTGACACCCCTGTGGGAGCGTGTCTGGCTGCTCTGTTGCCGTGGATACCATCTCGAGCCGCGACTTGATGTCTTGATCGGATGAACAAGCGCAAACATGGTGGAAGAGGTGATAGATGTTCTTTTTGTCCAAATCATCGTCCTATTTTTCTTTAAAATATATATAGTATAATGGCTAGCAGCAAAAGTAGATTTTATTTGAGGAATTATCATGGTGCCTCACCTGTGAATCAATCCAGTGTCAACGTGTTGGGTCAAACGGGGTGAACGCAATGTGATCCATCTCCTCTGCTTAGCACACACGCACACGTTCAGCCTCCATCATGCTGACTGCGTGCCACTTTCATTCTCTGAATGAATGCCATTTGAACACATGCACCATGGTGTGTAATTTCCACTTTTGCTCCCTGGCGAATTAAATTCTCTGACTCACTTAAGCTTCACCATTGACATGAATCAGAAACAAAAAATCCACCTTATTTTGTTGATCTTATTCATTTATTTTTAAGGGTAATCTTAAATATATTCTAATTGATAGTTAAGTGTTGGGGGGGTCATAGTTTTTGCTATATTTATAGTTTAAAATACCAAATATTATTTTACAAACATTTTAGAGGTTGTCAGTGATTTAAATTGAATTAAATTCTCTGACTCACTTAAGCTTCACCATTGACATGAATCAGAAACAAAAAATCCACCTTATTTTGTTGATCTTATTCATTTATTTTTAAGGGTAATCTTAAATATATTCTAATTGATAGTTAAGTGTTGGGGGGGGGTCATAGTTTTTGCTATATTTATAGTTTAAAATACCAAATATTATTTTACAAACATTTTAGAGGTTGTCAGTGATTTGCAGTTTTGATTATAATAATCGACTGGCAGCCCCTGAAGTACATTGGTGTGTTGAATCGAATGAATCTATATTACGAGTTTCACGTTTTGAATCGAACTACTGAAATAAAGAATGTGTAATTTTCCGAGATGCACCTATACACTTTCAATTTCAGCACTATATATAGACACACGTGTATTTCAGTCTCAACACGCTCCCATTACAACTTGAGAAAGCAACTTCACACTAAGTGGACAAAAAGCCCCCCCTCTTGCAATCTTAGTACACTTCTTAGCCTTGACCCCTTTCCCTCACCCTTGCACCTGTCTGGTAATCCAGTCCGAGTGAAAGTGAAGGAGAGCGAAGTCATGACAGACTACCGCAAGGTCTCCCAGTGGGGGCTGCTCAGTGAGGTCAAGCAGGCCCCTGGGCCTGTCTGTCTTTTCCAAACGTTGTTTGTCTGTTGTTGGCCTTTACGTCACGTGATGCGTGTGCTCAGGCCACCTGTTGCGTGACCCTGAATGCATGCATTAATGGATTTTGTGTCGGGACCCCCCCCCCCAACACACACTCCCTGAAGGTATAATTAGTAGAGTGTATAAAGGATCTCTAGATGAGATTATTCAGAGGCTAAAATGCAAGTTTGTTTTTGTACGATAGATTACATCGGAATCGCACAGGAAATGTGTTGGATGTCATATGATTAGCATGAGATTAGCATGAGACGCATCAATCATGGCCGCCTGGGGCAGTCTGACACAGATGTGCCCCCTGCTGGGAGTGACAGGAATAGCATGCAGTTCATGAATAGAGCCATTTATGTTGTTGAATTAGTGATTTATTTTTGACCTTAAGTATGTGCTTTCAATATTTTGCCAAGGTTGCCTTGCCTCACTTGTACATCAGGAAATCATATTGTGGAGCCAAAATAAAGTAGAAAGCAGTAGTTGGCTATTTTGTATGGGATCCTCATATGAACCTTTTAAAAAAATAAGTTGATGTAACGCTCAGGCGATGGCTTGCAGACCCCCTGAGGGCCCGCAAACTTCAGTTTGAGAACCACTCCCATCGTGGATTTTTACAAAGAAATATGAAAGTGCATACTGTGGTGTAAAATACACTGAAACACATTTGAGATACTTATTTTCAACATCATGTTGAGCCTTCTCACCTTTTGAATGTCCATAAATCCAGATAAGATAAGGACCACCCTTGTCCTTTCTCTTTCAGGGCCGCTGTTCCAGAGAGAACTGCAAATACCTGCACCCTCCTCCGCACCTAAAGAACCAGCTGGAGATCAATGGCAGAAACAACCTGATCCAGCAGAAGAACATGGTCATGCTGGCCCAGCAGATGCAGCTCGCCAATGCCATGATGCCTGCCACGCAGCTACCGCCTATGGTGAGGAGACACAGCCACAAACACGGCAAAAGTATCAAGTTCAGACAACCCCAGACAGCATTTCACTAGTTACGTATATCTTTTATTTTAATGATTTAATTGTGATGTACATTTCTCTTAAATTATAATATATCATATTGTGGCTAACTATTTTTAATTTAATATTTATTATTATTATTAATTATTATTTTTATTATTTAAATAATTTGTCATAATATGTGATGATAATAATAATAATAATAATAATAATATTTGAAGAAGAATTGATATTTCATTAACATGGGATTTCATACGCTTCGACTTCCTCCCACTCCTATTTGAATATGAAAAGCAAGTGCTAAGTGTTTTATTGTCTATTATTGATGGCTCAGTTTTCGGGGTGTGTATGTGTTAGGTTGCAAATAAATGTTCCAAAAAACACCGTACATGCATGAACATACTACACACCAGAGTTTGATCTTCCCGAGTGAGACTGCAGACTTGTGAAAATGGCGACAATGCAGCTCATTTACTATCTCTGCAGCAGATTTTATCATCTGCTTTATTGTCTGCACAACAAGATGTGTTTTGTTCACACTAAGCTCATTCCACCCTTCAGCCCATGTTCTCGGTGACACCCGGCCTGGCCACCAACGCCAACGCTGCGGCTGCAGCTGCGGCCGCAGCAGCGTTCAATCCCTACATGAGCCCCGTGTCACCAGGCCTGATGCCCCCAGAGATCATGCCAAGCACCCCAGTCCTCATGGCCTCCAGCCCCAACGTCAGTCAAGTCCCCAACGCTGCCGCTGCAGCCCAGAAACTGCTGAGAACAGACAGACTTGAGGTAACTGCAGCCTTTTTGTCTCGGAATGACATCAATTGACACAGCTGAAAATATCAAACGGAAAATATATCAAAAACAAATGTGACCAGTCAAATCTGCAGTCGATGCATCATTAGGAATAAATATCATGATGCAAGACTAATACAAATACTTGCAAGTATTTACATCATCAAGGGTGTATCCAGATCTGCTGTTTGAGAATTTGATTTAATCAAATCATGCGACAAACGCCACAATGAATTTTTATTTACTCAGTCCAATGCAATTTGGTTTCTACTGCCCTCTACTGTCTCATTTGTGAACTACAGAAATGGTCCTTTATGAGCCAAGGCACATAAATGTCATAAATAAGATAAAATAATAATAATAATAAATCTTTCCAACCATCCATCACCAGACAAAAACGTCGCAAATTATAAATACTCAAATACTGATGAGCTCAGCCTCAATTCACTCACAAATATACAATCTGGGCTGTTTAGTTGAACACAAAGCTTTTAATCAAAACTTACCATATGTTAACATAAAACATGTTGATGTGAATATCTCTACTGTTACAATCGAATTTGCCAAACTGGATAAATCTGAAGATCTGCAAGCCAACAGGTGGCTGCATAGGATAAGTGTACCTCCTGCCATCTAGCGGTAGACAATTGAATTACTCTGTCTCCATGTTGTTGACATCGCTGCTTTATAAGAATAAATTTATTTTGTGTAAATGATAAAAGCATACTGCTTGGACCCAGTTGGAATCGATTCCTGCAGGACATTTTACATTTTAGCATAGTGGTAGGGAATTACTGCTCATATCTACTGTACCTAAAGATATGTGTATGGAGAAATGTGATCACGAGGCCTTTTTTTTCTGGTTAAGACTGCAGGGCTCATCCATTTTTAACCTTGTTGTCCTTTTTGGAACTGTGCATCATCTGCAAAGACAGATAAAAGCTTTGATGACTCATACTTCATCTGCATAAACATAAAAAGCAGAGCCATTTGTGCTGGATCCACTGCTGTTTTTATGAGAGCAAAAATTACTGAAGCATTAATGGCTTGCATTCCGGGAAAACATACGAAATAGAACAAAGCAAAAATTTAATTGTAAATCACATGGGCAACTTTGCAACAATAAAACAAATAGCTATCTAATTGTCTACCAGCTGCTTTTACATGGAGCACGGCAACTGATTCTTTTTTTTTTCCCCTGCTGTCGTCAGCTATAATCATAATGACCTCATAGGCCAATGAAAATCAGCTCAAAGAATTTGAAGCCTGAATAAGGGAGCCGGAAAACCATCACTGTGAGCATTGCAGATTAAGATGTCCATTTGAATTTGCATTTTATTTTTTATATATGTTAAAAAAAAAAAACGTTGAACATTACAACTGGAAGTGTACCGTATTTTCCAGACTATAAGGCGCACCTAAAAACCTAAAATCTTCTCAAAAGCCTATGAATCATGAATCAAAAAGACTATGGATCATTATTTTGTGATTATAAAGTAATTTGCTGCGTCTGAAGTTAAAATAAAAAAGATAAAATGGAGGATAATTTGATTTAGATTAAAATTCTAACATGATGCATTAATGGTGCGCCTTATAGTCCGGTGCGCCTTATAGTCCGGAAAATACAGTAAGTGTAACTCGCTAACTTAAAGCGGCTTGCTTGGTTTTATATATTTGATTTATTTTGTGTTGGTAACACTGTGTCTCTGGTTTTAGGTGTGTCGCGAGTACCAGAGGGGTAACTGTTCCCGGGGGGAGGACGACTGTCGATTTGCACACCCCTCAGACAGCACCATGATCGACACGAATGACAACACCGTCACCGTGTGCATGGACTACATCAAGGGGCGGTGCTCTCGCGAGAAGTGCAAGTACTTCCACCCGCCGGCGCATCTGCAGGCTAAAATTAAGGCCACCCAGCACCAGGTGAACCAGGCCTCAGCCGCCGCTGCCATGGTGAGTCGTCTTGATTAATCCTGCGCCAGATTCCATTTTTAAATCCACGTTGGCTTGGGTCAGACAATACGATAATAAAGGTAGTTCCTTCCTTTCTTGGGCCACTTTTTTGTCTATAGCTCCGCTTCCTCTTGATGTTATAAATGGGTTTTATTGTGGTGTAAGTTCTGTCTTTTAGCAATGGCACCAGCACAGTCTTCTGGTTATTGTGATTTCTTTTTTGTTTCTTATATGCTATTGCGGCTGAGAGCTAGAAGTGAATCATTGCAAAGTGACTCCGACTAGGATGTGCACAGTGAAACCTCCTCAGATGTACTACAGTGAACCCTCATTTATTGCGGGGGGATATGTTCCAAACCGACAATTGGCGATACAAAGGCTATATTAAATAAATGTGGGTCATTTTTGCTGCTTTTTAGTCAAAAAACGTTTTTTGGTCAAACTGACGATTACCAAAGAACAGAAGAACAAACAAACTTTTATATATAAAACTTACTATAAATGTATATAAAAGTATTCCTCGGCACCCGTTCTGACTCACTTGCAAGGTTTTCCAATTAAGACGCACATCTTGTTGTTGGTTTTAAGCTTTTTAATTTATTCTCCTAATTAACATTTACTGTCAAAATAAAAAAAAAAGTTCACCAATCTAATATCTATTTTGTCTACTCAAAATCCGCAAGGTTAATTCCATCATATAATGAGCGATACCGTCCACAGGCTAACAGAAATTAGCATAGAATTTATACAACTTATATAACACAAATGGAGGAGCAACACATACAAACCGGCATATTTTTTTCTCAATATGGCCACAATTAGATAGCGGACCTTCTAAAAGCTTTTAGCCACGGCGTGTTCGATGAGCTGCAATATTACGGGGGTTCACTGTAATCTGTTCAAGTTCAAATTAGCCAGTTACATAATGACTGAACAATATTTTCATTGCTACGTCCATCCATTTGTGTGTGACGTTAACTAATGTAGACTAGTAGTACAATATCATGATGATCATGTAAGCGTTGAGCAATAGAGCTACTATCCACATTGTGCATGCCTTAGTCCTGTAATCCCCTTGTAAAAATGCATTCCAATGATTTGTTTTTTTTATTTGTTTTTTTTCTCACCTATACCCAAACTGCACTGCTGCCCCCATGATGCACCTCTGCTTGCTGGTTTATGTTAATGCGCTTGAACCCCATTGGCCCATTGCCATCATGTGCTCGCTGCCTGCTAATTAAGACTCAGTCGGCTGTCAAATCACTGAAGCGACCCCTCGACGCAACCTTTGACCTGGTACTATGACCTTTCACCTTTTAGCTTGGCATGTGGCTTTGTCGTAGAGCAGTGTTTTAACTAATGCTCTTTGGTCGTCTTTTGTCTCAATGCAATGTCTGTTTTTTTCCTTCTGTCTTTGAATGTGTGTGATGAAATGATTGCGGCTCTTCCATTTCGATGGTGGTGGGTGGAGGTCCAAACGAGGTCACCTCAAATATGAATTCACGAAAGAGCCGCAATCAGATCATCACATGTGGTGTCTTTAACACAAAGCTAGTGAGGGTTAGGGAAGCGTTTAAAATGGTAGCATGGCTTTTAATGTCTTCTGTCCAATTAGTCTTCACTGTTGTGGAGCACGAATGTGTCGCTAGTGCATGTCAGGTGGGGCTAAGAGGTCTTACAGGGGGTGATTCAAAAGAGATGGACCACGCCAACGGACCTCAAAAGTGGCCTCATGTCAAAGAGATCTTGAGACCTTTTTTGACTTTTGTCTGTGCGTGAACCATCACTTCACACGGCTTCCATCATGGAGCTAGCAGTGCAGCCTCCCTCTCTCTCTCTCTCTGTGCTTCCACCTTTTGTTAGTAGCTGTATTGTCGTTCTTTAATTGTTAATGCTTGCTTATGTTGCATTTAGTTAGCCAGGTTAATATTACCAATGAAGATGAGAAACTCACGAATGCTTACTAGCCAGTAGCTCCAGTAGGCACCATGCTCCTGCTTGTGTACTAGTACATGTGTCCGAGTGCTGCTTGCTTGCTACTGATGACATGATCCTATTGATGTACACACAAGGATGTTGTAATAATGCTCCTACGATGTGTTCTAACATATCTTCCATTTTTTTTTTTTTTTTTGGTTTTGTTTTCCAACTCATCTTTTTACCCCTCCTCCCCTCTCATCGATTGACCTGCGCTCATCTGGCTGGGCAGGGTATGGCCCCCAGTGTCATGGCTCCCCTGCCAAAGCGGGCGGCCCTGGAGAAAGCCAACGGGGCCTCTGCTGTGTTTAACACCGGCATGCTCCAGTACCAACAGGCCCTGGCCAGCATGCAGTTTCAACAGCAGGCCGCTTTCCTCCCATCAGGTATGCAAACCGTAAGCTTGACGGACCTCGCCCGGATCGGCCCAACCCGGACAGATGGCCGCTCGTAACATTGTGAACCATCTATCGATAGAGGGGACATTACAATAGATAGCTCAAGATGGCTCATTGTTTGCTTTGCTGAGAAGAAATCACACGCTTATTTCTGTCAAAGCACATCGAAACTGGGCGGCTTCCACCAAGCGGTACAGTTCTTTTAATTTCTTGCAGCGTAGTTGAAATTTGAATACACAGTACAATACGCTGAAATCCCCAATCGATGAATCGAACGATATATTTCATCCACTTGAATGCTTTATTGTGACTCTTCCAGTCTCTCCAGACCTCGGTTGTAACTTGCTGATGACACACTTTTTCAAAATTTCAAAATTTGAATTTTCTAGGTGTCGTCTTGGTCACATGATTTGGGGACCGGTTAAAGCATTTTTAAATACCACGTATTGACTACACCCATTTCGGCAACAGAGACTCTCCACACTTCTCTTTTTTTATGAAATTATAGTCAGTTCTTAAATAGGTCAAAACACAACATATTAAACCAGACCGTCCCGCTTGGTCGAAACGAGGCATCTGGGTACGTTTTCACCACCTCGTAAAAAGCGAACCGCTTTCAGTTGATCGAGCCGCGTGTAAACGGCCCATCGCTTTGCTAGTTTGCTGATTGACAGTGGTGACTTATATTTAATGACTGGGGCTAGTGGTGGGGCTGAGATGCTGATGTGTTGACATCTGGTAATCTAACAGGCTGTACACATTCACCCTTCCTCACGCCTGAGTTCAGAATGTTTTCATACTTGTACGAATATGTCCAAAAAAAAAAAAAAATGCACATTGACTGACCAAGAAATATTAACCCCACACACACCTTATCTCTCCCCCTCACTCTAACGAACCTTGTGACGGGCTGTTTTGATTTCTCTTCCCCCTATCCAATCCACTTCCTGTTGCACTGCATGATGGGCAGGCTCAATATTGTGCATGACCCCTACAGCCGGCGTTGGTAGGTTCCAGTTCTCCTTTTTCAGTTCTGTGTGACTTCCTGTCTGTGGCTCGCATGTGGCACCAAAATTTAGTTTTGTTCGTTAAATGCGGTAAACTAAATTGTGATGTTTTGTGTAAAAGGCATATTTGATCTCATTCACATGTATTCATTGTATTTAGTTCAAGTGACATTTTATTTTGCTGTTTTGCTTGACCACTTACCCTCTCGTGCTCGTCAACTTTGCTCTTGGCTGCTCATCCTTAAGAGTGGAAGACGCTTTTGAAACAATTAAACACCGAGGGGGATCCATTTGAACTTTGCCCCTTCTCGTCCTCTGCCGCAACCACTCACTCAACTTATTTGTTCAATTTATAGACGTCAACATATCGTCACGGTTGGGCAAAAACCAAGGATGTCCAAATATGGTCACTGTTTTTTTACAAGTCAATTTAATTATTGAAACAATAATGAGTCAAAATGGATTGGATATATTTTAGTGGACCTGTTTTATTCAAAATATATAGCTTGAAAGTTTCATTTACTGCCATTTTAGCACTTAAATCACTATATGATAGATATAAAGAAAAAAAATATTGTTTTCTTATCACTGAACTGAAATTAAAAATGATGCAACTATTTTTTTTTTTCCTCACACTGTTCATGGTCAGTCGGCAGAGAAACAAAAGGGACTGTGTGAAATGGAATCCCTCGAGAATTTCCTCTCTTGCACTCTCGTCTTCTCCTTCTGTTATGTTTGTGTGTGTGTTTGTGTGCGTGGCTACACACTGCTCCTGTATGCATTTGTGCTTACATGATTCTCCCCTCCAAAAAAGTTCCCATGATGCACGGTGGTACCCCAGTCACTGTGTCTGCAGCCACCACATCTGCCACAAGCGTTCCCTTCGCAACTGCCTCCACCAATCAGGTTTGCACCTCAACCGTCTCTCTCTCTCTCGCTCTCTTTTACTCTCTCTCTCTCACGACACGTGGATGATGCTCTGTCTCACAGCGAGTGGGTGGGGTTGCAAAATAGGTGGGACTCCCTCTTGTTGGCCTACACTAGAGTCCAACTTGCCAGTGTGTACTAAGAATACTCGTCTTTCTTTCTTGGGAAACAAATTGTGTTGCATTTCAATGTGTGTCCTCGTTGTAACAACCGTTTTTTGTCCTTTCCTATTTTGAGGACTCTTCCTTATCAAAGTTGACTACCAACGAATACATGCAATTGGTATGTATGAGGTAGTTTTTTTGAATTTTTTTTTTTTTTTTTTAAATCCTCCCGCCCCTACATTCACCATTCGCACAGCTCGTGCAACAGCTGCTATCTGTGCCCCCTTTGGTGCTTGGCTTTTTTTCTTCTTTTTTATTTTTTATTTTTTTATTTGACATTTTTCGCTGCTGCTTTCCAGCACGTAAATCCCAGCTCTACCATGTTCCAGTCCAACAGTCTCAATATTATTACGGGCAAGTTTTAGAACTTTTGTGCGTTATGCTGTTGAGTTGTGCAGGTCAACAACATGGAGGACTTCGATTTGCATGGGGGAAACCAACCCACTGTCCCTTTACTGCCTTAATAATAATAATAAGTGCTGTTAGTCCGATTCTTTATTATTATTATTTTGATTCTGCTCACTTTTGTCCTCCATATAGTACATTTAATTGACACCATCAAATTTCAACATACTCCACATTTTTTCTCATTCCACATACAACTTACAGTTTTCCCACAATTTAATATTTAACATCTCCGCATTCATTATCAATCAGACAAACAAAGAATATTCAATCTCAACTTTGAAAACCCTAAGCCTAAATTGAAACCTTAATTTGAAACCAGTTTCAATACGTTCAAATGAATTCTCATTCATGACACGAATTTTAGCATTTCAGCATTCAACACATTTTCTGCAGAAATTGCACATTTTCTAGTAATAATAATAATAATGCTCTCCCTCCCCTTCTTCATGCTCTCACTCGAGTGTAGCTTTTCTACTGTCGTCTCTATCTTTTTACATTTCTTTGTTTTTAAAGCTGACAACTTCTCTTAAAGTGACAGTACGCCGTTAATCTGTGTGCTCCGCAACTATATTTTGTGTTTGAACGGCTCTCGGTTTAATCACGTGTCTGCTTTCTACCCCTCCCCAGATTCCAATAATATCTGCAGATCATCTGAGTAGTCACAAGTACTTGACTCAAATGTAGTTCCTCTCAAGAACAGTGAGTCTCTGTTTCAACCATCACACATACACTGTTGATGAAAAGTTTGGGTTATTTGGTTTTGGATTCAAACTCAATATACACTATGACCTTCACAAGTAAACTCCTCTAAACTTTTTAATGTCCAACCGTTTCAGTACTTTTTACACAACGTGGTGTTAGCTTGAAAAAAAATCTTCATGGCAAAAATTATTTGATCCTTGACGATTTCTAAGAATGTCCACTATAGGCATTTCATGTTGATCCTGAAATTTAACCCCAAATGCCACATTTCCCAAATTTGTGAGTAATTATTTGTGTTTTTTTGTGTGTTCTTGTAAATCCCAATAGCATCTAATCCCCCAACCTCTCATTCCTCCACTTACAGATCAAATGAATGTGCGCTGGCACCGTCCAAGCCGAAACAGTTCAGCCTTTATTTCCATAAAAACTTCAGAATGTCAGCAACGGGATTGAGGAGGGTCTGCCATCTATCAAAACATCCAAGGTGCAACCCGTGCCATTTTCCCCACATGTCAAAAGCGGTGAGAGAAGAGGCCATCTTGGTGCCTGCGGAGAGAGAGAGGGGTGGGAGTGGGGGGGTCTCATCACACCGCTGTACATCCAAATCAAGGCGCTCAATTGGTTGTAATTCACTTCACCGGACGCAGAGAAGGTCAAAAAGTTACGTTGCGCGAGTCATAGTACACCTCTGGTACGTCAGGTGACCAAGATTTCTTTTATTCCTTTCCTTTTTTTTTTTGTTTGAATTAATCAGCCATATTTCATCGTTTACAAAAAAAAAAAAAAAAAGACATGCACCTTGAATTTGAATCGAAATGAGAGCGGCACAGCCATTATGAAACAGGAATCTGCTAAGACGATTGAGCGTGTGCAGTATTTTGTGTGTGTGTGTGCGCGTGTGTGTGTTTAGTGACTAGTCAAACTAGACACGGATGGATGACTAAATGACGAGGCATGGACATATGAATGTTGTGGGTGAACCAACATACCTGTGTACCTTGAAAGCACAGCCAAGCTTGCTCTTCTCACCTTGTCATGTGCCATGGAGGCCATACAGCTCAAACCAGAGTGTTGTCTCAGCAGTGTTATTTGTTTACCGAGGGTAAAATCTAAAAAAAAAATAATAATAATGTTGTATGGCTCTTAATATTGTTTAAGAAATGTTCATAATTTTAGAAGTGAGTTTTGTGCTAATTTTTGTGTTTTTAAAATCTTTTAATTATGACCTTTAAATGGACAAAAAGTGTAGATTCTCTTTTCATCGACTAGAGTGCTGTTATTTTATTGTGTTTTTTTTTTTAGCTTAGTCGGGATTTTGTTGTCGCTCAAGTCCATCGACTCTAAAGCCTTTTGATTAGTGGTGTGCAGCTTTAACTGACTTGTTACCCTTCTCCTCTTTTACAGAGTTTGAACTTTGTAAAAGAGGAGAACCGTTGAGCTGCGTGCGAATGGCAATGTAAGACGAAAAGGTCTGTTAGGTCATTTTAACCAAAAAAAAAAAAAAAAAGTACACTTGAATGATTGTTTGTCCATGTCGATTGTCACTGAGTCAAACTTAACAAACGGCAGCGGTTCCCAACACACCTTTGTCGAAATTACAAGAGTATTAAGCCAAAAAAAATATATATATTTATCAAAATGAATATTAAGGAATATTATGAATGAAAACTGCCAGAAACCTTTGATGTAACATTAGCATCAACTTTTGTCCTCATATTACAGCTAGGTATTTCTTAAACATTTTTTTCTTATGTCGTTTTTTAAAAAAAAAATTACAGAATTTTTTTTCTTATAACTTTTAGCTTCACGATCTCATAATTATCATTACAGCTGTTTCCTGGATATATTTTTTTATTTTTGAAAAAAATACGTTTCTTCCTCATATTATAACTCATAAAATACTTATTTCCTCATGCCATAGCTATTCACCAAATAAACGCTATTCTCATTTCATTACAACTTTTTTGCAAAAAAAAAAATCAATTATTTATTTTGTTGGACTGTTCAACAACTTTTTTATGGTAATGCAGCGTTACTCTTTCCTCACAATATTCAGTCATAATTCATAGATCTAAAGTCATAGTAAATATATAAAAAGTAATGAAATAATAATGGTCTCATCTCAATTTATTTACAAGTTCCGTGAAATTCCGGGCCTGTTTATCTACAAACAAAACTATTATTCTGGAGTTTGAATATGTATCTAATGGACGAGTATTTTAGTTCCGCCTATCATTGTATGTAGATAAATGAACAAGAAAACATTTGTAACAAATAATCATTTCCGGACATTTTCTTTTACCATCGTTAGCTAAAATGTTGGGAATCACTGCCTTCAAATAAAAACACACCCCTGAAGGTTTAACTTCAAAACCGCCGAAACCAAAAGTCTTTTTACAGCATCTCTCGTCGAGGAATCTTTTTTGTTGGACTAACTTTTTATTTGTACCAGAGTTGTGTTCATCCGAATGTTGTGTTGCCACAGAGGTGTGACTGCGCGTCTTTAGCGATTGTATTGTACCTAACAAAGCCTTAGATGACCATGAATGGGTCACGGCCCAAACTTGTCAATCACCATGCAGGTAAAGAGCACCAATGATGTTTTCTAGTTATCTCACACGCCGCTTACGATACGTTTGTGCTTTCTCTAGGTAACAATTCTTCTCTTAAAAATCCATTTAAGAGCTTTTATGTACTACTTAAGGATTTGAATCTCTTTGAGATGCATAGTTGTAGATGTTTCTTTGTTTTTCTTTTTTTTTGCCTTACTATATTACTATATTACTTGACAACATTGATACGTATAGCCGTTGTAGATTTTGAGGTTGTATGAAATTCATAATCTTTTTTTTGTTTTCAAACCATTTATAAATGATAACGATTTAAATATTCATGTCATTCATATGGCTGGATGTCTTTTTTTTTTTTTTCTTCCCAGTTGGTTGGTGTTACATTATGTTTGTTTTGTGGTATATGTGGAATTAGTTTTGCTGCGATTGCAGCAACAACCATTTTCCTTGTCGACGTGTCAAGATCATATTTGAAAATATATTGTATCAATCGATAGATTGTCCATGTTTTAGGGTAAACATTGTTTTCTACTGTATCCATTTCAAAGAAAAATTATGTCGTTTGGTTGGAAATATTTCTTTCATTTGCCCTGAATGTCAGGCCAAAATAAGCAGTTGAGATTTGAGGGTGTTTGGATATTATTAATGTTATTATTATTATTGTTTGTTTGTCGGGTGGGGGGAGGGCTGATTGGTGAGGATAGGAGAGAAGACTTTCCCCTGCTGGTGAAGTCAGAAATGCTGCAGATGATGAGTTCTAACCTAAGGGACGAAGGTTGTGACTTTTTGCACTTCTGTATATAGTCAAATAAACAGAGACAAATGTGTATCATATTGAGATTATTTTGAATAAAAAAAAAGATCTATAATTATAGGGAATTTTGTTAGATTAATTTAAATTCATAAATCAGAAGACCAGCTAAAATTGCTTGCAAAGAAGGGCACTAGTTTCTTGGCCAATGCATTTGGAGAAAGCTATGCTAAGCTTTTTGTCTTCTTTTATCAGTGGCTAGTTTTGCCTGGGAATGTTTTTGGGGGAATAATGGTCTCCCTGTCCTGCTTAATCCATCCTTTCAAATGATCCCAATATTTCATTTGTTGGCCACATCACTGCTCCTACGGTTCACTTGATTTCCCCCCCCCCAAAAAAAAAAAAATCCATTATGATTTGACTGCATGTAAAGAAAAACATAGCTATGTAAGCGTTCACAATAATCCGCACAGTAGATAACAACCACAGTGGGGGAGAAATAACACTTTTCCAAACAACTCATCTTACGCTTGTGTGATTCAATAGTTTCCGAGCAAATATGTTATTTAAAAAAACAACAAAAAAAGAGGAAAATATGAGCACTCATCCAACCTGAATACTTTTCCAGAGCCATATATAGTATATATACATATTTCCAGTCGACTCACAGCAAGTTGTGTTGCTCTGCTCTTCAGATTGTGCGCTCAGCAGGCGAAGGCCGGCCACGCCAAATGCACATTTGGGCAAAGGCAAGTCTTTCAAATGAATGTAAAGTGGCTGCTGTATTGTTGCTATAGAACCAAAGCACCAGATTCTCCAAAACCAGACGTTCAGTCCGTCTCTTCCCTGCTGGGGGCACACACACAAATCCACGCCAATGCTTTTTGCCCGCTTTTTACTTGTAAGTGCAACTACCACTTATGTATTCGCTAACAGTTGCCACACGATGATGTCTGATTTGTTTATGCACACTTGATTGTTGCCATAATTGACTCTTATCTGTATGGATGAAAAAAATAAATAAAAATGATTTGATTTGCTCATGCAACACGCGTGTGTTTTTTATTTTCAATGTAAGGCAACCTCTGCCATGACGTGCCCATGTGAGCAAGCATCACACGCTGCCTTCGGGGCGACCTTGTGACATGACTCCATCGAGGCTCTTGTTTGACAGATGTAGAAGGGTACGCTGGTGATGCCCACGAGACCGCCCCGCATTGTGAACTGGGTCACGACTGAAAAATGTAACATGTTAAGCGGAAGACAGTAATATGCAATATAACTGGTTTTGTCTTCAGCAGATGAAATGCGTGCTCAATCGGATGCAGGTCAGGTGATTGACTTGGCCATTGCTTGACATGCTATTTCTTTGCCTTGAAAATGGTTTATTTTTCTGTATGGCTTCGGGTCGTCCCATCTTCATCATGAAGCACCATCTAATGGGTTTTGGAGCATTTGGTTGAATCTGAGCAGATGATACTGCTTGAAACGTCATTAAATGGAAGAGAACCAGTTCCACTAGCCCACCTAGCCATGAAACAGTTGAGCAATGAATTGTCCCAGTAATTTTCATCCCTTAAAAAGTGGGAGGCAGATATACAAACTGAAAAATAATGTAAAAAAAACGGACTAAAATCGTCTTTAAATAAACAAGTTGTTCAAGATCATCACTCCACAACAAATATTTTTTAAATATTTCAAAAAAACTATTATTTTTCAAATACATATATGTTCAGGGAATCCAATACAAAAACAAAACATTTCACACCAAGCATACTTCTTTTCTCTTCATGAAATAAAAGCAATAACTTGGAAAAATATAATAAAATAATAATAAAAAAATGCTTAATTAAAAAATAAGCCACCGTGTGCAGAACAAAAAAAATTGATAACAGCTTTTTGTTTGCAGGAACTGATATGAAAATAGTCTATCGATCCTTTGCTGACGTCATTGACTTACAGCTATTTAGATGCATCCGAAAAATATAATAAAATTATTTAAAAAACTGCTTGATTAAAAAATAAGCCACCGTGTGCAGAACAACAAAAAATTTTGATAACAGTTTTTTGTTTGCAGAAACCGATTTGAAAATAGTCTATCGATCCTTTGCTGACGTCATTGACGCTATTTCGATGCATCCGCCCACCGCTCGAAGTCAAGGCGACGCACGTTTCTGGATGACGTCTCCTTTAAGAAAGCGGAAGTGAGGCTGCAGGCTGTTGACGCGCTGAGGATGTGGACAGGAAATGCCATGCAAAACGAGCAGAAGCGTGATCGCTTCTCGGGTTCCTCCTCGGCGCACTTGCACAATCGGCGGATCGCCGAAAATGCGTCTCGGTTGACGCCGCCGACGCCAGCGTCCAGGGAGCGGTCGCTCTCTGCCGGGGCCGCGCGCTTGGTGTGATTCTCCGTTGCGAGTCTGCTAGCTCTCCCGGCCTGCACGCCTCGAAGGCTTCGTCGCGGAACAACAAAAAGGAGGTATTTGGCTATTTTCTTCTATTCCGCCTTTGGCCATGAGGGAATACAAAGTGGTTGTTTTGGGCTCGGGCGGAGTCGGGAAATCGGCCCTGACGGTTCAGTTCGTGACTGGCTCCTTCATCGAGAAGTACGATCCCACTATTGAGGACTTCTACCGGAAAGAGATCGAAGTGGACTCATCCCCGTCCGTGCTGGAGATCCTGGACACGGCCGGTACGGAGCAGTTCGCCTCCATGCGGGATCTGTACATCAAGAACGGGCAGGGCTTCATCCTGGTCTACAGCCTGGTCAACCAGCAGAGCTTCCAGGACATCAAGCCTATGAGGGACCAGATCATCAGGGTGAAGAGGTACGAGAGGGTGCCCATGATTCTGGTCGGCAACAAGGTGGACCTGGAGGCCGAGAGAGAGGTGTCCTCCGGGGAAGGCAAGGCCCTGGCCCAGGACTGGAACTGCCCCTTCATGGAGACCTCGGCCAAAAACAAAGGCTCTGTGGATGAACTGTTTGCAGAAATTGTCAGGCAGATGAACTACTCCACTGTTCCGACCGGAGGTGACCAGTGTTGTTCTTGTGTTCTGCTCTAAAAAAAAAAAACACAATCACATAGTTGTGCTTTTTAAATCATGCCTTTTTACTTTTAAAGTATTTCTGCTCACACTGTTGTCTTATGGTTTCGCACAAGTGGACAAAAAAATCGATGATGTATAATAATTAAGGTTGCGATGGGGTGAGCAATATTTGGAAATATTTCAAAGTGGAGACTTTAAGTGGGTCATTTCATGGGAAGGTGACGACAGTGAACTCTCGCATACTTTCAGTTTGTGACCCACAGATTTGCAGATTTTTTTTTTTACGTAATGTTGTTTAAGTAACATCACACTCTTGAAATAATGACCTAAGTCATATTTTGACAGAAACGGGATGCTGACCTTTGCTGAAATCTTCTCCATCCCATTTAGTTAAATCATTTCTATCCATGGAATGAAATTGTCTATATATATACATTTTTTGTGTTTTCTGAAAAACTGAACAAATAATGACTTAGGCCATTAATTTAATTGGGTGCTGATATTATTTTATTTTTTTGTTTTCTTTTCCATTCTTGCCCATGTTTTTCACTGGCCGTTAATGGTGCACAGATTTTTAAATCATTTCCCACATGTAAGGACATTACAGTATCCATAATTGGCTCGGTCTCTATCCTTTGCCAAAAGTGAAAATCCACAAATAATTGACTTACATTTATGACCGCCATCATACCCCCCATCAAATATTCAAAATCCTTATTAAGACCCAATCTTCCAAATTGTAAGGTTCCCGGACTATGCCATTTATTCTTTTTGAATTCCAGTTGACTCCCATGGAATGTTTCCAACTTTGAAAGTTGACAGAACTTTGTAACCCTACTCTTCTGGAAATGTGTTTACATGGCAAAGTACTTGAATGTTTCTTGGGATTTTTTTTCTTCCAAATATAGCTTTCTTTGTACAATATTGACTCTTATCTGGAAATGTGCCTCAGTGGGAATGTCTTATCGTGAAACCTAAGAGACTTTTTTTTTTTCTTTCTCAGTACTGTTTTAATAATCTCTTGTGCTCAGTGGTGGAGTCTGTGTTATGTCGGTCACTTTTAATATATTTTTTTTCTGGGGAGGGGGCAGATGGTGTGAACTAGGGATGGGCATTTTAATAATTTAATAATCTTTGTCGTTAGCGTTATAGCATAATTGCTTGAGTCCGTTTTGAACATTTTCTTAAAACAAACCAAAAAATACACAACTAATTCAACAAACAAATCCAGTTGCTTGGATTCTACTTTTTGGATTACCTGACCTGAATTACTGAAAATCCAAACAGATTTAAAGAAATTTTAAAAAGGACCTTTTTAAAGATATGACAGTAAATTCAAAATAACTTGGGCAATTATGCTAACAAGAAAAAAAAATCTTGGTATTTTCGTCTTTCTGCGTTTTATTTTCCAAGTCAACAATATTTTAGCATTGTTTTCTTCTTCGGAGTTGCAAACAAGTTGAGACTGAATCAATAGCACCCCCACTGGTTGCAGTGTAGTACTGTGCTTAATTTTGCTCCGAGATGGGATGAAAACTGCAGCTATTAGTGCTCGTGTGTCTGCCTTAACGTTCAGGGTTCCAATCTTGGCCCCAGACCTTCTTGTGTGAAGTGTCCATGTTCTTCAGCTTCAAAATATGCGTTTTTTTTGGGTTTTTTTTTTTTTTTTTCTGAGCTTCTTTGTTATGCTAAATTGAACACTCATAAATGCTCGTGTATGCCCATCCCTGGTATGAACTTCTGTTTGGATTTTTTTATTTTTTTAAATATACCTTTTCCGAAATGTCGGAAGTGTATTAATGATGGACCTTGGACTTGGTGCACAAGGACCTTAAGTGCGTTGCTGTCGCTGCATGAGGTCACGTCAGTTTGACCACATGTCAAGTGCCTTCCCTGCGACTGTGCCAAGTGACGAGCCCTCCTTCCTCTGCAGTGCGTCTCCATGGCAATCAGATTGATTTTTTTTTAGCAGTTAAGAGTTTTTCCTATCAGGCCCAATGTCGAGGTACTGCGTTGAAGAAGCCATGAGTGATGGTGTTAAGTTGTTCTGTTTATTCCTTGAAGATGTGATGAGAACTTTTTATTGTGATGATTCTACCTTTGGACAAAATCTGTGATGAACCTTGTCAGTTTTGAGAGACTTGTAATACAAAAAGGCATTTTATGTACCATTTGAGGTCTGCGCTTTTCTTGCTTAGTGCAATTTACACTCCTAAGAATCCTAAAGAGTGAAATTTCATAATGGACTTAAAATGCACTAAACCCTTTTTGGATGAACTCATTATTATTAACTTGATTATCTACAGTGATCCTCGCTACTTCACGTTTCGTTTATCGTGGCTTCACTACATTGCGGATTTTTTTTCCAAATTAAAAAAACATTTAAGTCCAAATAAAACTTCTAAATAGAGGAAACGCGTCTAGCCTTTAAGATAATGTAATATTGCTCCAAATGTCCGTTTACGTTCCTTTAGAAGTCCGTTTTCGTGTGTTAGCACGATCGCGAATTAGCATCTTTCCGCTAACTCGTTAGCCTGCCCAGCACGATCGCGAATTAGCATCTTTCCGCTAACTCGTTAGCCTGCCCAGTACTTCTTGTTGGTTCACTCATCGCGGGTGGCTTTTGGAACCAATTATCCGCGATAAACGAGGGATTACTGTATTTTATCCCAGCAGTTGTTTTTTTGGTCTTCTCACGAAGCGTTCAATGCTGAATTGGACATTTGGCATTTACCGTTCGTGACATGAGAATTAATAAGTTCCACCAAGGACGGTTTGTTTACAAGGTAAATAAACAACTGAGGCCATCTTGGCTTGGCTTGTCTGCTTCCAGCAACACTTGATGGAAGTGTTTGAGTAGCGGGCTGCTTTTCCAGTAAGTGTGTTTAGCCGAGGAGAGCCGCTTCCTTCTTCCCGTCGCATGTTTTCTAGGCCCCATGACAGAGAGGCCTCTGTTGCGTCCGTAGCTGGCGTCTCCGGCTAAGGCCTCGTCAAATGAGTGTCTCTCCCTCGTTGCCCAGACTGGAGGTCAGAGTGCCAGCGGGAATGAAAAGACCGAAAGAGACGCTTCTGTCGCTTCACCAAAGAACCTTTTGTCCTCCAACTGTCACCGTCGATACTGCGAGACGGGCACCGAATGTGACCAACTTTATTTCGGTAATGTATAAGCGACAGCAATGGTCGGTCAAAAGTCAATGAACATTCAAATTCAAACTAAAATTTAACATCTGTCGCGTCGAGCAAAATAGTAGTTATTGTTATACGGCTAGGCAAGTGTGTTTAACGGAATATTGATCACATGCTTGTCAACTATAGCTGACAGGAAAGAAAGTGTGACGGCGCCCTTCCTGTGCTAACGCTAGCGTGACAAAATGTTGCACTCTTAGTTCCTCTTCTGCTAAATTGGGTAAATTAAAACGAGGGAGAATCAAGTGTGAGATGCCGTCAAAAGAAGAAGTACAAGGGTGAGAAAAGGTCAACCCAAGTTCATTGCTGCTCTGATGATTTGATTGAATCGCAAAGGATAGATTTTTGTGAGATATTGATGGTGAATGTCTCATTAGACGATTTAGACCTATTAGTAAATCCCTTTTGTTACTTATCAAATATATCAGGCGCAGGTCTGAACATGAAGTGGGCATATTTGTTGCTCAACCGTCAAATTAAAAAAAATAAATAAAATGTTAAAACTATTTTATGGCCATATTGAAAACGTATACATTCACCTTTAGGATAGCTGCGTTCGTTATATTTAAGTGTAGATTTATGTTTAGGTCACGTTGTTGCTTATGTTGTGGCAGTGTCACATTTGGGCCACTAGAGGGCAGACAGGTTCAAATCAGTATTGGATGAACTGTACACTGTGATGTTTGAGAATTACTTTAATATTGTATAAAAATGTAAATATAAGTTCATTGCTATATTTATTTATTATATTCCAATGTGTTTTGAATTGTAAAATAAAAAAATGATAAATATTTTGAATAAAAATAAAATAATCAAATTGTTATTAAATGTTTTTTTAACTGGCAAAATATGCACATGTGTAATTTAGGTAACACCATTTCATAATTTTCTCCCTGATAGTATTACCAGAGCAGATTAACTGAATAATCTGCAATTTTGCTTTTTTTTTTTTTTTTCCTGACGATGCACAGCAACGGATGTGTGCAGATATTTCAGACCAAAATATCCCCGTGGCTTTGCTTGGCTCTCCTCCCAGACGAGAAGGCTGGTATTGCTGGAGCCGTCATGGATCCGAGCTCAGGCAGATTCCACCTTTGTCTTCATTTGTCCGTCAGCTAAGAATAAAGGTGACCTCACAGGTATGGACTACGGTTGGTAATACAGTCATGGCTCCTGCTGTGGTTGGTTGACATACGGTATTGCTTCATAGTGGTTAATCCTGATTGATGGAATATATTAGATACTGTTTTACGTACTCAAGCCACGCAGGCAGGGATGTTTATATTTACCCAGGTATTTATTTGTTGGGCTGCATCTCTCACTTGCATGGCTATCCTTTGTGTACTCTTGACCTTAATGAAGACAAGGTAATACTGTCAACAAAGTACTTAACTTGGAGGAGACCTTGGATGAATGCAATCAGTGTACGTACGTAAATGAAGACATTCATATTTGAACCCTAATTGTACTTTTGTATCGATTTTCTTGTGCACATAGCAAAACTTTCACAGATGTCACTTTGCCTTTACTTGACTATTCAGGTCACATTCTTACAAAGCATTTCGAAGATGATCCTAAAAGTGTCTTGTCAGCCTACGGGGAATGATCCATGCCTACTGTGTACGTATGTATTTCAGGAGTGGGGGAGGCCCATGCTGGATTGCTGCTGTCACACTTCCATCCAGCTCACCAGGCAGAGGAGAAAGGAGCAACCAATGCTGGCACTCCACAATCCCACCAGCTGTCCTCTATGAAGCTTTGCAGCCAGTGGAGCTTAGGAGGAGCTTTTTCCCAAGCCAATATGCTCTACAGGTACGCTTTGATCATATCCACAAGTTTTTCACTTCTTATTTTGAATTGTTAGAAGCTATTGCAATATATCTTCGAACTGTAAACAGGGAGACAATCCAAACTTTTATGCAGTGTCAAGCTAACGAGTGCGGCATCAAATCATTTTTGTGATTTGTTTAACCTCTGTTCTCTCTCTTTATTGTTATTAAAACCGCCATACACACCATCTATTTTCCGTACCGCTTTATTGCACTCTACTAAATTCAACCCTCGGAGCATTTAGGCTGTGCTGCATCCCCTTTACAAATTAAAGAAGTAATAAAGTCAACATGCCCAAAGTCCAGACTTTGCTGGCGAGTCATTCATCATAAATTGCATAATAAATATGTCTTTTATTCTTATGCCTATGAGCTTTGCGAAAATATAGCTACTTAAAAATGGTTGGTATCTACCTACCATTGCGGAAATTCTCCACCTTACAACAACGAGGCGCTCTAAAGTGGCCAGGCCTGCTCCACATTCTTTGATATTATAAAATGTGTTTTGCGGGCATCTTCTGAGGAGGCACACAACATGTACCGCACATGGAAATCACCTGCTGCATTGAGATAGACTTGAAAATGAGTGGGAGGGGGATGGTGGGGGGGATGCGAGCTGTCAATGTTGATTCCGAGCGTGGCGCGGAGGAAAAACCATTAAAGCTAGGAGTGATCCGGAGGAGGGATCGTTGGGACTGCAGCATCAGTGACGTCACACTCGGCTTGGAAAGGCTTTTGCTCTTAATCTCAACAGGAGGGTAGAACTGATAGTGGGGAAAAAACTTGTTAGACACTCAGTAGGACGGGTGACATATTTTTACATAGGCTGCAAAATGCTTGGAGTGCCTTATCATGCAGGCAGAGAACCACATTTGGTTATTTGAATCGGCGTGCATAATAGTATGGCATGATTTATTTTATATATATTTATGTATATTTATTTTTTATTTATTTATAAAATGTTATATATATATATATATATATGTTCAACCTCAAAAGTATTTAAATTGAGATCACTTGTGAGCCTCCTTTTAAATGAGTTTAAGATCTATCAAAGTATTTTGAGTTCAACTTGTTATCTAATGGATTTGACTGAAACATTGGCGGCTCTATTTAAGCTTCACTACCAGATGCTCTACTCGATGTGAGACATAAGGTCAGGTCACACTATCTTTTAATCTCATTGCCCAGAATGCACATAGCATGAGAGAGTATGTGCAAATTCACTGTGTTTGTGAGGACTGTGTCTTGGTGACAAAATTGACATAACTCGATCAGAAGGTCTCACTGGGGCAATTAAAGCAGAGAACTTAGCTTCCGGATGAATGTCTCTTTCCTCTGGGGACTCCACACAAGAACGTATCGTCACGTTCTACTTGATGATTTTTGACTGACACACTTTGAAATGGGATCGACGTTGAGAAGCGTTTTTAGCCTCGCAGGCGCTTGTGACATTAACGATGAGGGCTTGTTACAAGTACATATGAACTGTGGGATCGGATGACTAAATGCCTTCTTGGGTCAGTCTGCTATATATATATATATATATATATATATATATATATATATATATATATATATATATTTTTTTTTTTTTTTTTTTACTATATATGTTTTTTAATATATACATTATATATTATATAATGTGTATTCAATGTATATATATAAAAAAATTATTATATATATTTATGTATTTTTATACTATATATGTTTTATACTATATATATTTTTTTAATACTATATGGTAAATATATAGTATATATACTATATATATCTATATATATATACGCATATATATATATTTTTTATACTATATTTTTTTCATACATATATATATATATATATAATATGTTTGTTTGTTTGTTTGTTTGTTTTTTTAGCTGCACAAGCGTTTGCCATCATCAAACACAACCGAGAGGATATAAATAAACTGCATTGGCCTGGAGATATACGAGTGTTGAATGAAGCATGAAATCCTGCATTGTCACATTACAGCTCAGTGGGGGGGAAGGAAAGTAAAGACGCTTTCGTCAACTGCTCACTTCATCGTGCTTTATTTCCCCGCACCTTCGCTTCACTCCACGACGTGGACTCCCCATCTGCCCGTGTCTCTTTTGATTGGTACTTTTCAGTGAGAAAAGACCATTTGCGCAATGGGGCACAGATGGAAGGCTAATGTGAAGAGGTCATGCGCCATGATGACAGATTTGCCATTTGCCCTCAGATTGTTTTAGTGAATGAGCATGTAGGTTATTCCATACGACAGAGGTTAGGGGTTTCCCATAAATCAAAATCCATCAACTCTGTTTTACTTACACCTCCTCCCCTTTCTCCCTCTCTCTCTCTCGGGTTGTGTGGCACCACAGAGCAAAACACCGCAGTTCTTCCAGTCAGACTCTCCCCCTCAGACTCTTTACACTCGCCGCACGCCGCTCTTCGCCGTCCTCTTGCTCGAGTGAGCTGCCATGCGTCTTAGTTTCTCCTCCTCTTCCTCTCCGCTTGTCTTCCACCATTCCAGGGTCCTTTCATCATCAAGCCCAGCGCTTTCGCTTCCACGCCGGGGTTGCTGAACCCCTTGCAGGGGACTTCTGGGACTGGACGCAGCTGGTTGTGGCTTATCGGGTCTGACGAGACCTCAAAGGTGGACTCGCATCAGCGGTGTCATCCGAGAGACGTTCATGACAACTCATTGCATGTAAGAATCTGGAATTTTTTGCAATTTTGTGTGTGGAAGATTGTTTGAGTTTTCCAGCAGGAGAGCTTGTTGCTGCGTTTAGATGTTTGGCAATGCAGTGTTACTCTATTTGTGTTGTGGGTGACAGAAATCGGAACAGTTACTGTAACTTTTCAGGGATAAACATGACGTGTTGCTGTAAAAGATAAGTAGCCTTTCCTTTTTCGTTTTTCCTCACATTTTAGGTGGAGTCAACATTTTGCAGGATCTCATATGTCCTCACGCTCCAGTCAGGATGGGATGGCTGTTCCATCAGTTTAAGTTCTCCACGCCTCACATCACGCTCCTTCATTCCCTGCCTGTGACCTCCATATGAGATTCCACAACTGTGAGCAAAGCTGGCCCAGACGTTCAGCTTCACATCATCCTAAAAAGGAGCAGCTAGCCCGACGTCGGAGCAGCTCGAGTGGCTGCGGCGTTTGTCGGTGACCACAGCCATGCAGGTGTCTTTCGCGTGCACAGACCATGGGCTGAAGGCCCCGCGCAACGGAGAGCACAGCAAACAGAACACCACCAGCCCCAACACTACCAGCCAAGCCCGAGCCCGATTTCGCACCGTGGCCCTGATAGCTCGCAGCCTGGGTTCCTTCACCCATCGCTACCATCACAATCTCAAGGAGTCCACCGCCAAACTCACCGGGATGAAGTACCGGTAAGCTTTTCCATTCTTGTTCTCGAAACTGTGGAGTACTAAGTGGAATGAATGAGAACATGAGATGATGTGGCAAGGATGAGATGAATATGGAGATGAGCAACAGGCGTTCAGTGGGAGGGTGTGGGTGAGCGGCCACGTTGTCTGAGGAACAAGAAGATGATCTTTGAGCAGATTTACATTTTTTTTACCAACTGAATGTGAAGAAAATGATCAATTGGTTTATTACGTTTGTTTTATCCGCACACTTGTCCACATTTGCAACTGTTGAAAAGGTACTTGGCAGTCCCTCAATTGAGCAGTTGATTTACGTAATAATATAGTGCTAAGTGTAATGGGCTGAGTAAATAACACTTCTCTCAATGAGTGGGCTCTCAATTTTGAACATGGCTTGGCTTTTAACTTTCCACCATCTTTTGGGCCTAGTGAGTGGTTGGTAGTTTGTCACAAAATGACAAAAGAGGACGGCCAGAAAAAAATTGGGAACCAGCTGATGAAAAAGAAGCAATCAGCAAAACATAACAAAATGTGCGATAAGCTTCTCACTCAATCTCATCTCGTTTCCATAACGACATGGCAACTGCAGCCCACCGCCACCCCCAAGTACGATGATGATTCGTTCTGTTGAGACCAGTGATGGTTTGAGACCTCGACTGGGGCCAGAGTTTTTGTTAAAGGCCTGTTTGGTTGACAGGACTTTTGGTTTAATCCCACTCTGCCATATTGTCATATGGGGTGTTCCACAGGGGTCAACTTTGGGGCCCCTGTTGTTTTCAATCATTTTGGTGCCATCTTTAGAAAGCACGGTATTTTGTTCCACTGCTAACTAGTTGATAGTCAGACCTTCCTAGTATAGAAGATAAATCTATTTTCCCAAAACAGTAGTTAAGACAAATATGAGGGTGCAACAGTAGAGCGAAATGTGAGCACACAAGCAGCAACATCAAATGCTACCCATTTAGCCCCGCCTCTCAAAGGCACAAAAAAATCTCATCCCTATCCCTGAAAATCAAAAAAAGGTTCCATTTCTAAGAATATTTTCCCTGACAGACACGCTTGTAAGTGTTTTGTTGGTATTGACTTGCTACCTTCCATACATAAGCCAATAATGTACTTGCACTGGATGTGTGAGACACAGCGGGAGCATCCGAAGGCGTAGGAAGTCAAAGCAAAAGAAGATGCCGAGCATAAACTAATAATGCAACCACCTGCAGCGTTTATGGTTGTCAAGGCGACCCCAAAATAGTGCATCTCTAACTGCAGGGTCCTTCACGCGCAAACCTTCCGTGGCAGTTTGACCTTTTCTTACTCACAAAGTTAAAAACTGGCACAAACATGACGGCGCAGAGAACCTAGGCTAAACTGAGCTCCTACGCAAAATAAAAAAACTTCTCAATCAGTCAAGATGGATCACTTCAACATACTGCCTTGAAACCGATTACTACTTTCCTACTCGCCAGGTCTTTGGAGCCATATTGTGGCATCTTAAAACATTATAGAAAGGGCATAAAAACACAAATAAATAAATAGATGAATAAATAAATAAGTGAACGAATAAATAAATGAATAAATAAAATAAATTAAATAAATAAATTAAATAAATTAAATAAATTAAATAAATTAAATAAATTAAATATTAATTAACTGACTGGTGTTAGAACACTGAGCATTTGAGCTGCATTTATGTGAGCCTAGAGCAAACAAGCCTCTCCTAATACCGAAATGTCCTTGCTCTCGGTTAAATTAGCCAACACTTTCGACACATTTTGCGTTCTAATCGAAACACCGATTGTTTTACTCGAGCGTAATAGCTTTCGAGTAGAGTCAAGTCATCCTTTCTTTGTAGAAAACAGACTGTAATTATAAAGATAATTGGAAACCAAGAAAAAGATACGAAACATGGCGATGATGCTTTGAGAATATAATGATTTGGACTTGTGCACATTTCGTTGGTGGGAATTTATTATCTGTTGCTCATCCATTCAATAATTTTAAATGTATATACACATTAGGGGATTTTCTGACATACTTTCTGTGTGAAGGTAGGTGGGGGGTGGGGGGCTGAATCTGAAATTCACAACACAGTGAATCAAGCACTTTAGATCTGCCCACATGTTCTTCAATAAAGATTCAACCCACAGGCCACCAGCTCTGAAATGCGGGCTACTCACTGTGGAGAGCTTCGTAGCTTTTCCCACACACATCATTTTATCGTCTTTGTTAGAAAATTTTGAAGCGAGATGGTTTCAATATTTGTAAGCTCACACAGTCAACAGCTTGGATTTGAAATGATCCATTAATGCCTTTCTTCTTCAGACCTAAACCCTATTGAACATCTCCGGGGGCACCCTCAGACAAAAAAAAGCAGAGGTCTCTGCAATTCACCATGGAGCTCTATGATGTCATCAAAAGACTTCCAGTGTGAGGCTCTGGGAATGAAAGTGCTGAAAAATATGAGTAGTTACACAAAATATGATCATTTTGGATGCAATTTGGACATTTCCACTAGAGGTGTGCCCACTTTTGTTGCCAGCAATGAAATGTCCTTTTCGGGGACACGAAATGTAATCAAACTGTCTGATGGACTTCCAATTGTTGCAGTCTTGGAAGTGAACACAAAGAATGCTGTCACATTTCAAGCATGCGCACTGTGCACCAGCCTGTAGGCAGCCGCCTGTCATTCTCTGTTTGCCGTTCTTTGTCATATAGAATGGACTTGAGGTTGCCATTTGCAACCCCACGAGTCTGTTGCTTGTATCTGCCCTGTTTCCTTTTAGTTAGGTTTATTATCTATTCATTTCAAATAGCTCTATTTCCCCACAGCTTATTATCTGTTGCGATTGAAGAGATCTTTCTCCCTGCTGGTTTGTGATGCCCGTTAGGAAAACGAGTGGGAGCAGAAAAGGCGGGTGTTCGCTAATCCTTTTTCTGCCCATCAGTGTTTTGTCTGCAATGATTTATTTACCTGGCAAAAAGGTAATCATAAATTTGAGTAAGGAAACTGATAAAAAAAAAGGGGTTTTTTGCAAACACATTATACAGTAGGAGGCAATTTTTCCGAAGATTTAAGAGCAATAACTCAGCCAGATGTTGATTTATTAGCTCGATGTCGACGTTGGAATGGAATCATGTCGGAATAGAAGCTCCATACTGGATAGCGGCTGGCTGGCGGGATGCTCATAAGTGGTGACAGGTTTTGTGCGAGTGGGCGTCTTCAAGTGACTCATTTGTCATCTTTCTTCAAGGCTTCTTTGGGGCAGCATCCAACCATGAGAAACTGAGGCGCATTCATTAGCTTGAAAAGTTGTTGATGTCTTAAGTCTGCACAGTCAAGTTGGCCTCCAAATGTCCAAAAGTGCTTACGTTTTATCATTCATGGCATTGTGCTAGGTCCACACACTGCTTCTAACATTTCTTTCACAATAAAATTCCTAAATGTAAGAGATATTTGGCATGTTTACCTCCTTTGACTACATTTATTGAATGATTCATTCATGACATCTTAGAATTTACACATTTTCACAGTACAATTCCAAAATGATGAGATTTTTAAATATTTACATCCTCAGATACTTTTTTAGAAGTCACACACTGACACACACACACAAATCAGAGCACCCCGTTTATTATTGATCACAAAGAAAGGAGGCCTCACATCCAACTTTCCCATGCTATTTCCCAAACTTGCATTTGGGTCAGTCTCCTTGGTTTACTTTTAATGAGTCAGATCTTCTTATATTCCTCTCGTTTAATTTGAATTTTAATTTTGGATCATTTTCTAAATTTGCCAAATTAGCTTTTTTTTTTCCAATTTTTTTTCATAGCCCCAAAAAAATGAAAAATCTATTTTATTAAAAATGGTAAATATTTGTTTCTTTAAATTCAGCTTTGATGAGTGTGCAAAAACAAGTCCATCTTAATTTTTGCATTCTTGTGCTTCCTCTTCTTTTTGGCACTCTGATGGTAAATCATCTGCATCTCTTAGCTCATCTTTCTCGGAATTAATAGGAAATGACAGTGAAGCTCTGAACTGGAAGTGAAGCTAACCTCAGTGCTGAATAAAGCAATAATTGGCAATGGGAGATGGTTCAACTTGGAAGTCAAGGCAGACCGTGATAATGACATGACCCAATCAGTGCAACACAGATGCTCGACAAGTACTGTCACATGCAACAACTAGCATCCGGGAGCATTAAACACAAGTGACATTAGTCATATTCTGTTTCCCTCTGCAGGAATCTTGGGAAATCTGGTTTGCGTGTGTCCTGTTTGGGCCTGGGTGAGTACATTTAATTAGCGTTAGAGTGCACATGTAATGATTTCACAAGCAGTCAAGTGCAAATTTGACTTAAGGGAGAACAAGGCACAGGCACAGAAGTATTTTTTTTCTCCTCCCATTATCTTATCTCATGCATCATTCATACATATTGAATGTAAGACCATGCAAATGTGTTCCCAAGCTGTTATTTCCTTTTTAATATTTGATCGGTAGTAGTGCACAATTATTGCTCATCAAACATTTATCATATATATATATAGTATATAAATGTGTGTGTGTGCAAGCGCTACAACAGCATGTGTGTGCCTTGGCGCCAAAAAGGCAGCAGAGCAGCAATGAAATGCTCGCATGTTTTTCCACTACCACTGACCCAGAAACACATTTTTGGCAAAAATTCCGAAAATATGATTGGTCATCATATTGTGCAGTGATATTTGAAGGAATGTGGCCACAACACACCAAAACAGCAACACAGTAGTATTCCCAAAAAAAGTGTGATATTATTTGAAATGGAAACTCCATCTCCTCGGGAAATCAAATATTTACAGTACCCCAACTTAAGTCTTTTTTTTTTTTTTTTTTTTTGATCCAATGTATTTGTTTTGACTTGAAGTAGGATTGGCCCATGATTGGAACAAATATTCATCAAAATCATTTTGGACTGCTATTGAAATCATGATTAATAAAAAAATTTGATTTTTAAAACATAAACATTCCTCAACTTTAAATATAACTTGAAAGATGAACTAAAGAATTCATTTCTGACAAGCAAAATGATAATATATCATAATAATAACCATGAAAAGCAATAAATACAAAGCTAGTTGAATACGTGCATAAAAATTCCTATCATCGATATCATAAAACATATATATACTAAATTTGAGTAATTTCCCTTCTGAGGAATAAACGGAGTTGACCTCAAAGTCAGCATGTGGTTAATTTATGCAGATTCTTTTTTTGCCTCAGTCAAGTCTAAAAATAAACATGACATTCTAAGACATGCTGTAAAGCCCACCGGATTAAACATTTGGCTCCGATGGTTTGAGCATTTTTTGACATTGTTGTGTGACTCAACAGGCACATGGGTGACATTCGGGGGTCAGATCTCAGATGAGGTAAGACATCCTTTCAAGTTCCATCCTTCAGCAATTACGTATAAGCCACCAGCAGATGTTCTGACTCATTCATTATTCCACCCAAGTGTAGCGACTGAGCTCTTGTGACACCCAATTAAATGTCCGCCATTTGGCACATTTGTAAAATGACTTCATTGACAAAACACCAAAGACGTGAATGGATGCCTGTTGTTCTTGTGAACTCAATTGAACTGAGGAACGGATAGAGATTGTACGGTAACGGACAAAACTTGAAAATATGAATTATGCACAAACGCCGTCTATTGAGTTTAATTCATCTGCGCAGGGCTCCGATTAGCTGAAGGGCAAACGTAATCAGCATGCAGCCTACAGACTTGATGATTAGTTCAATTCCCGAGGGAATTTCACGGCCCGTCTTTTTGAAGTTTCTAGCCGAGTGGGTGGTTGCAAAATACCCATGTGTATGCGCATTCAAGTTCATAAGGGGAACCCATCGTTGTGTGTGTGTCAGGTGGCCGAGCAGCTGATGACCATTGCGTATGAGAGCGGGGTCAACCTGTTTGACACTGCAGAGGTGTATTCAGGCGGGAAGTGAGTGATTGTTTTTTTTTTTTTTGGTACGATTTAGCGATAAACCAGATTTTATTCATCTCACAATGTATTCCTAACCATTATGATCATGTTTTTTTTCTGACTCTGTAAATAATGAGCAGGAATAATATTGTGATTTTGATGTTATATATTTAGCGCTCTCGATATTAGATAAGAGTCGAACGCTGAAATAAATGGCTTGGATCTAATCATCCTTTCTATCTTTTGTGCCCCGTGGTGTTTGGTTTGTTTACAGAGCAGAGATAATCTTGGGAAACATCATCAGGAAAAAATGCTGGAGGTAATGTATATGCCGCGAAGTCGTACGCATTCCCAATCCATTTTGTAAATTAACATCTGCGTGGAATGGGTTGTTTACATTGTTTGCTATTGCAATCTGGCCTTTCTTTGACACAGCCAGGAATGGCGTTCCCATGCTGCCAAGTTACCATTTGTCATCTTCGTTACTCATTCCAATGCCTCGTTAGAGAACATGAGGTTTTAATCCAAGAGGATTAATTACACGTTTAACAAATATTGTGTTGTGTTACTCATTCCTCAATTTTACGTTTACAATTGTTACATTTTATTTCATCTGTTTTTATAACCTGTAATATGTTCTTTGTTTTTTCCTCTTGAATAGAGCACAAGCAAAATTACATTTAGACTAAAATACTGTTAAAGAATTCCATAAAAGAGGTTATAAAATTATGAATCATTAATTATTAACCATTTAGAAGAAAAAGTTATATTGTCACTCATATTGCTTTATTCTTCTAGCCTACGTTTATGGTTGGTTATGTTCTTGACAAGCAGAAATGGTGGAATCCAAATTTGAGAGAATAACATTCAAATCAATTGGTCATGGTTTTTAAAAGTGTCTTTGTCTTCCCTTAGGCGATCCAGTCTGGTGATCACCACAAAACTCTACTGGGGAGGAAAGTAAGTGTGCGTGTGTACACGTGAGAGCATGATGGCAAAATGTTGTTGTTGTTTTTTTTTTTTAAACCCACAAGTAACATAAATTGCCCTCACTTCTTCTTTCTATTGTTTGTCTTGTTTGCTTTTGCTGCAATCTGTGCTCAACCTGTATTCGTCACATTTTTCTTCTTTCCATCACATTATCTAAGGCAGGTCATCACACTATACAACTGCAGCAAGTGGGTCGGTCAAATTAAAAATAATAGCACGGCGGCACCTTGAGATATAAATACCCCGGATAAGGAGATTTTGGATATAGGCTGCTGCCAATGATTTTAACTCACTTCCCGACAAGCAGCTGTTTGCTAACAATGCTTAAAAAAGAAGCTTCAAGCTGTTTATTGACATTTGAAGGTGGTTGTCAAACTAAACAAAACCTAAACAATTACTTATTTAATCAAGCCGCATAACTCATGACAGTCGAAAAAATAATTGGAAATGCCATATATGGGCTAACAATTGACTGCGTAAATTCTTTATCTTCTGTAAAGAATGGCTAACAGCTTAATGAGAGGATGACCTGGGCGAATTAACAAATTAAACTCATAAAATAGCTCAAGGCTCCGCTGTGGAATATATTATAAAAACGAGCCACTTAACACCCGTTGTACTCTGTATAGCTTTTTTTTCTTTTGATTGAACTCTTGCGTTCAAAAGTTAAATGAGCCACGGATGCTTGCAATTATCATGACATATTATGCTTGGACTACACAATTATTACCCAATGCCAACTAAAAGAAAAATAAATGGTAGTAATATGCACTTATAGAAAGTATAAAGCTCTCCAACAGGATAGAGAAGCATTTAGGTTCTCCCTGCAGAGTAGCTGCATACAGAAATTGAACGTGCATATCGAATTTCAATTACAGTGAAAAGCAGGTTGGAATGCTAATGTTGTTTTCAGTGTCGCCGTAAAATCAACACTGCAAGGCGGTTTGTCTTAAGGTTGACTTACTAAACTTGTGTTTTTCTTTCTCCACATTTGTCGGCTTTCATCTGCTTCATTATTTTATTTACGGAGAATATAAAAAGTCTACACACCCCTGTTCAAATGACAATTTTTGTGACATAACACTAATAGAAATTAAATAAAAGAATAAATAAATTAAAATAAAAGAAATTATTATGACCCATCACACTTAAAGTGGCCGATTTAACCTAAATCAAGTTTGGTTGTTTCTAGTCAACTTTTCTTGACATTTATTTTTTACGATCAGAAGCCTCGAGGATTTTTGCTGGCACTGACTGCTGTTTCAAACTATCCATAATTTTTTACAGTTTTTCCAAGAGCCCACAACAACCCCGAAGCATGAACAAGGCCAACTACCATGCTTCACTTAAGTCATGTTTGCGCCAAACATCCTTTAGCAAAAAAAAGTTCAAACTTTGTTTACTTGAACCATAACATAATATTTTTGAAATGAATCATCTTAGTCTCATTTTTTTTCCTCTGCAAAAAAATGTTTAACAGGGGTGTGTAGACTTTTGATGTCCACTAAATGGTCATGTTTGTGTTTTCACGTATTTCTTTGCCTCATTTTCTAGGGCTGAGACAGAGAGAGGCCTCAACAGAAAACACATCATTGAAGGTGACAGATGTTCTCTCCTCTTGATTTGTCCTTCACGACACCCCATTACTCTGATCCCTGTTGGCCTTTCCTGATTTTCCTTTTTTCTCTGCCTAACTCACCTCATCTGTCTTTCTGTACACTTTTGCAAGTTCCAACCTCCCTGACGTCTGTCCTGTCTGTTCTGAGATATTTATAGGAAACAATGACTGCATCCTGCAGTTTGCAACAGCTGTCTGAGTGAGAACAGTGTGATGAAACAATAAATTAATTATTAATTAATTAGGGGAATTTAATGGCATCTGCTGTTCAATTTGTCAAGGAAGTGGATTTTTTTTTATTTTAAATTACTACTATTAGTTTGTAGATAATTAATTAATTGGACATGAATGGATATTACATATTATATTCATGTAATCTTGTCTTGTTATGAGTTTGAAATTCGGACATACTAGAGAAAAAAATATTGGCAAATTTGAAATGTGTGCAAAAACATTTCTCAGAAAGTTACTTGGCACTCTGATTTGAAAAATATAGAATAGAATAGATCTTTATTGTCATTGTCACACATGTACAACAAAATTTAAAAAGTGCCAACCGATCAGTGCAAAGATAAAAAATAAGATAAATACAACAAATAGAATAAAAAGTTAAAAAATACAAGTTAAAAAATATAGTAAATATAGTGCCAGTCTCAGTATGTATCTACAAATGCAAATCTGCTGATACATTACTTTTATTGGGCCACATAAAGTGTGTGCAGGTGAAAAATGAAGTGTCATGCTAAGTGGAGGCATTTTCTATTCAATACATCTGAAACAACTTCAGGATGTGATGGACTGTTTTGTTCCTCTGGTACTCATTAACCCATGATTGCAATGTTTTCAACTTCACTTTCGCATACATTCCCAATCCTCCTCCTAACATGCCTTCCAGCCCACTGCGCATTGCACCTCTCGCAGTGACTCAGCTCTGACTCCCGTGATTAGCATTCACAGCAGCTACTCCAACTTTCTCCTTCAAACAAGTGAGAGTTTCTGTGTACGAAGCACGGAGGACATTCAAGCGGCATTGTTGAGGGCATCTTGGGGTGGATATACCAGTGACAGTCTGAAACCTAATCTAGATATCTTAAAGCAGCAAAGACCCCAAGGAACATGTTGATTAGGATATTATGCAGAGGTGCACAAATGATACTATTTATAGTCACTGAGGAGATTTAGGGGTGGGCGAGAAATATGTTCTTCCTGGGAGGAGGGCATAAGAGAAAATAATTGACAAGTATTGGTATGGACCTCCTAAATTTGAATGCTTCTTTATTTATCAGGAAATATTGTCTTGGAAAATGTATATTATATGTTTAGCTGTGTTTTTTTTAAATACTTTTTTGGCTCTGGTGAATAACATTTATTTATTTGTTTTTAATTTATTTAATATTTTTTTCTTCTTAATTTTTTATTTATTTATTTATTTTACCAGGGGGCCACTCAATGTGTGGTCGGGAGCCACAAACAGCCCCCGGGCCGCATGTTGACTATCCCTGCCTTGGGTGGTTGATCAATTAAGCACCAAATTGAGTTTTGCCCTGTGACTCAATGCTTTTAATGAGGAGCACAAATGAGCAGTGCTTTAAGATAAGTCTTTCTTGGCATCTTCTCTGAAATTTAGCCCAGAGGAGACAATGATTCCTTGACTAGGTCATCTTCTCAAAAGACACTTTTGTGGAATTCAAATCTATTATTCATAGGAGACACCAGAATCTTTGTTGTTCAACATCGTGGTCCAAAAATAGCCTCCCCATCACAGCTACTTAAAATAATCTACACTACAGAGGATGGTGCTCACTGTGATGGTGCAGGCTCAGATTAGGATTCATGTTTTGGGTGTTTTAGATTTGGGGAATGTACAATGGAGAGTGACGGTGAAATCTCCATTGGGATTAGTGGCTGCCGAGGAAGCCTGCGGCTCTAATCTGCCTCGAACGCTCAAACGGTGGAAACCGCAGATGCCGTTCGCCGTGACTATCTATTAATTTACTGCCCTCATTTGTGACAGCTTTTCATCTTCCATCTGTTCTTGTTTGCGTGTGAAATGGGACATACGTTGAATAGTCTCCTGATATCTTCTATAGTCTATCCTGCTGTGCTTTATTTAGGAATAAGGAATATTAGTGAGCCCTTTATTTGAACAATTACTGATTTTTTTTTCCATACATAAAATTTTTCGGTCACCTAAATTTTGCTGTTTCCATCAAAACACTGTTTTATACAAATATTATTTATATGAAGTTTTCCACACACAAATTATTGAATTTGCTCAATTTCATTTTGTCAAGTGGTTGCAGAAAATAAAATCATCTGGATGCAGATACAATTTATGAGTAGACTAACTACACAAATTCAATTGTTTACTTTTTATGTCAAATATCGTATTTGTATAAAACTGTGTTTTGATGGAAACGGCAACATTTAGGTGACCCCAAAATTTTAGTTTTAGTTGTATGTATATGAAAATGTATCTTCACTATGTCTGTGTTCTCACTCCAGGTTTAAAAGGCTCTCTTCAGAGGATGCAACTAGAGTACGTGGATGTGGTTTTTGCCAACCGACCAGACAACAACACCCCCATGGAGGGTAAGTGCTTGCCGGGTTGGAGTGAGTTCAGTCGGCAGTTGGTCGAGGCTCAGGGCGGGGACAATGTGCATTGTCCTGCAACTTGAGAAGGTGAGAAAATATTAGAAGAGCCTCACCAGATCTGTGGTCTGACAGGATTAGCATTTGAGTGGCGCATTGCTATCTCTGTCACACATCCACGCATCTCCACTAATCGGACCAGTTCGCTTCGACTCTCGTCCTCTATTTTTGCCCACGGGTGTCACTCTCTTTCGGTCTCGGTGGGATCAGCACTTTCCACAGGGTCTCCGAGCCCTCCCTGTTCTTCAGAAGCAGGATTATCTGGTCCCCTTGGGGGAAGCTGGTGTATTTTTGGGTCAGACTCTCAAGTGTTGTATTCCTCCAACGCTCGGTGGTGCCTTCACCATTCTACCATCCCTTCCTTTGCTTTACCTCATCAATGTTGGTACCTATTCTGCATTATTTGTTGAAAAACTCACCTGATGTGCTCAGGCCAGAGCCCCGTCTAATATACATATATTCCCTTGGCGCCATCTTGTGGCAACTTTGTGCCAGGGACTTCTCCTGTGCTTTACCTCACCTATTCTGCGTTATTTGTTGAAAAACTCACCTGTTGCATTGTTTATATGCTCAGGCCAGAGCCCCGTCTAATAGAAATAGATTCCTTTGGCGCCATCTTGTGGCAGCTTTGTGCCAGGGACTTCTCTTCAATTGAATTTTGTCAGGCTTTACAAAGGTGCTGTTTGGGTTTGTATTTGCTTCTGTGACTTTGAGTGTCCCTGACTCTGTGCCAGGCAACTCATGTTCCTCAAGGCAGCAAAAAGTGATGTAATGGGGGCAAAGTCTTTGTTTGTTACAATCGGCGCCTTTCTTCTCTCATCACTCTCTTTTTTTTTTTTTTTTTTTTTTGTTCTTTACCCTTGGTTGATCCTTGATCTAGCTTTCAGGACAACAAAGACAATCACTGCTCTGATCCAACAAGCTTGACAGGCTCCATCTTCTTTTTTTAAGGCACTTTATAGTTGCACCTTTCGCTGTGAGTAATGGCATGGTATAAAACCGCTTTTTAAAAGTGGCTTTTCAATCATTTTGTGAAGCAAGAAACCATAAAGTACTCTCGTTACGGTATCATTGATGGGACAGCACCTGAGGGAGAATGAAAACAAAAAGCATGCATCAATGTCCAGCTCGTTCTGTTGTTTTAATAGACTGTCTAGCCTGCAGTCAGACTCCTCGTCATTTTTATTTGACGGACCCAAGTGCCAGAACATTGAACTCATTCAATTAACTTAATGTGAGATTATGCCAGAGAGAGGCAGATGAAGAGACTGGTAATGAATAAAATCCATTATAAATCATCTGCATTCGCAAATCAATCTGCTCTGCCCTGAGATTTCGCTGGGGATTCCTTTTCTCAAATCCATTATAATAGTATTCAAAGACTATTTCGCGTCACGACTAATCACATATCTTCGGAGTGGTCCAGGATTTTTAAATTAGTCATCATGAATTTTCACACTTTAAATGTACTCTAGATACGCCATGATTATTCATCGCTGGAATCTTTTTCACATTTCATATTGTCATCGCCAGTCATTCTTTTTTTCCCCCCCAATTATTATTATTATTATTATTTTGATTAGGAACAATCAAGAAACATTCTTGGAAATAATCTTGACTACACTTAAAGGTAATTTTAAAAAAGTATATATTTACTGTATATATAATATATAAATAATCTTGAAAAAAAAAAAAATATATATATATATATATATATCCTATAAATAAAGAGATACTGTATAATGGCAATTAGGGGTGTGTGTATACTTTTACTATACATTAACTAAATTAAGTATTGCATCTTATTTTTCCAAAAATATCGAGCTACTTTTTGGAAAAGCTTTGTATCATCAGTTTGAGTCCATAATTCGGTTGTCACATGTTCAAAATATCACCCACAATGTTCTTGTGTGATGATGACTGCTGGATATCTCACCCAAAAGCTGCAAGGACATCTGTTGTTGGAGACATCATTATGAACCTGTTGGAGGGATCCGTAGATATGTTTGCGATCCAAGTTACATTTTTTAGTTTGCGCCATTTGTTATACATAGAAAGGATATTCGATGAACAGGTTTTACAATTTTCCGGCTCTATCACTCCCCATGTTTTGGGAGCTGTTATTCGTCCTCCCACCTGCTTCACCCACTCACACAGACTGGCACGCACACATTGAAGATAGACTCGTTGTCGCTCGCTGAGGCACATGATGGCCCAGAGGGAGAACTTCTGATGAAAAGAAAAAGAACCACTTTTTTTTTTTTTTTTTAATCATACCCTGCTGTGTTCTCTTCTCATACCGATTTTCAGTACTTGCATCCAATTGCCACAATGGCAGATGGTTTATTAGTACATTTAAAGGTCGATTAGAGACAAAAGCAATATCATATATATTTAACTCCCCTTGGCTCTTTTGTTGTCTTCACTAAATAGTTACTTTGTGTGCACAATAAAGAAACAATTTATATTTAACATAATGTCCCTTTTACATGTGCATGTAGAGATCGTGAGAGCCATGAGTCATGTGATCAACCAGGGCATGTCCATGTACTGGGGAACATCACGGTGGTCTGCCATGGAGATCATGGTGAGTTTTTTGGCGCAAAAGCAATTTTAGTATAATGTAACAAAAAAAAATTGCACATGCATAGGATTATTATTATTACTATTTAATTCCTTTCTGTTTTATTTAGGAGGCTTACTCAGTGGCCAGGCAATTCAATCTCATTCCACCAGTCTGTGAACAGGCCGAGTATCATTTTTTCCAGAGGGAAAAAGTGGAAACACAGCTGCCGGAGCTCTACCATAAAATCGGTAGATTTGACTTTCATTATCTTCCCTTGAAATCCTTCGTATTTTTCACCTCGACCTATTTATTGTTTCATCACAGGTGTTGGTGTGGTCTCATGGTCCCCTTTGGCCTGCGGCATCATCACTGGCAAATATGACAATGGGGTGCCCGAGTCCTCCAGGGCCTCCATGAAGGTACAAGTTGAACTTCATTTTGACCACCAGCCTTGTTCCCAAACAGCGGGTACAAGCATCTAATGCCGTTTAGTTATCCTAATCTTTTTTTTTTTTTTTTTAAATCTCATTTCAAGCCATACCAGTGGTTAAGGGAGAAAATAATGAGTGAGGATGGAAGAAAACAGCAAGCCAAGCTGAAAGAGTTGGCTCATATAGCGGAGAAGCTTGGTTGTACGTTACCCCAACTTGCTATCGGTGAGAGACTTCATTATTTTTAAGAACTCTAAACTTTATCTCCCAAAATTGCAATCCCTGCAATCTTTGTGTTTGCAAAATCAAAAGTCTCCCGCTGCTTTGATTTCACTCACATGATTTAATCAAGTTGATCCATCTGTTCTTTTCAGCATGGTGTCTGAGGAATGAAGGTGTGAGCTCAGTACTGTTGGGCTCCTCCAATCCAAACCAGTTAACAGAGAATCTCGGAGCCATTCAGGTTGATTTAAAATCTCTATTAATTCCAGTGGAATCTTCAAAATTCAAAAACCATTCAATTCAAAATATTTTTTCCAGGCAAGTGTTGTCAGTGTTTGATCACATATTAAAGCAATGCTGTGTGAACTCTAGGTGATTCCAAAGATGACAGCGGGCATCGCCTCAGAAGTGGATCACATACTGGGGAATCGCCCACACAGCAAAAAAGACTACCACCATTAGGACAACCTGACAGTCTCTGGAAAGTGTATCAAAGATCACACATACAGCCATGGCGCAAGAACTAGTGCCCAACTTTGCTTGTGTGGCCCTGTGTGTGACTGTGTAAGATGTTCTGCTTGGTTCCTCAGCCACTTGTTATCATAAAATGAGATCCTCAGCAAAGAATGCATGCTTACGTACAACCATGGCAGCGGGCAGATGTGACGGAGAAGATCCAACGTGATCATTACCCTTCTGTTCCCAATCTATGTACACAAAGTCAGAGAATAATGCAATAAATTCTGTATGATGTGAAGAAATTCAAGCATCATCATCGCTGTGCAGTGAATACCTTAACGTTAAATTGCATTTGTTTTTTTAAGACAGAATTTTGCCTCGCTAAATGTTTAGGAGGTGTCGGCAACATGTAACCTGTGTAATTGAGCCTGGCCTCAGCAGAATGGATGCTACGTTGCGTTTTATTTTTTTTTTTGCATCTCAAGCTGAAGTGTCAGTGTGATAAATTGCCCCTGTATAGGATGAACTGAGCTCAGCTAATATATTTTCCAAAACAACTGTGCTGTTACTGATTGTAATGTGTTTTAAACAGTTTCAACCATCCTCCAAAAATGTTGTTTTACCTTAACATGTTTTTATTTCAACTCTTGTGGTTAAACATTGTCAGGGTTGTCATGATGATGAATCGGAGAGGGAAGCTTTTAAAGCCATATAGGCCCTAGCTAATGAAAACACATCATACACACACACTGCACTCCAAGCAGTTTGTTCCAGAAGCCATTTTACTAAATGGGTCTTTGTTTTGCTCTGTTCATGTGTATTTTTGGCGTGGTTCATCAGCGTTGTACATAGAAATAAAGAGATTATAACTAACTTGTGCTATTTCTTTTTAAAAGGGACAAAATTGTTTATGATGGAAACTACTGATCTGACCCCTAACAGAAACAGCCGATAAAAGATTGTTTTATGATCAATTTTATTTATTTACAGGACTTCTTTATACGGCTATATTTGTTTTTTTAAAGTTTATTCAATAAAGATGAAATTTGAATGGGCAGTGGCGGTTCCAACATAAAAACAAAGGCGGGGCTTCTGCTTAGTTGATCCAATAAGCGTTTCCTGTTTCAAAACGTGACATTTGATTGGCTCCAAGACACTTCCGTATAGTTCATCTGTCCAGATGGTGGTCAAGCCCGCGAGATACAAAAATTGAAAAAGAAAAAAAATTGTAGTGAGCTTAAGAATACGATGTTTTGATTCAAAAATTTCCCGTGCGTGGCTTCGACGTCTGAAAAAAAAAAAGACCGGTTCCGTATTCTGCTGTCCGAAACACAACTTTATAGTGCGATTAATAGACAGCATGCTAACCTAGCTAAGCTAATAACACAGGGGAGTTAGCGTTTCCTTGTCGACTGTCGTCAACAAACCACGGAGTCCGTTGTAGAGCATCTGATTTGATTAGGTAAGTCTAACACCAAACGTAAACATTTATTCATGTTCAAAAATGAAATTCAGTCTTTCCAAGTTAGTCATTCAGTTCTCTCGGGTCCCTTATTGCAGCTGGAGAAGCCACAACAACAATGTCGCTTGCCACGCAGTCCTGTTTAGAAGCCACACGTCGCTTCGTGGAAAAAGGAGCAACTATTTGCGTCGTACCCGATCTCTCCTCAGACCTGCTGGAAAACGAGTTCGACTTGAACAGGTCCTACCCCTGTGCGCAAAGACCACTACAGATAAGAAACATGTTGGAATTGCAGCGACGTTACTATTGCGGCTCGTCCCCAGGTAAGAGATCACCTGAGATGACCTACATTTTCAAATTCAATTTCTGCTTCCATGAAATTGTTTTAATTCACTCCCAATATTCTATCCTCTTAATTTCTTAATGTATCTCTTGGCTGCTTTGATTTTTGTACATGTTGATGTTCCATTTTTGTAACATTTTGTGACCTTTGTGCTTCAATAACAGCTAAAAAGCCCCAATCGTCCTGCGTGCATTCTGATTCGGACAAATCTTTTGACGCCTTACCACGCTCCCCAACAATGCCAGAGACAGAAGATAACCTTTATGGCGAGCTTGCCGCAACAGATTTTGGGATGCCTGTCTTTCCATTGGCACTCAATCCAGACAAAGTGCTTCTGACTGTAGATCACAAAAGTAGAGAGGTACCGTTCTCACAGTGACTCCCAAATTCTGCTGTCGTACATTTGTAAGACTTTATTTATCCATTTATTTCAAGATTTTATCAGCCAATGAACAGGCTTACAGACTGTTTGAGTGCACCCCGGAGGAGTTGAATGGAAAAAACTTGATGTGCATTTTGAAGAAAACCACTCAAGTCTTGGAAGAAGCATTGCCTGAGGACTGTCTGCTAATGGATGGCAGTGTGGCATCTGTATCTGGGAAAGTGGTATGTTGCCCACTGCCGACCCATCCTAGCATCTTGACCTTAACCACAGCCGACTACTTGTCTTCTATGATTATTATGATACCTGAAATCTGTTTTGGTGGCGAAATGAATCATCTCCATTGTCTTGCTCTTCTCGCAGGTTGATGTTGTGACAATGTCTGGCGACATGCCAATGTTGGTGTGTACCCAACGAGTGTCACAGAATGAAGACCATCTCCTTGTCAAGATGGTGAAAGTGGAACGGATTTCCGCTACTCTGACTTTTTCTCAAGATGTAAGTGAATTTGATTATTAGGTTTGCCACTGCTCCGATTAAAAAAAAAAAAAAAAAAAAATTATATATATATATAAAAAAACATTTTTTTTTCCATCCTCCTTCAGGGCAATATTCTTACCTGTGACTCAGCATTTGCTCATCTCCATGGATACCACCATCCCGAAGACTTAAAAGGACTTTCTGTTATGGAGCTAATCCCCTCTTTACAAATCCCCCTGCACTGTCAGGCATTGCCCAAAGTAAGCACACTTAACTTCAACACTGGAAAGGAAAGCTGTGCTAATATTTGGATGTTAGATCAGACTTTTTTTTTTTGCTTTCTTGCTCCCCCATAGACGCTGAGGGTTCAGAGAGTGTGTGGTAAAGGTAGAGAGGGTGCATTAGTGCCGCTCTGTGTAAAGCTTCAGGGGGCGGTACAGTGCGCAAGACCCCAGCAACAACGCAGTGGGATGAGCCTCGCATGCTCCACACAGAGCCTTTGCAGAGAAGATGCATACAAAGCAGAAGACTTGCAACCTGAAAATTGTCAGCAGTCTGGTATATTGTTCACAATCATCTTTTACTGTCGGTGCACGTTGCTGCTTAAGCATTATGCATAAAGAATATCCAACAAATTGGTCAGTCAGATATCTGAGTCAACTTTCAAGTAATGATGCTCAACGTTTGAGGTGATATGGGAATAAAAGTAGTTGAAATTTAATGCACAAAATATTCCGAATAATTGATATTGTGCACTCCTTGAAAGTTTTGACTTGTCTTGCATTTTTTAATTTTTTTTTATAGGAGTTGACACAGGCACCAAGGGAGACAGCAGGGTCCTTTCCCCCAGCCCCACCCTGGAATACAATGGAACCATCTGGGCCTTTGCCCCAGTGAGCAGCCTCCTCCTCCTGCAAGCTGACGGCTCAATCTGCAGCATCCACAATCAACAGGCTCTCAGTCTGTTTGGCTACAGCAAAAACCAGTTGCTAGGAAAGGTTGGCCAATGAGAGCGGATGCGGTATCTTTTGTTAAGCCTCGTTTGTCACCACTGCGCTCGCTCTGTCGTCAACAGTGTGTCACTTTCCTCATACCCAATTTCTATGGATGGATGTCCGATTCGGTCAGAAAGATCAGTCCTTTCCCCGAGTCTCAAACGGAGGCTGTCAAAAGTATAGCCAAATCTGGTGAGCATGTCACGCACACATCTCTTTGAATTTTAAAAATATATAAGGGTGGGCAAATTGGTCCGCATACATCCCCACTAAAGAGCCCTTTCGTTTGTTCTCCGCAGTTGTTTTTCCCTGAAATAAATTTATTAATTTTTTTGGTCCACTAACAAAACATGATTATCTGGCGCGTCTGTCTTTTCGTAAAACAAAAAAAAAAATCTATATTAAATGTTTGTATTTTTTTTTTAACTCATTCCGTCGACGTCAGTTATCGACCCATCCTCGCTGGTGGCTGGAGACATGGCCATGGTGCAGGAGGCCTGCCGAGGAAGATCTTCCACGGGGAGAGGCCGAATCTTTACCGGGAACTGCACCAGGCTTGACAAACGAGGAAGCGCTCTGTCCACGCTGACTTCTCCTGCTGTCTCTTCCACTCGTGTGTTTAAGTAAGTCGATTAGACACCAATCAGTTAGTGAAGTAGCCTGCTTTTGAACATTTTTTTTTAGTTTAATTAGTAATAGACAACAGTGCGTTGTGATTTTTGTAGACGTTTCGGTTTGATCAGTAATTGAGCATAGGAGTGCAAAAACTCCTTTTTGTTGCAAACTGAACATGCCTTCAAAAGCAATACGTCACTTGCGCCATCTGGTGGACAAAAGTCGAGTCCAATTTATTTATATAGCCTTGAATTAAAAAGTGTCAAATGGCTTCACAGGCCTATAGTTAACAAATATTCATGTTCTAACAAGAGGGTAAGGAACAACTCAAAAACACCCTATGGAAGGAAAAAAGAAGAAACTTTGAGAAGGGATGACCAGGCTGCAATGAATACTGAGTGGGCAACATGATGTAGACCTATACAACTAGAACACCTGGGAGTCCATTTAATAATAATTTTTATAAAAGCACAGCAGGAAGACACCGCTAGAGAATGACAGTTACTGTGATGTGAGATGTTACCCGTTCTTTCGACAGTGCTAATGACACAGAAGAGCTGTTGAAGCAGGCAGCCCAGGTGGTTGCTGCAACTAGCCGCTCTTCAGAGATGGGCGATACCACTGAGGCTCTCCTGAAGACTTTTGCCTGGGTGGAGCATCCAGAGGGAGACACCACCTGCATGGTTTCCACAGAGCAACCAAGAGCTAAGCATGAAGAACTGATCCTGGAAAATGACATCATTGCCGGTATTAGCTAACATCCTGCTTTGCTCCTTATAATCACCGCTACACTAACAAAATGCAAATTATAGATGAATTTTTTTTTTCTTTCCCCATTCCCCATCGTCTTCAGGCAGTCCCACTCAGAACGGACATGCTTTTGGAAGTGGGGGTGTCAAGACTCTTGGTGTGGCCAATAACAAACGTTCATCTACGTCCGTCCTGCAAGACTCCAGCTTTGAAGTCATTTCAATGGGGAGCAGGTATGGATCTCACATTCACTACAGATATTTTTTTTTTTATTATTATTTTTTTGTGATCGACTTGCTCCTGTTTATCAGGTCTTCGTCCGGCTTTTGCGAAAAGCTTGCTGGCCACGGTGGCTCTGATCCATGCCGGGCAGATATGAGCTGTTTCCTGGACATCAACAGCAACGGCGACCTGGTGACCCGAGCGCTGGCCGACTTGGATCTGAGCAGTGCTGTGCTTATCAGCCTCCAAGGGGCCAATGAGGAAAACCAACACTCCATGACTTCTTGTGACACAGACGACCTTCTGCGCACACCCTCTCCTTGCGAGTTAGACCCGGACGATCGCCCCACCAACGCCAATAAGGAGACCAAGAATCGCTCCACTGAAGAGCAGTTGGAGAACCAGGCTGGGCCAGATCAGTGGCACGCTCTCTCATGCGTTCACAAAGAAAGCGGCCAGGAATACTGCTTGAACGGTAATAATGGTGAGGTTCCATCAACAAAGGACCATCCTGCCACGTCCACACCAAAGAAACAGAAAAGGCAAGAGGGTGCCCTCAAGTCAGATGCCCCGCCAATACTGGAGGGACGATTTGAAGGAACTGCTTACCACAGAGATGGCACAAGAGTGGGTAAGTCTGCATTCGACTCAATTCAATGAACGCCTAATGGTTAATAATCTCTCTCAGAGGTGCAGTGTGACGTGGTGAGAGCTGACCTCGCCGATGGAAAGCAAATGTTCTGCGTGTGGATGAGCAAGCCAGGCCAGCATTGGTCAATGTCGCAAAGCCTGCTCGACAAATCAGCAGCCAGTCTCGGACAGGTCAGTTGGGAGGAAAACCAAACAAAACCACAATTCAAGTAATGAATCTGTATGATTTTATTGCTGCAGAGGATTGGAGAGGCGTGTCACGGTGAGGCTCTGCGTTCCACCCTGGACCTCGAACACTCTCGGGCATGCGATGGGCAGTTTGAAGAAGAGTACAAGCCCATCAAAGCTGTCGGTAAAGGAGCCTTCGGTTTTGTCTGGAAGGCAATCAGGCGCTGTGATGGACAAGAAGTAAGAATTTACACATACCTTCATACCTTCAAGTCAATAGTCCATGTACTTGAATATGTGATAGCGGTTTAAAAATAGATTATTTGTATTTGCAGACTGTAGTGAAGTTCATCAGCAAGGCACGGATTGTGAACGACTGCTGGGTGGATGACCCCATGTTGGGTCGGGTCAGCCAGGAGATCGCCATCCTGACTCGAGTACAACACCACAACATCGTCAAGGTAACCGCATCAGCCTCCGGTTTCACGTGACACACAATGAGCATTAAATGAGAAGAATAGAAAAAGCAGGTCTTTTCAACGGGGATGGCAACTCGAAGGCTCTGTCGATGTTGGTGTGTTTTTGCGCCACCAGGTTCTGGAGGTGTTTGAGAACGGCAGTTACTTCCAGATGGTGATGGAGAAACACGGGGACGGTTTGGACCTCTTTGAATTCATCGACATGCAGCCTCGGCTGGACGAGCCCTTGGCCAGCTACATCTTTAGACAAGTCCGTACAGAGCGAGCGAGCGACTCATCGATAACGCCAAGTTATTGAACCACACATTTTGTCTTTTACTCGGCAGTTGGTGGCGGCGGTCTTCTACCTGAGGACAAACAACATCCTCCACCGAGACATTAAAGACGAGAACATCGTTATTGACAAATGTTTCCACATTCGCCTCATCGACTTTGGCTCTGCAGCAATGATGGCTCCAGGGAAGCTCTTTTACACTTTCTGTGGCACGCTGGAGTACTGCTCCCCGGAAGTACTTCGAGGGAATCCGTACGTATATTTTTGTTTTGTAACCACCACATTGTACATTTACAGAGAGGCTTTTGTCTGTCGTGGCTCTCGCAGAGCATTTCTGCGAGAGCTTGGCTTCCACTCCTTTACGACTTTCACGGGCAATAAACTTTGACGATTGGGCTTTTAAATTACACGCATACAACAATCATAAAGTTATTTAAAACCTTTGCTAGACATGAATGAAGTGATGAATGCGCGTTTGCTGCGTTCTCATGTTGACACAACCCAGTTCCTGTAAGCGGGTGGTTAATGTGTAGCGATGTTTGTTTTTGTGTAGCTATAAGGGTCCCGAGTTGGAGATGTGGTCTCTGGGGGTTTTGCTCTACACGCTGCTCTTCAGCGAGAATCCCTTCTGTGGAGTGGCTGAGATTCTGGATGCCAAACTTAAGCCCCCTTTTCCACTCTCCTCAGGTATTTACATACTAAATACCTTTTTAATTTTGTACCATGGCCAAGCACATAACTCACTCGTTTCTCAAATCCACTTGCACCGTTGAAATGAATGCAAACGCCATTTTTTGCTGTTACCAAGTCTGTCGTATATGTTCCAGAACTCAACAGTGTGTTACATGGGCTGCTGGACCCTGAGCCCACCCAAAGGATGACCCTGGACCAGCTGCTTCTGCATTCCTGGGTCAGCCAGTCCATTTCGCTGTCCGAGTACACCTGGACGGAGGTGTTCCCTTCTGCTCAAAGCAATTGTGAGTACTTTAAGGCTCCATCAAAATCTGGGCAACAGCAGCACATAGGCCCAAATTTGTTAGATTTACACTTTTAGGAATAGTGTAATGGTCTTGACTAATTATCTGCGTTCCTTTTTTAATAGGCTCACTGCAGCGCCATGAGTCAATTCCCCAACGTTATGGCAGACAAGACTTGTTCCCAGATCAAGGTGATGACACTCTTCCGGATGAGGAGGATGACGAAGATCGATTGTCCATGGTGGCTCTGGAATCGGAGCTCCAGAAGTGCCTCAGTGAAAACTAAATAAACGCCCCGACGACTGTCCGATGTTAATCTGTATCGAAGTTACTGCGACAAAGGTAAAATACATTTTGTGCAGGAGCTTCTTTAGTTCACCTACTTTATACAAATTTATTCTTTTAGTTTTTTTTAAAAAGCATTTTAAAGCAGTAAAATCTTAGCAATACCTCACACGTTTCACAAGTTCACTTTGAATAATTAAAACCTCAAAGATGAGACCTCAAATTGAAGAAATCTTTTTTTTTTTTCTTCAATAGTAATTTGATTTTAACACTAAGTGAAATATAGTATATTTATATCTATTTATTTTTAAACTCAAATGCATATTTTATTTTAATTTTTTATGTTTGTCTTCTCTTCCTCTGTAATAAATGAAATATCCTTGTGTTGCAATTTGGACAAACAACATGGAACACTTATTTTACCTCTTGTAGTGTTTTGACATACTTTTGTGTGACAAGCAACATGGAACACTTATTTTACCTCATGTAGTGTTTTGACATACTTTTGTGGGACTTTATTCACATTAAAAACTTGTGTGGAAAAACTCCAGTGTCCTATTATTTGTATCTACTTTGTATAACATCTTAAGGAATAATGAAAATATTTTCACGATTAGGGAAAAAGATAAGCTGATGTTAGCTTCCGTAAGGCGGAACCTTTCTTAGGCGCTACAGTTGTTGCACGGAATTAGATTAGAAACGGACTAAACATGAACGCACGATGTGCTGCAAATCGGGTTAGTAAATAAAACAAAAACATTTTAACTTCTTTTTTACTTTGGTTTATAATGTATTTTATTTTAAAACGGCATACGCACTTATACGTCTATATTTTACACATTCATATTGTTTGACGATACTACTGCTCGACATCCCCCAACCGCCTTTAACCTTGATACATTAACAGCCATTGCATTTCCACAGATCCAGTGGATGTTGAGAAATGCCACCTCAACTGTATTGAGTCCGCTACAGTCAAGTAGATGCTTCCAGCTTCGATTGCTGTGTTCTACAAGCAGCAACCTTCTGCCAAGTGACGCCAACAATGAGCCGGCGGGGACATCACCGCAGGGACACACCATTGCAGAGTTCTCCCTCCCGTGTCTACTTGACATGGGCTTCACGCAAACACAAGCCATGGAACTCTATGAATCGCTGCGTAAAGCCAAAAGTGGAAGTGCCGCCAAGAATCGTCTGTCAACACTCACCGTTCTGTTCATGTTGGGCCTCAATCCCTCCAACGTGTGGAAAATACTGACTAAATGTCCTGACCTTTACATCATCAAAGAATCGGTTCTCCAGCAGAGGATAAGCTATCTGCGCAAACTTGGTTTAGTGGAAGGTTAGTTAATTGTGCCTGTGCACTTTTATTTTTGCCATCTTGTGAACTATTCTGTTAAAGCACCTTGACTCCATCCAGGAAGTCTGCAGCGGGTGGTGTCACACTACCCTGCCATCCTGACTTTGCCCACGAAGATGGTCAAATACAAGACGATGTTCCTCAGGGAGAAGTGTCTTTTTACTGTGCAGCAGGTCACTGACATCCTCAGAGACTGTCCAGCTGTCATGCATGAAGACCTAGTTCAGCTAGAATACATGTTTCAGGTCAGTACTTCCAACATTGTTCTGATTTAAATCCAATAATATTATCCCACATCTTTATTTTAATTCATGCACATAATGACCATCTCACTTCACATCATTATTAAGTTAGCATAAACTGTCTGAAGTGTTCATAATGGAATTAGGGACATCTTGGAAAATAATCATGTTAAACATTTCACGTTCTTTGTACTTGTGCTAGATTGGAAGACTTACTGATTTGCTATAAACTTGATCAATTATTTTGTTGTAAACTACACAGTATATTTTTCTCCTGCTTATCCACAGTATGTCTACTTCCGAATGGGCATTAAACAAGCAGAGATGGTGAAGCACAAGTTGTTTCGATCCACGCTGGAAGAGCTGCGCACGCGGCACTCTTTCTTGGAGCGCCGGGGCTTGTACCAAACACCCGACAAGAAGGGGCAGACGGTTATTGTCAACCCCAAACTGGACAGCATCCTCAATGTGGACCTGGACACCTTCCTGGAGCATGTGGCCAAAGCGTCAGCCGAAGAGTATGACGTCTTTCGGAGACTGGTAGTCAGAGAGTGGAAGGAAGAGGAGCATTCCCACGAATACAGCCAAGCAGAAAGTGTGGACGATGACAGTCACAGCGATGGTGACTGCGACGGTGATGATGATGATGATGAAGAAGACAAAAAGGAAGGCAAAGCAAGCTACATGAAGAAAAGAAGAAAGTAGCATCACTTGAATGGGCACACTATGAGGAATGCGATCACATCAAAATAATACAAAAAAAATCTACATTAAAGTGGCCTGGTACAAACGTAAGTTAGCTTCTAATTGACAAAATCTTATTCAAATAAAATATTATAGATAATAGAATTAAATATTTTTGTTTATTTAAAATATATTTAAATTGTTTAATATCCAGAGGCCTGCAGTAATTACAGTTTGGAACTCTAATGCATACTAAAAGAATACAGTTCCCCCCAAAAATATGTGATGCCACTGGAAAAGTAAAAAGCTTTTTGTAAGTCACGCTGGAAAAGCTCCACCCTGTTACTAAGTGACAGCTAAGTGGCCGTAGCTTTGCTGCATCTCTATAATCATCTGTGCGAGTCAACATGGAACACATCAGATAAGCCCAGGCGGCAGAAAAACACCCTGTGATTTACACAAGATCTCCCCTCTAATGGATGCGCGCCGCACACCGTGTTCACATGGACGAGAGGTAAGGAAACGCAACTTTACTCGCTCAATGATTTGTAGATAAAGATGTTTAAAGTCTCAATAGAAACATTCGATCGTTTTGTCCTAAGTGGTGTCACTTTAGAGCAACTCAGTTGTTTAAAAGCGTGTATAATATTGATGGTTTTTCATAAGTGCTTTCCCCCCCCCCCATCAGCCTCGTTATATATTAGCATCGTTAGCAATGGACTTCATATTCAGAGGGCACAGTCCATCTCCAGACTAGAATGTCACAAAGCCACATTCTTGTGATTTGAAATGATCTGACACAAAATGGCCAATTCTAGAGTGCTACCAGATGTTATCTTCAACACATCCTAAATATTTTGTGATCATCTCAAAGCAAGAAAGGTATTTATAGTGCAACCTCTGAACAGGTCAGCATTTATACTTTACATAACAAAAACCTGAACAGCTTCTCACTTACCAGAGATGAATAAAAGTATTCATGTATGCAGATTGTTGCAGAATTTGAAATCGAACTGTTTTTGGTTGTAAATGCTGACGTTCAACCACTGTAAAAACATACCTACAGTCAAGCAAGGTGGTGGCAACATCATGCTTTGCCGTTGTTTTCTCCAGATGGAAGTTGAGGGGAGTTTGAGACAGCAGTCAGGTTTTGTTTGGAAAGCAAAAGAAAAATAGGAAAATCCTACTATTGTGGCAGAAGTAAGATACACTTCTCTCTTCTGTGACTGACTGCCAACAAGTGAGACAAGATGCAAGTGAACCAAAAGAACAAAGACAAGATGATGCAACAAAGAGCATACATATAAACCCGCCCCTAACTGCAGGCCTGCTGGGTGAGAGGCCCGGCCCGAAAGTTGGCCGCATCTGAAATTTATTTCGGCTTCATCAGAATTACTGCCTTCCATTTACAATTTGTATGAACGTGATGTTAATTGTGAACACAGCCAAATCTCCTGTTATAAGAGGGCGTGCACACTTATGCAACCACATCCTGCTCAAAAAGATTATTTTTCCTTTTTGAGTTATAGAGGTATAGGTCATTCATTTAGATTTTTTTTTTTTTTAATTGACAGGTTGTTTTTTATCACAAAAACCTGGCATTTGAACAGGGGTGTGTAGACTTTTTATACTCACTGTATCTCATCTGTTGCAATAGGAAGTTGCTGGAAGGAAAAGTTGAGGACCTCAAGAAAATCAAGACAAAATGACCGCCGAGCCCATCTTGATCGCAAACCTTACGCAAGAATGGGTGTCGAGCCTTCGACGGTGGCACCTGGAGCTCTTCTTCATCCCTACCACTGTGGTCACCCTGGCCACCATGCTGGTGAACACTATCCTGTTGGCGTGCATCTTGGCGTCTCGCGCCTTACGTCAGGAGACGCGCTACCTCCTGGTGGCCAACACCTTGGCGGCGGACATGCTGTTCCTCACCCTCAACCTGGCCACGGCCGTTCTCAACGCGGTCCGAGCCGAGACGCCCTGGCTGGCGTGCGAGCTGGTCACGGCCGTCACCGTCACGGCCTACTGCTGCGCCATCCTCACCGTAACCCTCATGGTGGTGGACACCTACGCGGCCGTGCGCTGGCCACTGCACTACCACGACCTCCTCCCACCCGCTCGAACCCACAGAATCCTGCTGGGGGCGTGGCTTCTGGCAGCGAGCTACCCCTTCACGCTGGTCATCCTGATGGAGACAGCGAGGGAAAACCTGCACGGGAACGCGGCCGTGTGCCTCGTCCTCATCTCGCTGGGTTTCGTCCAGGTCAAGAACATGGCAGGGATTAACGTGTACTTCTTCGTGGCCGCTCTCATCTGCGCCGTGCTAATCTTCTACTGCTACGTTCGCCTCTATATGGAAACCAGAACCCAAGGCATCTGGCAGAGCCGCTTCTCCAGAGCTCGGGTGACCGTGTTGGCCCACGGGGTGCTGCTCCTCCTTTACTTCACCCCCGGCTTTGTCTTCACCCTGGAGCTGCTTCTGTTTCAGAGCAAAAACGTCAGCCAGGATGCCCGAGTGTGGCTCAGCACGGTCAACATGTGCGTCTTCATGCTGCTTCCCAGGGCCTTTGCTCCTTATCTGTACGGGCTCCGCTACCGCCAGATCTCCGACACGCTGCTGCAGCTGCTGCATCGACACCGAAGACTCAGCCAGATCACTGTCGTGTAATCGCATTTCCGTCCAAAACCTTTTCCTGAAATCAGACTCATTGTGTGTATGTTATTTGGAGGAAGTGGATGAGCATCTAAGGGGAGCAGGTAGCAGAGCAGGACGGCAGAGTACACTTTGATACATTATTCATGCAAGTTACAAGAACAGCTGCGGCTCTGAGGAAGCACACGAGTACTGGAGCCCTTAGGTGGAACTCAACAGAAGCGGCTTCATGTGATTTGGTCACGAGGTGGAGGAGGTCATGGTCATGATTATCTCATGAGGGGTGAAGAAGGATGGCAGCTTCAATGTGGGTTTTATTTGGGTTCAGAATTGCTGGAGTGGTAATAAAAGCATGTCTTGAAAATTATTTGACAAAAATGAGAATTTAAACTGCTTTACGCTCTTGCCACCAGGTGGCAGCCTTTCTATACATGAGATTGAAAACAACCTGCCAGGACAAGTTAGTGGATGCTTTCCAGCTAAATCATGTTTAATTTATGCACTACACGTTGAAATGCTCTTGAATTTCGTCTGATGACTTGACTGAGTGAACTGGCGTGCCTACGGTAAACGAGAAAACTCAATACAAATAGAACCAAACGCGTTCTTGCCAAGGTTCCTTGTTTTGACTTGTCACTGACGCAGCAGATATTGAATATTAAACTTCAATATTTTTCACATTTTGCCCTCATTTACAAATGCAATGGCTTGTTATTAGGTGTGGCCAGTTATGGTGTACCTAATGAAGTGTCCGAGTGACGTCACAGATCAAACAGCCAATCAGAAAGTGGGGGTGAGGGCGGGTGTGGCACTTTTCACTTTCAATTAAGCCTTGACCATGATTTTTCCCTAATGAAGTGTCCTGTTATTAGGTACACTTGAAAATGGCGGTGTACCTAATAGAGTGTCCAAGTGACGTCACAGATCAAACACCCAATCAGGAGGTGGGGGTGAGGGCGGGTGTGGCACTTAAACCAGGGGTGTCGACCTCCAGTCCTTGAGGGGCTGCATTCCAATATGTTTTCCAAGTTACCCTCGTTAAACACACCTGCGTGAAAAGTTTTAGCCCCTGCAGCACGTGAAAGTGGCTAAAACTTTTCACGCAGGTGCACTTAACGAGGGAATCACACAGACACTTCATTAGGTACACCGCCATTTTCATGTGTACCTAATAACAGGCCACTTTATTAGGGAAATATCATGGTCAAAGGTCACAGGTGTCAAGCTCTAGTCCTCGGGGCCGCGTTCCAACATGTTTTCCAAGTGACCCTCGTTAAGCGCAGGTGCGTGAAAACTTTTAGCTTCTTTCACGTTCAAAAGGAGCTAAAAGTTTTCACGCACCTGCACTTAACGAGGGAACCACACGGACACTCCATTAGGTACACTGCCATTTTCAAGTGTACCTAATAACAGGCCACTTTATTAGGGAAATATCATGGTCAAAGGTCACAGGTGTCAAGCTCTAGTCCTCAGGGCCGCGTTCCAACATGTTTTCCAAGTGACCCTCGTTAAGCGCAGGTGCGTGAAAAGTTTTAGCTTCTTTCACGTTCAAAAGTGGCTAAAAGTTTTCACGCACCTGCACTTAACGAGGGAACCACACGGACACTCCATTAGGTACACTGCCATTTTCAAGTGTACCTAAGTGTACTTCATTAGGGAAAAATCATGGTCAAAGATTAAATAAATAAAGTGTAGTCACAAGATCCAAGAGGGACATGAGTGAGCACTTGATAAGGGATATCAAGCACTGTCCCCAATTGCATTTTATTTATTTCTTCATGCAATTAATTGCATGAAGGGCTGCATGGAAATACAGCTTATACCTTTCAGGTGCATTGAATGACCATCCGAAAAAACAATATTTTCTGTGCCTAGGCGGCTGAAAGGAATAATATTGTTCTAGAATACAGGAGAGTCGGGTTTGAGTCCCACCCCGTGAAAACATACATATTACATATTACACAAAGGCATGTGTGAGAATTGTACTTGGTTCTCCTGAACTCAAGGCAAAAGCTTTTACCACAAGAGCATCTCTGGAGCTTAGAAAGATGCAGTAGTTTTCTGTATGTGTAGATCAGTCGACCCATATATCTTAAATTGATCAAAAATCAAAATTTCATGGCAATGTGGCCGAATGGTATAACACTTCGCCTGGAACACAGTCGGACCAGGTCCGAGACCCGCTCTGTCAAACATTTACACATGAAACAGAGCGATGACCAAGATTCAAACCCGCGTCTCCTGAACTCAAGGCAAAAGCTTTAACCATTTGGCCACCTCAGACACAATTCTGCTTCTGCGCTTCTTTGTACTTTTGTTAAACTATTTCCTTGGCTATTTCCTACACAAGGGCTGGAACAACAAATCACAAAAGCATCAATTTTGGACACGGAAGGAAATAAGCATTTTCTGATTTGGGTATGGTGTCGATTCCAAGCATAGCTGGGTGGAAGCATCTCTCTCCTACACACGTCGCGAGAGTCCAGACAGACTCAGTCTTCTGGTTCATCTGCGGTTGGTGTTTCCCGACTTCCTCTTTCCCGCCAGCAGATGTTTGGGTTTCAGGTCAAAGACGTGTCGGTCCGCCTCGCCCTTCTTGCCCTGGCGGTTCATGCCCTTCTGGGAGTTCTTCATCATCTTCTTTGTCTTCTTCACCATCTGAAATACGAACACATTTGAGAAGAAGAGTCCATTGAAATTTGGTCGACAACATAAAATCTCAAATAAATTTTGGCCGTTGAAATGAACACCAAAAAGAGTCGTTCATCTGCTTCTGCCTCCTACAAAACAAACGTGTAATACGTGTGTTTGTTTTAAGCAAATCCTTAATCCGCTAACTTAAGTCTTTTGCTCATCCAGATGACACTGTTCCTTTTGGAGCCTACCTTTGCGTCCCGTAGTCCAGATTGGTCTCGAGGAGGTCGAGAGGCACTCTGGCTACGTGTCTGGGAAACCGTCAGGGTGACCGAATCCTCGCGCTTTCGTTTGCGGGTGACGCTCCGGGACTGGCGGGCTTTCTGGGCGTAGTGACTCTGCGAGAACAACGACAAAACGGTCAAAGGTGCTCCGCAAGCGCTCGTGCGACCAAGCTTGCCGGCGCTCACATTGTTTTTGTCGCTCATGTCCAGGCCGAGGTCACCCATCTCCTTCTCCAACTTCTTTCGCTCAACCTGTGGGACACGAGACAAGACGTGAAAAATCGTTAGTTTGTAGTATCACGGCGGCTTGGACGACCGGGCAGCTCGTACCTTGGCGACGGTCCTGGGCATGCGCGGCCCATGGACTTCCTTCTCTTTGGACTGCAATATCATGAGGTGCCTCTTGTGGCGGATCTGCTTGGCCAGGACGCGCATCTCGTGCATCTCCTCGTCCTCGCTCTCGTCGTCAGAGTCGTACTCGCCGGCACGCTCTTTCAGCTCCTCTTCCTTCTCCAGGGCCTCCAATTTCTGTCCCCCAACGCACACGCACGACCCATGATTCTTTGTTGTGCAAACTTCACATCGGTCAGACTGCAAGCTCACGGTCGCCACTGACCTTCATAATGTCGGGGTCGATGTAGTCAGCGATGTTGTGGCCTTCCCACACCTCAGGGATCTTGTCATGCTTCTCGTCGTCGTTCATCAGGTCCCAGTACTCTGATAGAGACACAAAGATGGCGCTTGTCAGGGCGGCCGTGCGGCGGCGCCCGACACCGCTGAAAATGATGACAACGCTCACTCTGAAGGTCCAGCACGTAGTCGTCTCCCATCTCCATCTCCAGATCTTTCTCCTGGAAGACAAATTGTTCCATCAGATAATGAATAACAATCACACATTTGTGCTACACAAGCACTTTTGCTGACAGCACGAATTTAGGTGAGTGAAGGTGTACCAGCTTGCGCTTGGGCGCGTCCACGTCCATGGCTCGCCTGCGCATCAACGCTTTCTCCGGGATGAACGGCGGCCTCTCCTGCGTGAGGGGACAAAGCCAGGTGGGGGTCAAGCATGCACACAGGGGCGGGCGGGTAGGCGGAACAGCACCTTGTTGTCTCTCTTGGCGGGCAGGGCCAGGTGCAGCCTGTTGAGGACGTCATGGACCTTCTTGCCCCTCATCTTGCTGTCCACGCGCTGAGCCAGGAGACGGTCGCAAGCCTGAAACGCACAACACGTGACATGTGGCTGCGGCCGCGAGGCCACTCGGAGCTTTCCTACGATCAAGCGCGCACATCCCCGTGGGACAGCCATCAAACAGCCCTTGGCAAACTTGTTGCAGCCGAAGGCGTCCAAATATTACGCTCGAAAAGGATTGTTTTGTCGAACGATGACGACGTCCCACCTCATTCTTGACCTGGATGACGCCCTCCTCCGTCAGCGTGCTGGTCTCGATGACGGGGATGCCCTCCGTCGACAAGTCTGCAAACAGTTTCTGAACAAAGGCACGTTGCAAGGTTAGCAAAAGCCACAATTTAGACTCGTCCGGCGGCGAGCAGCAAAAGTACCTGGTTGTCCTCGGAGAGCTCGCTGATCTTCTTCACGTCACATTTGTTGGCCACCATGATGAGTGGCTGCCGGCAGAAAGCACAGCAACGTTACGACAGGAGGCAAAGGGACAGCACGCACAAAAAAAAAGCGGCGCAGGGCCAGCCGGGACCTTGTTGGCAAAAAGCGGTCGGATATTGTTGAAGAGCTCCATCTGCTGGGCCAGCGAGTGTCCGCACTGCTCCGACGCGTCAGCCATGTAAAGCACGGCTGCCCGCAGGTGCGCCAGGGCTGTGATGGCCTGCATCTCGATGGTGTTGCGCTCCTCCAGGGGATGGTCCAGGATCCCGGGCGTGTCCACCACCTGCACCGCAACACCGTCTTGACTCGCACAAAACTCCTGATAAACCAGCTACGGTTCATTTGCGATTTGTAAACGAGGCGGAGGCGAGCCCTGGGCCGGCCGGGGGCACGATGAGAGCACATGCCGGGCTGCTTTGTCACCTGCCAGCGCAGGTATCTGTAATCCATGTGGCCCACAAAGAGCGACTTGGTGGTGAAGGCGTACGGCTGCACGTCCACGTCCGCTCGTGTCACCTGAACGGGAAGTCACCATTGGTTACCGCATGTACATTTTCCGTAGACAAGTGGAAAAACGGGCAGAGCGAGCTCACTTTGTTGATAAAACTGGACTTGCCCACATTGGGGTAGCCGCAGAGCAGCAGCGTCCGAGTGTTGGGGTCGATGCTGGGCAACCGGGACAGATGCTGACGAACTGGCGAAGGCGGGCAACAAACGAAAGAGAGGATTCCATACTTGACATTCGAGGAGGTGAACATTTTGAAATGGAACAACATGTGCGTGTCAAATTGAAAAAGCATGCAAGCCGGGCCTCGTTACCTTGCTCTAGATACTCCAAGCTGGACTTCTGTCGCTTCATGATGGTGCACATGCGACCCAGAGCGGCTCGCTTCAGCTGCTTGCATCGGTAAAGAGAGTCGCCGTACTTCATCAGGCGCACGTAGTCTTTAGCCACGCTGCAGCAAACAAAGACCCGACTCCACGTCATTCATCCAGCATTTTCAAAACAAGCACAAATGAGAAAAGCTGCAGTGTTCCGGGTCTGCCGAGTACGTACTTGTCAATCAAATTCTTGGCAATGTTGATCTGACCCAAAGCCAACTTGTAATGGTCCTTGTCGTAAAGCACGTTCATCAGGTCGGCGTAGAAGGGATGGATGTCCTGCGTGCACAGTGTTATTAGTTTGGACGTGGCGCTTGGCTGGTTTATGGCGAGAGATTGTGACTCACGTCCAGTTTGGGGAAGTCAGTGATGATCTGCGCCAGGCGGTCGTGGTAGTTCTGCTGCGTAAACTTGACTTTGCGCATGTAAAAGTGGCGGATGCGATGGATCTGGTAGTGCTTGTGTACCACCGTGGGCGTCTTTCGTTGCGTTTTGGATAAAGTGATGTCGATGAATTCCTGAAAAAGGCAAAAATAAACACGAGTGAGTCGTGGCGTTATGGGAAATGACGTCTTCAGCAATTAACAGCTCACATTAAAGATAAAACATATTTTTAGTGTCCAGATATAACTTTTCTCTTCACGTTAAAGAGCTCAACAATTTGAAGAAGTTTCTACCAGGAGACATTTGCCTCCATGTAAAGACTCAATGGACTAAATTGGAAGTTGCAATAACCCGAAATGGATTGATTAAACGGTGTAATTCGTGAAGTGGAAGCGTCTGACTGGAGGCTCCTCGTCTCGTCCATGGCCGCACGTGTTTGCCAGCCGAGCAGCTAGCGTGTCAGTTGGGAGGACTTTCCAGAGCGAAGCTACGACAACTTGAAGGACTCAAGATGTAACACGGTCACAGGTCACTTCACTTACCTTGGCGGTGGGAACCACCATAATCTTCTTGAAGTTATACATTGCCATTTCGAAAGGACACGTTGTGGTCCTCGGCCACAGCGACAGGAAAAGACGGAAGCTAGGCTAATTGCTACGCTACGTACTTCCGCTACAGGAAACGACTGAGCGGCCGCTTCTCCAGATGTCGCCCCCTGCAGTCAAACATTTTCACTGCATACATTCAACGCTCAACAATCGGTCTTGGAACAAACTTCTCGACAACTTTCAAGCTCATATTGTGACACACACACACAAAAAAAAAAACAGAATCAAAATTACATCATGTTCAAAATCGACAGAGAACTAAATCTTGAAAACTTACAAGAGAGAGCGACAGCAGAAGACACAATGGTGTGTAACGTGTCGATACATTTATTTCCTCCATGTTAGCATGTAGAACAGATTTATATACATATTGCTAGCCAGCTAGAGCATCAAAAAGCCCAAATTGATTTTGGAGCATGAAGTCACGGACGGGCTTTGCAACCTTTACTGCGGAGAGCAACTTTGTTTTTGATGATGATGAGTCTCGAGGAGATTGCGCAAGTGTTAACGACAATCAGAAAGAACAAGTAAAGTCATGCATATGCACACTGGAATGATACATAGATAAAGATGATGAACGTGGCGAGGGGGCTCAAACTTTCCATCTATGCGACCCCAACAGTCTAAACACGCGCTTGTAAAATATGAACGAAGCGGTAAAATCAACCAGTTTAATCCGTCCTGGTGGGTTGGGGGATTTTGGTATTTGGCCTCGTGCACCCGGACGCTCTCAAGGTGACGGGCGCACCTAAGCGGGGCTCCTAATTTGGGCATTGGTTCACGTGACGTTAGTAAGCTGAGCTGTGAGTGGACCAGCCGATGTAATGGGCCAAATGAGACGACTCCTTTAAAAGACGCATAAATGGGTCCATTCCTATATTTTTCACATTACGGCATAATGACATTCATGTTATATACACGTCACCCAGGTGTAAAAAAATTGAGGACCGGGGGTTGAGGACCACTGTACGAGAGGACAAAGAAGTGTCCAACTGTCAAATATTCAACCCCCCCTATCGTCCACCTGCTAAAGATGTCATTTTAGTCATTCGATTCATTCGGCTCAGGCCTCATTCTTGACTTTTTCAACCCTTGCCAATAGCTACAGAAAGGTCAAGTCAGAAGGAGGCGCTCATGTAAAGTATATATACATGTGGTGTATTGGCCCGGCCTGTATTGCAGCCGGTCTGCATGAAGACAATAACGACAAAAACAGTTGCATGACTTTCCCTCTGTTCAGCTTGCGTTCTTCCCCCCAAAAAGGGGGAGGGGCTAATAAAAGGCTTACGTCGCCACCTGCAGACCGCGTGGACATCTGCCTCGACGAGCCTGGTTTGTGATTCCAATCTTAGTTTTATTGGACTAAAAACGGCCCCGTTTGCACTTGCTTTGTAGTTCAAATTGGAAAAATAGACATTTTGCTCTCAATTAGTGTTGTCAAGCAATGTGCAGAATTCAAAGCAAGAAGGGAAGATTTGTTTCGTCAGCAACAACCCTGTTCGCAAAGAGCGAGCAATTTTAGGTAGAAAAGTTTGATTGGACAAAAGAAGCCTGCCCGCGTCGGGCATTGGCGAATCGTTTTGCGTTTTTTCCGGCCCCTCGCCTTTTGGTTCCAGGAAAACAGCGTTCACGCTTGCTGCGCTATAAAAAATGGCACGCACGCTTAAATACCGTTGGGCGGCGCAGACACAAATCATTAAAACGGAACATTAAATAATATAAAATGTTAAAAAAAAGTTGAAACACATCAAAGGAAGGCAAAACGTGCGCACGCTGCAGACACTGACTGACTGACTGACTGACTGACTGACGATGACAAAGGAGATGGAGGAGCTGAGCAGGCGGGCGAGCGGGACGCTTTTCATCTCTTCCTGCGGCAGGTGCGCTTGTGGTCGGCGTGCCAGTGCTCCTGCTGGCATTTGATGGAGCAGTACGACGTGTTCCAGCAGCAGTGGTACATGGCCTCCTCCTCGCAGTTGTAGCACTGCGCACACAACAGTTGCAAGAGCAGCGCTTTATCAACATGGACAGGGAAAAATTGAAAAAAATGCGGTCATCTCAAAATGTTTTACGGTGCAAAGGTGAACGGGATAAAAAAAAAATAAAACGAAGTTACTAACATATTGGAGTTTCCGTTTGCAAAAGAGGGTCGTGCGGGTGGGCGGGGCTTACCCACTGCTTCTTCTTGGTCTGCGAGACGAGCTGCTTGTGTTGCGCCACCAGCTTCTTGACCTCGTCCAACAGCTCCTCTTTGCACTTGTCCTTCACCTGCTTGCACTTGCGCTCCAGCTCGGCCTGAGCGCCGCCCAGGGCCTCGCTCACCGCCTCCTGCTTCTCCTCTTCCATCTCACCCCGCAGCTGCAAAAGTGGAAAAGCGTGAAAACGCAAACGGCCGGGCAGGGAGGGGGACATGGTGGCGGTACCTTCTCCAGAGCTTCCCGGACCAGTCGTTCAGTCTCGCGCTTGTTGTCGGCCCTCATCTTCTCCTTGACGTCGTTGAAAACCTTGGTGTACTTTTCGTGACACATGTTGTGACAGGCGGCGGCGTCCGAGCTGGTCTGCGTGCCGCGGTGGAGCGTGCGCGGCGATCCCCCGCCGCCGCCGGCCTTCTTGGTCTGTGTGGACACCGACTGCTTCTCGGGCGGCGGTGGCAGTGCGCACGCCACCGTGATCTCCTGGCTGGAGCTCACTGCCTCCATTTCGGGTTCGGGGTCCTGCCGACACACACTCGTGCTCAGGTTTCGTTGGAGTCACCCATCGGACTTTGGCAACTTTAATTCTGGAGCTTTAATTTGTTTTTTCAAAATCAGTGTTATAGCTTTTGTTTCATTTCCAATTTGATGGACGATTGCGACTTGACTGTCTTGCTGGGCAAGGAGGACGAGGAGGATGAAACCTACACTGGCTTCTTCTTTGGGCTCCACCTGCAGCGTCCGCCGGCTTTTCTTAGCTTTGGGCTCCTGGCCGCCTTTCATCTGCAGAAACGATGCAAATTGATTTCACAACAGTGGGAGGTTTGCTCCCTGGTACCGACAAAGCGGCGAGTGTGGCACCCACCTGTCGGACCTGCTCGTTGCTAGTGGACGAGATGCTGGACTCGGCTTCGTCGCTCCTCTCCGGGCGCTTGCAGTCACGCAACGTGTCCAAACTGGGCGCTTTTTCCATCTTGGCCGTCCTCGCCGTCCTGTCCATCCGCTGGCCGCCGTCTTTGGGTGACTTCCTCGAGCTCGGACTCTGGCCGCCACTGCCGCCGCCACTGCCGCCGCCACTGCCGCCGCCTTCCTCCAGCTTGCTTTTCCAGAATCGCCCCTCTTTGAGGAAGCGCTGGTAGACCTCCAGCTCGTCGCAGGCTTTCTTCCAGCCGCTGCTCCGCTTGATCTGCAGCTGCTGCACGCTGACCTTGATGTCCTGGATGTTGTCCGAGGGAATCCACGCCCTGCCCGCCACACACAAGTCGATCACGAAAATACGTTGCAAAACCTTCTTTTCCATTGTAGAGTCTTTTGAAATTAGCAGACTCCATTTTGTTTGTCGTCCACGGCAACTAGTGTAACGACCCTCCCTGGTGGTTGTAGACCACCGAACGGATTCTTTGCCCACCCCTGATCAAGAGGATCTACGACGCAAGCACAAAGGCGTCAAGAAGCCGGCCAGGCCGGGCCGGGCAGACCTTTGGTGCTGGTGGCCGAAGAAGCGCACGTCCACCTGGTTGTCTTCTCTCTGCAGCACTTTGGCCGGCCAGTAGCCAAAACCTTTCATCTTGGCCCACACCAGGTCATGACTCGGAGTCTGGAGGACAAAAGAGGCACCAAATGACTAAGCGCCAATGTCAAATTTATATCTAAGTTGCTCTCGGGCACTTGTACGCGAGGTGCCGATGGGCAAGATTGGCTAAAGTTCTACTCACGCAGGGGTAACAGAACCAGTTGTCGGGCCGGGCGTTGGACAGGTAGAAACAGTTCTTGCACAGCAGTAACTCGTTGAGCTGCAAAAAGAAGAGGGTGAAAAACCGGGCAGGGCTTGCCGCTAAAGTGAGGGACGGGTCGACGTGCACCTCGTGGCAGGTGTCGCTAAAGAGGAGACGGGCCATCTCCGCCTGGTCGCTGTGCACTGCAAACACAAACGTTTGTCAAATGCCTTTCCCGACCTATCTGCGGTTTTTCAACGTATGAGCCGTCGCTGGAGACGATGAAGCGTATGACCCACCTCCATACAAGATGGCCGTGTTGTGAACAATCAGCTGGGCATCGGCTTTGAACTCCTCAAAGTTCTTGTACTTGCCCTCCGTCAGATTCTGCGGCCCAAAAGAGACACGTTGGCTCAATCGGACCTTCTTACGAGTCGAGAGGGCGAGGGTGTGTGCGCGCGAGACCTCCTGGATGTCGGAGACGTCCAGCGCAGTGTGGATGAGGCGTCTGTACATGGGATGCTTGGTGTCTTTGCCTTTCTTGTTCAGGTCCACCGCCTGCCAAGAGGAGGATCAACGGCCCATAATGTCAAAGTTGCTCATTTGCACATGTCGAAGGGCTGCATTTTGTCCATATTCAGTATTGACATCATACAATCGTCTCGTTTTAGTACTCATAAAATGGACTTTCGAAACCGACTTAGAAGCAGACATTAAAGTTTTACAAGTCCCATCACGGAAATGAATTCAGCAGCAAAGCATTTTGCAACTTGCCGACTACTGAAAATCACACGGCGGCCTCGGGTAACAACCAAACGGGGCTCGCCAGCTGAGTCCTGATTGGTCAATATCTGAGGCCGCCCACAGAAACTGCGCGCAAAAGCGCGGTTGGCGGTCACGCACCCTCTCCTTCATGCGCTGAACAATGAAGCGCAGATATTTGCACATCTCCTGTTTGCTGAGGTTCTTCTTCTTACTCCCCTGTGGACACACACACACGACAAGGCTTTTAGAGAGAGCAGGGCACGAGCGGGAGCGCGAGCGGCAACCCACCCTGCAGAAGACGCACTGCCAGTGGGCCCCGACGGCGGCGGTGGCGTCGCGGGTCCGTCCGTCCTCCGACAGACATTTGAGGTGGAAGACGCGGAAACAGTCGTCGCAGGACAGCACGTCGCCTGGCAGGTGGCACTGGAAGCAGTACCAGTCGTGGCTCTCGGCCTCCCACTCCTGGGGGGGACGGGGCGGAGAAAGCACGTTGGCCGCGCCGCGCTCCCCCTCCTGGCCGCCAGACGCAGCGCCCGAGGAAGCCACAAAAAGCAGTCAAGCTCGCTTTTACACAGTTGCCGCGGGACGAGCCCGAAATGCACGAAAACGCCAATCTGGGACTGCGTGCGCGTGACCGTCGCGTTTCGGTATTCGGTGATTGTGAGTGTCAAGATGCAGCACGCACGCACGCACGTACCTTGCTTCCCTCCGCTTGAGGCTCCTGCTGTGACAGAGAGCAAGCGTTTCAAAGTGACGCCAGCGCAAAACCACAACAAGTTGGGCTTGCCGGCAGCAAACAAAATGATGGCAAGCTTGATCTTTGCCAGAACAGAACACAATCCGTTTTTACACTCGTGTTCTTGAGCTGTTGTTACTTGCCTGTTTTGGGGTAATATTTCAGCGCTACCTTGCTTTCAGTTTGTGTTTTCAAAACAAAATCTATTTTGCTTTCTTTTCATGAGTACAAGGACGATTCAAATAGGCGGACGTGGATGAATAACCAACACTGGCCTTGTTGGAAAAGGGGAGGATGTGACGTAGAGATGCTTGTTGGGGAGACTCACCATTTCATCTCCAGGCAACCAGTAGCCCTCCTGCTCGATGCCTGCCTTGGAGCCTTTGCAGCCCACCGTCAGCGTCTCCACCACCAGGCCATCCTTGACGGCCAGGCTCAGCTGGCGGGCCGTCTCCTTCGGGTGCATGCCGTAAACTCGGCTCAGGTACCTGGCCAGGCAAAAAAATAAACAAAGCTCGCATTGAGATTCCCTCTGTCATCCGAAGACAAAAAAATCATCTTTTCACAGTTGAATGAACAGCAGTGACAAAAGACAAAAAAAAATTGCATTCTCTAATGTCCCTCGCCAGTGCAGTCTGCCGCGACAAAAACCCAAGCCCGCTCTGATACCAAAGCGATTACCGGACCGCTTCACATGGCACGTTGGCAAGGGCCGCCGCTCACCGCCCGCCAAGCCGGCCAGCGCTGGCACCGATCGGCTCCCGTTATCACGGCAACGCCAAGCAAAGGGCGTGTTGCCATGGATATCCCCGCTGCCGACAACACCCCCGTCTCACTTCATTCCAGCAGACGGCGTTTCGCATTAATTGGATTGCATGGATCGAATAAGGTCAACTGGTCCTTTAGAAGTGTTTTTGTTTGGTTTTAAACAGCAACTAACGATGACATCATTGCATAGTTGGAGCAGCACTCACTTGGAGATGCGGTCCATGTTGGCGATTTGCTTCTGGTTGCGAACGACCTCGATGGCGGCCCACACGTACTGGACCACCTTGGGATCGGCCGACCTCTTCTTCTCCACGCGGGACATCAGGTCCTTATTCATCTTTTCTGTCAACACACAAAGTGGATGTCTTTGCACAATAAACCGCACATGCTTGGCTCTTGAGCATTATTTGGTAAACCTGAGCCTTTGTGTAATGATTTGATCGTGGATATTTTTGGTGTTTTTGTATTAAACGTGCTCCCTTGTCTCCTCCCAAAAAAGTCCCGCCTCAAATCTCGTGTGAAAATGGATTTCTCTTGGGAATTTGACACAGATGCAAGATTGTGGAAAAACGAACGGAGGACAGAGTGTCGCCTATCACTCACTCGCGGATGCTGACATCCGTCGCGCGTATTGCAAGCCACCACTTCAACCTTGCCAAATGTCATCCAACGCTTCTACTCCGACAGAACGCATGTCAGGCAAGGAGCGAGAAAAGAAGCCCTTTTCTCAGAGACAAATCGTGGTGCTGGCAGGCAGCCTGGCGGGCCCACGAACGCTGCAACACACAGCAGCCAATCTGTGGCTGGCTAGCAGTTAGCACGCTATCAGGCTGACGTACGAAACAAACTGCTTCCAAAAAAAGCCAATTAGCGTTTCGAATGGAGGTCAACTGATGGAAATATGTTGAGTTATTTGTTGTCTAACATGACTCGACGTGAGCCTGTCTGCTATTAGAACGGGTGATAAGTTGGTTTAGTTCGCTATGCTAACATGTTGTGACGTTGCTACGTCTGGCTAGCCAGCTTGAAAAGCGATTTCAAAATAATCTTTTTTTTTTCTTTGTCGATTTTTATTGCGTTTTTTATTGTTTGGACAAGAAAACGTCGACGCTCAGCGCCATGAGACGAAACAGTCTTGGAACGTGGCAGGCAGGTCATGGTTTGTTTTGGAGGACGCCATGTTGACGGCTCCACGGCTGAGGGAACTCCGAGTTAACCGCCTCGCAACTCATGTCAGCAGGCAGCCGAGCCACGCCGAGCTAACGTCTGCTTTTCTATCAACGGAGCCCAATGTCGGAGCCACTCACCTGCGGCCGTGGCGAAGATCCACGCGAGGGCGAGTTTCACATCCGGAACGGGCAAGGCGAGGCTGCGGGAAGGCGCTGCGCGTCCAGCCGGCCACTGTGGAGCAGCGCGCGGCTGGGAGGTAAACAGAGGAGAGGCGTCTGTCTGCGGAGGTGGGCGGATCGATCCAAACGTCGGACAAACCGATACCCAGTCATGTTCAATACCGGACCGATACCAACGAAGTTGACATACTACATCAATTTAGCAGCCAGTTCGCCACAATAACCCCTAAAACAAAATCTTTGCAATGCACAAGAAGGCTTATTCTTTAATTAAAAGCTTTTGAAAGTTTTTTCTTTCACACTTCATTTTGACTACAGTTTTTATTTTGTCATAAATAAAAAATGTACTTGGAGAGAAATGTTTAATTTTTGTATTGGATTCTCTCGACACATTGTCTCATCTTGAACGACTTGTTGACGCATCAGAAAAAGAGTGCAATGAAGGAACATTTTTGCATTTAACTTTCTGGGACTGCAGCAACAACCAAAATAGAGTTCATTAGTAGCTGAGCCAGTTATTTGTTGTGTTGTTTCAACTGTTTCAAACTCCATCCGCTAGGTAGCGGTAATGCGCTCGAACGCCAAAGAAAATACGCAAGCAAGAAGAGGAGTGGCGCGGTTCTGGTTGTCCCAGAAAAGTGTCAATTAAGTGCTGGAAAATGTCGCAGCTCCTAACCGTTAGAAGTATTTAATAATAAAAATTTACTAATAAAATCAAAATGAGGTGCAATCACAGCCCAGCAAAACATGCCTTACCTTTTTGAGCTGCGTCGAAGTCATTTGTTTTTCCGTTTGAATTGCACCTAAACGAAAATAAGCTGATTTATATTGTTATAAATCTAGATTTCATTCCTACTTAAATTCATAACTATGCTACGATCTTATGGTTAGATGTTACATCAATGAAATAGTTCTTTCAAACCTGCGCATCAAAGCAGCAATTTCATCCCATGAGGTCTCTTTCTTCTTCGCTGGATTGTTTCTGGGGCAGCGCCACCCAGTGGTTCTGCAGGGAGCAGCCTCTCCAACAATTGGCCACCAGTAGCTCAGCCAATGGGCTCTGTGACCTGGCAAGAACAGCACTCAAGCTTGTTGTCATTTGAGTTTTATTCTTAATAAGTTGTGCACTTGAAAAGAGAATGGTCCATTAAAAAAAAAAAAAGTGAAATAGTGACGACAAAGATTTGCATATTTGCATCTGATGAACAAAAAGGTTTGCGGGGTCATGTGAAGGTCACTTCTTATCTTAACGTTGAAACAAAAGGAACCGCCGCCAAGTCGCTCACAGACTTTCTTCGGGCCTCCAAAGTGTGCGGCGGCACGTTGCGTGGTTGCCGCATGCAAGAACTTGCTCGAGCTAGGAATCGTTTCGTTTGGCACGGTTTCCCCGTGATCATCGCGACCCGCTCATCTTATCAAAGTGCGCGTTCACATGCACACTAGAAGCTATATAGAGAGATATTATGGTTATTGGCTATTATGGTTGTTAGCTTAGCTTAGCATAGTTTACTGGCTGTCAGAGTAGATGTGAAGATACATACAGTAGGTTATATGCTGTCACTATTGAAGATGTTTTTGAGTACACTTGAATTTTGTGCTTCTCACACAGCAATGTTGTGACGCGACTTGGCAGCCGTCCACCAACACACACACACACACACACACACACACACGAAGGAAACAATGAATCAGGAAAGGCCAAGGCACAAATCATTGGTGGCGATGAAAAGGTCCAAAAAGTTTCAGCTCACGTTTGGATCAGAACCGACAACACACACACACACACATTCGCTTTTTTATACGTACACACGCTCAATAGACAACCTGAATTTTTTATGGCTTTTTTTTTTATGTGCGTATAAATAGGACAATTTGGACTGTTGTCCAGCAGAACTTGCGGTGTGCGTCCAAATAAGAACATGGAGTGTCAATTGGCAGGCAACCAATCAGAGAGAGGGAGGGGCAGAACCTTCAAAAGTGACATTCACCTAGCACGCGTGAAACCGCAAAAGCACCTCATGAATATTCAAATGAGGACAACCGTGTTCATCCTAATAGTGAAACAGACATAAGGAACGACGAGAGGACATTTTCAAATGACAAATTTACATTTGCTGATACATGACGGAGCGTTGACAAACATTCAAGTGTTCACCGTGCGCAAAACGTTTCAAAAAACAATTTTACAATTTGTAAAATTGTTTTCAGATCTCAAGAAAATACAACTATAACGGTGTGACCACCATTAGCAAAAGATGATCATTGCAGAGTGTCATAAAGTAAATTCAGCAGCTTTAAAAAAAACATGTCAACTATAACTAAGGATTTTACTGGATGCACAGCGTCTCATTGAGGTGATCACATGACACGGTAGCTCATGCTAACTGATCAGCCCGATGCAGTAAAAAGAAAAGTCGCATAATGTAAATAAATCAAAAAATAAATCATCACGACAAAAGTGTGTGCATGTGTGTGTGCGTGCGCACTGCAAAGCTGCATTATGAAACATAAAAACATTGGCAGAGATCAATTCCTGTTACGTTCATCAAACTTGATAACTTATTTGAAATAATTTACGATTATTACGATGACGAAGGCTACCGAGTGAGGACCCGCCTCTGACTTCCCACCAATGTCGTTGGCACCCAAAGTGTGTCGCCGGTCGCATGACAAGACGACACACTAAAAAGGCGTGAAAGTCTTTTAGAAAATACTTTTTCATCATTAGAAAATCTCCACAAAATATTAAATTTCACTGATTTTTTTGTGTTTTGCGTGTTGCTTCTGATGGCTTTTTGTCGTAGCGACGTCCCACCGGGATCAATCAAAAGTCGTAAAATAAAATAAAACTAATTTGTATTTTGGCACGTTGGACATCACATGGACTAACACTCGGAAGCTGTCAATCACTCTGCCCACTTATCGGCGTGACAAACTGTCAACAAAACACACGCACCCATGTGAAACTTTTGGTTGAGTATGGCCACTAGATGGCGCTCTAGCATGCATGCATGCAAACTAAAGTGTCGTGGTGTACATATGTGTTATGTACATGCGTGACGTGGAGATATGTGTTGTGCGCATCTGCGAAGCAGTCACAGCTTCTTTGCCATTTTGCAATGCCACAGCCTTCATCAAAAATGACTTCAAGTGGGATTCATAGCAGTGGAAGCAAGCTAATCAAGGCATTTTGGACCAAGTGCCATGAATACTTTGCGGAGGCGCCGTCTGTACATGTGGTGTACATACAGGACTGGTCAGGTCAGGTCAGGTCAGGTCAGGTCAGGTCAGGTCAGGTCAGGTCAGGTCAGGTCAGGTCAGGTCAGGTAGTATGTGTGACATGTGCGAAGGTGTTGCTTTTTGAACGGCACAGCAGGCGTGACGTCATCCGGCATCCGCGCCAGTCACCGTGCTTCACATGCAGCGACGTAAAGCTGCCTTCTCCACAGTCCCACCCGTGTCGTGACATCATCACCGATGACATCACTGGATACTACAGTTGCAAAATATTTTCCCGGGAATTCTCGGGAGAAAATGTCGCAACATTGTCGACACGGCGGCCGACATCCTCGGAAGGCTTCGAGTGCGGAGGCGTGGTTTGGATTAAAGGTTTTGAGTTCGCGGGCGCCGCCTCCCCGCTCAGGGTGGCGTACTCCACACATCGTCACCCAGCCCTTCGCCCGTGGAAGAGAGGGGCAGCGCCCCCCCACTGGGAGTAAAGGGGTCCGTGTCCGTGTCCGTCTCGCCCTCCGCCAGGTAGACTGGTCTGGGTCGGGTCCGGTCACCCTCCTTGGCCCGGTCACCGGTCCCACGGCCTCCCTCCCCGGCCACCTCCTCGCCGTGGCGCTCGCTGCTGGTGAAGCTGAAGCCGCTGGGCGAGTGATCCAGCTCCTCGTGGTTCATCGACAGCAGCGACAGCGGCGACTCGCCACCGCCGGGTCCCCCCGTGGTCCTGCCGCACCCCCCCGACAAGTCCTGCAGAGAGCTGATAGGCAGCACGGTGGGGCGCGCCGTGTACACGGGCTCTCGGGGCCGAGCGCACCCGCCTCCCCTGCCGGCAGGTCCCGCCTCGACGGCGGCCGGGTAACGCAGCCTTTGCGAAAAACCCTCGCCGGAGTTGGGGACGAACCGGTGGGCATCTCCACCTGCCAGGGGGTGTGGGGGCTCCATGGTCATGTGGGCAGCGCCTGCCGAATCCACGTGCAGGTGCTCACTGCGCTGGATGTGCATGTCCACCAGGAAGTCCAACTTCTTCTCCATGTCCTCCACCTGAAGCAATATTGAGGATGAAATCAAGACCTGTCACCACGTTGAGACCAGCGGCGTGTGTCCTGTACTCAGGCGCCTCATTGCTCTCTCGTGTCTGACTTTGTGAGGCACATAACTATCTTGAAAAAGTCGCCACGCGTAGCAGCACTAAGCGGCACCACTTAGCTCTCCTGGGAGAGGAGTTGAATGGTTGCTCACCTGCCGCTCCACACGCACAAATCTCGCCATCATGCTCTGGTCCTCGGTTCCTGCCACAGGAGGGCCTTTGGACAAGAAGGACTCGTGCCTGCAAGGCACACAACACGTTCACCTTTGACCTTGCAGTGGTGTTGTGATGGCAAAATCGAGGTTGGGGAGGGGGCCTACCTGGGCGACTGGCCGCTGGCGTAATTGGAGGGAGGCTTGACAGGTTTCTTGGGCTTGGGGGTAAGGGGGGCTCCGGGTGCCAGAATCATATCGATCCTGAAAGAAGACCACCACGAAGGAGCCTGCTCAGTGGGCGCTTGATTTGAAACGCATTGTTGGCGCCATTGCTGAAGTCTGCACCCAAGAGCTTTTGCTCACCTGGTCTGGAGGTACTTGATCCTGCAGAGCATGTCCAGATGTCCGGCCGAGTACTGCTCGATCACATCCTTGACGTCGTAAGGCCGCAGCGTCTCCTTGAAGCGTTTCTTGTTGAGCAGGAAAGTCATGATCCTGCCGGGCGTGCCCACAACATGGCTCAGCGCCCTCGCTCCACAACACGCAAAGGAAGGAAAAGCAGCGGCGGACACGCCAACCTGACGGCCCTGATGGCCAGCTTGAGCGTGGGGATGGACTCCTCCAACAGGATGTCGGGCGGGAAGCCGCGCACCTCCAGGACCGCCTCCCCAAGCGCCGCATCTACAGCAGCGTTCGGTTCCCGTCAGCGGCGCTCAACTTTGTCGAGTGGCTGCACTTGGCTTCGACGTACCTTCGGAGCTCTGGCGCAGCGTGGCTGCCCGCATGCGGAAGGCGGTACGGAAGCGTTCGCGATTGCTGAACCCGGCCGGCTTGGACGGGCTCTCCTCCAGCGCTTCGGCCGCCATCTTCTTACTCGCCGCCACCGCTGCCACCGCCATGGCCGGTCGTGCGTTGGGCAGGCGCACGCGCTCCATCAGCGTCATCTTCTGGTTGCTGGAGCACATGCATGCCCGTCGTCATGGTTACAAACCAGACTATAGGTTGATTATGTTTTAGAAGCACAGTAAGTGTAAATGTTTTGTTTGATATTTGTGTGTGTGTGTGTGTGTGCGTGTGTGTATGTGTGTGTGGCGTGAGCGTAATGCAAGTCACCTGAAGCAAGGGAGTGAGATGATGGTCTCGTAGAACCGCCAGGTGGCAATGAGGTCTTCCCTGATTGGATTGGTGGAATAGTAGCGCCACGCCGACTGCAAAAGACGCAGCGCTAAGTGTGGACCAATCAAATGGCAGCGGCGGTTGGGATCTCCTCCTCTCTCACCTGGATGAGCCCAGCAGCCGGATGGCGTCTTTTCTCAAAGTGCTTCTGTCTGTGCTGCTCCTGGACCTTCAGGGCCAGACCGGAACCCAGGATACCCTGCATCGGCAGTGTGACAGCACAGTGATGTCGTCAACAAGAACGTGGCGTCATCATCATCATCAACGTGACACGGTAAAATCGGCGAGGTATGGTCAACATCAACCATGAAGGTGATATCATCGATGGAACAAAACCACGGCGAGGTGCTGGAGGTCAACAGCGGAGGCTACGCACGGCAGGCAGAGCGAAGAAGGAGACGCCGATCAATGCGAAGGTCCCGGCCAGAAGTCTCCCCGCCCACGTCTTTGGCGTCTTGTCACCGTAGCCGATGGTGGTCAGCGTGATCTGCGGCGAGCGCTGAGATTGGCCGGCCGCTCGCCACGCCGCGGCACGCCTCAGCTCAGGCGAGGTGGTTACCTACCAGCCCCCACCACAGCGCGTCGGCGTACGTGTCAAAGTCCTGAGCGTTGGGCTGCGCGGCGGGGAGGTCCCCCTCGGACGGCGACACGTCGTCTTTCTCCACAAGGTAGACCAGGAAGGATGCCAGGATCAGCGATAGGAACCCGATGTACCAGGCTGTAATCAGCTCCTGCCACACATCGCCGCCAACGTCAATTCATGTGGCTGAGGGACACTCGGGCGACATTTCGGTCACCCCACCTTGCTGTGCGCGTAGATGGCCGAGCCCAGCAGCTTCCAGGTTCCACCTCGCCGGTCCATGCGCAACATGCGCAGGATCTGCAGGAAGCGCAAGCTGCGCAGGGACGTGGCCAGCACGTTGCCTTGGTTACGCACCGCCACCACTGGCACCGAGGCCAACAGAACAAAGATGTCTGAGGGAGACACCGTCTCGGAATCAATCTCAAAACTCGCCTTGGCTTCTTCCCAAGCACGCATCTTACCCAGCATGCAAAGCGGCTTGCGGGCGAACTTGAGCCTGCCTCGCCATCCTTTGTAACGACAGCAACATCCTGCAGCCCAAATGCGCAACGCAAACTCGGCCCCAAAGATGAAAATGGCAAACGTCTCCTGGGAAACGCCAAACACACACATGCTCAGATCTGTGCGTGCGTGTGTGCGTGTGCCAAAGCTTACCAGAACCACCAGCCAATGAGCTGACGTCTTCTCGTGCTCTTTGAAGGTTGTCAACACGGCCAAAATCAAACAGCCCAAGACGATCAGAAATCTACACACGCACACACACACACAATTGAGTTGAACCAAGATCTGTAGGACTAGCCTTTGAGCACTAGGGGGCGGCACACTTCTACGTGTACTGCATGAGGATCAGCAAACCTTGTTTTTGGTTCTTGTTTTTTTGCTGACTCAGCAGAGCAATACTCATACATTTTAGAGGGAAAAAGTAAAGGTGGCTTGAATGAATTGGTTGCTTTTGAGCATTCCGGATTTTGTTTCATGTTTTGTCAATACTAAATATAAAATGCAAACACGAAAAAGTTATGAAAAGGGTAGAAGTGAAAAGAAGAGACTTTTCAATGTCATGCACAGGTCCTTGACATTTTGCCTGTTCAGCAAATGGCCAAGCACTTGCCTTCAAGCGGTTCTTGATCTTCTCAATTAGTTGTTGAGTAATCAATTGTTTTGCCATTCTCAATACATTTATTGTTTAAATTCATTCATGTCTACAACGGTGGCAAGTAAAGTGAAAATTCTCGTTGATGCGGCAAGGTCTCAGCTGTGAACGGGGGTGAGAGGGCAGGTGTGTTACATTTGACGTTGGCGCTCACACACTCGGTCACACCGCTCGCTCAAAGTTCAACGCAAAGGTCGTCTCACTTCTGCGCTTCAGCAGCGAGCGAGCCTCTCGTCTTTTCTGAAGGTCGCCCTTCTGACAAAAGAACAGAGAGAAAGTTCTTGCCGCTCTCGCCATTAATCCGCTCGGCTTCGCAGAGCCCGCGGGAGGCTTCCCTAACCCCCCCCCACCCACGAGGATTCCTAATGAGCAATTTACTGACGAGATCCAAGAAGCGTATTGCAGACGCAGCGAATCGGGAAAGCGCCAGAGAAGCAAAACCTTGACAAAGTTCTCATCAAATGGAGACAACCTGATCAAAGTGTCCTCAAAAGTTGACGCTCACCCTTTTTCGATAAAAAGGCCACAAGAAGCCAAAGTGCACGGCGAGAGCGCCACACCTGTTCTGCGTATTACGATCGGGCTCGTCTTCTCAAACTATTTTGCTGCCATCAAGTGGTAAGCAGTGGAATTACACGCAAACTAACAACTCTGCTGGACTGTGACGCGCCTCGACTTGCACTTGGACCTCCCATCTCAAACCCAAAGCAATGCATCCGCGGGGATTCTTCGTACGGTCACCAAGAAGCTTGAATTTGTCGGAGCAGCTGGGCCACCCAGACCTTTGCGACACGACGTCGGCTCACCGTTTTCTGCTGATAGGTTACTGAGAGGAGGATTAGCCCAGAGAGCGGCGGAGTTCTGACAGGAGCGCTTTCTGTTTTTCCGGTCCGACTGATGTCGAACAAACGAGCGTGATTAGCGGCGCTAATTGCATCCATTAGTGCACGTTAGGGAGTCAGTAGTTAATCGGGCTTGGCGGTGGATAATGAGTTTCCTTGCCAGGTTGCGCCAACGTCCCACGAGAAGAGGCCGCCGGCGGCGGGATCGATCCGCAAAACTTTTATTGTGTCAACTTGGACGTGGAAAGTTTCACCGAAACTCCAAGCGAGCCGGATCGTCTGTTGCGTGGATTATTTGGATTACGTTATTGATTTCTATCACAACCAAGTCGTGCAACTCTTTGATTTGACTCCTTTAAATCAACTCAGTCAAGTGACGGTGGGAACGAGAGACCAAACGTGCGACCAATAACGAGTATGTTAAGCCAAATGCTCCTTTCATCAAATGCGTCCGTCCCGGTTTACGACGTCGTCGGTCCTGCCACTCATAGGGACGAGGCTGCTCTTATCAAATAAACAAGGAGACTCGCATCCCGTTTCCATGGCAACGGGCGCTTCCAACACTCTTCCGGGAAAATCCCCTGGCGGGAGGAAAGCGACCGGTCGTGCCTAGTCTGCCATGTTTCCATGGCAACAGGCTGCCGTCGCACGCTCGCGTCGTGCGGAGTAAACAAACAAACGTGTCTGCCGCCACCTCGTCGCGTCGACGTTTGAGCTATTCCTATGTCATCTCTCCCACGAAGAACATCAGGCCAAAAAATAATAATAATTCCAATGTTCCCGGGGGTTGGAGGCCACTGATCTAACGAATCTAAAATAGAGCAAAGCCGCCAACACCTCAACTCCAGATTGACGTCTCAATGTTTTATTTCCCAGGAGGCGCACGACCGTCGTTCGAGTCGGGCCAGGTAAAGGAGAACGAAGGAACGTGTCCCGTCATGCATTTGACCAAGAGAACATTTCCTTCACAGCACCAGTCCAAGCTCACGCGTACTCTGGGACTCTTCACAGTGACGTGGCGCTGCTGCAGCCAAAAGCGGGCTGAGCAGCAAAGTCTCAGCAAGCTTTTGAGCTGTCACGGCACAGTCAAAGCACGTCGGGGACCCGTCGCAAAATCCACTAGAGGCAAGCAAAAGACGAAAAGGCCTGAGCCCGGATCGGAAGCCACTCATCTGATGTGTCCTCCACGTCAAGTTGAAGGCAAGTTGAAGGACGGCACAAGCGGCGGCTCAGCTGAGGTGCTTGAGCCTAATTAAGGAGTCGGCCCGACGCTAATTAACCCACCGAGGTCATCCGAAGACATTCGCGAGAGAGAGGAAACACTGGCTGATTGGCTCGCCTCCTTCCCAGCAGGACGGACGGACGTCATGCAAAGCTCAACGTACGGCCAACGTGTCCCGCACGTGGAAAGAAGGTAGCGATGATGGGGACCGGTAAGAAAGTATGATGACGTCAATAATAATCTGATGAAGATTTTACCGATAAGGATGAAGATGCTGCTGCTGCTGCTGCTTCCACATTTTTTGATTAGTGGGCATTTTTAGACATGGTTGCTAGGCAACTGAGACTCTGCTGTACACCACTGTGTCATCCTGCCTGCTGTATACACGCACAAACGGGTTACCATGCTAAATTGATGCTGACGCATTCCATGTATGAGCGTCACACGTGCTGTCGTCACATGACGGGGCGATCTTTGACACAGCGGCGTGCTCCAAACCCCGCACGCACCCCGAGCGGGAATCCGGGCAACGAGTCCGGTGGTTGCCGTGGTGACGGATGCGAGCGTGTGAGCCGGGCTGGTGTGCCATCAAAAGAAGGGCCTGACAATTGTTTCTAATTGAACGAAAAGTTGAAGTGACATCATTGCAGTCACTCAGGCACAGGGAAAAAAGTGCTTGTACCATAAAAAAGGGGAACATTGGCGCCTTTGCAAATAAATGCAACTTGTGGTGTCAGCATTCTCCGATAGCTACTGAGCCCTCGCCGTCCCCTGCCCCCCGTCGTGTCCTCTATCGCCCTTCAGAATCCCCCCCACCCACGCCGCAGCGGCGGCGATGTCGATTTGGCCTTAAACAGCAAAACAAGTATGTTAATATCATCCGGGACAACTTTGGGCTCTCACAGGAAGGAAAATCTCTGCTGCTAGGCTGCTAACCTCACAAGAGGCCCATATTGAGGCCTTCCAATGGATATATCCACTTTTGACATAACTTCAAACAATTTGCCATTCAGTCGTTTGGACTGGCAGGCACAAAATGATTCCAATGTCTCTGGGCGCTCACTCGCTCATATCTTGGAAAGGGCACTTGATGGATTGCACCATCAAGATTTTGACGGGGAGGGACGAGGTCTGTCTCCTTTCAAGGCAATGTGTCCGCCTCCCCCGCCGGCCAATCAGAGCGTCCAGGAAGCAGGAAGAGGGCAGGAAGCGGAGGCTATTAGGAGGCCTTTTCTTTTTTCTTTTTCGTTGAACTGAGGGGATGAATAAATGATGAGCGTCGCTCACGCGGGATTGCACAGTCAGCGGCCGGCGACTTGGCGGGGGAGGGGGGCCGGGAAATTCGATGCCCATCGCGCACGCCGAGGACCTTCGTGCGGACGCCAGAAGCGCCCGCGTCCTCGACCCATGACGATTGCGAGCGGTGCAAAACAAACGATGCAAACTCCGCTGCCACCGTCTCTGCCCCTCTTTTTTTTTTTTTTTTCAAATTAGCTTGCAAGGTTTCAGTTCAATATCAAAACCCAATATTGACATCAAAATAAATGGACATGAGACGATTGGACTGACAACGAGTTATCGTCAAAATCAGGGTGAGATGGAGATGAATTAGTGGAAGTTGAAGAGCAAACATCAAAAGACATTCAATTTGTAAATGTTGCACACAAGAATGACAAAGCCTCCTGAAAAAAAATGAAAACTAAGCTAAAACAAAGCAAAGCCCCAAAAACCCTAAAGTGAATCGGAAAAAGCAAAGTCCGAAGCGACTGCAAAGCCAACAAGAGGAGAAATCCCGACGAGTGAACGCAAGCGGCCCATCTAAAGAGCAGATTTCCTTTCTGCAGTTGTAAGATCATCCTCCTCGGGGTCCTGCCAAAGACCCCCCCAACCCCCCACCGGGGTATTGATCGCCCTGTGTGAGTATCAAATTGAGACACTTGAAGGTAGAAAGCGCTTCGTGCGCACGCTCACACGTGACCACCCGAAAAAAAGTTCAACTACGACCGCAGCAGATTGTGGAAATGATTCGGTTAAGAAATGCAACAAACGACTTTTGTTTTTCATTTTAAAAAGATTTGTCATCAAATGAATCCACATGAAATTTTTGGCAGGAAAAGATTTGGGTGTCAACAAAGCAAAATCATTTGAGGTAAAAAGATGGAAGATGACTTCATCAAAGTATTGCACAGCTTGAAATCAAATGATGCGAAACAACAAAAACGCCATTAAAACGAATGAAGTGAAATGATTTGAAAAGAAGTCTCACAAAGATGTGGAAAATAAGATTTGATGTACAAAGAGTTGACATTGTGCAAAATGGTATGCGACGTCTATGTGACGGACGTGAAATGGTTGGGTGTCAAGAGATTTGATGTGAAGTGCAGCGAGGCGTCACGCTCGTTTGTGAAGAGCGCCGCTCATCAGCGACGTCACGTGCTGAGTGCCAATAAAGCTGCTCTTTTGCCTATTGCAATGAATTATCGGAAATTAGAAGCTCGGGATGGCGCTGATTTACGCCGCTCGGATGTCGGCGCCTCCGCCGCGCTCGCTAAAAGCTGAACTGCGATTCACCTTTGATGGGTCACCGTCTTTTGACTGCGCTCCCTTTCCGCAATCCATCATCTGGCGTTGTCGTTAGCCTCCCGCTGACCCGAGTCAGCACAAAAATAAAGCCCCATGTCATGATTGGACGCAAAGCGCCGTTGAAGCACTATTAGCGTGTTTGTTAGTAGGTCGAGTCGGAGGAAAGGTCACGCCGCTTTGGTGGTTACAGCGAGTCCACTTGCTCACTTGTCTACCTCAAGTTGTCCATTTAAAGATTGATCTGATTTTAAGACTCGCACTACAAATCAAAACGAGTCATGTGATAAAGAAGTTGCCCTCAAGCAAGTCTCATCATCTTAGTTGCTCTCAAAGTCACGTGACTCGCTTTCAGTTGAATTTGTCGATCCAAAAATATCGCGTGATTCGACCTCTTCCGAGAGTCGGGCGGCATAGTCCGTTTTAAGCTGCTAACACAACAGCATGGCCGTATTAGCGTACGTCCATGTACGCAGTTAGCCGTTAATTATCAAAATGATTTATACTCAAACTTCATTAGCAGCTCATGCTAACGCTACATGTTGAATTAATAGTACGTCTTCTGGCGTGTTGTTGTCCTAAAGGCAAATGTGCCAGCCCACCTGCCGGAGACACTTCCTGTGCACACATAAGTGCCTTCAAAAAGTGGTCCCGACGGGAACGTAAAAAAAAAGGCTAATTTGGAGAAAAAAGCTAATCGCCTACATCGATCCAAAAATGTCAAACGTGACGACCGGACAGCTGCCGGGCCGGCCATGGCGTCTGTTTAATTTCACTAAGTGTGATTAGCCACCGCTAACGACTCCCGCGTTGGATGAAACGACCGCGACCACAAAGGAGCCGCTTAACAATGCTCTTAAACACCGGCGGTGCCTCCCGACACCCTCGCTCGCTCGCATTGATCCCAAACACACGTGATGGGCACCTGCTCAGAAGGGCGGCCATTTTGGCCACAAAGCCAGCACAAAAAAGCTTTTGACTCAAAGAAAGATGGAGAAATACCTATTGAACGGCCGTCACATATTTTGATAAAAATCATGTGAGTCTTTGATTCCACTACATTTTTTAAAGTACTTCAATGATTTCATCGCTTTTAAAAGCCATGTAACTTCAGGAGTCAATTTTTAGCCTCAAGTCGTCAACAACTTCAAAATGACATCAACTAATTTACATGTCTTGCTTTGACGACGCATTTGATTGAATCGGGTGAGATTTGTAATGAACTAGATCACGCTTGCGCTCACCAGGATGGGATCTGACCGCCATCGAGGCTCAGAACACGTGGCGGCGCAGTGGGAATCATAATTGCCCCGTTGTTCTTGACGAGGTCATAGGTCGGCCGTTTGCTGCCGCGCACGCGCTTCCCAACACGACCCCGTGCCCCCGCCGCACTGTACGACACGTAAAAAGACGAGGTTGAAGTTTTGCGTGCGCCCGCTGTGGCGGCACCACCGATGTCACACGTCGGGTGGCGACAGACGGCGACGGCGCCGCACGTGGGGCGGCCATAGTTGGAAGGACGACTGCCAGACGTACGCTGACGGCTGACTCAGTGTCAGTGACCGAGTGTCATCGTGCCGGCATTTGCCCGTTCGGCCGCTGTTAAATCAGACGCAGAGCGGGCGTGCAATCTTTGACACGTCTTTCACGTTGAAGTCAAAGCAGGCTGCGTCCCGTCACGCCACCTTTCACACGCATCAAAGTCTTCCGCTCACCATCTTTTTTTTGATATTCCAAATGATTTTTATCAGTTATTTTTTCAGCCCCTCGCTATGTAGTGGTCAAGACCCCATTAAGCCCCGGGTGGGAAATAAAAAAACTACCTGAGCCGTCCCTGGTTGGGACTTAATCAAACCCAGACAAAAAAAAAAAAACAGAAAGCGATTATGGACATGTCGGGTGGCGTGACTTACACAAAGGCGTGGTAGAGGAGCGCCCATCCTCGGGGTCTTTCCAGCGCGTCGTAGATGAGGTTTTGGATCCTCCTCTTGCGAGCGTTATTCCTCTTGGCAGGCCGGCTGTAGTTGAGCGGGGTCTTGGCCAGGAGCCCGATGGCCGTGCCCTGTGAGCCCCGCTTGTAGTCCGCCACCACCACCGCCGCCAGCAGGGCGCCATCCTTGTCGTCACCCGCTCCGACTCCACTCTGCCGGTCCGGGGGGTCCTTCTTGTGGTCCTCTGAGCCACTCGCCACGCTCCTGGACCGCAGTCCCATGATCAGTGCTGCTTGCCCGGGTCGGGCCGCATGCCATGGTCCGCTCCGGTCCGGGTGAGCCCGTGCCCTCAACCTGGGGTCATGTAAGGATGCCGGGGGAGGAGGCGCGGGGAGGTGAGGCTGTTGGAAGAGATGCACCGCACAAAACAAACAAAAGTGGCATCAAGTAACGGGCTCAACTTTCAATCAACCGCTTAATTCTTTGACTTGCTCTTACACCTCTGCTGCTATTGTTTTTCTATTCTATTTCTTATTATATATCATATGTTCTCCGGGGATTTGAAAAGCGTTTCGTCAGACAAAAGGCGGACTGGACCCCTGCAAAATAGCAACAATCAAAGAGCAAAAATCTGCGTATAACGGACGGCAAATCGTATTGAATTGAAAATAATAATGGGCAGCGTCACACATTTTTTTTCTATCACCCGAAAATGTAAAATGCTGCGAATGGCGCCAACAAAAAGACAAACAAAAGAATAAAGTGAATAAAGTCCGCAAATATGAGACTCGGCTAGCCGATCGAGGATGTTATGAGCTCTGAGACGAGAGCAACACCTCCAAACGCACGGCAGACAAAGACCTGGAGGCGCGCGTGCACGGATGCGACCCCGCTCACGCACGCGCGGCCGTCAAATGATAAAATCATTTTTGTGGTTGTTGTCATTTTTCTTGGGGGGGGAGGCAAACGAAACAGGCTCACCGGCGTGCATGGTTCGGCTCTTCCTTGCTTCCTTCCTGCCTTCACGGAGCCCGCGCACGAAGAAAGCGCCGCAGCGATTACGGCTCCCCTCGCCAACAACAAAAAGAACACTAACCGGAGGAAGAGGAAGAGAAGGAGGAAGAGGAGCAGCACGAGGAAGAGGAGCAGGGTGGAGACGGAGGCTGGGGAGCAGAACGAGGAAGGAGGGAAGGAAGGAAGGAAGGAAAGCAGGAGAGAGAGAGACGAGCAGCAGCGTGGACGCGGCGTGCGCGTACACGCAGCAACACGGCGCTGCGTGCACGCGCGGGAGCAACCAGAACAGGTACACTTTGTTCACATCACGCGCCCGGCCAGAAGGAAAAGGAGGGCACAGGTGAGCAAAAAAAAAAAGAAGAAAAAAAAAAAACTCTGGACATCCATCATTCCACAATCAATGAAGCTCACATGATTCATCCATCGCTTGATTGATTAGCAGTGATTGGGGGACGAGCTGGATTTATGCACGCGCTTGTACATAAATCACAACGCGGGCACTTGAACGTGACCATGTCCAGTACACGAGAACAAATAAATACTAAACGGACAATTGGGCAGGTTAAAAAGATTTGTGCTGTGCTTGCTTGATGGTATAAATTGGGTTTGAAAATTTTACGGGCCGAATTGGACGAATGAAAACTCCTCGATGAGCAGGAGGGCGCTTCGGAGAACTATCAGTCTGTAAAAATAATTAAGAAACATACATGGGAATTTGGGAAAAATTAAAATAGTGCGAGGTGATAAGTTTGGAAATACATTGTTAACGTTCCAACAGTCTGTAGTGAGTGAGAAATGCTGGGGCCTGCGTCGGCCTTAACGGGATTATGGGACTAAGCGCACGTCTGCTCAGCCCACTTCATTGTCGCCTTCGTGCTAATTAGCAGCAATGAAGATGACGGCTGCAAATGACCAGCGGCGGGACGATTTCGGCCAACCCGACTGGAGGCTCTGCCAGTTCTCTCCAGAGCCACCGTCTCGACTTGTCGGACGAGGGCGCGTGACCTCCCTCCCTTTGGCAAGATGCAAGCAAAAAGTAAGAGGGACACGTCGAAAAGGGAGAAAGAGAGGAAGGCAAAAAGAGAGCATGGTCCCGAGTGGTCCTTCCCGACCCAAGTGCACCTGCTGACTCAGCAATCGAGGATGATTCGTGTCGTCATGGCAACAGACACAAAAGGAATGAACTCCAGACGGGGAGCAGAGGATTAGAAGATGCACATTTTTATTCCACGTTGTTGACCGACATTAAGGCGATCCGAGCAAACGACGGCTTTGATTGACCAGATCTCGAGATGTCATCGAGGACGCTCGCTCTCAAGCACAAAACCAAGTGGGCCAGAGTCATAGATTTTTTTTTTTTTCGCTTCTTCATGAGTTGAGCTTACGAACATCTCAACTTGTTGATCTCGGGCCTGTTCTGTTCTGGCCTTAAATGAGCGGCGGGACCTCGAGGTCGTCCACAAATGCCTCCGAGGGTTCCTCGTCAATGACAGGACCCCGGCCAGAGGTGTCCAACGGCCCTTCGGTGGCGCGCCGGTGTGCCACCACGATGTTGGCGATGTCCACCTTTCCGCCAGCGTCCACTTCCAGCCACTCGGCAACGCCACGGCCCCTGTGGAGTCAACCGGACGCAAACAGATGCTAGGTTGGGCGCTTGCTTAGCTACATGTTGCTCGCTCTTAGGCGGCCGGCCCAGAAGTAGGCCCGAGCCGTGACGGGATGTGTCCAACATGGCTGTGACGTTTGGGGGAGGGGCTACATGAAGACAACGGTTGACAATAGGTGGCATCAGGACGCCCTGAGCTGCCACCGATTCGGAACGCAATTAGCAGTCGCGCGCATCGCTGGACGACATCCCGACCTCGGAGAAGGTTTTGCAGCGCACTGTGTCGGCCTTCACCGACGACTCTAATTGAGTTTGAGGCGGCGGCGAGCGTCGTGAGCGTCTTGCAGACTCCCGCTTAGCGTCAGGGGAGCGTGGCCAGGTCATGGGGCCCATCTTAAGCTCATCTGCTGGCGTGCAGATAAGAGGCAGCGTGCAGATAAGAGGCGGAGCGCACCGAGGCGCTTGTCTGCCGACCCACTGGGGTTATGCTGCCCAACCACCTGACCCGCTAGCGGGGTCGCACCTTCGCGACATCCGGGTGGCTGCGAGGAAATCGGTGGAAACAAACATGGCGCCATCGATCCCGGGGTCAGCCAAAGGCAAGCGCTGTACTCATCAAAAAAACGCCGGTAGTTCAGATGCATGAGAAAGTCGCTCGATTGTCTCGCGCCCTCAACTTTGACCTGTCACACCTGCACAGGCAGGTTTTGTTTGCTGCATCAATACTTTGACCAGCGTACAAACGCATGTGTTTAAAATCAATCTGATGGAATCTTGAAAAGTAGCCAAGCCGAACCTCGCCGTGTGGGACTTTTACCTTTGTTTACTGTCGGCCGAGCTGCGATGGGGGCGGCGGTCGTTTTTGGACGGCCGAGCGGCGCTTTTTGTCACCTCCAGTTCACCTTGAGCCTTCATAGTAAGGCGACGAACGAGAGTCAGAGTGGACCACTCGCATGTGTGTGTATGTGTGCGTACCCTGGGCATGTGGAGCAGCAAGTGTCCTGTGGTCTGCGAGCGCCGGGCCGTCGAGCTGTCGGGCTTGACCTCGGCCGGCAGAACCAGCTGAAATACCTGCACCATCGGGATTTGCCACTTAACAAGCGGCTTAGTCATGACTGGACATTTTTCCACGAATCACCCTCTCCCTGCCCCTCCCTCCCTCCATCAAAGTGGTCCAGTCTACCAACTAGGTCAAAATGAGCGGGCCGACTCGCTCAAAACGTACTTTTCCTTTGACGGTGACTTTGACGTACGTTGGTTGCACGTCCACGTCCATCAGGGAGGTGTCCATGTGCCTGTGGGGGGAGTCAGGAGTTCACGTTTCCAAGCTTGCAATGAAACATTTATCAGGCTCAGTGCTGTCGGGCTGCCAAATGAGCGCACCTGTAGACCGCCAGGTCCAAAATAATCCTCTTGTTGTCGTCATCTTCCGTCAGAGAGAAGTCCAGCCTGCCAAGGCACAAGAGTTCGTCATCGTGTGTGTGTGTGTGTGCGTGCATGTGTGCGCCTACTTGGGCTCATTGACATTTAGAACTCGTCCATCAGCAGTTATCAGAGTCCTCGGGAGCTTGACTTTCTTCTCGTTGCCTCTGCAGGGACACACAACACCGTCGGGTGAGCATGCTAGATGATGTATATGCTCGTGTTGCTGCTGGCTGGCTGAAGATGGCCAAGGTCCTTCACCCCTCGCGAGATGAGTGTTGTACGGCCATCTGTCACTCGCGCACTCAAACTTCAGTCATGAAAATGACAAGAAGGCAGCTGATGTTTCTTGGCCTCGGCTCGCCGCGCCCATTGCTAGCGAGATGGCCAAAGCGTCCGCAAAGGTCAGGGCCGCGGCGAGTGCCTCATGGTCATAACTCGCCGCCAGCGGTCACGTTGACAGCTCGCAAAGTCGTTGCCGAGCTGAGCCGAGTCACTCACCGGACCACAACCCTTTCACAATCACACTGGACATACGAGGGCAGGCAGATCCCACAAGATGGCCGCAGCTAAGGTAAGTGGATGAATATGGCCTTTGCGGAATAGGAAAGCAATTGCGGCCATTTTGCACGCTACTGCCATCTCCTGTCAGCTGAAAATGTCAGTTTTGCTCATGTACTGCTGGTGAGTAGACTCACTTGTCCTTGGCCCTCCGCTTGGCCTCCAGGTGGCGATGAGCCTCCAAGCGGGATTCCGGAGTGAAGGCACACGGCGTGTGCCAGAATTCCTTCTCGCGTCGCTCTTCATCTGACTCATTCTGTGGCTCAGGAGCACTGCGTGCAAACAAACGGAGTGAGGCCCTTTGAGCGGACCGCTTCCCCAGCAATGGAGATCCACCTCGTGAAATTGCGCTGCCCTGCCTTGAAAAAGAGCAATTCCAGTCTCATACCCACCCAGTTGGCGGTTCCTCAGCCTGCTTGGCGTTGGCCTCCTCTTCTTGGGCCTTCTTCCTCAGGTATTGGTCCTCCTGCTCCAGGATGTGCCGCCTCAGCTCCTCCAGGCGCTGATTGGCCAAGATACGCTCCGAGCGCGTCACCTCGGTGCCGTCCAGACACTGGACACAGGCAACTTGCGTGAAAAGCCAACTCTGAACCCAAAGGCAGTTTTGAAACCCTCGTCACCTTGAGCTGGGGCAGGGTGGCGACCACGTACTTGCGGTAGCCTTCAAAGAGCGTGCAGGGGTTGCCCACCAGAAAGAGCTGACGTAGGTGCACGTTTTCTTTCAGGCTCTCCACGCTGCTCAGACGCCCCACAAAGTTGACCGTCAGGTCCAACTTTTGCAGATTCTCGCAGCCTACGCACGCACACGCACTCTTTTAAGGTTTTCAAGGTAGCCACCCTGTTTTTTTTCTTCTCCTAAATGCTGCCACACGTGCACCGCTTCCACGGTACATCTGCATTCCCTGTGCTAAAACAGGGTCCGTCCGTCGACGTGATGAACTTCATCTTCGACTGAGCGGCTATAATGATCTGCAACCCAAAGTGATGCGATGCTGCCATCTACTGGGCTTCGTGGGCCATTACAATGCCTTAGAAAGTTGGCAAGACGCTCTTCCACGCCATAATAAAACGCAATAAATTCGTCAGGTGGCAGTGAACGCTTGCAACAACTGATTGATGGTGTCCTTTTTTTGACATTAGTGTTTTAGTGGCGTTCACAAGAGATCTTATTTTCCCTCATGTACGTGAATTATGTGCCATCGGTCAGCTAGTAAGCACATCATTTTGTGAAGTTTGTGAAGTTTACACAAACGCACCTTGCAGGTTTTCAATGACCTGTATGTTGTTCAAGGCGAGGTTCAAGTATTCCAGCTTCTTTAGGCGGCCCACGTTCTCTGACCGGGATGGATACAGACACACACAAACGCTGACTATTGTTGTAGGGCTTCTACGACACGCACACGAGCAAACCCGAGAGATGGGCCTCACCGATTCGTGGTATGAGGTTGTTCTGCAGGTAAAGGATCTTCAGATCCCTGCACCAGCGCTCGATGTGCTCGATCCTCTCGATGTCCTGCTGGTGCAGAGAGACCTCCTCCAGGGAGAAGATCTCACACTCGTTGTGCTCGGCGCGGCGCCGGATCATGTCTTCTGTGACTATGTGCACGGGTGAGGACTAGTTAGCGGTTAACTAATCAATACGCTAGTTAATAAGCTGGTAATCAGCTTGAAAAGTGTAAGTCAGGCAACAAACTACTTGCTCTTGACTTCGACTGCATTGTAGAGGACTACTCGTCGTCTACTCATTAAATTACTTCGATTTTTTATTTTTTTTTGTAGCTTGCATCATAGCTATAATGCTACTAGTCGGGCAATCATTCACTTTGTCACCAATTAGTTTGTTGAATTAGTTGGTCTGTGTTTGATTAGACGATTTGGTTGAGAGGAAAATGCGCACTTACTGTGAACCATCTTTCGTTTTCGATGTCCGGCGTTGCCATAGAAACCAACGCCGGTGCTGCATTCAGGCACTTTAGGAAACACGAGTATCGACCACGCTTAACATCTTCCAACCTGTTACCTTACACCCAAAAAGCTAGGTGGCTGCGGCTTTTGTTTACAAGTTGCCCCACAATACAAAGAAATATGCTGTTCTATTCTTTCTTGAAACGTTCCACTGACAAATTTTCTTATTTGGGCTTTTACCAGCGCGCATGGAGACAGACAAACGTCACACACGCCACGTTGCTACCGCTCAAGAAACAACAACAAACGCGCTAAATCACTGACGTTTCACTTCTCCATCGTCAAAATGTTTTCCAATTACCTGAGCTGGGCTTTGTTGAAACGTATGATTGCCCAAATTGCACTTACTGAGAGGGAAGGAGATTCTGTGGACTGATCTGCAGAGTTTGTTGGTGTGTTGTATATCTGTACTAGTCAAGTAGATATGACAGCCATATTTGGAAATAGCTCAGTTTGCATAGGATATTGTAGTCCAGACATCGTGTTGTGATTTTTAGAACAACAAGAGGGTTGGTCTATTTTTACTTGATGCTGCAGCATGTCGCCAGCTGTTACCATGGAAACATGCCTCAATCCTCTTCCATCATGCCTTTTATTGGTGTCAAAAACTAATAAAAAAAACAACAACAACAAAAAAAAACTCTTACACACACCCTCCGTAACATGATTACATGTCATCCTTAGGTTTTTTGTTCTGCATTTTACTGAAATGGGCAAAAAACAAAAATCCATTTGGGCAGTCTCTCGTTTGGAAGCTCTTCCCTCTCATAGCCAAAAAAGGAGAGCTTACAAACAGGAAGAGGAAGAAGCCTAGTAAAGGCCGCTGAAATCAAAGCAATGTGCCAAGGAAGACGCACTTTGTCAAGATGGAGTGTCGAGTGAACTTTATTTCCGCAACATTGTCATGATTCGACCACAAACAACAAAGCGCTTTCAAAATAACGAGCGTCCATCGTTTGCTGTGAACGCACCAAAGGCGTTAAATCCAGACCAAGCCACGTGAAACAACGTTGCCAACCCGACAAGTGACTTCCTGTCTTCCGCAATACAATCAAGTTGACTGTGATTGATAAATGGAGCATCGAGCGCTAAAGCTAACCACACTTGCTCGGCAAAATCAAGCGGATGGGCATCTGTTTCCTACTGCGCTTGATTGAGCGGACCCGTTTGCGGCGCCTCTATCGTTAACATTCATTTGGAGGCCAGATGGAAGCGTCCGCTTGCGAGAGAGAGTTTGCCAAGCGTCCTCACGCTTGTGTGGAATTCTTTACTTTCTTGGGAGTTAATCCAAAGCTGTAAATCCAAAGTTCTTTCCTTAAAAGGCCAAACTTCTTTTTTTCGGTGGCCATTTTGAATTCTGAAAGGTGTTCAAGGTTCGTTGACGCTCGTGAAAAGTGCACGGTGATGATGATACTGCTCTTTCCATATGCTGTGATATGAGTGACAACACTACAAACGCCTATGTGTGGACGTGCGCTCAGTAGACGCAGAGGTCAGGAAACTTCATCTCGTAGATGGGCACCGACTGGTGCTGGGTGTGGCCTGAGGAAACTGACAGCACGCCGGATGGGCTTGGGGGAGGTCTGGGTGGGGCACGTCACGCCATGAGCTCATTGCGAGTCGAGCATCGAGTGATGATGTTGGGTACTTACCTGATGGTGAGTTCAAAGATGTGCGCCAGACGCTCGTGTAGCATGTTGGCCTACATGGACACGCGAGGGGGGCAGGTTAGGTGAGCGGAGGCGCCGCTGTTAAATGTGCTGTGAGTACCTTGGACTCGCAGTGCGCCGCGATCTCCTCAAACGGAGCTTTCTGGAATTTCTCCATCACCTGCCGGCGACGCTCGCGTTCTTGATCCTCCAGGACACTCGTGTCTACACGCACGCAATGGGGAGGTGTTCACAGTCTGATGTTTGTCGCTGTTGTCTTTTTGTAATCTTACCGATGGCTTTCTTCAGGGTCTCAAAGGTGATCTCCTCGGCCAGCTGCGACTAAACACACACGCGGGTTTGTTGCACCATAAGAAAGTTAACGGCAGGTCAACAGGACTCAAATCAATTTTCAACCATCAAACAAATCAAGCAGAACAAAGAATTCTGCTCTTCATTCTTCGCAGAGGAAGAAAAGGAGACTGCGAGGGACCGTTGTACAAACATACTGTAGATGACAATAAGACTTGATAGAAGGAGAAATCAAGGTCAACTGTAGTCGACTTGCTCACTATCACCCTCTGGTGGCAGAAAGTGGTCAGAGGATAGCCGTCGGCGTCTTGGGCGTATCGACTGACCTTGTCGGGCAGGCTGCTGGCCAGGATGTCCACTTGTAAGGAGATGGTGTCCACAAAGCTCTTTCTCCGGGTCAGGCGCTCTTCATCTGCGGGATGGTGCACGGTCAGCGCTAACAGGTTGGCAGCGGCTACGCAGAGAACTCCGTGAGCGCTTCCCGTTGGCGCTACTTTTAGCTATGAGGCTAACACAAGCTAACACAAGATAAAGGACTTCCTCCAACCACAACATGAAAGAAAGAGTTTGTCAAATACTCACCATGGTGCCATGTGAGCCGCGGGGGGCGGGCACAAGTATTAGCGGTGCAAACAGTACACGACTCAACAACACTACAAGGCTGCGCTTCTCAAACTGGGGTCCCCTCATAAATATCGCACTAAATGATGTGTATTGTTGGCTCGCCTCCATAGCCACACCTCCGCACTAAGAGATCCCGAGTGCCGAGATTGGAATACAAACCAAATATTTGGTAATTGGTGAGTTTGTCAAATGTCGATTTATTACTACCCGCTTTGTTTTGGAATGAAAAATGATTCTGAGACATCAAATTTCATCTCAAGGGCTACCGCCAACACAGACAAAGTTGAGTAAAACCAAACCAAACGCGGCAATGATTGTTATCTTCTTCGTCCGGTAGCAACCTCCATTGTCCAAATCGAATCAATTTGAGCTTGTTAGGTAGTTCTTGCTCACCGGACCCCGAAGGTTTGAGAACGCCTATTTCAAAGGTCACGTAGGTGCTCTGCTTGGTGACTACAGTTGCTATGGTTACCTCTGGACGTCTGTTTGCACCTGTGCAGGATTTTGCCCACTGTGTAAAGCACTGACAGAAGAGGGAAACATCAAAGTCACGTAACAATTTTCAAAACGAAGCTTCCGCTTGGAGCAGACCTTGCGCAAAATGGACAAGAAACTACGAGAAACTGGTGACCGGGAGAATGATGTCAGGATGGACAATTTAAGAGGAGAGGAGCAAAAGAGAAGAGGAGAAGGCCAAAGGTGACGTTACCTGTGACCTGTGGCACATAGGGAACGTTGAGTCTGTCGGCGTTGTAGCCAGCGCCCGCCAGACTCTCGGCCATGTCAGTGCTCTGGAAGAAGAGCGCCACGTCGTCCCTGTCCAGGCAGTCGGGAAGCCTGTGCGCGCCACATCGAGAGAGAGCTCAGCGTGGGGACGAGGAGGGGGGAGGGGGGTGTGAGACAGACAAGAAGAAGCTGGACTTACGGGCACTTGTCACGGAAGACGTGCTCGGGGAGAAGGTAGGGAGCGTCCATGTTGCGCAGGTCGATCACCTGAAAGACGACAACAGCGGGCGTTGGCAGAGGTGCGGGCGAAGGGCCGGCTGGAGGCGCGGACCTTGCTGACGTGCTGGCAGAAAGCAGCGTTGGCGATCATCTGACTCAGGAAGTTGAGGTACGCCGCCACCAAGGCCAGCAAGCTACAACGCAGCCACACGGACAAATTCTCCTCCGCGGACAGAGCCATGTCCTACGTGCGGGTACAACAGATGTTTGAAAGTCTGAGCATGTTTGCATGTGGGCGAGGTGCGACTTCGGGCGGCGCAGACCTGCACCGCAACGGCCAGGCGGACCAGCTCCACGACAACGTCCTCATTGGCCAGCTCGATGGTGAGGATGGCGAGCGTGGTGAAGAGCAGCTCAAAGTTCTTGTGCACGTTGTCGTCCTCCTTGCAGCCCAGGTAGATGTGGCGGTACAGCTGCTGGCCGTGCTGACACACACACACACACACACACACACACACACACACACACACACACAAGTGAGCCTTACTCCTAGTTTCCGCGCCTCATCACAACAGCGGCCGATAATGAGCGACCTTTGGGGTTTCCGAGCGAATGGAGCAAAAAATACCATAATGACCAACCTTCTTCATAAATGCCACGTCCTGCTTGGAAATCTTCTCTCGCTTGATCTTTAGAGCCGCCACATTGGGGATGATCCTTGGGCACGCACATGGATATGTCCAAAGAGGAAAGGACAGGCAGAAGATGATTTTCAACGTATATTGCATTCGTCAGAAGTCAAATCAATCGTATTTGGCAGCCAGTCGGAGGTCGGCGGCAAGTCGCGGGCGGCACCTGATTCCTCGTAGCTTGGCGCGGTTGTCGTGTCTGTCGATGATGTTGTGCAGGATCTCGAGCACCAGCTGGCGCAGCTCGCTGTCCTCCATCAAAGAGATGGAGAAGAGCGGGTCCAGGAAGGGGGACGGCAGAGCGCCCGACATCGACTTGGACTTGAAACCGGACGTCACCTGCAAGTAACGGCACCCAAATCAAGATGCGGAATAAGACCCGTTTTAATTTAAAGAGTGGTGTCTGACCATAATGAGGGAGCTGAGCAACATGGTCTGGATCCTCTTGGTCCCCTGATGCCTGAAGGCGTCAGCCCCGCAGGTCCCGGAAATTGAGAGGAAAAACAAAACAACAACGTCAGCGGCTGGAAATTCGGAGTGAAGTAGCAAGGTGGCCCTTCGAAGCGACGACAATCCTTGCGACTCACCCGATCTTGACGGTGTCCAGCGTGTGGCACGGCGTCCCGTAGACGGGCACCTTTCCCATGATGAACATCATTACCTCGGCCCTTTGGTAGTCGGGCAGGTTACCGCCGAAGAAACCTGTCGGAGAGCAAGAAAAACGTGTCGGCTGGGCGCGCACACATGCAGGACTAGTCGCGTTCAAATACTTACCGATGGTCTGAATGATGGCATTCTGCACGATACGCTCGTCACTCTCCTTGCTGCGGCCTGACGAGTTGCTGGCGGCCGAGTTCCTGCGGGAGCCCTCGCCCAGCTCCAGGTCCACGCTCATGCGCAAGTGCTTCAGCAGCGTGTTGAACACCTCCAGCACCGTCGGCCCTGAACAAACGGCGCCGCCCGGTGGCCAGTGAGTGTCCAAATTGCGTGTATCACGCCGACAAACAAACTCACGCTACGACCGCTTGCCTCTGAGACTAGGCTAGGCTTGCACACGTTGGCACACGCTAGAACACGTTGGCACAGGCTAGAACATGCTGGCACACGCTAGAACATGTTGGCACACGCTAGAACACGTTGGCACATGTGACATCAGGTCTGGGCAAACGTTTCTGCTCCGGGGTCTCATTTTCAACCAAAAACCAGAAATGTTGAGAAAAACATTTCAAAATTGACTTAACTGACGAGCCATTTCTAATTTACAATTATTTAATTTGTTGAAATTCAAATGTTATTTGCAACAATCAAAAGAAATGTCAAGTTGATTTTCATAAAGGCGCGGTGATTTTCCCCAGCCCTGCCCGACGACATGTGGCCCTACGTTTGATGGCGTACCGAGCCACAGGTTGGGAGGGGTGGCGTGTTCGCTGTCCGCCGCATCGCCTCCTTTGCACTCTTGGATGCTTCCTGGCCGCCAGACATTTGGTTTATTTTGCCAAAATGCAGATGGTCAAACACACACACACACAAAAGCCGTGCCGAGCGACATCGTGGAACGTGTGGGGAAACCGCTGATGAAAATGGATGGAATGATGAACGATTGATTCCAAACTCCCAAATAGCTACGAGGGAATTTTCAGTCGACATTTTGGGTGCACTGTATAAAAATGACTCACCCACGGAGCCTTTGGCAGCGATGGCCACCGTCTCGAGCAGCACTTGTACGATGCCGGCACGTACTCGAGGCTGGCTCTTGTTGTGGGCATCCAGGTGACCCAGGACCTGCTGGATGACGTGGTGAGAGTGCTGCGCCTGCCACGCCGCCAGGAGAACAACAACGCTGTCATTTCATGCTGGGCTGACGGCGGCTTCGTTGAAGTTCAAATGGAATTTTTGTGAGGAATTGCTGAAGGAGGAGTCTGACCTGGATGGAGTACATGATGATCCTGAAGCAGGAAACGGCAAACTCGTTGGGATCCCACAGGTTATGGTTGTCCAGGTGGCTGTGGACGCAAAAGCCTCATGTCACCAAGTCACGCGTGCGCGGGAAGTCGACACAAGGTCGCGCGCCGCAGATGGCGGCCGACAGATCGGCTCGTCGACTAGGCCGCAGCTGCCGCTCGCCTCTCGATGAGGACGACGGCAGCTGGCGTGATGCCTACCGCTCCCTGAGGTCGCTGGTGTTATGCGGCGACCGTCCCGGAGGCTTTTCGACCTGTCAATCACGCACCCCGATTGTCACGCTGAGCTAGGCAGTGCTAAATGAGCGTTAGCTTCCATAACCAGGCCTTACTATTGGCGGCGAAAATGACAAGAACACCAGCTTCTCTCCACACACCATCAGGTTCCCAAACAAATGACATCACAATGTGCACATTTTTCCCTTTGTGATCCCGCGCACATGAATGTTGACACCGTGCAAAGCGGAATGGTCGCCAACTCCATGATTGGCGCGCTTCTATTGCCTTCAAAGATGAGTTTGACACCAAGCCAAAAAAAGTCTCAGGAAGCCATGCATGGAAATAAACTAACAAACATAGAAAATCTTGCCAGGCTAAAACTGTTGCAGAATCATCCACAAGGACATCTTGACGCTGTCAAGTATGACTCGCAGTGCATACAAAAAGCACAGCCTCCATTTTAAGAGGACCGACAAGAACCTCTATTAAGCTGCAGTCCGACGTGACGTCAATATGAGCCCCCCCTGGCCCCCCTCCCCTGGCCCTCCTCCTCCGTCCCTGCTTCTATTTATAGCAGCATCGCACCCCCCAGCCTGGCCAGTGACACCACAAGAAAGAAAAGAGAGAAGCCGTGCAGCCGTTCAAAGACTGCGAGGCGCTCAACACGACGCCGGTCGGCGTCACACACCAGCGATGCTTCATGAGGTCGACCGCCGGAGGGCATGAGACCCCCAAAGGCCAAGACCAGGGAATTGAACGTTCATAACGAGGCGAGACGTGCATTCAATGCCTTGAAAATGAACAAGTGGCATGCAAATGACCACACCTTTGTTCTCACTTGACATGACTCACAGTGTGAGTCAATCGAATGGCTGCAAGGGGGAAGTCATCACTAGTGTGTGTGTGTGTGTGTGCGTTTCGCTTGCATGCATAGTTTACCACTGTTTCCACTATGTGCAATCTATTTGATGTGTTTTCCGTAAGTGATTGCAACGGAGTCGCGTGCAACCCGGCAGCCCCGGCGTGCGTGCATGTGTGTGTTACCCACACGAGCACGGGTCTGACGGCGTTGTTCATGTTTCCGTAGGCGGCGCGTCCCAGCAGTTCTCTAAAGCAGCTCTCAGCCAGCGCCGCCGGATTCTCGCTGCCGTCTTGACCCGACACGCACGGCGTGCTTGGATGCACTGCCCCCACCCTGACACACACATATATATAAACAGCAAACGTGAGTTGGACCGCAACCATCAGTTTACTCACCAAATATTTTATTTACAATGGATCAAATGAGATGACATTTGTACAATTGGAGTCCAAAAGGACATCATTAAAAGCGCAGAATGGAGAAGAGTCAGTTGGCGAATGGTTCGGTCTGAAAATCTGCAAAAAATGTCGCTCCTTGTGTTTTGGAAAAGACGTCACGTTAAACAAAAGCCAGGACTAAGCGGAGGCTCGGAGGGGGGAGGGCCTTTTGCGTTGCCACTCGCTTCCTCTCTTGTGAATGACCTCGTGCACCTTAAAACACATTCTTAGCCATTGTTCGAATGAGGTTTACTGATTTAATTCTTCAGTTGGTGGTTTAACTGTTACTGTGGGTTTATTTTCAGTTGAGAGTTAAGAAATTAGATGTCTCACAAGAACTAACAGCATGGGTGTACTTTGACCCTTGAAAAATATTTCACATGGCTGCCCGGGCGAAGGGCGCGGGCAGGCGAGGTCGTTAGGCCGGTACGAGCATCCGATGGGAACGCCATTAAAAATGGCAGATGGTGGCGGCCCGATCTCGGTCAGATAATTGGACACCGGTGACACACGGAGACGCTCCAGTTGCGTGGGGAAATAATCACCCTTAGCCAGGGGAAAGCTGCCAAAGGAGGAAGACAGAAAAGAAGGCAAGAAAACGTCTAAAAAAAGATTTCTGTTGACATGGAAACGACTTTAGGAGAACGGCAAAAACAAACTCACTCAAAACGCCTCCATCCGAAATCATCTTTCCCCATTGAAATGACAGTAAATGCCAAAAACTAATTAACTAAATAGACAATCAAGTGGCTCGCACCTTGAAAAATTTCTAAATTGATGGCTCTTACGTTGAGGCGCCAGTGTATTGTGAGGAGATCTCTCGTGTTACCTCTCCATGTCATCAGAGTCTTGCATGTTGAAAAGCATGGACGGGATGAGTTTGTCCATGTGCTGCGGCTCCCAGATGATGGCCTGCAGCTCGTCGTTGACAGTCTTTCGGACCACCCCTTGCAGACCCTTGATGCCAGCCACTCGGATCCTGATGCCCGCGGACAAAAAAGAAAAAAACAGTTGGGTGCAACATTAGTTGAAAAACGCTCTCATTATGTTTGCATCACATGGAAAGAGCATAACAAAATGACTCGCGTGGATACATCTGTCAAGATGATATCTACGTCTAATGTGTACATCAGGGCTCACCTCCGGGGCACCTGTCTTTAATTGAAATGAACAGAATGCCCATGACGTGTGTACAGAGCTCGCTGATGAGGTCATCATTTCAAAAACATTGTGGATGAGAGCCCTTGAGGACCGGAGTCCGTGACCACGGCTATACATCAATACCGACATATGACGTATCTCTCATTATAATCAGATGTATCCATCTACAATATCTGGAACTGTTCATGGACAGAATGTTTGTAGCAATGACCAAGAGGTACCGACCTGGTCTTGGTGTCCGGGTCCTCGTGGGTGGAATGGCACATGGCGCTGAACTGAGAGACAAAAAAGTCATAGCGGCGGTGGTAGGATGGAGTGTCTTCTTCAATGTTGGCGAATTTCACAAACTACAGAAGGGGGGGGGGGGGGGGGGTATAAAAAAAAAAAAAAACTCATCAGTGACAACTTCACATGACCAAAATACACATACACACACATATACATAGTTCATATTGCTGTGGCACAAAGAGGAGCTGCTGCGGGAGAGCAGCAGATTTAAATGGCTGCTCTGGCTTGGTGCCTAATGAGCAGCTTCGGCCATCTCTTTCTTTTTCCTGCGCCGTGACGCATCAAGGATCCCACGCAGACTAGACGCAAGCACACAATCACACAGACGAGGCCGCGTTGTGAAGGAAGAAATTGCCATTAACCCAAGAGTGAACCCCAAAGCGCCGCCCCGCCTCGAAGCTGCCGGCTCCTTCGTCAGCCTCGAAATACCACAAATAGAAAAGGGGCCGCTCGCCAAAGAAAAGCCCACTCATAAATAAAAATCATCAGTGGTAAATGCTGCAGCTCGGCCTCCTGCTGGGATGAAGCGTTCACCATGGAGCAGGCAAGGAAAAAAAACGTTTTCAAAGAGAGAACGCGAGGGAGCTCGTGTCTGGACCCCCCTTGCACATTCTTCCGCATGCACACAGTGTTCTCACCGAGTTGGTCCCCAGAACCTGGAGGTCAGGTTCCCTAGACTCCAGTAGCTTGGCCACCATGTGCAAGAAGCTCTCCACAAAGGGTTTGATGCTCTGCGAGTGACAGGCCATCAGCAGCTGGTCCAGGGCCTCCATGGCAATCACCACGTTCCTGAGCAGCAAGCACACACAGAAACAGCCCCTTTCACTCTCTATGCACACCAGGCACTAGCCACAATGCTAACGTAGCATCTGCCTCCTGCTCAGGGCGTACAATGGCCCAACAACCCTTATGGGCACCAATTGCGGCCCGTGCTACTCACCCATAGCGATGGCGCACCACATCGCGGCTGAGGCGCTCCGCCAGGTACGCCCCGATGCGGTCCAACTTCTCCGGAGCCGACACGGCGTAAAAGGTCAGCTTCTCCATGTCCGACTTGCTCAGACCGTTCTGAGTGTGAGAACGCGGAGTACGGTACGGGGATGTTATCAAGAATGCTAACAATGCTAAGAACAAATAGCTAGCACAGACTCGAGGTCCTTCCGACCTGCATGAAAATATGTTTGTACCTGTAAAGGAAAAGTTATCTTGTTTTGGAATGCACTCAACTTGGAAGGACATTTGAAGGCTAACGAGTTGGCTACGAAATTAGCGTCACAGCTTTGTGTGTGTGTGAGTCGGAATGATCTTTGAAAAACACAAAGAACGAGTCATCTCACCTTGGGGTCCTCTGGGAAGATGTTGTCTACCAGACGTTTGTAGCGGGGTCTGAGCGGCCCGCAGCAGCCGCAAACTCCTGCAACATCAGCATAACGGACCGTTAGCACGCTAGCCAAGTTGCAGTTCCTTCGTCCGTTTTCTCTCCTGCTTGCTCTCGACTACAATGCAACTTGCGAGACACTCGCCATCTCGGGTAGCAATGCAGAGAAGCTGCTGGATGGTCTCGAAGAAGACTCAGGCCTCAATGAAATTGAAATTATCCTAGTTTGACATGTTTATTGAAATGTAAGAACCTAGCAAAGGTGCCCAAACGATGCGAGTTTATTTGATTGCAAGAAACAACAAATTAGCTATTAAAATGGAACAAAAGAGATTTTCACATTTCAAATGGAGGAGCGCCTCGGTTCAACTTTCAGACTTTTGAAAGGCAGCGCCGCCAGAAATGTGCGTCCATTCATACAGATAGCCACTAATTGCAATAGCACTTTCTCAAAGTCTGAACATTCAGCTCGAAGCGTGCATGGCAGTGGGCGGGACTTAATGAGGCATGAAAGACAAGCTCAATGTCCTCCGACGCCCGTCAAACATCTGCTGGCCTGCAGGAGCAACATGAGCGCCAGGCGCGCTCACGTATGAACGGACCAAACACAGCCTCCCTCCCTCTCATTGGTTGGAGCACCTGTCTGAATGCTGGCATCTGACTAGACACTGAGCGGGAGTGGGTCAAACACCTGAGACGAGAGCGCGGATGAATGGTCGCCGGCCACTGTGCTGGGAAGCTTCCACACTAGGAGGCCCACACGCACCCACACGCCTTGGTTTTAGCAAAGTAGATTCCTTCCCGACTCGATGTGCAGGAGATGAAGCGGCGCTCGGCCTGTCAGGCAGACGTTGACATGTCGCTCTCTCTCTCTTAGGCATCTGGCCCTCGGTCGCCCTCTCTCTCTGCCCTTGCAGCGCTTCGCCTCATCACGCTGCGATTGAAGCTGCAGTGCTCCGCAAAGCGCTAACGTGCCAATGGGCATGACCAATACACACGTTCTCATATACTCACTCACACACAAAAATAGGACGCAACCAAAGTCTCTCCAGTCCAAGTGTGGATTTGTGACTTGATCGGGACGTTGTGTGAGGCTGGCCAGGGCAGCTTTGTTTCGTGTCTGCAGAGCCGGCGTTCATTAGAGTCGTGACCTTTCCCAGACACTAATCCGTCTTCCAGGACAGCGCCAACGCCACCTCGGAATCATTTCCGACAGCTTTGGCGCTCGCGGGTCGTACAGGTAGGGTCCGGGGTGAGTTCACCACCTACACTCATAAGAGCTGTTGGACTTTCCCAAGATGTCAATCGACCACCAATGGCGTGCTGGATAATCGGGAGAGCCGTAATTTTCCCCAGAGGGCTGATCCAATGTGTGGGGGTGGGGTCAGCCCATCATTTATAGTCTACAACAGCAGTCCCCAACGTTTTTAGCACCACGGACCGGATTACTGTCAGAAAATATTTTAATGGACCTTATTTGGTTTGTCCCACCCCAACGGAAGTGATGTAATAGATAAAAATAAGTAAGAGAAAACGGAGAAAACTGAACAGAATAAAAAAAGAGCTCCCCAAACAGATCATAAAAGTATCGGAACTGATTTTAAACATGTCTAAATTCCAAGAAAAAGAGATGTTTACAAAGGGCTCTACATAGCGGTTCTTTTCCAATCGCGGCTGGTTTGGCACGCCTCCCCGCGATAAACGGGGGTTCACTTTTTGTCGAAACACACCTCCCCAGCCGCGGGGTCCTTAAACGCACCACTCGTATTTGATCTCGGACTTGTCAATGCTCGCGTCCCCGTCCGAGATAGTAATCGCCATTTAAGTTGGAAATGTTTTCCGTTCTTACCCGCCGGCATATTGGTGTCGTCCAAGTGCCGCAGAGGCTGCGTGGGCAGCTAGTTAGTTAGCCTCCATGTTCTCTGACGCCACCTGGCATCGCAATGGCTAAGGCAGGCCACCACTTCCGTGTCCTGACGGCACCCGACCCACCGCCAAAGTCAGTACAGAGCGCAGAATCCGTCGTCGTCGATGACGACGCAAACCGAACCCGCTCCGCGGACGTGAAGCCTGCCCAGCGTTCGAGTTAACGTCCGAGCACGGCTACGGCTCACTGTGTGTGTATGTGTGTGTGTGTATGTGTGTGTGTGTTGGGGGGGGGGGCGGTTTTGGACCGTCACAAGACAAGACGGAAGCCGCCCGTCGCACTGACTTAGAACTTCCTTCTCGGTAGCACAGCAACAGGAAATGTTTGAACGATGACGGGAATCCCAAAAAAGAAGATGAGAAAAGAAACGAAAGAACCCCTCCACACTCTTGAAGTGCATGTCTCCCGATGACGCTCAAACAACCGAGGGTCCATGAATGCACCGTGATGGAACGCGCAGGTGTGGAGGGCGAGCGCGCGCGTGCACGAGATATAACGGTAAGCTGACGTCATCTAACTTTTTTATTACTTTTCGTCAGTTTACCACATGATCAGTTGATTTATTGATTGATTACATGTTCATTACATCATTACATGATGTGCTCTTTTTCTACTGCTTGATTTTCATCAGGTTTGTTTTTGCTTTCATAGTGAAAACCAATTATTAAGGAAAATTCAGAAAATAAATTAACTGTCGTCCGACTGCCCAGAACAATCGGGAAAGGTGGAAGTGTGGGTGTGCATTTGTCTCAAATGAAGTAATTTTGTCCTTGAGGATTTATTTTGGGACGTTTCCCCACAAGTACAGTGTCGAGGCGAATTAGCCAGCATCCTACCACTAAAAATAGCAGCAGGCCACAGCGTAAAATCGGTTGCTCTTTTTAAGCTCTTAAAGACCTTTCAGACTTACGGCCGGTGAGAGGATTGGACGCGACTCTTCTTCAATGCAAATGAGCGGGGCTGTACATACACAGTTAAAAAGATGACCCCAAAATAGACTCTAGTCTTGAAATTGATCAATTTTCATCATATTGTCCTTTAGTGCCTTGATTGATAGACTACAATGTTCTTCTTGATTGCAAAATACAACATGAAACAAAAGACATGATTGTCTAGAAATATGGACTGAATATGAACTTTGTCCACCTAGCTATCTGATTGTCTAGAAATATGGACTGAATATGAACCATTGTTTGACCACCTAGCTATCTTCTGTCTCTATCTTTATCTACAATAGCACTCATTGTGCCCTGATATTGACTGGCGACCAGTCCACGGCGTTGCCCCCTCTGGCTAATGAGGACAACCACTGTTGCAGACGGTCATCCGAAATAACATTGTCTGACTGGAATCTACTGCTATTTATGGCACAAAGCTGTCATTCGCTTGCCACGGTTGCCACGGTAACAGGTAATGAATGGCGCAGCGTCGGCGGGGGGTTACTTTTCTTTCTTTTCATCAGGTTGCCGTTGCCATCCAACGGGAAGTCGGCGGGCATTGGAAGATGAGGCAACCCAACCCAACCTATTGTTTGACGCCGAGCGGGACAATGCGCCTGAGTCGATACCGCTAATCTAGCTTCTCGGTCAAAGTGGCAATCTTGCTTTGGCATGACCTTAGCAATATTTTGAGTCGCCTCGCGTTTCAGCAAAAGAAAGAGCGTAGCGTACCTTTTGCTAGTAAAGGTTTGACATTTGAAAAAGGACATTGCACCACATACCTTGTTTTCAAATTGACTCAGCAAAGAGTCCTCAAGGAACCGCAGGGTTCTGTTTTAGGTCCCCTCATATTGCTGCATACTCTATATTCATACTTGCCACAGATTTTTTTTTGGGAGCGGTGTTATGTATATGTAGCTCCTGTATAACATACAGTATATATTCGTTCATGCAGTATTATGATGGGTGTCAAATATTTGCAGATTTTTTTTACGATTCATGTAGCAATATGAATTTTGTTTTGCAATGCTGAGATAGATTTTAGCAAGAAACATGAAGTAGACAAGTATTATGTGCCACTCGTTCGCACCTCGACAACACCCAAGATCGGGCGGGATTCACTTTTAGCGCGCCAAGCCACATGCTAACAAAGTGTTAGCGTTCACGCTCCACATCTATTTGGGGTTCAGTTCATTATCATTTTGCCGCCACCGTTGGCACACGAAATGTGAAGTATTTGGAACGCAATGTGTCTGGAACACTGTTACTACTGTGCAATCCTACGACTCGGATTGCTAATCTATATTTTCTAACTTTTTGTTGCTGGACTGCACCTTCTGCCTGCCAACCGGCCAATCATAGGCCAGCGTCAGGCCCGACTGTATGAATATTCATGAGTTGGTTATTTAAGAGGCTCTTGCCATCAGATTGGCGACGAGTTGAACTTAATCCCACTTTTTTTTTTAATCTGATGATCCGTGCGTTTCCGAAAAGTGGACTGATGATGTGTAAGCTTCTTAGGTCGTCGCTGTTTGCAAGCACCGCCAATAGATTAGATTTTTTTTCCCCATTTTTTTTTCTTTTCATTTCAAATGTAAATCTTTACTCATTGTCATGGAAAGTGGTGGAGTAACTTTCAAAAAGTAATTTATTATAGTTACTCACTACTTGATTCAAAAAGTAACAGAATTACTTTATAATAAATGTAAATAGTAACTCAAAAAGTAACTGAGTTATTGTTGAAATAAGTGGAACACATGGGTACATAACCTTCAATATTTATTGCACAATGTTTATTCTGCACTTGAAGTATTTTGTTCACAACAGAAGTAAACATTTCAACAGCATAAAGTGTTTTAAATTCTGTAATCCTAATTCAATAAAGCAAGCTCCCAATCTCAGACAACTGGTTTGGTAGACATTCTTTAAGTATTTTCTTCAAAAGTAAACGGTTAAACAATATAAAGTGTGTTTACAGTCACTGTAGCAAATTAAATAAATCACACTATCACAACCTGAGACAACAAAAGTAAACATTTCAACAACATAAAGTGTGTTTAAGTATTTCCTTCAAAAGTAAACAGTTAAACAATATAAAGTGCGTTTGCTGTGTGCGTGTGCCTGCTCGTCCAGCTAACATTAGCAATGATAGCGGGCTAATCATTCCGATTTGATTCTGGATCTTGTTTTTAGTCCTCACTCTGTTACTTCTTGTGCATGAATGCTTCTATAAAAATAGTTTGTTTCCCTCCCTGGTCCCGATCTATGCTATGTTAGCATTTAGCATGTGCGGTGTTATTTTCTTCTACGCATAAATAGCTTGTTTAGATAAATATGGCGACCTTTCATTTATTTGCAAAGAAAATGAGGCGGGTAAAAAGAGAGCGAGGAACAATTCTATGCATCTAGCCAGGGGATCCGGGCCTTTCGGCGGCCTAGCTAACATAGCCGCTGACATTTGAACGTGGCCCGAGGACGGCGGACCGCTTCCTCCATCCTCGCTGCTGTCCTTGTTTTCGAGATGTCCCGTGCTAATGATCTGTCAGTGTTAACGTGCGGTCAAGGTGAACGATAACAGCTCACCGACCGATCTATTGGGGTCGCGTTCATATTTGTTGAATGGCTGAGAAAACAAATGATCCTCTGTGCTGCTGCACATACTTCAACTGTGCTGCACAGGAATTTTGTTCTTTAGCGTTCCGGCCTGCGTCTTAGCTAAAGTCTCTGCGTCACTGGCTCGTGTGTCTCAGGGAGGGAGCAGTAGCTGAGCAGCAGAAGCATGACAGTCAACAATGTCGCAGTCTGTCGCAGTCAGTGTCAAGATGACGATGGCTCTTTTCGTTGTGGTCCGACGGCACAGGAGCGATAGCAGTCGCCTAAGTCACGTGACATACGCTCACGTGAGTTTCGTGACACAAAAATCAAACAATATGCATGTAGCCTGAAGGAGGAAAGGTAGGTAGGAAAGTATGTCAACTGGGGGAAGGAAAGAAAGGAGGCCCATATTTTGCCAGCTTGGTCACGCTGCATGTTTGAGGAGATGCGCGAGTGGCTCACCTCACGCAGGCCATCTGATGGCCTACTTGCAACCGAGATGCGCTGGATCAAATCGGCGCTTTTCCTTTTTGGGGGGGGGGGGCACTAGGCGAACTCTGCAGAAGCAACACAAAGCCACGCAGAAGGCGAATAAAAATAGACAGAATAGCAATGAGGCAACTTTCCTCCCCGACGCCGCCGGGCATGCGTGAGTCAAAGTGGGGGCGGGGGCTCCTCAAGGTTTACGAGAGAATCGTCGCTCCTTGTCTCATCGCTGACAGGCCTTGGCCCCATTTTGCTCTGCTGAGAAGAAAAAGTGGACCAGAAATTTGTTCTGATGAGACCTCATTTGGACTGTTGACCTGCACAACAAAGACAATAGGGCTGTCACAGAAGATAAATTTGCTTTCGTGAAGAATGAACTTTTGAGATGAAAAGATTTGAACAATCTTTAGTTTAGTTTAATGGCTCTAAACCAGAGGTGTCAAACAAATTTTTGTCACGGGCTGCATCGTAGTCATAGTTTCCTTCAGTGGGTCATTATGACTGTCAACCCAAATAAATGTATATAACGCCTCATATTATATTCAGTATAAGCTTCAAAACAAACTGATGAATAACTAGTTTTCAAATCTGAGACTAGTATAAACTGTAAATATTTAATAAATATGTTTTTTTAAAAATGAAGATGATTTGCAATTTTTGTATTGAGACATGAATTCAATGCGCAATTGAATAATAAGATGATGTGGCGGGCCGTATCTGGCCCCCAGGCCTTGAGTTTGACTCCTGTGCACCAAACGGCTCTTGATTATTTACAACACAAGGTGATAAATTTGATAATAGATTTGTTGTTGACTCATCAATTATTTTTGACACCTCTTAAAAAAAAAATCCACAAGAACCATTTTGATGTCGAAACTGTTTTTGAAATCCATACAGAAAATGGATGGATGGAAGTTTCGGACACATTTGAGTGGCCAAAAATAATCCGACCCTAATTTTCACAATTGAAATTGCACCTGAAAACGCAGTTGACCTGATTTCTTGGGTATTTGGTGGAAAACTGAATGTTATCTATGACAATTTGACAAACTGGTCGTCAAGGTCAAACAGCAAGATCATTTAAAGCGCACGTTTTGTGTGTGCATGCGCGCTATTTCAAATGTTAATCACGCCAAATGGAGGATGCTGCGTGGACAGCGGCATCTATGACGTCACACGACGACCTCACTTGAGAAGAGAGGAAGAAGGACAGGAGGTGTGTTTTGATCAGCCTTTGGTGGAAGCAAAAAAGAGAGTCGAGCTGGATCCTCCCCCCGCTAAAGCAAGCAGGTGTTGTGTCGTGTCCGCTGCGTGGACCGAAGACGAGGAGGAGGAAGGCTTTCCGCTCACTCGCCCTCCAGCGTCAGTCAGTGGCGTGCGTGCGTGCAGCCATCAAGACGCCAACAAATCCGGGAGAAGAGAAGGCAAACGAGTGTGGATGTTTTGAGCGAGGCTCCAGCTGTGCGTTTTCCAGGCGCCGCACGGATGCGTCCGCGCGCGGAGCTAATCCGCGTGCCTAATCCACGTTTGTCGCCCTTGCGCGGCTTTCTGAGCCGAGGATGAGGATGATGACGAGCTCCCCCCGCGACGCTGCAGCCGCCTCGCACTGCCACCACCAGCAGCAGCAGCAGCAGCAGCAGCCTCCTCCTCCTCCTCCTCCTCGCAGCCCCGCACCCCCGGTTCCTTGCGCATCCCAGGACGTGTTCCCCGCCGAGGCGCTCAGGTAACTGTCCCACGCGCTGGCATGGAGCTGTCCGAGGTCCGCTGTTCGAGCGCCAGCGAGGAGCCGTACACCGCCAACCGCACGCTGAGCGTCGGCGGCAAGCGGTTGCTGTGGCAGAACGCAGTCCGCCACATCACCGAGCAGCGCTTCATCCACGAGCAGGGCGGCGCTGGCGAGCCTGAGCGGCCGGAGACGCGCAGGCAGTCGGCCGGCAGGACCTCGCTGGGCGGCTCGCTGGGCGGCTCGGGTTCGGCTGCGGGCTCAGCCGTGGGCGAGCGCCAGCACAACAACGGCGGCACCAAGGTGTTCCCCGAGCGGGCCAGCAGCGACCTGGGCTTCCTGCAGATGGACTGCGTGCCCACCAACTCGGACTTCTTCCTCAACTGGGGCTACACGTACCGCGGCGTGATCTTCCCCACGCTGCGCAACGCCTTCAAGTCGCGCGACCTGGAGCGCCTGTACCAGCGCTACTTCCTGGGCCAGCGGCGCAAGTCGCTGGTGGTCATGAACATCCTGGACGTGGTGACCAAGCTGACGCTGCTGGCGCTGCACCTGGCCCTGGCCTCGGTGCCCGTGGACCCAGTCAAAGGGGCGCTGCTGGGATTTTTTGCTGGCGTGGAGGTGGTGGTCTGCACCCTGGTGGCCGTGCGCAAGGACGCCACCTCGCATGGCTACCTGCAGTACAGCGGCGCCGTCACCTGGGTGGCCATGGCCACGCAGATCTTGGCCGCCGGCCTGGGCTACGGCCTGCTGGGCGACGGCGTGGGCTACGTGCTCTTTGCGCTCTTCGCCACCTATGGCATGCTGCCGCTGCCCCTGGCATGGGCCATCCTGGCCGGGCTCTCTGCGTCCGCCCTGCACCTCCTCGTCAGGCTGCTGCTATCCCGAGAAGCGCCGCTCTCCGACAACCAAGTGGGTCCTCGCTCTGCACCATGTGGCTTGTATGCTTGAGGTGGCTTGTTCCCTCCCTTGTGCCAACCCAACTTGGTTTTGTTGGGTTCATGCTGACCGCATCAAAGGTCAGAGGTCAGATGAGCTGCGCGTCTTCACAGTCGCCAGCGTTCATCTCACAACGAGGTCGCTCAGAGGTTGGCAGAAAGGCGGGAGACAGATGTACCTGGCGGTTTTGAAATCCAAGCAGCCGGTTCATTTGGTTCCTTTAAATGTTTTGAAAAATAAAAATCAATACATCAAGTCATTTGCTTGGAATTGGACATTTGGAGCCCTTTCTGCCCATTTCTATGTTTCCTTCACAGACAAATTTGATACCAAATGTCATGTCAGCTTTAGGTGGCTGGACATTCCATCTCCATGCAGTTGAAGCTTCCCAAGCGTTAGGAATACGTCGTCCGGAGCGCCTGTCCCCGGCCTGTTCTTTTTTTCTTCAAAGCAGCCACACTCTGATATTCTCTGGAAACAATAAGAAGCCGGAAGCGCCCCCACCTTCAAGCTGTTGAGATTACGCTTTGACAATCGCTTGTTATTCATGGGCACTTTTTTTTTTTAGATTAGATTCAATTTGCGTCACAAGGTAGCAAAATTGCGTCGGGATTGCAAACATTCTGGGCTGCAAGATGGTTTCAATTCAGTCTGAGCTTTTTTGCACATTTTTGCCACATTTCAAGGGGTGCTATTTTTTAAGGTAGTGTTTTACGGCGCTTCTGGGCTTGTCTAACATCACTTTTGAAAGAGGAGTCACTGGCGCCATTCCCAAATGAGAGGCCAAGCGTGCATGCTTCATGCTGTTTAGTCATTGTTGTCTTGTGATACAGCTGTGTTTGACACCAACATAAAATGGCAAAAGTCCTTGACAGGCTAAGTGGCGTCATTGTAGATGTTTGGCTTATTCAGGGATGCTAGCGAAACTCATTTTGAGCGTATTCAAAGCGTGTTCCCATTGAGCTCAGTGCTGCCGCCTGCCTTGTTGTGGCCCAATGTGGCACTGCATGCAAGGTGTGTGACTCTTGCTTGCAATTAGCGGTTGTGGAGAGCAGTGCTTTCAAAATACACAATGCGGGGGGGCGTCTTGGAGGGCTTCTGAGTGAAGTGGCAGCAATTAGAAAGTCAATAGCGGTGCATATCACTCTCGCGCATGCAACCACGCGCATTCCCACACAAACCCCGAGCAAGCCGCGCCATTAGCCGCCGCAGCGTCTTTTTTTTCAAGGTCAAACTCGGCTTACCTGAAGCGGTGGCTGTGGCGTGGAGATAAAAGGGGAAAATGATGAGGCGAGGGAAGAGGGGGTTACATCAGGCGAGCGTCGCAAAGACGCGTTCTCTTTTTTTTTTTATAGGGGTGCCAACGTGGCAAAATGACTTTGTGAGGCGCATCATGAGCCGCGAACAACCGGTGACCCTTTTTTTCCTTTCACACTTGCAATGATGCCTCATAGAAAAAGCATAGTGACACGACCTCAACTTGCTCCCATTTAGCAAATCCTGTCATGCTTCTACTTGGAACACAGAAAATCACACAGACAAAATTTGCCTCCACGGATGCGCCGAATGGTGCCTTTAATGAAACGCCAAAGAGAACCTCTTTGTTTTCATGAGTCAAAAGCTGACCTTAGAGGACGATTTACTGTTATTGTCATTTGTGTTTTTCTCTAATAGGAAAATTGAAAGAAATTGAATTTGGGGGCAAAGGCTCGTGTGGGCGTGCCCCAGTGCGCCGCTGTGTTTCTAACTGCGTTCACACAAAAGCGCTCATGTTGCCGTCATGTAGCGCGACACCGTGCTGATATTTGACCTCGCTCGCCTGGCACGAAGGATCGGTCGCTGGGAATCCGGCGCCGTCTCCCGTAAACAGACGTGCACTCGGCCGCGCTAAATGTTTCATGAAGCTTTTAGCGCACGCCGTGACCTCGCGGCCCCGTCTAAAAATGGCTGCAAAAAAAAAAAAGCTGTTAGTGATTCACCACAATCAGGACACGACGCAGAGAAATAATCCGCCTCTCCCCCAATCTTCCATTATTACGTTGATTAATTCATGCTAATGCTCATGAATTGATTGCAAATTCTCATTCAAGTTGCATCCCGTTTGTGTCAAAAGCTGCCGTGGGGACAAGCCATCAAAGCCCCCCATTGTCTTTGGCTCCTTCCTTCGAAAAATGAATGTGTTACATTCTGAAAATAGTGCCGATTTGAGATTAATTTTGGCGAGCTGTCACTCCCAAAATGCTCTCCCTGCCGCCTTTTTAATTAGGCAGCACTGCAGCCGGAGCGGTTGCTAGCGTCTGCGTCTCGCCGGATAATTTTGGCGCAAAAGTTCCGAGGCGTTTGGAAAAGCGCTCTTTTGGCATCCCGTAACGAGGCTTGCATCATGGTGCAGCGTGACCGTTGATGGCTTCCTTGGAGCCACGAGACTCGGCGAACAAGATGCATGCGGGTGGCATGGGCGCCTCCCGCTGGCGACGGCGCACAGGAAGCTTCCGTCTTGATTTGTGTTCATCCTCCACTTTGAGCGTGATTTCAGTTGGGATTATCTCCCTCAAGTAATCTATTCATAGCGCCCGTTCGGGTCAGCATTTAATGAGATTATGGACGGGATTACGCTTATCTCTTTGAAATGCGGCAAAACAGCAGGTCGTCGCCCACCGAAGGCCCACTGAAGGCCCACCGAAGGCCTTCGGAGGGCTCGCATCTACCCGGACCGCATGCTAGCATGCTAAATTGCAGCGCTTTGCAGCAAAGCATTTGGGTCCGGACTGTATACGACAGCAATTCAGGCCTGAATTGTGCAGTCTAAGGAGCTTTTGGGTCCAAAGAGGCAATGGCGGGTTTCGGCATGAAAAGGCAGGCAGGCGCTTCTTCAAAGTCGTTCACCTCACGAGTGCACCAAAGATAATCCTGAATTATGGCTCAGTGCCTCGCTCCCGTTTGAATTGCGATGCTTTCTGATCTGATCCCGGATCAGCCACAGCTTCTTCTTAAGAACTTTCCCGAGTCTGCATTTTAAGCGCAATAAGCACTCTGTGAGTCCTGAGGAAAGCCCCAAACGAGAATCTCATCCAAAGTGCGAGAGGTTTGATATTGTCGCTATACAGAATGTGCTGAGATCCGTCCAAATGCTGAAAATGGCCGGCACTCGAGGAGTTAATTGTCTTTTGGGGTGGGGGGGGGGGGCTGTCCTTCCCTCCCATAAAACCGCTGAAAGGCACCCAATCGAATCCATTAGCGGCTCGTCGTGTCTACCGTTTTTCTATTCCTGCTTTGGAGCGGTGCGCCGCGTCGTCTCCGGGGACGCGAGTCCGTCAGTGATTACATTTCACGATTGCTCTTCTCCCGCCGGCTGCCGTCTCCTCGGGGATCCTCGAGGCGAGCCGCCAGCTAACATGTTTACATCGCTCCTGCTGGAATAGGTCAGGCGGGGGAAGGGCAGGCGCGCAACCATTAAAATCAGGCCAAAATTTTATTGGGACTTGAACTGGAAGTAGGGAAAAAGGTCGTAGGCCAGCAAAGACGATGGGAACATCTCGTGTTCCAATCCCAAAGCATCCATCTGTCGGGCAACATATTGGGCAACCGGTTGATTTGCCTCCTCATTGCCGCCAGCTTGTCTGCGTGGGCGTCGCCTGCCGCCACTGCGCGTGGCGACCAAAGTGCTGCATGTCCCCGTTTTGCCACATTCACAAGTCAGCACCTGTCAGCTCGTGACACATTTTCAAAGAATCTCAAAAAGGCATGCATTCTTTATCATCCGTAAAGAGTGCCTCGCGATTGCGGCACCTCATCGGCCTTTAAAGTGGCCGTTGTGGATGACGGCAGAATGAGAGCCGTGTTGCGTGTCTGCGGCTCCGATGTCTGAGGAGCCCCCGTGTGTGCGCTGTTGCCATGGTGATGTGGTCCGGGTCAGTCTGGATCATCCTGATGATGTTTGATGAAAACACACAGTAAGAAAGAAAAATACAGCGAGGGGCTTAGTGAGCTGATTTTTGCTCGCTCTCTCCCTCCATTGTCAAGTTGTGCCAACATCTTGTCCCTGCAAATTCAAATGCTTATTTTCTGTGAATTTTTCTTTAAATCAATCACCGATGAACATTTTATTCTGCCAAACATCCGAATTGGCATAAAGTTTAAAAAAAATCCAAATTGCTCAGGCTGTAAAAACGGTCCAAAATTATTGCCATGAAAAAAAAATAACCTATCAATAAAATGTAGGCATGTGCTGACGTGTGCGACGTGTCCTTGTGAACTTCTTCTCTCCTCGTTACAAAGCTTTGGCATCTTCCAGAACGAAACGTGGCAGCTTTTTAATTTGCGTGCGTGCGCGCCTTGGCCTCGGGTATCTGGACCTCTCGAGCCGCAGCCGAGAAATTGAATCAGTGCTGATGGCCTCCTGGGAAAGATTGGCAATAACACAGTGGCATGCCATAATGGGTGCGCGTGTGTGTGTGAGCGTGCGTGCGGCCATCTTGCAGCCCCAGAGCCCGTTCTGACGCCTCTCATCCTCCCACACGGCGTGCGAGCGTGAAAGAAAGACTCGCTTTCCAGACTGCAACTCAGCCAATTGGCGACACGCAGCTTGTTCAAATGTTGGTCAAGTGTCAAAGCTCTTAAAAGGCACAAGTGAGACAAACGCTTGAAGATTTGAAGCGAACCCGACGTGCAGTTCCACCATTCTCCATTTGGAACGCGAGTGTTGGACTGCTGGTGCATTTCAGAGGACGAAAAAGCTCATTTGAAAATCGTAGGCTACCTTGACAATTTCATGTCATCAGAGCCAAAATGTTGCGTGATCTGTTTTGTGGTGGACTTTTCCGCCTCGCGCCTTTCCGACTTGATGCTTGAATAAGAATTCGAGGCGTTGGCATCAGACAACTTTCCAGATGAGTCGGTCGGGGGGGGCAGGTGGCGTGTGTGCCTGCCGTGTGTCTCTTGTGGGCCAACATAGGCGTCCTGGTCGACCTTTGGCATCATAAGGAGAGAAAGGCCTGCCCACACTTGTCTACCGTGCTAATTACCCTCGGGAGCGTGTACATGTTTGTGACAGTGGCTGTTTGCGTTGCGTTACATCATCTCTGCCCTCAAAGAGTGGAGTGGGGGCAGGCCGTGTGTCATGTGACCCGCTGGCCAGCGTGTTGAACAAACAACGTAAAGACTCTAAATGGTGCTGAAAGGTCAAAGTAAACATTTGGTCAGCCGCAGAAAAGCCGAAAGCGAGATGAGGACGAGCGTACTGAGCTATTTTGTTGTTGGCAGGTGGCGGCCCAGACGGTTCTGTTCATGTGTATGAACACGGCCGGGATCTTCATCAGCTACCTGTCGGACCGCGCCCAGCGACAGGCCTTCCTGGAAACGCGACGCTGCATCGAGGCCAGGCTGCGTCTGGAGACGGAGAATCAGAGACAGGTTAGTGCTTATCTACAGATATACAGCGAGACCTCCACATTGTCTGATGTAATGCGACACTTTGTCGTGATTGACGGATGTGTGTTGACGGCACGCTACGTTTGCGACGAATGAGCCCGCTGACGGGAGGGAGGCAAAGGCGGCCGCCGCATCGATCTGCTGTCGCGCGTTGGCCGAGCAAGTGGTGTTTGTTTACACCATCGAGTGCAGGCTGGGTGAAGAGTGGAAAGCTTTTCTGGCATCTTGTTTCCCGCAAGCCTCGAGGCCACAGCTGAAATGGAAAGAGGGGGCGTGGCTCTATCATTGTGTGCAGAGGAGATCAAAGTCATTCCGTTTTCATTGTCCTGGTCCTCAAAATGAACTCCAGATCCACTGTTGTGGTGGCTGCACATTCAAAAGCTTAGATCGAGATCCAATCCTTCACATCTTTCAGATAAACCAGTCTCAAAAGTTAAGGGTGGTCATGAACTTGATGATTTTTCCATCCAACTTGGTCATTAACTGGTTCAGAATCGAATGTGTTCATCAACTGAACCCAACAGTTCCATGAATTCAGATCTCAAAACAACGGCCACAAAGTGGACTTTGGTGAACGATGGTGTCTGTTTGTGTTCTGGCGTCTTTGAGAAGTCGTTCCCTGACAAATGTGGCCTTTGCCTTCCCAGGAGCGTCTGGTTCTGTCCGTCCTACCTCGCTTTGTGGTTCTGGAAATGATCAACGATATGACCAACGAGGAGGACGAGCACCTTCAACATCAGTTCCATCGGATCTACATCCACCGCTACGAGAACGTCAGGTCAGACTCAGTGGGCGCCAAAGGGTCCAAAGGGTCCGTGTCACCGGCGGAGACATCAGGCGACTAAAATATTGCGAGCAAGACAAGTCCTCGAGACCAATAGGCTCGCGAGTCGGCGTGAAGTCATTGCACAGAACTCATAGAACTGTTCCGGCGACCTCAAGGTGAATGCGACAACGTCATCTTAGAGACCTGCTGGACACTTGAAAAAGTCACGCAGTCTTGTGGCAGAGATTTATTTGCAATTTCTCCTCTGTCTCATTTGGCAAGTCTCGGAGATGTCCCTGGAAACTTGCGGAGACTCCCCCCCCCAATTTACAGAGACTCGTTGACATCTAAGAGATCTTTTGGAAACTTGGAAAAAGTCTTCAAAAGGTCAAAATTTATCATGGCAACCTGAAATCGAAAATGCCGGTCTTTGGAAGCTGCCTGGGTTGCCCGGGAGGTTGCCTTAGGTCACCTTCAGGTCGCCTCAGGTCACCTTCAGGTCGCCTTCAGGTCACCTTCAGGTCGCCTCAGGTCACCTCAGGTCGCCTTCAGGTTGCCTTCAGGTCGCCTTCAAGTCTACAGGCCAGTGAGACGGGCCCTTAACGAACGTTGCGCTGCATTGTGGGTCACCGCTTGTGTTGTCGTTGATGTGGAAAGTCCAAGCTGTGTCCAAGGCCAACCCGCAAAGTGACGTTTCCGTGTTTTATCCAGCATTCTTTTCGCAGACGTCAAAGGATTCACAAATCTTTCCACGACGCTGTCGGCTCAGGAGCTGGTGCGGATGTTGAATGAGCTTTTCGCACGCTTTGACCGCCTGGCGCATGTGAGCACAGCGCTTACGCGTGCGGCCGCCACGTTACCTGCGGCGAAGGCTGAGAGGAGGTCGGGATGTCTTTGCAGGAACATCACTGCCTGCGCATTAAGATCCTGGGAGATTGTTACTACTGCGTGTCGGGGCTTCCTGAGCCACGGCAGGACCACGCCCACTGCTGCGTCGAGATGGGCCTCAGCATGATCAAAACCATCAGGTGAGCGCATCCGGGGGTTCTTGTTGTCCACATAAGTCGGTGAACAGCAAACTTTGTGAAGAACCAAAACCAAATAGGCGGGAGGTCGTCCTAGGCGTGCACAATGTACGTTTGTCTGAGTTTTTGTTTTGTGTGTATCGACGGTTCCTTGTCAGATACGTGCGCTCACGCACCAAACACGACATCGACATGCGCATCGGGATCCACTCGGGCTCAGTCCTGTGTGGCGTGTTGGGCCTCAGGAAGTGGCAGTTTGATGTCTGGTCGTGGGACGTTGACATCGCCAACAAGCTGGAGTCCGGAGGCATCCCGGGGTGAGGACGCAGGTCCACCGCATGTCCACCGCACATCCGTCCTTGCCACACATCCGTCCTCCCCCGCCCGCAGGCGCATCCACATCTCCAAAGCGGCACTGGACTGCCTAAACGGCGACTATGAGGTGGAGGCAGGCCACGGCAAGGACCGCAACGACTTCCTGCGCCGGCACAACATCGAGACGTACCTCATCAAGCAGCCCGAAGACAGCCTGCTGGCCCTCCCCGAGGACATTATGAAGGAAGCCGGTGGCGGCGGCGGCGGCAGTGGCACCGACCGTCGCGCCAGCTCCGCCACCTTCAACGAGGCGTCCTGGAGCCCCGAGCTGCCCTTCGATAACATCGTGGGCAAGCAGAATGTGAGTGCGCCCTCCTGGCCTCCCGTCGGCATGCTTTCTTTACGTCCCACCTGTGCTGCAAGGACACTGTTGCCATGGTCATGAATGTGGGAAGCTTTTTATCGCCGCGGCAACGCCTGTACTGTGCTGTGCGTGTAAACGTTGTTTTGGAAAACAGCTCGTATATTCTCCAAAACATCCTTCGCATGCAGGGTGCGATGCTGACGAGCTTCGATGGCGCCGAGAGCAGAATGGTATTTCCTTGAGCCTGGTGACCTGCGGTGAGCCGTTGCGGCTCCTTCACAGCCGTTTGATGTGGTGATTTCTTGAAAAAGCCCCCCTTCTTTCCCCGCACGGCTGCGCGTGCATATGAAAGGATCCTCGCGGGGCTTCTGAAGCGTCTTTCATGTTGTCGCTTGGGCGCCACTCGCTCCGCAAACTCTCCCGACTGTACCTCGAGCTCGTTTCCTGCCACTCTCTCGCCAACCGACTTCCTCTACCTTAGCTCGACCCAAAGCGTCGGATGCTCGATTCATCACTTTGGGTTGGCTATTGTGGCGGCGCCTCGTACGTGATGGCCCCGCCTGTGTGTTTCTGCGCGTATTGTTAAAATGCACTTTCTTGAGGCACGCTTAAAAATAGCACGAGAAGCTCGTTCTTCCATGTCAACTAGGCGTGAAGAGCACTTCTCCGTTTGGAGTGCACGTCTGCGCTTGAAGGGGGCACTCTGCTTGGAGAGCCGCGTGCCATTTGCGCACGCCGCGCCGGGCCCGGCGTGGCCGCTCGCACATTTTCATTCACGCATTTTGTGCCATACGTATGTAAATGTTTCTTGTTTCTTGTCACGGTTGGGCTGGAACGGATTAAAGGCATTTCCATTCATTTCCATTGGAAGAGATGATCTGAGATACAAGCATTCTCACCCAATCTTGTATCTCAAGCCACTGCTGTGGTTTCGTTTGCTATTCTGTGGCAGAAAGATCTTTGTTTCATTTTCTTTTGTGCACGTCTGGAATGAAAATCCGAACAACACGTTGCATTTTGCTCTTCCTTCTTCTCTTGTTTGTCTCTTTCTTTTTTTGTGTATTTTTTGTGTTTATGCCAATATGAGTGGGGGGGTAAGAAGGAGGGGCCGCAGCTGCAGTGGCAACGGCAACCACATCCCGTTCATTGTATGTGCATGTGCTTTCCCCCCTAGACTCTGGCCGCCCTAACGAGAAATTCGATAAATCTGCTTCCAAACCATCTCGCACAAGCTTTGCATGTCCACTCCGGTCCTGAGGAAATTAACGAGCGAATAGAGAGCGCCATCGACTTGCGGAGTGGCGATAAGTTGAGGAGAGAGCATATCAAAGCGTTCTCGCTGATGTTTAAAGACTCCGGCCTGGAACGCAAGGTAGCCAGACCGGGCCTCGGAGACGCCGCCCGCGTCTTCACCGTCTTTGCTTTGCTTTGTATTTTCCTCTTCTTTCAGTCTTTTTCTTCCTTTTGGGCGTTTCCCTCCCTCCTTGCAAAAACACGCACGACAATGCCAAATTACACAAAATTTCCTTTTCCCTTCTAATTTTGCATACATAAGAACAGATCGACATCATAAACCGAGGACCCCCTGTATATCCAAACTATCTGCTCGTGTATCGACTGTGGCATAGCTAGCCTGCTAATTTACGCGCCATATGGAACGAAGCTGCTAATTGACTCAACATATCAAACATAGCTATGAATATACTGACTAAATCAAATCTATTTCCGATATCCTCGTTTAACAGTGAGAACTCATTCTCTTATCAGGTTTAACTTAGCAGCCGAGTTGTGATCAGTAGCACCCGGCGGCATTGGCTAACAACTAGCGGCCGACAGCTAGCGGCCTACTGTTAGCAGCTAGCAGCGAGCCTGACAACCCCACCTGTCGCTCCTGTCTCTCTCTCCTGTCTCTCTCTCTCCCATCTCTCTCTCTCTGTCAAGGTTTGTGCCGTTTGAAGTGTGGCATGCTAGCATGTTTGATGTGTTACGTTATTGTTCCAGCGTGCCCGAGTGCGTTTCCCGTCTCGCACTCACCATCTTGTATCGCTCCCTTTTTTCTTCCTTGCCGCTCAAGTACTCGCAGATGAGGGATGAAGTTTTCAAGTCCAACCTGGTTTGCGCCTTCATCGTGCTTCTCTTCATCACCACCATACAAAGTCTGCTGCCCTCTGCCAGGTGAAAGACCTCGTCCACATTGACCCCCCCAAAAAAGAAACACAAGCTGGAATGTTGCTCTGCTCACGATGTGAAAGCCGACTGCTAGCTAAGCTAGCTTACGTGCTCAAACTGAGTCAGATAGCCACGCACTATGTGAAAATGAAAATGCTACTCAATGACACTTTGTCACTAAATTGAGAAACCCAGCCAAATTCTGTCAAAGTGAGTTTCCGACTCACAGAGTCTTGCCAACCGACGGATCGTTGATCACACCGCTCACATCAAAGTGAGCTATGATTTTTAGCCGCCATATCAGCAAAGAGCAGACCTCGTCGAGCGCCGCAGTGACTACTTTAGTCACGGCAACCCCGAGCTCGTCGCCAACTTAGTTGCGTAACGACGGCAATCTCGCCAGCGCCTCCATATGTGACGTGGCCGCCCGCCGCAGGATGGTGCCGATGGCGGTGCAGCTGTCGGTCCTGATCCTGCTGCACTCGTGTCTGGTCCTGGCCACCACGGCCGAGGACTACAAGTGTTTGCCGCTGGTCCTGCGCCGGGCCTGCTGTTGGATTAACGAGACGTACGCAGCACGCAACGTGGTCATCTTTCTCTCCATCCTCATCAACTTCCTGGCGGCCATGATCAACATGGTGAGTTGCCGTTCCAAAGGGCGCCGCCCGCTCGCAAGCCCGCTCGCAGGCTGACATTTGTCCGCGCGGCAGCTGTGGTGCGACTCGCATGAGTCGGCCTACAGGAACGACACCTTGGGCCGCTCCGACGCTGTGGCTGATATCTGCTTCTACCCGGAGGTACGCGTGCCCTCGCACCCGCCGCCGCGCCATGATGCCCCGCCTCCATCCTGCCAAAAGTCATTTTTGTGCTCTTTGCGTGTGCAGTACTTTGTGTTCACTGGCGTGCTGGCCATGGTGACGTGCGCCGTGTTCCTGCGCCTCAACTCGCTTCTCAAGCTGGCCGTGCTGCTGCTGATGGTGGCCGTCTACTCGCTGCTCACCGAAGCCTTCTACGCATCGCTCTTTGTGCGCTACGATGCCACCCACCGAAACGCGGCGTGAGCGCACACACCAACCGCCGTAAATGACATGGCAACGACATCATCCACAACGAGTTTGCGGCACGCATCAAAGTGGAAAGCGCCAAAAGAAAGCCAAAAGGGGCCATGATGAAAATGAGCGAGTGATTTATATGCGAACATCGCCAAGCGTTCTCCTTTGTCGCGGTCGCTAGTTAGATGTCGCAGGCCGCAGCTCGTGCCTGAGCTGACCTTCACCTTGGCAACCGCTCAGTGCGGCTGCGGTTTCCGTGGAAACACTCTGCTTGACCCGCTCGCGGGAAGGCACAAAAGAAAAGATCTTGCTGCAAAATAATGATGCTAATGACAATGATGCTGGTTTTAGGAACTTCCTGGGCACCAAGGAGACGTCGCTGCTTCTCATGGCCATGTTCCTCCTAGCCGTCTTCTACCACGGACAGCAGGTTAGAAACATGCACACATGCACAACCTGTGACCCTGGAACTTTATTTTGCGTTGCCAAAAACTGGAAAGAAATCTGTTTAGCTGCGGACTAACAGACAGTCCATTTCGGAATGGTCACCGCCGGTCAATCTAAGGAGCTATGCGGCTCCGCCGGCATTTAGTCTGTTTGTTGTCACGGAAACGGCTTTGGCTCGGCTTTCTTTCTTTTTTTTCCTCATGTTTTGTTTCTTTTTGTTTGAAAGTGTTACTTTGGTTGCATGCATTTTTTTTCCTTCGTTTTTCTTTGATTTTTGGGCCTGTCTTTGACCTTAACTCACTTGCGTGTGTTTGCGGAGCAGCTGGAGTACACGGCGCGACTGGACTTCTTGTGGCGCGTCCAGGCCAAAGAAGAAATCAACGAGATGAAGGAGCTGCGAGAGCACAACGAGAACATGCTGAGGAACATCCTGCCCAGCCACGTGGCCCGACACTTCCTGGAGAAGGAGCGCGACAACGAGGTGGGGAGGCTGGCCGCTCGCAAGCTTGCAGACAAGTGTTCTGCATGACAACACTGCCCTCCGCTGGTAGAAGTGCGCAACTGCGCCTTGACTGGACCCTAACGGCCCCCCGCATTTCTTTCTGGCCGTGTTGCTGGCGTGCACGCAGGAGTTGTACTCCCAGTCGTACGACTCGGTGGGCGTGATGTTCGCGTCCATTCCGGGATTCGCCGACTTCTACTCGCAGACGGAGATGAACAACCAGGGAGTTGAGTGTCTGCGACTGCTCAACGAGATCATCGCAGACTTTGATGAGGTAGTTCGTCTTTCTGTGCGTGCGCATGTGTCGATGCTGTTTGTTGTGCATGTGCGCGTGTTGATGTGTGCAATGTGTTGACGTGTGTAGTTATTGGGCGAGGAACGCTTCCAGGACATCGAGAAGATCAAAACCATCGGCAGCACATACATGGCGGTGTCAGGCTTGTCTCCCGAGAAGCAGGTGAGCGCGGTGATGTTGTAGCGGCTGGTGTCGAATGCGATCGGCTGACGCGCGTCGCGCCGGTGTGTCGACAGCAGTGCGAAGACAAATGGGGTCACCTGTGCGCGCTGGCCGACTTTGCCATCGCTCTCAACGAAAGCATCCGAGAAATCAACAAGCACTCCTTCAACAACTTTGAACTCCGAATAGGTGCTGCTGGCCGCCGTCCGTGTCGCTGACCTGTGTGTGTGTGCTTGATGATGTTTGATTCCTTCCTCCGTCTTCCACGGGCAGGCATGGCGCAGGGCTCGGTGGTGGCGGGCGTGATCGGCGCCAAGAAGCCGCAGTACGACATCTGGGGCAAGACGGTGAACCTGGCCAGCCGCATGGACAGCACGGGTGTGAGCGGCAAGATCCAAGTTCCCGAGGAGACCTCGGCCGTCCTCAGGGAGCGTGGCTTCGCCTTGGAGTACCGCGGTGAGATCTACGTTAAAGGCATCAGCGAGCAGGAGGGCAAAATCCGCACGCACTTCCTGTCGGGCCGAGTACTGCCCAACCCGCTTATCCTGCAGCCGCGTAAGATGACGGGCCAGTACTCGCTGGCCGCCGTGGTGCTGGGCCTGGTCCAGTCGCTCAACCGGCAGAAGCAGAAGCAGATCCTCAACGACAACAACAACTCGGCCATCATGAAGGCGCACCATCATCACCACTACAACCGCAGGACGCTGCTGGCCAACGATGGGGGTGCCACCCACCACGCCGACGCCCCCGACAAGACCGACGCATCCTGAGACAGGGGCCTGGTGCAAAACCAAATCCTCGATTCCGAACCGGAAACTTTCCCTGGGAATTTGGACGACAGGTTGCCCGCTCGGGCCAGTCGGTCGGACGAGTGGCTAGCGTGGCTAGTGTGGCCTCACACTTTTCAGGTTGGGCCTTTGAATCTGAGCTGCGGTGTGGTTAGCGTCTTCGCCCTTTCCAAAAAAAAAAAAAAAAAAGACGTCAAGAGCGGAATCCTTGTCACACGACCACAAAGTTGGAGGCTCAAATCAAGGCACCCACATTTGTTTTTGTTTTTGCATATAACCGCAACGGTGGAGGTTTGAGCACCTATCGGGGCCTTCCCGTGTGTAGTTAACACGATTGTCGCTAATCGTGTTGACATTGTTTTGCTTGGGACAGGTTGAAATGCGGGCTCTCGCCTCTTTTGGAGATGACAAGAAAGGTTCAAATGCAGGCTCCTCCTTCCCTTCTTGCAGTTAGCATGTTTGGCACCGAGAGACACAAGTAACAAGTGGAATCCTTTGCACGTTGTTTTGGCTACAACAAGAAAGGCAAAGGTTGCGAGACCTCCTGCTGGAGGTGTAGTCATCGTTTTTGCGCAAGTAGCAGCGGGCGTCCTCACACATTCCAAAGCTACATTAGCATGTTAGCTTCCTCAAAAAGCAAACGTGAGCCGAACGGTTGAGTAGAATTCTGCTTGTTTGCCATCAATTCCCATGGAAAGTTTTCCAGTTTGAAAATTCCTGTAATTATGCAACCGCGGGGGGACGCCGAGGCCATTGGATCCGCCAGACCTCACGAATGTTGTCAGGATGGGACCCGCTTGGCGTGCGTCGTTTTTTTTCTCCGGAGCATCCAGACGGCGTTCCTGTCATCTGTCACTTCCTCTTTTTATGTGACCTTGAACCCCTCCAGACTTTGACACTCCCTCCTTCCCTTGATGCTGTCCATCTTTCTTTTTTCTATTTCTTTTATATGCGACCGCTCAATTAAAATGTTTAATTTTTTACAACAGTCCCTTCTGCTGTGTTCTGTCCTTTATGGAAAGAAGGAAGGAAGGAATACTAGGGAAGAATAAAGGGTAGCTTGTTGGAAGAAAGGAAAGAAAGGAGAGGAAAACCAGACAAGGAAGAAATTAAGAAAGAAAAGGAGTCTGTCACTTAATTGTTTCAGGATCTTGACGTTTCCATGGTGACGTCGCAGTCTTGTGCAGTGCGCCTGAGCTTCCACTAGAGGTCAGTAAACGACCATTACACTTCTTGCCGCTACTGCAGCTCACTAGTTAGAAGAATTCAAACATAGCAACAGAGACACTTACCGATGTCACGTGCCACTCAGGAATGTCGCAGAATTTACACCCTGGTCTGGTCAGAGGGCATTAAAGTCACGGATGGAAAAAACCGACATGCGCCAAGGTAGCGAAATGCCCATTTGAAATTAAAGGGAGGGCAGTTGCCATGACGACTGTCTCCTGCTATGCGCTGTGACATAAAAAAACGTCATGACAATACGTGTGTAATGTATATTTTAAAAAATGATATGACAATAACCCGAGATAAATATTGTTGAAATGGCAAGCAAAGCCAAACCCCCCTCTGCCTTGGCCAAACATGGTATAATCCCGCTGCCCTTTGCTATAAAAAGCGTCGGTGAAATTTCATACTGGTTAGCCAATTAGACGGAGGAAGACGCCAACCCCACTGAAAGACCTTTCCCAGGTATCTTAATGTTATTCGCACATTTGCTGCTTAGACAGACGTCACGTGGAGACATGGAAATACATGGAAGAAAATACTGTTAACGCGTTGACTTCCCCTTGGAGACCAGCGTCCTACATTTCCATTTCCGCCATCAAGCGTCATCTCTTACGCCAAGCTGCCGTGTCCGCGCCAGCCTGTTGCTAGGCAACAGGCCCAGCAGCCCCACCAGCCACGGCGGATCGCTTGCATAATGGCTGATGGAGACAATCGCGACTAGTCGTCAAAGAAGAATCCTGACGCTAACGTGTGTCTTCAAACAGGAAGGAAGGAAGGAAGGAAGGAAGGAAGGAAGGAAGGAAGGAAGGAAGGAAGGTGACAGAAGAAAAGGGATGAAGTACAGGAAGGATGGAGGCCAAAGTGAAAAGATGGAGAAAATCACGAGAAAAGAAGAACGTAAAAGACAAAAGAACAGACTGCGTGCTGGTTCGGGAAGACGCTACATAATGTCCAACACGTTCCTCATCTTCTTTCCATTCATTCATCCTTCCTTCCTTCGCATCTGCGCCTGTTGCTAGGCGAAAGTGGGCATAGACGTCACCTTAGCAACAAATGGTCACGATGCAGGGTGCTGGCTGGCCAATCACGCAGTTTGAATTCGCTTCTTGGCAGTCATAGAAGAAAGATGTGCTTCTTCTGCCACAGTAGTACGAGCAATGCTAACAGTGCTCGCAACACTAACAATTGTATCAGTGCTAACAATGCTATGAGTACCGACAATTGTACCAAAAAAAAAATCGAACCTACAATTCTACCGATACAAACAATACTATCAGTCCTAACACTGCTAGTGGTGTTAACAAGAACAATGCTAAAAAAACAATAAATATGCTATTAGTGCTAATGATGCTAGCGGCACTAACTATGGTGTCAGTGCTAACAGTTACTGCAGCACTAACAGAAAGAGTGTGAATGGCAAGGCGACGCTGAATTGGTAACAAATATTTGACGTCCTCCGTGAATGGACGAGCTGCAATGTCACAGAAGCCACAAAACAACAATAATTCAGTTTAGTAGTTCCTTGTGTTTTTTTTTTGGTTTTTTTATTGCGACTGTTGCACCAATTTCAACAAGTCAACATACAACTTTGAAACTTTAATTTCTTAGTATTTTGTTTTCTAGGAGACGTAGAGCGAGCACCGCCGGCTGGGATGGAGACACACGGTTGGCATGGAAACGCACACCAGCTTTTCCCCAACGGACCCAAAAGATGGGACCGGAACGCACATGCAAATTAAGGCCAGAACACCCGATGACACGTATGCCACGACCGTGTCGACGTGAAGTCTAAAGTTTGAGGAGACTTTGTCACTCAGGAGCAGGACAAGGTACCCTCAAACTTTCCACTGCACACGCGTGCACATGCATGTACACGACTTGCACATGCGTGTGCATGCGGTACTTTTATGAGAATGAGGAGTTGCCAAGCACGGTTGCCATAGAAACAAGCTTCCCCCCATTTTAATTTGGCATCCAAAACCTTGAGACGTCCCCGTTCTGATGGCTGCTTTTTTCCCTCTGGCGACTAGAACCAGATCAGAACTAATTCAGAACCACATTAGCCTATGCATACCAGCATCAAACTAGCACCAAAATCTAGACCAGGACAAATACTGAATCAGACTTTTTCCACACTTGTCCCGGACCAGATCAGTAGCAATTAACTCATTCACTGCCATTAACGGCTATAGACGTCAAAGAGCCATTTTAACTGGTTTGGCGGTGAATGAGTTAAGCCACACCAGGTCCAGTCAAGAAACTAAAATCAGATCAGCACCAAGGTTGAAGTAGTCCAGTAATAGGTTAGAGCTAGAACCAGTCCAGTACCTGATAAGAACCAAACTGGAATTAGACTAGAACGTAAACTGGAACATACTTAGATCAGACCCAATTTAAAACAAGACTAGAACTGGACTAAACCCAGACCCATTCCAAAGTAGAACCAATGTAGAAAAAGACTATTCCCAGACCAGTGCCAGTCGAGTACCAGACTGGTCGAAACAGACCAGATTTAATTTAGAACCAGATTATTCAAATGCAGTCCAAGTCTAATCTAGAGCCTACCACCGGCAGTGCCATACTACCAAATTAGAACCTGACAATTAAATAAACCAGGACCAATTCAGAAGCAGACTGCTTCAAAACGAGTAAAAGGTTGGCGCCACCCAACAACCCGAATAGAATTAGACTAGACCCAGATCAGAACAAGACTACACCTAAATCAGTGCCAAATCAGACCCAGTTTAGAACCTATCTAGTCTAGGTCGGAATCAGACTCAAAGTAGACCTGAACCAGATTAAAAGAAGGCCAGACTCAGACTGTAATCATATCAGAGTTGCGTAGAGTACTAAAGCTAAGGTTCCAAACCAGCGTAGAAATCTTAAAAATGTATTTTAAATACAAATCTGCTACTGACTATTTAGGAAATCTTTGACTATTTTGGGACCATTTTAAGAAAGTTTAATATGAGGGGGCATGGCCAAGGCGATTATGCGACGGCATGAGATGACGGGCGGGTTCGGGTGTCGCTCCAGCGGGTTTGTCGGTGGTCATTCTTGATTTTCATTATTGTCCAAAGTGGGTGTGGCTTTCCCGCAGGTGTCCACCAATCAATCTTGAGCGTTGGTGCTTTGATCTTTGCTCTGATCCTTGTTTGGTGCCTCGGCGGAATCTTTGGGCGGAGCTTCGGGGGCCACCGACTCCTTGGGGGTCTCCTTGGGGGTCTCGCTGGCTTTGGGGTCCGCCTCAGCTTTGGGGGCCTCAGTCTTTTTGGCGTCGGCCTCATCCTTGACGGCGGGGGCGGCGGCCTCCTTGGGGGTGGGCTCAGCCGCGGCCTCCTGGGTCTTGGTGACCTCGCCGTCCGCTATAGGCTCGGCGTTGGTCCCTTTCTCCAGCTCGTCGGCAACGGCGGTTGCGGCCGGCGCCGCCTCCTTGGTGGGCGTCACGTCCTTGCCGGCAGGGGCGGTCTCATCTTTAACGTTCTCGGCTACCTGGTTGTCGTCGGAACCAGACACTTCCCCTGCCTTGGCGTCTTTAGTCTTGTCGTCGTTGACGTTGTAGCCCTTCTTCTTGCTCAGTTTGCCTCCCATGACGGACGGACCTCGGGCGTCTGTGTGCACAAAAACCACAACGCCACAATGTGAATGCACGCCATTCGGTTGTCACACGTGCACCGTTGAAAAAGTCTTCATGCCAGATGTTGCCAATTGATATACTGCCGATGAAGCAAGACCACCTTGGGCGCGGGTCGCAGAGTAGAAATGAGTCACCAACCCGCATCTTGCAAAATATGCGCAACCATTATCTGGAGCTGCTGGAAATCAGCTCAAATCCCAAGCGACCGATCAGCTGGCACAACATTTCAACGGGTGGCTTTCGGAGGATGCTTCTCCATTCATAGAGATTCACGAGCGCTCAACTCCAAATGACCCCGAATAGATGAAGGAGGGGGCTGACACACTTTCCTGCAGGGCAGCCAATCTCATAGCTTTTCATATTTTTCCCACACTCGCGTCTACATAAATGTGGGATTGGACGCAGCCTTGTGTAAATGTACATTTTGGTCGCAGTGTGACGAAAGATGATAACCGCGACCGAGATGACTAGCGAACAAGTGCGAGTGTTGGCAGAGGAAGTTAATGATTGCCCTGTGCACAAAGTCAACATAGATGAGCGCGGAACAAGCAAACCTTGTTATCGCTCAACTCCGGTGAGGTGTTAACGTTTATATCTGGCGTCGCCACGGCAACATTTTTCTCATCCTTCTTCCGATCCCATCAAAGCAAGAAACTCGCGTTCCCTCCGGGACTTGACACAAATACCACACATGAAAGCATTTGTTTCCCAAAATGACGACAGCATTCACAATGTGTTCCCGATATGAAACGGAGAATTTTTCTCTTCAGTCTTCTGCCTGACGGCGAGATGCATTAAATTGGTGGCATCAGGCAGAAGCGTCAGACCGCCTCCGTGCTGCCTCTTCCTCTGCATGACAAAAGTGCCCACATGCTACCCAGCTTTTTTCTGAGTTTCGTTTTCTCTGTGACGCGCGCACTCATGGCTGACAACGAGGCACTCTAAAGTGGCTGTTGGCAAGCCAGCAGACACGTTCTACTTGATCTGAATGAACTTTTTCGCTTTGTCACCGTGATGCAGCTCAGTCGCTCGCTCAGTCTTCATCGCTGAGCTTCACACAAATCTCTCAACTGACATTCAAGATGAGAGTACAATTGATTTTTTTCTTTCAAACTTTGGAAAACTAAACTACAAAGCTTTTGTAAACCGGCTCTGAAACCGCCAGGTGGAAAATCTGCCCCCACAAAAAAAGCCCAACTGTCAAACAAAGCTGCCTCCCCTGCAGGCTAACAAAACAATTTCTATTGTTCCCTTTTGTTTAATCGTTCACAATCATTTTGTCCTCATGCCCGTCACTTGCGGGTTTCAACAAAGACGAGGCAACAGATGGCGCTTGCAGCCACAGGGGGCGCTGTAGCACCAGTGACTCTTCTTTGTCTTGCGTTTACCTTCTTACGAGCGGCGGCCACAAATTCCTTCCAAGCAAGCGGCGTATTTCGCTTCAAATCCAGCCGAGGCCTGTGACAACTCAGAGACACGCGCAATCCCTTCCATTGGTATCGCGCCACCTGACGCTTAAGATGGCCGCCGCTGCGTCTGTTGATGGCATTTTTTTTACCCACACAAGCCGACAAGCAAGCCGGCAAGCAAGCGAGCGAGTCGATAGACACTTGGCAACAATGAAACAAGTGGGCCAGCACAAATGTGGCAAAATGTCCTCGGAGCTCCTTTGCAGGCAGTGTGGCTGGTGCAAGCTGTCTTTAGCGCCAATGCACACCAGAGAGAGCAGTGCCGGCACGTGGCAGCCATTTTGAGTTTGGCACAAAAGATATGGCGGCGCCATGAGAGACCAGTTGAGTTCAGAGAACAAACAAATGGAACTCCAAAAATGTATTTTTGTCCAATTAATCGGAATGGATCAATGGCTGTGGTGTGCTGGTGCCATCGAACGCTGGTGGCTCTCAAATTTCTGCCCCCTCCCCCCAAAACACACACAAATTTGACCAAGGCACCACAATGTTAAAATGTGCTTAGGCGAAAATGTGCCAATTATTGAACGATATGATTTTTAATTTATAGCAAATGTTGATTGACAGACAGTCACACCAATGAGAATCCTGCACACAAGAACAATCACATCTTTACAGAAGGAGCTCTGTGTGTGTGTCTGTGTGTGTGTGTGTGTGTGTGTGTGTGTGTGTGTGTGTGTGCGCGCGCGTGTGTGTGCGTTTGTGTGCGTGTTTGTGTGCGTGCGTCTGGAGTAACAAATGCCCCCACCCCGCCTCCGCTCGGGAAGGTGGCATCGCTCCCATCCACACCCTGCGCCCACTGCGCATGCGCGCCGCCGCAAACAAAGGACCGCTATACAGCCACCATAAAGTTGGCTTGTACGCGTCGTTCCCACTGACTAAACGACATCGAATACGGCAAAGATGCACGAGGATGTCAATATTCATGATTGTATTTAATTATTTTTTGTTTCGTTTATATATATATATATATATATATATATATATATATATATATATATATATATATATATATATATAGATGCAACATATAGATGCAACATATAGATGCAACATATTCCATCCCACAAGCGCGTGCCCGCCACTCCACCAGCACGCGGCACACGCCCCTTTTTACGCGCTCCCTCGTCTCCGGGAAGGGGGAAAAACGAAAAGAGAATGAAACAGAAATAGAAAGAAATAGCGAACGCCTAATGTGTGATGAATTATTAAAATGTAATGCCATGATGGCACCATTTCTGACGTCCACGCACGCCGCCGTGCGTTTCGGCCACGCATCTTTTGTCTGCCGCGCAGCGCATGCCCAGAAAAGACAAATGTGAAAACGCGCAAAAGAAGACAGCTTTAATGCTGACGAAAATAATAAGAATGACATTTTTTTAGTGGAACGAAGAAAGCGGGCGTTACCTTGTAGGCGGAACTTGTGCGCGGGGCTCCTGGCTGCTCCTTAGTCTGCTGCGTGCGTGCTTGTGCGTGACGCGCTCCGCGCTCGGCTCGGCGAAGCTCTGCGAGGCTGCGCGTGCGCGAGCCCGCGCACACGCACGCACCCTTGCTTGCGCGCGCCGCAGACGTGCATCTGTTGAATTGAATCCAAGAGAAAATAAACGACAGAATCACAATTTATGATTACTAGTAATATTTTTGGAGTATCCCACAGAATCTTATTGACGCCACACGGAAAATACTCTTTGTCATGCCATAACGTGATAAATTTCACCTTATAAACTGATAATTTTGTAAAAATTAAGGAATAAAGTATAAAGTTTTAATTCTCTCATCAATAATAATAAACCCTAACCTTGTCAGGTGTTGCCAAAATAAAAAAAATCCTTTCGAATGTCTCCTTTTCTTAGGATAGGTAATATCTGCATACGTCTTTATTTTAATGCAAAATGGCCCCTTAAATATGAAGTGCTTGCACTGGTGAAACATGAACGGTAAGTTTCTTTATTGGAAGTATAAAAAACGGCATACTGTCACCAGATTTTTGTTGCACTAGCGCCCCTTGTCGTTTGCTCCACTCACGCACGTAAATCAGAAAGAATAAAAGGTTGTGATGTCTTACTGTGACCGCTAGATGGTAGCAGAGACAAAACGTCTTAATTTTTTCTCTCGCTCTTTGCGGCCAAAAAGGTCAACCTGTGCTTGAACCTCGCAAGTGAACTGGAGCCACGATTGGAATTCCATCCAAAAGCTTTTCGGTGGCCAAGAAACCGGAATGGCCCCACGAGTGAACAATTTTGATATGACACAACCAGTTCAGTTGAACTGAAATGTTCATCGTCACATCATTTTTGCATGAGTCGCAAACCAGTAGTTTTATTGTCACTCCTTATATTGTCTTCTCTAATGTTGAAGGTGTCATAAAGCCGATCATCTCATGAAGAACAAGTCAGGTTTTAGAAGTCCTAAAATGGAGCCCGACTCGAGTGGCCCACCTCCCTCCGACATTCCAGCAGGTGGGACTCAAGCGAACTGAACTCAGTCGCGCACTTGACTGCCGTGGTTGTTATCTTCCATCGTTAGAAGGCCAAACAGGAAATGTTTGTCTACCGTTTCCTGTTTTGCCTTCATTGGGGGTAATTTCATGGATGGACGGACAAATTGGTTAGAGATCACCGTAAAAAAAAGTTAAACTCTTGATGCTGCCATTATGTTCATTTTATTTGTGTCTTCTCATTTTTATCAACATAGTTTTGATTTTACTTTTATGTAGAATACTAACAAACATTCAAAAAGAAGTTAACTTTGGCACCGAAAGGTCACGTGACCTGGCGCCTTCTCTCGCGATAGCACCTGTTTAAAACGTGCACGGGCGCCTCATTTTGACAGCAGGAGGCGTCCGAGGGGCGCGTGGCCGCTGCAAGACGAGGAGGAGGAGCGGGGGCGGGACTTGATTTTCATTGTCCGTTGGTTCGGCACAGAGTAAAAAGTGCCAACTTTGCGAAGTTCGGATCGGCGTCAGGGCGACTTGCGTGCTGCTGCCTGGACTGCCGCGGGGACGCATGCACCGTGGCCGGAGGACGCGCGCGGTCGATGGGAGGGCGCACAAGACAGAAGGACGGCAAAAATTGCGAGAAGGATTAAATTGTCCCCTTTGCAACCGCATTCTTTTTGCACGTGCATTGGAGCGACGTGGAATGAGTGGGGCCGCGCGGAAGCGGGACTGAGCGCGCGACCTGTGTCCCGGGATCAAGACAGCAGCGGGAGACAGACATGGAGCACTTCTTCCAAGAGGTAACCAAGCAACAGCAGCGTCTGGTGTCTCACGTTTCCCTGCCATTTCACGTCCGCGACTTTGTGCAGCACCCTGGACTGGTCGCCAGTCCGTGTCAGGGCACACAAAGCCAAACCTGGGATTGACTGGGTCGCCTGTCCATGTCAGGGTAGAGCCAAACAAATGGCAAATCCATCTTAGAGCTCATAAACGCTGTGTACTTGTCACTTGACTAATAGCCAAGTTAGTCAGGTCAGGTCACGGTCCGCTGCAGCATCCCTAACTTTTGAGTGTGTATGGCTTTTTCATGGCCCGGTGAGATTTTTTTCCTGCTCTTACTCTCGCTGAGAAGAAAATGGAGGATATTGTCTGATATAGTTTGAAGGAAACAAACAAAAAAAAAGACAGTTGCGGAAAAAAATGGTTTTATGCTATTGCAATTACAGCTGTAAATTGCATCATTTGGAAATATTAGATTTTTATTTTATTTTTTTTACACCGAATGCACCCAGGTGGTTTATTAGTAACCGTTGAAAGGGACCAATAAAATCTGAAGGTCTGCCCAAACTAACTGATTCCTCACCGTGACCCCATTTTTTTTTTTTTTTCCAATCAACTTGGGCTTCATTGTTTAGGTTTGAATGGAGCTTCGAAGAAGAAGGTTAAGATCCAGACGAGTGCTTGAGAAGACAAGCTGAGTGGAGTAGTCTTATGTTGTGTCAATAGCGACCCTGAGCTTGTTGTTCAATATTTGTTTTGTACGCCACGATTTTGACAAAGCCGTCCAACCGGTTTTTGTCCTTAGGTGTAACGAACAGTTCCAGTAAACAAAACTTTGAAAGTTTTGCCTCTTCCTGCTCTCCGGGTCTTCTAATCTCACGTGACGGTGACGAGACAAACGTTGGTCTTGCTTCCCTCAAGAGCGAGAGGAGGAAAAAAATGTTGGGAGGGTAATACTTGACTGCGGTCTCAAATATCAGCCGCCTGCTTCACTAATCGGCGTGGAAACAAAGAGGCCAGGCAGAGAAGAAAAGCAGACTTCACGCGAGCACTTTGAGCAACATTTTTCATTCCATAGCTAACTCAAGGTTTTTGAGACGGTTTTTGGAACCAAATTCCAAGTATTGTACGGCCTTCCGAACTGGACTAAACAAAGAAAAGCAAGAGTAAAGCACAAAAGCGAAACTTTTGAGACAAATAAGCGCTCAAGTTTATAAGCTTGTATGTCTTGCTTCAGAAATAAAAAAAATCTCAGCTGAGGCCAATTTGGAATGTTTACAATTCCTTAGTTGCCGCTCCAGCGCACCAATCAGACGACGTCAACCACTTCCTGTCTCCTCCCACTTTTGCTGCTCGAAATGGAAGTTTGGTTTTGTTCAGCGAAGCGAGAAGGTTTTCCTAGGCCGAGGCCTCCCCTCGGGAACCGCTGCGGCAAAACGACGCCGGCCTGCCGTCGCTGGCGACTGCCACTTTTATTTTTGTTTCTTTCTTTGGGAATTTGCCCAATATCGAACTCCCTCTTAAGGTAGCGCGATGAGCTCATCAGCAAATGTAACGAGGCGTCAAACTCTCAAGCACAAAACCAGACTGCTCAAAGTTTAGTGTCATGTTGTGCGTGACTTTGTGTGTGTATGTGTGTTGCTGAAGTGTGTGCATACGCGTTTCCAGAGGTCGTGGGGGTGGTGCGAGCGACTGATCAGATTGGCACTAGCCCAATAGCCACTTCCTGGAAGACGAGACAAAACAGCAGCCGAGCCCAAAGCAAAGTAAACAAATCTCCATTAGAGCTAATTAGCTGCCAAAGTTCCGTATGGCGTGCGTGTGTGAGCGTGCACGGGGGTGGCGATCTTGCGGACAGCGTTTTGGATTCGGATTTTCTTCTCCCAAAAAGTCCAACTGCAGCTGGACGGCACATGGTGGAACTGTCCCAACCGCCGGGCCGCAACCCGCACGCGCACACTTGTGTCAACAGAGTTAAAAGTGAGGCAAAGAAAGTAGGTCAAGTTGTTAGTTTAAAAGCTTGTTCGCGTAGCATAGTCTGCTTCGCTCACAGTCGGGTCGGTGCTGCCGTGTTCGTCGGGGGTTTCTACTTCTCTTGAAGAACCCCTCTTTAGTCAAAACTTTTTTTTTTCTCAAATTCAAGACATCAATGTTTACTACTGGTGCACAAAATGAGCCGTGCATGAACGTCACCGTGTTCAAAGAACAAAACCAACACAATGCATGAACTCAAAACAAATGACATGATGTGTTTTGACTTTAAAAAAAATGCTGATGAAGTCACCTTGAATCTTTTAATAGTGTGCATCAAGTGGACACGTGAAGTCATGTTCGTTGAAGTAAGAGTGTCAAAGGGCTTCATAAGGCCAAACAGACTCCCCTGCGCTAAAGCCCGCACCCAGCTATCGACTAAGCTAACAGTTGTAAAAGCAACATTCCGTTAATTAACACGTAGCTGCTGATGGATGCTAAGCTATCTGTGTCAAAGGAACGTGCTTGAATGAGTGTTTTGTTTGCTAAATGTCGCATGACACGGAGGTCAAGTCTGTTTTTGCTCAAACGGTTGTGCTTGTCGCAGCTGATGCTAAGTCGGGCTAGCAGAATGTTATTTGACACAAAACAAATCTGCTTGAGCCCCAGTGAAAAAGTGAACATTCCAGGAAGGCTGATGATCCTCTTTCCGACTACACAGCTCACTCACCCTGGCCCCCCAGACGCAACACTCCACATTCCATTGTACGAACAAAACGTTGTGTTGGGTGTTGATGTTTGCATGTTGGAATAAAAGGACAACGAGGAAGTTGCCCTGTAAGCATCATAGGGTTTTAAAAACAATCAAACCCTTTTGGGCAGGATGAGGTCAGGCTTGGGGGCCCGGAGTTGGCTCTGACAGGTTTCGAGCCGCTTCGGGTTTGCGTCGCTTAGCTAGCACGCTTCTGAGTTCAGATGGCCGACGACGGTCCGGGGTTCACCTCGGCTGCCTTTGGGCTAAAAATACTGCGAGACACAGCGGGGAAGTGGGCCGGAAAAGTCCATTTAACTCCAAACATTCTTTTGATGCCGGCAACTTTTCTTGACTGCGCGGGATTCGTCTGTTGGTCGTCCAACTTGGCGACTTCCTGCCTTTGTTGTTTCATGCGGTGGTCCTGAAACGGGACGAGGACAGCTTCTTCCTTGAGTGAGCTTAGCTTTCAACAAGCGGCCAAAGAGAACGCGGGCCTGCAAGCTTGACTCACACATGTATATTCAAACGTGCATATACACGCACGTAGAGACACACAACTACACAACGCTCAGCAGGGTATCTTGGGAAAGTGTCGCCCTTCACGATGCCTGCAAGGCTCCTGTTAAATCGGTTGCCCTCGTGTCACCTTGGCAACGGTGTGATGGTCCCTGATCAACGAGCTGAACTTTGAACCCTGCTTTGTTAATAATTAACTTACACAGGAGCTGTTTAGATTCTTAACATCTGACCCTGATTAATTATGAATGCGGCCGACCAGTTAATACAAGTATCTAAGAAAACAAACCACAAGCATCTTGGGAGACATTTTCTATCGTTGACTCAGACTGTCTTCTGGATCTCGAGGGTTGTTTTTTTTTTTGCAAGAGTGTGATTTTTGCTTTTTTGCTGGTGCGACGGCGTGACAAGCAGCTGGGCCCTTCTCCCGCTTCTGGGCTTCCCGCTCACAAGGGCACTTTTGTTGGCCTGCGTCGCCGCCGCCAACAGGAAGCGTTTTATCACCCGCTTGTCGTTTGTTGTCTGCCGCCGCGAGACAATCTTCCCACTTGATTTTTGGCTAAGCTGGAAGGCTGCTGCAAATATATCCCTTCCTTCTTTTTTGACAAAAGTATTTTATTTTTCATGTCCGAAATCCTGACCAGCCTCTGCCGCCATCTCGGAAGACGTATGACGTAGTAACATGGCTCAGTTTAATGATTAACGTTTTACGGCCATGTTTAATCATCGGTCACGCTCGAGTGTGTCTGCGTGCGTGTGTGTTTGCTTGTGTGTATGATCGGTGTGGCGAATTCAAACAATGTGAATTTTCCAGGCTGATAAAAGTGCTGACACACTCAGAAAACGCAACGACGTTGCAACTTGGGAGTTAACAAACTTTTGCCAACTTTAGCTTGCCAATGCTGATTATACACGCTGCATGTTGTGAGTTTGCAGGCGTGACTTTAAGAGGGAAGAAAGTGTGTCGCTGCTGGGGGAGGAGGGGTGGGCACACGCTGCAGACAATGAAGGAGGACAAGTGAAAAGTGTGCCACGGGAAGGCCGAGACCCCTGGAGGCCCACCCCTACCGATCCCTCCCCTTCTTGAGCGGCTCTGTTTTTGTGTGACCAAGTAGCTGTTGTGCTTTTGTCATTTCCTTAAAATCTTTTGGTCTCATCGTTTCCTGAGACGCTGATCTTATTTAACCTTTTTTGTGTCTGCCATGCTAAAAGTTTGCCCCTGGAGCAACACTCGAACGGGAATGTGAGCAATGTGCAAGTTGCGCATATCAGTGGTGGCCTCCCGGGACACTGGGCTCTTTCTTCAAGACCGAGTCACCAAAAACTCTTTAGTCACACTGGCTCATCCAGCTGTGTGTATGTGAGAGACAACTGATGTGACCTGTCAAGACAAACATAGTGCTTTGGTACCATCTTGAGGCAACCATGTGGGTTGGATTTGGACCAAATTAGTGCTTTGGTGCCAACTTAAGTAATGGCTGTTGTTTGGGTTCTTTATAGGAGGGGCTACCATACGTATGTCAAGAAACTTGCTACTTTGTTTTGTGCCACCGCATTGGCCTCGACAAAAAGTGTGTGTTCTTCTTTTCAGGCTGGCACTTGGCCTTCTCCTCTCAAACCTTTGTTGACTCGGCAAGGCCGAGCTTGACGTCGCGACGAGAATGAGCCGATGTCGCGGAATGCGCACGCCAAGATAAAACAAACGAGCTCATCTGAAATGTGACTTTGAATTTCTCACGTTTCAGGCGTACAAGCGCAATGCGCCAACATGCGATGAGCTTCAGCCCGCCCCCGGCGCCGAGGACGAGGGCGGCGACGAGGGCGTGGAGGACATGGCGATGCTGGAGGATCTGCACGACGGCGCCATCATGCACAACCTGTTCCTGCGCTACCGCCAAAGGCGCATCTACGTGAGTTTGCTGGTCGGACGCCTTCCCGCTTGTCAGCCTTTCTTTCCCCTTTTGAACGTGTCGTGAAGGCTCAAGATGTCTTCATCAGAACCTCCCCTGAACTGGGAATGTGGAGTCCAGAATATGTGTGAACTGGAATGACTGGAATCCTCATGTGAGCCCTCCCCCCAGTGCGCAGCTGGCTCCAATCGCACAACGCGCACAAAAACGGCAACACACCAGTTGACCCCTAGGCCCCTTTTCTGTCAGTCAGGATCCTGCTGGCGTGATTCCAGAAGATCCTTCATCTTTTCGTTGACATCTTAGGAAAGCAGGACATCCGCACAGAAAATGTTGCTTTCGTTCCCAACCAAAGAAATCTCGTTGTACGTAGAAAAAAAAAGGTTCAGCAGTAAAAGCAAAAGACAAATGTTTGTTTTCACATGCACGCCAGGAGAGTTTTAAGATGGGGGAGGGGTGGGGGATGGCGTGTGAATGTTCCAAAATCTAATCACAGTGTAGCTAACACACGAGCTGAGCGAGTGCCACTAGTTGGCGGCGTCCCGCCTACATTTCCTGCCGTCACTCAAACCAGCGTCGCTTTGTCCTTTCTCCAAATTCTTTCACATCTGCTCCTCGTTTTGCTCGCACGGTTGCTCGTCTCGCTTTTGGCAAATTTGGGCTCTGACTGAACTGAGCTGCAAAGAATTGGAATGGCTCAAAATTCTGTTTAGCGTGGGGCTAACACGTTGTAGCTAATGCTAAATTTGAATGTTGCAATGTTGCGGCTCGTGTCATCGGTTTCATGAGAACGCCGAGCCATTATGCAAACTATTGATTGACCACCACCGCTCGCCATCGTCATCCAGAGAAGGCGAGAGGCCGCGTTTAATGGCGTTAACCAACGGGGGGGGGGGGCTCGTGATGAAAGTCACAGCCAATTAGCTCGCGGCCGGGGCATCGTCGTGGAAATTGTTGCCGGGCGAAGGGGGAGGAGGCCTGGCGGGAACTAATTGAGTCCAAATGGTTGCAATTCTTCAACTTAAGTGGAGCGCTTGCCTTTTTTTGTGCCCCGAGGAGTTTTTTTTTTTTTCTTTTTTTCGCCACAGCAAGCAAAACATTCCGGAACATTCGGTTTTAAAGTCCCATTTCTTTTTCAATAAAGGGACAAAATGACATTTCAACTGGGTTCTGATAATAAGACGCCTTTTAATCCAGACACAATTTTGAAAAACAAAGTGTTGCCTCTGTGTCATCCAACAGACGTACATCGGGTCGATCCTGGCGGCGGTGAATCCGTACCAGCCGCTGGCCGGCTTGTACGAGCGCAGCGCGGTGGAGCTGTACGCCCGTCATCATCTGGGCCAGATGCCGCCGCACATCTTCGCCGTGGCCAATGAGTGTTACCGCGCGCTGTGGCGGAGGCCACGCAGCCAGTGCGTGCTCATCAGGTGGGAACCGAGGTTTTATCAAGATTGCTTATCTTGCGGCATCCTCTGGTGACCTCACTTTGACCCAAAGGCCACCGTCCGTCTCCATGTGCAAAGCAGCTTCGCTCATTCTTGTTGACTTGACGTCATGCGCACGAAACCTGAAAACGTTTCGTGTTGCTTTTGTGGTGGAAATGTCATTGAGCGTTTGGTTTCCGCGGCGACTGCGCTTGGCTGAGCAAACGAAGCATCACGTCACGTGTGCGCCTTGTGCGCTGACCTTTTACTTTCACCCCCCTGGCAGTATTTTTTTTTCCTACTTTTCATTTGTTTTTTCTTTTTAGGTTGCACAGTTGCTTAGTTGAATTTATTTTGGAGGGGTTTTCATTTTTGGTAACTTTTTGAATTTGGTGTTGTTCACTTTTAGTTGACTTGAGTTTACTCAAGTTTACTCATTTTGTTTGAATTCACTTTTCAACATGTTTTGTTTCATCTGGTTTACTTTGTTGTGGTTTTATTTGAGTGTGTTTTGCTTTGCTTTTGACTTCAATTTTTTTAAGAATTGATCTCATTTGGCTTTGGTAGGACGTTCTCCGTTTTCTTTGTCTCCACCTAGTGGACAAAAGAATACTGCGTCGTTGACTTTTTGTTCTGCTCTAAAGACAGACAGATATGGATGGATGCCAAGAGGGAAACTGAAATTGTCACGGACGTGTGCAACAATTTGGCGTGATTGATGATTGCGTCGCTTGGTGTTTGTTTTTCTTTAGTGGCGAGAGTGGCGCCGGGAAGACTGAAAGCACTAAACTGATTCTCAAGTTCTTGTCGGCCATGAGCCAGCATTCCCTGGAGGTGTCGTCCAAGGAGAGGAGTTCGCGTGTGGAGGAGGCGCTGCTGGAGAGCGGGTGACTCTTACAATTGTTCTGGAGACTATTCGTTTCCTTGATGACGTGAACAAAGTACAAGTGTGACCTTTTTGTCGCCGGCAGGCCCATCATGGAGGCCTTCGGCAACGCGCGGACGCTCTACAACAACAACTCCAGCCGCTTCGGGAAGTTCGTCCAGCTGCATTTCAACCAAAAGGGAAGCATCCAGGGAGGACGCATCGTCGACTGTATCCTCATTCTTCGCTCGCAGAATAGGAAGCTAAATCTAATCATTGCTAATGCTAACCAAACGACTCTCCAATTTAGTTTCAACTAATGTTTGTCAGTTTTATTTGGACGTAGGCTGACTTTTTGTGAACCTTGACTGAAACACCTTTTGACGTCAGACCTCCTGGAGAAGGTGACACTTCTTTGCTCTGTTCAAGCCAAGTCATTTTTTTTTTGTCAAGCGAATCGGGAAAGAGCATTGAGTTTAAGCGGGACGTTCTTCTATTCTCTGCCGCAGAACCGGGTAGTCCGACAGAACGTGGGCGAGAGGAACTATCACATCTTCTATGCTCTGCTCGCAGGGGCCGACCAACAGCAAATGGGTCAGTCGACTCGCGCCCGCATTGCTCGTTGGCAGAATCGAGTCAAGTCCCCTTTGTGTTGTTTGCAGAGCGTTTGGATCTGAGCCCGTCTTGCGCGTATCACTACTTGACCCACTCAGGCAGCCCCCCAGACAACGGCGCTGATGACAGAGGCACTTTTCAAGAGGTTCTGGTGAGTTACACGGCACCACCACTCGTTTGCCTCTCAGATGTTTGAAAAATTCATTTCGTTCACATGACTCAAAGTGGAACGCTGTTGATTCCCGCCTCCCCTGCTTTGCGCTTGTGTCTTTATCAGAACGCCATGCGGACCATGCACTTCACCGAGGGCAACATCTGCGAGATCCTGCGACTCCTGGCAGGGATCCTGCACGCCGGCAACATCCACTTTGTAACGGCCGGAGGGGCCCAGATCGCCTCCAAGTCCGGTGGGTGCCTCCCCCCCCCCTCCCCTCCCCCTCCTGCTCGCAAAGCCACGACTGGCCGTTCACGTTTGATCGGCAGCCCTGAGTCAGACGGCGGAGCTCCTGGGCCTGAACCCGGATCAGCTGGCCGAGGTTCTCACACACAGGTCCATGATCCTCCGGGGGGAGGAGATCTCAACCCCGCTCACCGTGGAGCAGGTCAGCGCGCCAACCGGAGCCTTCGTCTTTGATTCCGTCGGCTGTGAACCATTTTTGTTGGCTCCCTGCCACACGGTGACCCGATGACTGGCTTGAACGGTGGAGCCTTCTTCTTTTTTTTTTCTGGCGCAGGCAGTGGACTCACGAGACTCCATGGCCATGGCACTTTATTCGCAATGCTTCAACTGGATCGTCCGCAAACTCAACGATCGCATCCGAGGGAAAGACGACTTCAAGTCCATCAGCATCCTGGACATCTTTGGATTTGAAAACTTTGAGGTACGGGAAACGGACCACCCGGAAACGAGGAGGCGCTCGCTCTGTGCTTTTGTTCCACCCCTCTGAGTTTGCAGAGCATTGAGGAACGTCGTGGACATTGTTGTTGACGCGCCTTCCGTTTCAGGTCAACCACTTTGAGCAGTTCAACATCAACTACGCCAACGAGAAGCTGCAGGAATATTTCAACAAGCACATTTTCTCCCTGGAGCAACTCGAGTACAACAAGTAAGGCCAACAAAAAGTCACCAAAATGAAAACTAACCGAAAGGACATCTCGGTTTTTGGAAGACTCTCAGGCCGCTAGTTTGAAAATTGAACAAAGTCAAATTGAAATGAAATCCAAATGTGGATGACGCCTCGACCTTCCGCAGGGAAGGTCTGGTGTGGGCCAACATCGACTGGACAGACAACGGCGAGTGTTTGGACTTGATTGAGAAGGTGAGGCAGCGCTTCTGGTTCTGTAGGCCGGGCCGGGTCGGACTGACGTGTGTGCTTCACGCAGAAACTGGGCCTCCTGGCTCTAATCAACGAGGAGAGTCACTTCCCCAAAGCCACGGATGACACGCTGCTGGAGAAACTGCACAGTCAGCACTCGGTACAAAGGCGCCGCCCAACGTGCTCACCTGTGCCACACGTTGGGCTTCCTCAAAGAGTTTGCCGTGCGTGTGCTTTGCCTTCCAGAAAAATGCCTTTTACGTGAAGCCTCGCGTGGCCGTTCACTACTTTGGAGTTCGCCATTATGCCGGAGAGGTGAGTTGGCGCCGATGCGCTTGTGTTGAGCCCAGGCGCTAATGAGCGCCGCTGCCGCAGGTGGTGTACGACGTGAGGGGCACGCTGGAGAAGAACAGAGACACCTTCCGAGACGACGTCCTCCATCTGCTGCGTGACAGCAGGTGCGCTCCGCCGCGCCGGCCTTCTCTTCCTCCCCAATGTTGCCTTCAAGTGTGAAATGTTGTCATCTGACGGGGATCAATAAAGTATCTATCTTCTTGGCTCAGGTTGGATTTTGTCTACGACCTTTTTGAGCACGTGCTGAGTCGCAACAACCGGGACACGCTGAAGAGCAGCTGCAAGCACCGCCGACCCACCGTCAGCTCACACTTCAAGGTCCGGTCCTCGTCTTTTTTTTTTGGGTGTAATTGCACCGGCGGCCACAAGGTGGCGACGTCCTCTTTGATTTGATGCTGTTGAGGGGAAGCCCACCCACTCATTTGGTTTTTCACTTTGAGTCTCTAACAAAAGGCTCAGGAGCACTTTGAGAAGTCATTTAACACAGGCCTGCGTGTTTTGCGTTTCAGGACTCACTGCACTCCCTGATGGCAACGCTCAGCGCCTCCGACCCGTTCTTCATCCGTTGCATCAAACCAAACACGCACAAGGTGAGTGGGCACACACGTACGCCAGACCTTGGGCTTAGTTGCCGTGACGACCCACTGGGCCGCTCTGTTGTCCTGCTGACTTGGCATCTTGTTCTCTATCACACCCTTGGCACACTTATTTGTTGATCTCAGTTAAAGCCGTCACGTGAGCTGACCATTGGTTGTCACGGGGGGAAGTTACAAAAAAATAATGGATGTACGGACAGATGTCTTGTTTCCAAGAACAGGGCCTTCAAGTCAGATGAATGGTTTTGTGTTGAGCTCACGCTAGCCCTTGCCCCTCCCCTCCCCCGGCCCGCTTTGAATGCACACACACACACACACACGTCAAGCCCGACAAGCGCCTGGCGCAAATGAGCCTCGGCGGGAGACAGGTCGCCTCGGCAACCACGGCCCTCCCATATCCACACGGAAGGAACGTTTCAAAGCCTTTGTTAGCTTGAGCCAGCAAACCGCGACCAGGCCGAGTCGTGTGTCTCCCTTGGGAAGTTTTTGTGGCCGGCTGGCGCTCCAGGATGCAGGGTGAGGCGGGATGCCGCGTGCGTGCGTGCCTTAGACGTGTGTATGCGCGCGTGTGCACTTTGAATGGCGCTCTTGCATGTCGGTGTTTTTCTTGAAGCCAGCAATGACACACGAGACTGCAAATGGTTTCTCAGTCGCTGCTAACTTGGCGGCGTGCGGCTACGGATACATGGTACTTGAGTCTGGAGCAAATTGTTGCTATCAATCCTAACAACAGTTGTCAAAGAATGTGATTGTCGGGTCATCTGTCAACTTTTTGGGAACTAAAATTATTTGTTGACTTCATGTGGTTCTTGATGAGATTTCACAGTTGGTTTTAAAAGGCTGTAGTTGTTTTTATTTTGTGCTGCTTTTGGGCTCTTTCTCCAACTTAAGATGCAGTCCATCTTTTTTTTTCCATCTTGGAAAAAAGCTGCCTTACTTTGCATGTCAATTTAATAGGAACAGCAACAAGTTGTTGTGTGATTGACTCCATTTCACAGACAATCAAATATTAAAATCAGATTCAGTCTTGTGGCCATGATTTTGTTTCTCATGAATTTTTATCATGATTAAAAAGAATGAATGATGCCAGAATTTTGGAGAGGGGGGCTGATTTTTGTAACAATGGCGCTTTTTGTGAGCAATCCCTGTTCAAAGTGCTTCTCCAAGTGTCTCGGGTAAGACCAAGGAAGACGTGAGGGTGCGCATTTTACGGACAGCGCCCGCCTTTGTGCAGATGTCGTATGCAAATGAGCTTTGCGTTAATGAGCCCGTGCTTCTTAAAGGCTGACATTGAAGGGGTAGTTCTGTCCTAATCAAAGCCGTCTCTCATCGGGAGACCCCCGGCACCCTCCTGCGCCCACTGAGCCTGACGGGAGAGCACACCAAAGTGGCGCCCTCTCTTCTCCATGCCACCACGAAATGTGATGTGACGCACGTTTGAACGCCATCAATTCAAACGATAGGAAGCGAGCAGAAATGTTGTCTTGTGTGGCTCCACTTTCAGCTGCCTCGTGTTCCTCTTTTGGCCATTGCGTGCAAATCCTTAAGGCATTTTGGCCATTTTCCAAAAGAGTCAGCAAAGCAAAGCTGCTGAAATAGCAGCTGACAGGTCGTTTTGGGTGAATATTTTGATTTTTGTTGAGAATTGTGTGGAAACAAATGCTACAAATAATCAGCCTGGTTTGATGCCGCCACAGATGCCTGAGCACTTTGACACAGCGGTGGTTCTCAACCAGCTGAGATATTCGGGCATGCTGGAGACGGTGAAGATCCGACGTGCCGGCTTTCCCGTGCGGCGACCTTTCCAGGAGTTCTGCTGCAGGTGGGTGGTCTCCAGGGGTACCCACGAGGGCACCGCCCACTGACTTGTGTCCTTCCTCAGATACCAAGTTCTGATGCGGGATGGGCTGACAGCAGCAGACGCCAGGGGGCGCTGTGCTGAGCTGCTTCAGCGCTACGACAGCAGTGCCACCGACTGGCAGATGGGCAAGACCAAGGTGAGCCGCGTTGATTTTTTTTTGTGTGCTGTGACGTGAATGGTTGTTTTTGTACTCAGGTGTTCCTCAGGGAAGGCCTGGAGCACCGTCTGGAGAAGCAGCGTGAGGTGGTGGTGCTGCGAGCCGCTGTGATCATCCGGGCGCACGTGGCTGGCTACGTGGTCAGGTAGGTAGAAGTGGAATGGAAATCCGCGCAAACCATTGTCGTCACATTTGAGACGTTTGGGTCTGTGCGTAGGAAGCGGTACCGTCGGTTGGTGCGCTGCGTCCTGCTCATCCAGAAGAACTACCGCGCCTTCTACTGGCGCAGGAAGTTCCTGCTGCTGCGCTGGGCAGCGCTCACGCTGCAGACGCGCCTGCGAGGTCACATGGCCAGACGCCTGGTGAGACGCATGCTGGACGAGAGTCAGGCGAGGAAGCGGGAGCAAGAGGAGCAAGAGGAAAGGTCGCTCAGCTGCTCGGCGTTGCTCATCCAAACAATTAACACAAAAGTGCCGTGACAGATCGTGCTTTGTGGTTTGTGTTGGCAGAGAGAGACAGCGGCTGGAGGAGGAACAGCTCGCTCAAGAGGTAGCAGAATGAGTTTGAGATGCTTTGTTATGGACATTTTGACGTCATCTGCCACATCTTTCTCGTTGGTAATCTTCAGGCATTCAGGAGGCGGGAGGAGCAGTGTCTAGCTCAACAACTGGCGGTTGAGCCTCAGCTGGCCCACAAACACCACTCACCTGACACTTTGAAGAAGACCTTGGACGAGTCTTCTCAGACATTGGATCTATTTTCGGAGGAGGATGACAAAGCCCTTCGTCCTCAGGAGGCCTCCCAGGTGGAGGAGATCCTGCGACTGGAGCGGGAGATCCAGTCCCTGCAGATGAAGAAGGAACGCCAGGAGCTGTCCCTGACGGAGGCATCGCTGCTCCGCCTCCAACTGCTCCGTGACCAGGAGCTCAAGCACTTGGAGGATGAGGCCTGCGAGGCGGCACAGCACTTCCTTCGCTCGCTCAACTTTGACGAGATCGACGAGTGCGTCAGGAACATTGAGAGCTCGCTGGGAGTGGACGGCGACCAAGAAAAGGAGGATGGGTGGCGGCGAGCGGACCGCGAGGAGGAGGATGTGGACGAAGGCTTCGGGGCGGACGATGAGGCGGTTAAGGACTCGCCCAACCCCAGTGAACACGGACACTCGGACGGCCAGCGCACCAGCGGAATCCGAACCAGCGATGATTCCTCCGAGGAGGACCCGTACGCCAACGACGGCGTGGTCCCGCCGCCACCCGCCGCTGTGCTCCTACTGGAGCCGCCGTGCGAGCTCATCCCGCCGGACGAGGACTCGGATTACGATCGGGACGACGAGAGCGCCGTCGCGTCCGGCGGCAGCATGGCAGCACTCTCTAATGCTAACGATGAGCGGTGGTCGCCCGATGGCTGTCGCTCCTCTGGAACATACAACAGCTCCGGAGCTTACCGTTTCGGCTCGGAAGAAGCGCAGTCCTCGGTACGGCACGCTCACAAATGCCACTTCCTTAATATCCGCGTCACAAACAAGAGGCTTCCTTCTCAAGATTGTCTTTTTGTTTTTTCCGACATGTCAGTTTGAGGACAGCGAGGACGACTTTGACAGATTGGACACGGACGACGAGCTGTCGTATCGCCGAGACTCCGTCTACAGCTGCGTCACGCTGCCCTACTTCCACAGCTTCCTGCACATCAAAGGTACGTCCGTGTCTCGAGACGAACGCACGTGAAGGTGAGCAGGCCTGGGCTCAGGTTTCCCTGGCGTTCCCCGCAGGCGGCCTGATGAACATGTGGAAGCGGCGCTGGTGCGTGCTGAAGGACGAGACCTTCCTGTGGTTCCGCGCCAAGCAGGAGGCGCTGAAGCAAGGCTGGCTGCACAAGAAAGGCGGAGGATCGTCCACGCTGTCACGCCGAAACTGGAAGCGACGCTGGTTCGTGCTCCGGCACAGCAAGCTCATGTACTTTGAAAACGACGGCGAGGACAAGCTCAAGGGGGTGTTGGACATTCGCACCGCCAAGTGAGTACATAGCAAAATAGCCGAGACGAACTGTGGCTCTTGGGTTTCTTGCAGCTGGAGCTTTGCTCAAGCACGAGGAACCCCATGGCTGCTTTTGTCGTTTGTGACTCGTCACTAACAGTCGAACGTGTGTCGTTGCAGAGAGGTGATCGACAACGCCGACAAGGAAAACGGCATCGATATCATCACGACGGAGAGAACGTACCACTTGGTGGCGGAGACTGCCGAGGACGCCAGGTCAGGGGGTTTCGGGTTCTCGCTTGACTATCGTGATATTGGCGCCGATGTGTTGACGCCGTCGCCTGTTGCAGCCAGTGGTTCAGCGTGCTGAGTCAGGTCCACGGCTCCACTGAGCAGGAAATCGGCGAGATGCATGACGAGCAGGCCAACCCGCAGAACGCCGTGGTGAGTTGAGCGAGGCAGGCAAAAGCCACAAGCGGTGGTCCGGCAGTGTGATCCATGGTCTTCAAACACTTCCGGTCCTTCAGGGTACGCTGGACGTGGGCACCATTGACTCGGCGTGCGCAGCTGACAATCCAGAGAGGTGAGGACGCCGTTAGCGTGCCGTTTCCCAGAGTCGGGCACTCACATCACCCCCCCCAACCCCCTAGGCCCAACTCCTTCGTCATCATCACAGCCAACCGGGTCCTCCATTGCAACGCCGACACGCCAGAGGAGATGCACCACTGGATCACGCTGTTGCAGCGTGCCAAGGGTGACGCCCGCGTGGACGGGCAGGAGTTCATCATACGAGGTTAAAAAAAAAAAGTCTTGAAGACTGGCAAAAAGTTGTGATTTGACAATTTTGTGCGTGTCAGGTTGGCTGCACAAGGAGATGAAGAGCAGCGTGGTGGGCGTGGCTGTGGGTGGCAAAGCCTCGCTCAAGCTGAAGAAGCGCTGGTTCCTGCTAACCCACAACTCCCTGGACTACTACAAGAGCTCGGAGCGCGGCGCCCTCAAGTTGGGCACGCTGGTGCTCAACAGTTTGTGCTCGGTGGTGCCGCCCGACGACAGAGTCTTCAAGGATACCGGTGGGCCGCCAAACCGTCCGCCCTTCCCCCGTGTGTGACCGCCGCCCTTCTGACGTCTGTCGCTCGCAGGCTACTGGAACGTTGTCGTCCACGGCCGCAAGCATTCGTACCGTCTCTACTGCAAACTCCTCAACGAGGCCATCCGCTGGGCCGCGGCCGTCCAGAACGTCATCGACGCCAAGGCGCCCATCGACACGCCCACGCAGCAGCTCATGCTGCAAATCAAGGTAGCTAACTGGCAGAGGAACGCCCGCCTGTCTCGTGCAAGAAAACGAACTGTGCTTGGTTCCGTGTGCGTAGGAGAATAGCCTGAACCTTGAGGTGGTGGAGCAGATCTATAGGAGGAACCCCATCCTGCGCTACAGCCAGCACCCGCTACACTCACCGCTTCTACCGCTGCCCTACGGAGACGTGCACCAGGCCTCTGGTGCGTGCCTCTTTCCGTCCGTCCAGCGACGGGAGGCTTCGTGCTCACCTGGCGCTTTCACTCCTTCAGGCCCAAGGACGTGCGGCAGCCTACAGGAGGAGGCGCTGGCGGCCTTTGCTCGCCTGCGGCAGCTGGAGGGCGCAGCCGATCCGGCGCCGGGCATCGGGGCGCTCCTGCGGGCGTGCCGGGAGCCGCGTGCCCTCCGCGACGAGCTCTACTGCCAGCTGGTCAAGCAGACGGCACGCCCACCCGGGCCCCATGGCCCCGCCAACCTTGCCCGCTGGAAGACGCTGGCGTGCGCCGCCTGCGCCTTCCTGCCCGGCAGGAGCGTCCTCGCCTACGTCCGCCTGCACCTCAAGAGGTAGTGCCGCCGTCAGTTCTTCAGCGTCGGTTCTTCCGCATTTTTCACTTATCTACTCAATTTTCCAAAATTCACTTTTCCAATGTCACCTTTTTTTTTCTCATTTTCTACTGTGTCACATTTTGCCCCCATGTTGCTCCCGCCACCGCAGGTCTCGCGAGGCGTTCCCTGGCACAGAGATTGAGCGCTATGCCGCTTTTGCGCTGGATGCGCTGAAGAAGACACGCGGGCGGGAGAACGTCCCCTCGCTGGAAGAGATTCGGGCCGTGGTGGCGCGACGGGACATGAACACCACTGTGCATTGTCACGGCGGAGGTTGCTGCAAGATCACCATCAACTCGCACACCACCGCCGGCGAGGTGAGACGCTCTGCTGTGGTCAACACCTCATTGTCGGCGCCTACAAACTAAAACCGTAACCTGGATTGAAGCTAAAATAATCGTTGATTGAATTGGGTGGTTTCCATGGTAACGAGGTCCTCGTGAAGGACCTTGTGAAACTATCGCAGGTGACCGTGCGTGTGTATGTGACGTGTCCATGCAAGGTGGTGGAGAAGCTGCTGCGCGGTCTGGTCATGGAGGACAGCAGGAACATGTTTGCGCTCTTCGAGCACAACGACACGGTGGAGAAAGCCATTGAGAGCCGTGCCGTGGTCGCCGACGTCCTCGCCAAGTTTGAAAGGTCAGCGCTGCGATTGTGCTTTGTTGTCGTTCAGCAGTCATAAAAACGTGTGTGTGTGGACACTGCAGATTGTCCTTCAGTCCAGATGAGGGCGGTGCAGGCTGGAAGTTGTACTTCAAACTCTACTGCTTCCTGGACGTGGACAACGTTCCCAAAGACAGCGTGGAGTTTGCCTTCATGTTTGAACAGGTGACCACCAGCACACCACACTGGTCTTGCGCCACCACTGATCGATTGATTGACCGTATCAACACCAGGCCATTTTAATTGGCAAAATATGATCATTTGCAAGTGCAAGCGCTTGCATTCGGAAATGCCAAAAACTACATCAGGAGGACCACCAAGCGTGTTTGGTGTAGCAAAAGCGGTGAAGGATGCCTTTGTATGTGCAGGCTCACGAAGCGGTGATCCGCGGTCAGTATCCGGCCCCCGAGGAGACTCTGCAGTTCCTGTCGGCGTTGCGGCTTCAGTACCTTCTGGGGGACCAAAGCCCCGGGGCTCACGTGCCGGACACCTCGCAGGTGTTCCCCATGGCTCGCCTGCGGACCCGCGTGCAGAACTCAGCACGGAGCTTTGCTCCGGGGGTCGAGCGCTCAGGGACGTCGGAGCGCAAGCGTGCTAGCTTCCTAGAGGGAACGCTGAGGCGCAGCCTGCGCGGTGGCTCGCTCGGCCGGCGCCGCTCGGACTCCGACAACGGGCTAGAGGCCTGGCTGAGGGAGGAGGCGGAGGCCATCCGGACCGGCATGCTGGAGAAGTGGAGCAAGCTGCGCGGCGTCACGCGGGAGCAGGCCATGCGCAAGTACATGGCGCTGGTCCGCGACTGGCCCGGCTACGGATCCACGCTCTTCAACGTGGAGGTGAATGGAACATTGTTTTTTTTTTGTTCTACCTTTTAAATGTTCAACCATAGCGGCAAAGTTTGCTAATGAGCTCGTAGCTCGCGGCTTGACTGTGTTGGAATGTTTTGTCCGCCAGTGCGGTGACGGCACTTTCCCGCTGGAGCTGTGGCTGGGCGTGAGCCGCGAAGCTGTCTCTGTGTACAAGCGGGGTGAACCGCGCCCTCTAGAGGTTTTCCCTTACGAGCGCATCCTGTCCTTTGGGGCGCCGCTCTCCAACACCTACAAGATCGCTGTGGATGGACGAGAACTCGTCTTTGAGACCCAAACGGTAAGGCGGGGGGGGGGAAAAACAATCCGTTTGTCGCGTCGGGTGACACGAGCGGTTCTTATTAGTGGCCCTAAGCACCAAGCAACCAACCCAGCCATCAACTAACCGATCAACAAACGACCAAGCAACAAAATTAAGTACAACTTGATATTTAGTCACTTTACCCTCACTGTTGTCTAGGTGATGGCCATCGCCAAGCTGATGAAGGCGTACGTCGGCATGATGGTGCAGAAGCGCTACAGCAACTGTCAGTCGCTCGGTGGCCATTGCGGCGTCCGGTGAGCCCCGAGAACCGCTCCCATCCTATCCACTTGCCAACGGTGCGGTTGGTCCTCTTGGCGCTCAACTTTCTTGGCTGGACCAAACATGACTTCCAAAAGCGGGACAGGATGAGATTTGGAAGAGGGACCAGTAGGGGACCTCGCTTCGGAGAAAATATTTTATTTACCGTCATTTTGGAACTTTATGATAAGCACTCAAGCGAGTTTTCATAGTCTAAAAGACTTTGAAAAGAATGTAAAGAAAAAAAACATGTAAATAACCCCGTCTTGAACATTTCAAGGTTGTCTCGAGTGTTCTGATTGTCTGACTTACCACGCAAATGCCTGATGAAAAAAAACTCAACAAAAACAACCACTGTGGTCTTTTGAAACGAAGAGTTGGATCCATTTGAACTTGCTATGGTAATGTCAATAAAGCACTTGCTGCTCCATGGTGACATGCTAGTGGTGTTAGCTAGAAGAACTTCTCAAACTTTGTCGGTCCACAAAGAACACAAAGGCCTTTTCAACAAGTGGCAGCACACACGTTGGTTAAAATCTGCTTTTGGGACTTGAAGAGTGCATCGCCATGGTTGCAAGCTTTCCTAAAAGTCCAGAGATTCTGCCACACGTCAGCGGGCCATCCAAAGAGAGAGACACACACACACACACACGCAAGTGCCTTCTTTGCTGTACATGTATTTTGATGTCTTTGTGCAATGATTCTCTTCATCTTTTCTGATGCTGGCTGTACATGTTCTTGTTTTTTTTTTTTGTTACGCTCCATGAGAACCATTTGGATAATAAACAAGATTCTCACAAAGTGTCTCTCAAATATTACAAACAACATCAACAATTGTCATGACACTGTTCACAGGTCCACAACTGTTTTTGTGCAGTTGCGTCTTTGTTTTTAATGTATTATTTTAACTTTCACACTCCATACCAGTAGGTGGCGGTAAAGCTGTAAACGCTATGGCCAACCATATTGAAGAGTGCGCGAAGGAGACTGCTTGGGAAAAAAAGGAGAAAACTAACGTCGTTTACTCGTCTCTCTTTTATTTGTTTTTCTTTTTTTATGTAGATGTATGGGTTCCCCTGGAGAAAGTCAGCTAATTCGCGGCCAGTGTTGTCATGCGATCACTTTTGACCGTTTACGTGAGAAATAAATACCACTCACGGCTAACATTAGCTTGGACAGCTCGTTGTCAGGCAACGGGCAGCAAACAACCTGGACGGCTTAGCCTTCGTTTATGCTAACAACACAGACAAGTACTCGAGATGGCGGAGGACGGTCGCCGCGGGTGGGAGGAGGACGAACGCGGCCCGGGAGCTCCTCATCAAAACTTCGTGCTCATGGAGGCGCTCGCGGAGAAGCTGAAAATCTTAAACTGCGACCAGGACCTTCTGGAAAAACACAACATGAAGCCCCTCTCCAGGCACGTCAAACAACAACCACATTCTTTTAAATTAAAAAAATATCTTATTTATTCATTTGATGTGTAGGTATAATTGGATGCTTATGTACCTTAATCAAACAAGTAGCTGGTCTGAGTTATAGTTGGCTGGCCGGAGCTCAAAGGTTCCCTTAACGTTATGTACTATGTTGCAGGCATTACTTTGTGTCCAGCCCTTACCTGGCAGCCAACCCGGGCGAGCAGTTTTATGTGTTCACCGTCATGGCCGCCTGGCTCATCAACAGCGCGGGCAGAAGCTTCACCAAACCTCGGGAGGACGACGAGCCCGCCGCGACCGTAGCCAATATCCTGGCCGAGCTCAGGGCGCTCGTAAATGTTCTCCGCTTGGATATCGGCCGGGCTGCCCGAGAACCCACGTCTTCCTCACTTTGTCCGTTTTGTGTGCGTCTAGGGTGTGAGGGTGGACTTCCCGCCGTCCAAGCTGAAGTCCGGTTCGGGCGAGCATGTGTGCTTTGTCTTGAACATGCTGGCGGAACACGCACTCAGGAGGCGGGGATTCTCCTTTCAAAGGTGCTCGTCCGTCATTAAGCGCTATGAATGGATGAATAATTTCGTCACGTGTTTGCTGCTTGTGTGCGAGAGAGAGAGAGAAGGCAGACGTGACCACCTGAGGTTCATTTCAGACCCAACTACCCCACCGAAAGCACTGAAGAAGAATCGATGATAGACGACCATGCGGAACCCGCACCCGACAATGTGGACCTCGTCGCCGTACGTCCTCCTCTTCATCCTCCTCGCCGGGGCGAGCCTCTCGGTGTTGATGTCTGCGTCTCTTCAGGAGGAGGACGAGGACGATGAGGAGAACCTGGTGGACTTGGAGGCGCTGACCCTGCAGAGCACGCTTCAAGTGAGCCGTTGACGCCGGGGAGTGGGCCGACACCACGGCTGAGGAGCTTTCAACTGACCCACCTGCGTTCTTCAGGAGGCAACAGCAAGCAAACCTGGTGAGATCCTGCGCTCGGCGCTGGATGTGGCCGAGTGGAACCTGGAGGTGGAAAGGGTCCTCCCCCTCCTTAAAGTCACCATCAGGACCGACAACAAGGTGCACCTTTTTCGGTCGCACGTCATTTTGGCGGCGTTCGCTCTTCAATTAGGTCAGCGGTTGTCTTCCTAATTGACGCATTTGTTGTCATTTGTGCAGGACTGGAGGGTCCACGTGGAGCAGATGCACCGGCACCAGGACGCCATCAAGTCCTCGCTCAGTGAGGCTAAGGTGTGTCGCCTGACAGGTCAAGCTAAGTTGGAGCAGTTGCAGTTGAAGAAGCTTCTCCCACTTGTTAGTTTAGCGGCGAGACACCTTTGCTCGTGTCGAGACATCCTTCGATAAGCTGCCTGCAGCAGATGTGGCCTATGCACGATGGCGCCGTCCCTGATAGCCTCGACCTCGCCATTCTTGTCAACAACCGTATCAAGGACGCTTACATGACAAACACGCGTCCCTCTTTTTTTGCCCAAATGTTCTCGGCCTCCTTCTCACTTTGAATGAGCGTCGAACAAGGCGGTGAAAATCATTGGGCAATAGACAAATAAAAAAAATGAATCAACTGCATCTCATATCTGACTATAACAAAAAACACATTTTGAAAATGGATGCACATCCACCTTTGTGCTTAGCATGCTGCCGTTGGCTCTTCTCAGGGCTACCTTGACAAGCTGGAGGAGGACATCAGCAGGACGATGGAGAAGGTGTCCAGTCGAGAGAAGTACCTGAACAAGCAGCTGGAAGGCGTCATCGGCGAACATCGCGCCACCCAGGCCCAGCTCAGCGAGGTCCGCCCCGCCTTCGTCCTCTAAATGTCTGTTCCTGGTTTTGATCCACTTCCTCTTGCGGTCTCGAGCCAGGTCAAGGAGCGCTACCGAGGTGCCAGCGGGGGCGTGGCCCAGAGGACACAACTCCTGGCCGAGGTCAGTGGACACCGTCGTTTTCCCTTCTTGATTTGAGCCGAGAAAAGTCGAGGACGTGGTCTTATGCTTGTCGCCTTTCAGCTAAGTGAAGAGTTGGAGAAGGTGAAGCAGGAGATGGAGGAGCGAGGCAGTAGCATGTCGGACGGAGGTGAGCATGGCTTTCTCACGGGTTTGTCCGGCCGAACATCCTGACCTGACGCCGCTCGTGTGTCTGTGCCTGGGCGTGTGCTTCTCTGCGTGCGTGCAGCGGCGCTGGTAAAGATCAAGCAAAGCGTCAGCAAGCTGAAGCAGGAAATCATGAGCACGGATGTGCGTGCCGGCGTGGTAGCCCACATGCTGCTGCACGCCAAACTAAAGCGCAAATCCGACATGAGCTTCCGCATGCACGCCGCTGCTTGAGCGACGGACATTGCGTTGTGGGGAGATCTCTTTGACGTTTGTAACACAATAAAATCTTTCTTGAACCAAAATGTCTGCTTCAGACAAGTTCTTTTCTGACGGAGCCTTCCTCACAAACAATACGGCACAAAATCAAATGCGCAATCCTGCCTGACTCACAACCTTGAAGATGAATCGACGATGCGCGTGAGGCAAAACGACGAGCGCTCCTTCCTGTTGGCACTTGGCCAAATGACCGAGGCCTGGTGGAGTCCGTCCGCCTACCTCTAATGACTACCGCAAATACGTTCTCAGATTATGAGGGCAGTCGGAGGGCTGCAGGAGACAGCAGGTTGTAAATAATCATTGATTAATGATCATAAAGGTCGCAGAGGTCACATTTGTCATGCATATTTTTTTATATCATGGAGGTCATAAGGTTATGGGAATAGCTAAGAAATGTAGCAGGTGTTCTTTTGTGGAATGTGGATTGTCAAATGCAGTTGCTGCATGGATGAAATATTGATGATTTTTGACACGTGACATTATGGAGGTCATATGAGGTGATGGGGATGTTTTGGTAGGTGTTTTTCTGGAATATGAGGAATTATCTGTGTCCAACTTCTTTAACACGTTTGTTTTTCTTCTAAGGACTGCAGTATATTTTCATCGGAGGTGTCAGAATGACATGCCTCATTCCCAGAAATAATGTTGAGTGTGACCCCGAGTCTTCCGTGCTTTATACCCAGCGCCTCCTTCCTTTTGGGGTCAGCACGGCGGCAGCTGGTTGACCTATGACCTGCTTATCTTCATTGCAAAACCTACACAGTTTACCTATTGTTCCTTCCTGATTGCCACCAGATGTATCTCTACTTTCTACCGCCATTAAGTCTGCATTCCTGAAGCCAAACTACAATATCCCGCACGAACTTGACCGGTGCCTGACCTTAGTCACAACCTGGACCTACAAGTGAAATATATACATGGAATAAGAGCAGAATAAAAATAGAGTACAATAGTGTTAACTGTTGAAGTGTAATTTGGAATTCCCTCTATTCCTGTAGGTGGCCTTAGAATGTCCACCTGGCGTCAGTGATACGATTCTAGTCTATATTTGCTGGTCAGGGAGAATTCAGTTTCAGCAATGTGTGCAATCCTATAATAAGGTAAAGTGGCTGTTGTCGTCCATCACCAACAGCGCTGGTCAAGATCTCCTCTTTAGGACTGAAGTAAACTAGTAGATTGAAAACCGCAGCTGGTACACAAAGCCATGACATCAGCTCCTTGCCAGGTATAAAAGATACGGGCCTGACAGGGGTTGGGGGGCTTTTTTACATCCATGCCTTGGGCCACTCAACTTTTTGGAAAGACTTCACTCTGACATCGGTTGAATAAAATCTTTTCCCAATCAGCCGTGGTCCCCGAAGTGCTTATTTGTCTGGAAACAGCCACCGACCACCGAGTGTTTTTTGGAGACCAGCGAAGCAACTAAAAGCATATACCACACTGTCAAAAAACTGTATCACAATTATTCAATTAAATTATTTAATTAAGGATAAAATGTAATAAAAGAGCAACAAACACCCAAATGAAAATCTAATTATAATTGATATCGCGAAATATTGGTGAATACAATGACAAAAGGCGGGACAAGTGGTTAGCACGTCGGTCTCACGGTTCGGAGGGTGCGGGTTCGATTCCACCTCCGGCTATTTAGAAGGTATCTGGGCGGGGGCGGAGTGTGATTTAGCAGGCTGTGGGAGGAGTGGCACTGTTCTGAGCTCAGCAGACTCCCTTGAAACCAAAGGTGCCCGACGTGTGGGATCGCTGATGGAGTCTTGCATGCATGCATGAGTTCGACTCCCGCAGTGACGGTATGCATATGTGTGTGACGAAAAAGAAAAAGAAAGGAGCCCGACGTGTGTTGGCGACACGCAGGAGCAGGGTCTGCCTTTCCGAGAGTCGTTTTGTTTTGCTCTTTGGGGGACAACAAAGCAGATTGGAAGAGGAACTTTTCTCAAGTAGGTGCCTCCGTGCGCGCTTCTTCTCCGACTTTGGTCGAGCTCAGGAAAGAGTTCACCTCAACCAAACTGCTTCAAGCTCATCGTACAAGTAGGTTATCTTCATACTAAATAACTGTTCCAAGTTCAAGTCGGTTTTGTAGAGTACTAAAGTGAAGGCACAAGTATTCTACATCTAAAGTACTCGTGAGGATGAATGGCTTCGTTGAGTAAAAGTTTTCTTTTCTCCCATTGAATGTCGCAAAACTCGCGACCGAGAAAGAAAAGGAAAACAATCCTATTTGTGCTTTGTTACATTTATTTATTAATATGGAAAGGGAAAGTCCCGTGTGTCAAAAACTAAAAGGCGCTATATTATGCATTAAAACTTTCGAAATAAGTTACTCGCGTTGCATCGCGGGAGGGGGTGAGAGGTATAAACGAAAGGAAGCAAGCTGACCTCTGACATTGTCACATGAGAGCTCGCAACTGTGGTCTTCCTTAGTCATTTGAGACGCGTTGGCTTAAGTATTATGATGAATTGTCTTCAAAAGCAAGTGGAAGGTGGCTGGGTCAGGGAAGAAAAATTTCAGTGACACACAGCTGATTGGGAAAATATTTTATTCAACCGATGTCAGAATGAAGTGCCTCACGCTCCAAGAAAATTTGTTGAGTCCCGGCTCGAGTGTTCCAGTCTTCATGCTTTAAGCGGAAGAGGAACTCTTAACCCTATCGCTTTGCCTAACAACTGCAGGTTGACGCCCAACTCGCAGCCCCGATTGCAGGGGTGTCAAACTCATTTTTTTCACGGGCCGCATTGTAGTCATAGCTTCTTTCGGAGGGCCATTATGACTGTCAACCCGAATAAATGTATGAGCACCTCATATTATATAAAGTAAAAGCTACAAAACAAGCTAACAAATAATTCCTTTTCAAATCAGACGAGTAAAAACTGGTCAAATATTAAAAAAAAAAAAGTCATTATTAAAAGTGATGTTAGGTTACGGATTTTAGTTATTCATCTGACTCCAAATTGCGATCAACACTTAACACATAAATTGCTATGTCCTAATCCACACACTGGCGCACCTAACAATTTTGCGAGTTCGTTCTGTCAAAGAGAAGACCAGTCGATCAATCAGACCAAATTTACCAATTGTTTATTCCTGACAAAGTGCACTAATACAGGCCTGGGTCCCGGGTCCCTCACATTAAAACTCGTGCGTTTTTGTGACCACCAAAAGACGACACATTCTTCCGGGTTGCCCAGTTTTGAAGAAACACAATATGAATATTAAAGCATGCAAAATATTGTGAGATGATTGGTCGATGGCCATCTCCTCCCCGTCCAGGTGTTGCTGAGGTCAGGCGGTTGGGTTTTCCCCGCGAAGCCCGGCCACATAGACGTGCTGTTGTTCTCAGCGACCTTGAGGTGTTCTCGTCCGGTACTCCCTATCTGGGCCTATTCCACAACACTTCGAAGAAAACAAGTTCATGCAGTTTGCATTCTTCGCCACCCACCAATCCACACGAGCACTCCAATACTAGATATTAATATGATTATAAGTGTAACACAACCTTAAAAAATATGTTTGCAAACTCCCGAAAGCACATTTCCCTTTAGCGGGCCACATAAAATGATGTGTTGGGCCCTATCTGGCCCCCGGGCCTTGAGTTTGACACCTGTGCCCTATAAGGTCACCCTCTCGTTCTTTTCTGGTCACAAACAACTGGCCGTTCTAACGGCTGCAAGGTGACCCCCAACACGCAGCCCCCAAAGGGTCACATCCTCGTTCTTTTCTGGTCTCAAACAACTGGCCGTCCTATATTCGGCTGTGGTTAACGACTCTCGCATGTGTGACATACTCCCACTTTTCGACTTATAAAGGTGCCGTTGCGTCTGATTGTTTCCTGTGGTGCTCTAAAGCACATGAAAGGGGCCATTGTCAGAAGACAGATGTTTACGATGTGGGCGAGTGAGACAATGAAAGACCCACTGTCATGCTTGAGGGGGCCGCCGTAATGTGGGCTCCTTATCTCGAATACGGAGACTTTGTCTGAGGTGTCTAACCAAATTGAGGAAGTCTGGAGGAAGCAAATCTTGATCCCGGCAGACATTAGAGGCTCTCCATGCTTAGATAACAATTCTTCAACAAAGCTGCTCCTTTCCTGCTTCCAGCATCTCCTCCTGCTTGTCGTCCACCCCTTGACAGCTTTTGGATTCTTGTTGGGAAATATGTCAAATCATTAGAGTATGGAAGATCTTTTTTGTCTTGTATGTGACAGTTTGACCTTGTGGCCAGCAATTTGCAACCGAGAAAGAATGTTGAGGAAACAAAGATGTTTTCATGACTCGGGAGCGTGTGACTGGCTTAGGAGTATATGACTGGAGTCATGAGAATGCCATACTGCTTGTGAACAAGAGAACCTATACAGTTGTATAAAGCCCACTCAATGCAATGAACTGAATAAATCTAACCCTAAACTGATTGTGTTCACTGTTTGGACCTCTTCCAGGCAGCAGCGTGGTTTCCATTTGGCTCCGCTGAGGACACGATGCAGGCGTGTGCACGTATGGCTGCACCCTCGTGGGATTCATCAGCAGACAAAATTTGGAACTATCCCAGCGCACAGAACCCGCATCAGTACCAGACATACGGTGGTGCCGATTGGTCAAGGACATTCTCCAGTCAAGACGGCAGATGCTACCAGAACGCCTCACATGTCCCTCATACTGGCTTCTCGGACCAGAAATCGTCTGTGTGGAGCCCAGGAGCCAGTTCCTGCCCCCAAAGAGACATTACAGCCTACCAGAGACCCTCATCGGCATTACAGGCCTCATTGGGAACGGTCCGTGGACACAGCGTTGTACCCGGGCAGTTCTGTCAGAATCCGTCATCATATTTGCACAACGGACCACTCGCAACAAGTTTCCCTGGCCCCAACAGCAATCAGACGGCTTGGCCGCAGGCGGACACCAGGTCCACTTTACAGAACCCTTGGGAGATTCACACCAGAAGGTTTGCTCAAGACGATACGCAATGGCACATAAGACGTAGTGCTCAAGCTGTAGAGACCCAAGCAAAGATGGCGGAGAGGATGTCATTGGGCAAGCACGCGCAATGCCCTCCGTATTCATCACCTCACACAGTGCAGACACCAAAACCACAAGCGGTGCAAGTGTTTCGTGTTCCCAGAGAGTCGTCAAAGTTGAGCAAGCCTCACAGCAATCGCAAGACGCCACCAAATCCCAATGCACTCAAACGCCTCACGACCGCCTGGTTGTCACGGAGTCGCTCAACTCGGCCAACGGTCGCTAGCGTGCAGCCTGTGCGAGATGGAAGCCCACAGCTGGCTGTCCAAATTCCTTCTGGCTTGAGTTGCAATGACCAGACAGCAAGTCCAGTGAGGGGACGGCAGGACCATCGTGCACCACCACAGTTCCAGCCAGAAGAGCCTGAAGGTCGTGAAGAGAGGCCGCTCCTGCAGTCTCTGGCAACACGCAAGTGGACTTGTAAAGATTTGGACGGACTCGTCCAGTACATGGAGCAAGACTCGGAGAAGTCGCCTGAAAGTCCAGCCCGCGTAGGTTCTGATGATGTAATCGCCATGTTCTGGAAAGATCCAGAAATACTGAAGGACAAGATCCGCGCAGGCTTATACTATGAGATCATGGCAGAGACGTTCACTTTCTACCGTGAGCATGTGACCTCAGACTCTGTGGTGCTGTCGGAGCCCAAATGCGACTCCAACCTCAGCGGCTTCCGGGTGCTGCGAGACGGCGAGGTCTACTCCGAACCGCCGTACTCTTCGTTCTGGCGCAACATCAACCCGCAGCTCGATGACTCGTTGGATCACGCACCAGTTCCGAGTCCACCTTTGTCATCTGCGCCCGTGACCGCGGCGGCTCAGTCACCAGAGGTCGAACAAGAACCACTGGAACCAAAAGAAGATGAAAAACCACAACAGGCCCAAGTGCTGAGCTCTCCCGGTGAAGATTCAGACGTCTACTCCTTCGTCATTGAGGTTTTGCCCCAGGAACAGGCCAAAGCGATCTACGAGAGTATCAACCACGCAAAGGAGACTCCCGCCAAGGAGGACCCCCAAGGCTCAGCCGAGACTGCGACGAGCGCCGACAAACGGGAGAAGGATCTGTTTGAGTCAGAGTTGGAGTTTTTCTTTGAACAGTGGAAAGATATCCTCTCCGATTTCAAATTTTCCCCAAAACAAGAGAGGGTGCAGAATGAGGCACTAGCGGACAAGAGAAGGCTAAATCTTGACCTCTCCCTCCTCGGCGTGGATGCAGATGATCACTCCCTGGATTCCAGTCAGTCCTACAATGCTTCTCCACTGATGGAGCAAAAAGACCATCAAGAAACAGGAAGGTTTGGCACACAAAATGACCACGCCTGGGAAAAGCTTGATGACAGAGAGATGTCAAGCCAGCAAGATGAGCGAGAATTGGCTCACGTCTCCCAACAAGATGAGCAAGAGACGGGAAAGGTCTCCCAACAAGATGAGCAAGAGACAGGAAAGGTCTCCCAACAAGAAGAGCCAGAGACGGGAACCGTCTCCCAACAAGATGAGCCTGAGACGGGAAAGATCTCTCAACAAGATGAGCCAGAGACGGGAACCGTCCCCCAAGAAACAGACACCCAACCAGATCAGCAAGTGACGGGAAAGGTCTCACAACAAACACAAGAAGAGACGGGAACGGCCACCCAACCAGATGAGCAAGAGACGGTGGGAAAGGTCTCGCAACAAAAACATGAAGCGACAGAAACGGCCACCCAACAGACGACAAAGGTCTCACCTAAAGACAATGTCCGAGAAAGGACAAATGTCTTACCATCTAAAGTTTCTTGTCCACCCCACGGTCATCGTAGTCGTGCCGCTAAAGTGTACCGAGGAGAGAGGACGCTCTGCCTTGCCGGTAAACGTGTGGCGGCCGCAAAAAAAAAACGCAAGAGAAGCAAGCAGTCCGTCATCAGTGTCGCCTTCATGAAGAAGCTGAAGATCCACCTTGTCCGCCGGGATGTCAGCAAACGCAGCAAAGAAGCTGCGACTGCCAAGCTGGTCCTCTTTGGCTCGGCCGGACGTAGGCGCAGCTGCGCTCCGGACCGTCGCGCACCCGAGGTTCTAAGCGTCAGCGCTAAAAGCCGGAGTTCCGCCAAACAGAGGATCTACGAGGCTTGGTGTCTGCCCCCTGTCAAGATCGACGGCAAAAGCAAAGTCCAATCTCGGCACAAGTCCTGCGCGGACGTGGCCGGAAAAGAGTCCCCTTTGCCCACCTTGACCTTCAGGAAAGCCCACGGCATGCTGTCTGTCCTTGACCCGCAACACAAGAAGCTCCAGGCTAGACGGACCCACTGCTGATGGGATGCTGAGGAGCGCCGCTGAGCGTCACTGCGGTGAGTTGACAGAAACATTTAAAAGCTGCGACCGCCAAATAGTTGGCGAATCGTTGGACTTGAAGAAGGTATCTGAAGCCTCTTTTCTACGCTTGAACCTCATCCTCCTTTTGGTCTTCAGGTAAACTTGAGCGGGCGAGCGAAAGACCATCCCGGGAACGCCGCTTGGCTCAGTTGCTAAGGGAACGTTCGCCGGGACAACGGCAGCCACCTTGGGTAAACTTTTGATTTCAACCGTCATGATGGCGACTTGCAGGCTCAAGTTGACACGATCCAGAGGTGATCTTCCCACTCTTGGCGTTGACTTTGAAGAGCATCTGGGGACCTTGCAAGCTTTTTGGGTTTTTTTTGCACCACCTGAGCTCATGTCTGTATGTACAGAATTGTTTTTCTTTGTATTTCTTCCAGTAAAAACATCACAAATCCAGTTTGGGAAAATCGTTTCTGCCATTTTCTTTCTAAATATGCAACTAAACTTGCAGTCATTTATTCCTCACAGCGCTTCTCCTGCCAACTGGGTTCCCTCCCAGCTGCCGTCGGCCATTTGAGTGACCGCGACAGAGGTCGGCAGAGGTCGGCTTGACAGTTAGCAGCAACTTTGTCTCGATGGGCTTTGCTCCTTTTTGATCATTGTTTTTTTTTTTTTGTCATTTCCGTCCTGCTGCGTAAAATAGCCAAACAACGTCTGAGGCCTCCCTTGGGAAGGATTCCCCGAGCCTCTGCAATCTGGAAATTCCCTTTGGCCCATTTGTTCATGTGACAGATGACTCCATTCTCGTTCACCGACAACCAGATGGGCTTCTTCTTGGTTTAGTTTGATTAAATTTATTGAACATACAAACATAATATCAAATGCTTATATTCATGGGAAATGAGAATGTGTGGTAAATTTTTATTCTGGTATCATGCAATGTATATCTCACTAGTAAGCCTAAGTGTGACCGGGTCATGTTCGGGTCATGTTCAGGTCAGGTTCGTGCGGGATTGTTTGGGGCTTGGTCCAGGAACGTAGACTCATTGGCACCAGACACATCTGGTTTCCATTAGCAACTGACAAGATATATACCGTGTAGAGTTGGGGAGGCTGACTGGGGGGTCATAGATCATCCAACAGCCCCGTGTGCACGCACCCGAGTGAAGGGAAGCTCGGGGTATACGTTTTAGGGCGCTCTACGTTGCACTCTTCGCCTTTTATTTGGAATGCCTTACCCACAATGTGAGACGAGCTCCGAAGGGGAGGGGAGAAGGCGTGGGCTTTGTCTCATAAGAAAAGAAACGAGAATGCAAGGACAAGATGTTTGAACCAAGAAGTCACAGACAAGATGTTATAAGAAAAGAATGCAAGGACAAAATGTTATGTGCAGACATCAACAAAATAGTTTGAGCTATCAACAACTTTCTTGGATTCCCAGAGGTATAGAAGGTCAGGAAGTTCCAGACAGCATCGTTTGACGTGTTGTTTTTCACAATCCGTCTGGTGGACATCTGCAAGGCGAAACAGCAAGCATTCTGTGCAGTAATATTATTAATAAGTACTCATTCGAGAACGCATGATAACATATATATACAATTTGTCAACAGTATGATTGTTACAATGTTGACTCGAATCATTAACTTTGTTAAAACCTTCCACCTTACCTTAACTTTCCACATTCGGTTGTTGAAACCATCCAAATGATGTGATAACATTCTTGGTTAGTTAGTTATCTAAAAATGATCCACTAGTATCTGTTTACACAATTTAGATAAGACCCTCCGCACTGATTAACCAGTTTGCAGAGATGACCCTCTGCACCTGTCTGGCGGTTAGGTCTTCCCCGCGAAGCCCGACTACCAGGACGTGGTGTTATTCTTGTTTCTCACTGACCTTGAGATGTTCTCATCAGGTACTCCCTGTCTGGGCCGATGATACATCCTGTTGCACAAGACTTCGAAGAAAACAACTTTGTGCAGTGGCCTGCACATTTCCTTACCACCCACCATGCGACCATACAAGCACAGCCACTACTGGAAATTATATTGATGTGATTATATATAGTAAGTCTAACGCAGCCTCAATAAAATATGTTTGCAAACTGCTGAAAGCACATTTCCCTTTAGCTTGCAAGCGTAAAATGGGCAAACTGTCTCACGTGTGGTTCTTGCATAAAAGGTAGAGTGGGCAAAACTATCATGGAGCATTTGTATGTGCACTGTTGTGTGAAGAGAAAAAGAAAAAAAATATGAATATCAAATCCTTTCCTATTTACTTGAGTACAGGGGTCCCTCGGTTTACGACGTTGATCCGTTCCAACGCTGCAACGTAAGCCGAATTTCGGTGTAAGTCGGAACACTCCAAAATGGCGTATACCATGTAAGTGAGTAACTAGCTAGCTAGCGAAACAGGTTGTTTACCTCGGCGGACGTTTGAGCGGGACAGCATGAAACGCTCCCAAATGGTGAATGTTCAAAACAGTTGAATTGGAACTGTTTCAATTGGAGTGAAAAGGCAAGACTTTCTTTTTATGGCGACAGAGAAAGAAAATGTTTGCAGACTTCCATCTACAAGTCAAGGTAAGACAATACAACTTTTTAAATCGATACAAAATGACTGAAACAATACAAAAATCTAGCTGTCTAATCTAGCTATTATTTTGTTGAGCAATCTTTATGTAAAGTATTTCGGTTCCAAAAATCTTTTTCATCACAGGCCTAAATTATTTTGTTGAGCAATCTTTATGTAAACTATTTCGGTTCCAAAAACCTTTTTCATCACAGGCCTAAATTATTTTGGGTGACATTTATACGCAATAATGATGTACTTGCTAATTTGCTCCATTTATTTACTCTTTATTTACCCTAAAACTAGCCACCATGTCACTCATTTTAAAAATGTTACTCGCCATGTTATTGTTGTATTTTATCGACTGTCTTGGTTTGATTCATTGCCTTCTTGCATTTCATCTTCTCATCATTTGTGACATTTTCTCATAATTATTTCAAATAATATTTCAGCATGATGATGAAAACGAATAGAAAAAGAAAGATGCTCAATTCGATCACTTTATTCTTTTTTTCCCCTTTGCTCACCTAACATGAACGCGGCCGAGTGCATCACCATGGGTGGCCACTAGGGGGAGACATTGCTCTGACTTTAGAATGACACCAAAAACCACGCAGTACTCGTTAAAGCAAGTTAAACAATTATGTACACGCACACTTTTTGACCATTTTCATCCATACAATGACAACCAAAGCTGACGTTATATTGTGCAAAGATTTTTTTATTTGGTATAATGTGCACAGAACACCAAAAGTGACGTTTTATATTATGTAGAAATACATTTTCAAACAAGTAAACCACCAAAAATCATTGTTATCACCCTTGTATGATTGGAGGAAAAAAAATAAAAATCCACTTGTAGCGTGTATTAACAAAAGGTGCTCCAAAGTAGCAAAGCATAACTTGCAATCATCATTTTAATGGGCCTTTCACATAACTGCTCTCTTCCTCAAAGGTGGTTTACTTGGCATCATGATGATGCTAGACGTCCTCTCCTTCACTTGCGGCCATTTTCCTGTGATGCCGGTCGGGCTCTACTTCCTGTGATGTTCTTGTAATGCTGGTCACGGGAGTCCTCGTTCTCTAAGTATTATCTGTTTGATGGAATCCATTGCTGTCATTTTTTATTCAGGTAGTGCTGGTCCGCTTCTTGATGGTGGTCTATGTCCTGCAGTCCTGGTCTACTTCATGTTATTAGCCCGTAAATGCGCTCTACTTCCTGTCATCTTCCCGTCACGGCGGTCGTCTCTCTGTCACGGGTATCTAATTCCCGTAATCTTCTTCTAGCTCGGCTTTCCTGGCGGCGTAGGCCTTCTCGGCCGGCCCCTCCTTCTCTGTCTCTGCCACGACTCGGACGTCAGCAGGCTCGGGTTGGGGCTGCGGCACGGCGGCCACCTCGGCCTCGACCTCAGCCTCGGCATCGGCCCCCTCTTGGCCCTCGGCCACGGCTCGTTCCTTCTTCACCTTGATCTTGAAGGTCTCTTTGGTGGGCGCCTTCTTGGCGATGTTCTCCTTGAAGCGCTCGCCACTCTGCTTGATGCGCTCGCCCGCCTGATGCATCTTCTCGCGGCGCTCGGGCGGCATGACCTTTTCGCCAAGGTTGTGAATCTTGGTGCCGAGGTTGTCTTTGGTCTTGCTCATGTTTTCCTTGGAAAAGGCCGCCTTCAGGGTCTCGGTGCTCTTCACCATGGTCTTTTTGAATCGTGCCGCTCGGGAGGGGTCGGCCTCCTCGGCGCTCATGCACTCCTCATCCGAGGAGAGGTCAGCGGGGATGTCGTAAGAATCGGGCTCCAGCTCCAGAGCCTCCGGTCCTCCCTTGGGGCTCTTGGTGACGGCCACTGACGGGACCTCGGCGTCGCCCTGAGGAAAGCACAAGCAAGGAGAGAATTCCAAAGCGGGTGAAATTTTTGCTGTCTCTGGGAAGCATAACGATGCATAAACGTAGCCTCGGAACGCTAACGGCTAGCCGAACGCTGCCAGTGACCATTGCCATCCACGCTGAGGATGGACAAAGTATGAAGCTCTCGGTGCTTTGGCGTCACCCGGTGTTGAGCGGGCACATCGCAGTTTGCCCAACATCTCCTGTGCTGTCGACGGCAGGTGGTTGTCCCCTGGGGCTGGCCGGGCTGGCGAGAGGCTCAGAATAGGACCCTCTGTCAAAGGTCGCCAGCAGCAGCTGCCGACTGAGCTCCGGTTACGCTTGACCGAAGCACGAGCAATGAAAGGAAAAGGAACCGTTGGAAGAAGCCCTCTTTCAAGACTCATATTTGCTTTTGTTTTGAAATCCTGCTTGCAACCAAACCCCCAAAAAGGAAAGTTAGGTGTAGAAGATAAGGAACAAGAGCAAATGGGGTTTAAAGAAGAGGAGGATGCAATGCAAGTAGTGTGAGGTGAGCAAAGGAGGCAAGATGTTCAAGAGCAAGGTTTGAGGAGGATGAAAAGGAGGAAGCAAGAGGGAGAGAGCTTGTTGAAGATGAAGCAAGGTCGGGACAAGAGCTGTGTGGAGAAGAAGATGCAAAGAATAATAAGCATGCCTCCTACCTGGTAGATGACCACTCTGAACTTGTTCCTGGTGAGGAGCTCGTCCTGGGTGCTCTCCACCTTCTTGACACGACCATTTTGCTTCTCTACACGGGCTCGCACATCCTTCACGTTGGCGCTGACTTTGCGCGTCTTCTGCAGCAGTTTATCCAGGCAGCCGCCGGTGTCGGCGTGCTCCTTGGCCAACTTGAGCACGTCGCCTTGGATGCCGCGGATGTTGTTCTCCAGGTCCAGCTGACGCTCTTCCATCCGTTGCTGGCCCGACTGCACGTTGTCGATGATTCCGGCCACCCGCTCCAGCAGAGACAAGATGCTCAGGGCGCTAATGGGCTTCCCTTCCTCGTCCTCCATCCCCACGATCTCCAGCTTCTCCTGAGCGCTGTACTTGTGCTGCTCCATTTCCTCCAGAGGTTTCGGCTTTAGGCTAGTAGCTGTCTATGGGGTCCAAGGTTCTGGCTGTGGAAAGAAGCCAATGGTTATGGGGCAGTAGATTCTGCTTTTCTTGAAGACGCCAGGTCTGGGACCAAGAAGACTCCAGCGTTGGCTTTGGGAACGAATACTCCAACTATAGGGAAGAAGGTTCCGGCAAAAGTAGGGCAAAAAGTTCACTGGCTCTGTGGTACAAGGTTCTCTCTACAGGGGAACAATTCTCTGGCTTCCAGAAGATCCAGGCACAGTGACCCGCTGGGGCGACCAGTCGCAGGAAAGAGGGGAGACTCCCCCCACCCTCCCCCTGGTTAAAAAAGGCAACGTGATCCCGCGCCCATCCCGCAGTGAGGTCGGTCGCTAAAAATAAAAGTCCAGCAATGAGACAGACAAGTTTGAAAATTATGGAGCTCCAAGTCCTGCTGGGATTGGTCTCCCTTTTCCCCCCACTATTTGACGGTGTAAGAAAAGCCCACTGTTGAGCGACATTTACGTCAACGCGTTGGCTTGGACCGCCACCCCACCCCACTCAGTAGAACCCCCAAGACGGACTGGCTGGTTTATTTCGGGAAGACTTGCGTTCTGAACGGATCTCTTTGGTGCTTTGACTCGTGGGGAATTTGACTGGTCGCCCGTCACAAATGACTTGCATGACACCTGAAAGCCAAAATCTCGATTCAGCTTTTTTATTTTTTAAGAGCAACAACTTTCAAGTAACTACTACTTCCTATTTGGTGCGAAACACAAACTTAGCAACATGAAACAACTGTAGAACAACTGCGTGCACGCACACACACATGCTATCAAGTCTATATTTACAGCGGTAGTCATCCCCCACTCATAAGATTTAAAAACCTTTCTCTCATTTCACAGGCGGGCAAATGAAGCTTTGGTGTGAAAACAGACAAACGTGAAGCGATTTGTGTGAACAAGTTTTTATTAAAAGTTTACATGCAAGTCAACACGTTCAAATCACGTTAAGACGACCAATCAATACAAGACAAACGTTGACGGAGGGATGGAGGGAGGGGGCCGCCATGGGGGGGGGGGGGGGGGGGGGGTTGAGGTGCAGGCCGGTGAGGATTAGCAAAACAAAGTGACGAATTTTCCAGCTCATAACCTCCTCGGTGACCCCGCCCGCTTAGCGCCATTTGGCTGCTACATGCTATGCTAATGAACACAGCACAACATCACGATAACAATCGTTTCTTTTCCAACCATATATGAATATCTTGTTGTTCGGAGTCTAACAAATGTTTTGTGATTGTCGCTGTGGCTCTCCTAAAACAAAAAGAAACCCCAAAACATTTATGCTGTCAAATAAGCGCAAAATAAATAAGACGTACAGCGAGAGCTTGCAAAGCTAAAGGCGCTAATGGCCTGGGACTAAAGTGTGTGTTCGGGCGTGTGCATTTGTCTTTGTGTGTGCCAGTGGTTCTCAAACTGGGATCCCCTAAACCAGGACACCAGCGAGCTGGAATGTGAGGGCTCTGCAAAACAATGTTTTCTCTCCAGCTATTAACGTATGTCTTTGACGTTACTATCCTAATGTTATCCAACTTTCATCTCTGAAGACTGACTTTGTCTACATCCACCCATTATCTGAATCGTATTCTCCTCACAAGGGCCGGGGGCGCGTCGGACCCAACCCCAGCTGACTTTGGGCAGTAGGCGGGGGACACCCTGAACTAGTTCGCCAGCCAATCGCAGAGCACACAAAAAAGAACAGAAATTTGCATAAAATTACTAGTTTTCATCCCACCAACAAAAAAAACTTTGGTGCAATGAGATACAAGTTCAATTTTCAAATCATCTCTCATCCTTAAAATAAATACAAATGGAATAAATCTGTTCCAGGGGTCCCAAAACACCCCAAATTCGTTAAAATAAATTCATAAGAAAAACTGCACCCAGCAGTATTGCAGCATATTAAAGCAACGCAAAAACTTTTCCTCCCTTGTCTGTTGTTAAAACAGCCTAAAGCACCACCTACTGGTCTTTGTGTTCAATCGCAAGAATTGTGAATTGATGGTGGTTGGATGTGGTAAAGTTTGTTTGGCTCCAGGCTCGAAAGCACATTTGTCGCTCCAATTTGGAATTAAGTGGCGCCTCGTAAGTCAAGGCACTGCTGTAAGCATCACCCCCGCCCCAAAAAAAATGACATGCGTGCAGTTGTTTGATTATGAGTCCCTGTACCCAAAACGTTTGAGAACCCCTGGTAGAAACATTCCTGCTAGTGTCGAGATGTCTTTCCTGTTGCGGCCTTGGACGGAATGGAAGCAGGCTGACAAAGTCCAAAAAGCCGGCTAAACCCAAACGTGACATTTTGCGATCAGAAATGAAACCGCCAACACAGCAAAGACGCCACGCGACAGCCGTCATCATGCCGACTCAAGTCCAACAGAAGAACTGTGCCGCCATGACTATGACATTGCGTCGTCCTCGTTGTTATCGTTAGTTAAAAGAACGAATGGTAACGGAAAACCTTTCATTTGGTGGTCCGTGTTTCCAAAATCAGAACGCAGGATGCGCCGACATTCCTCAAAGTTGTTCAAGGAGGAAAGGAAGAAAAAAATGAGGCGGCCCCTGCTTCTCATCTTCTCCAGCACAGGCGCTTCTTTGACAAATAAAAAGGAGGGGGGAGGGGCTATACCATCCGAGAGTTAGTGTCTGCAGAAAAGTGTCCCAGGTTGTGTTTGTGGCGACGCCCACGGTTGTTCTTTGGACATTTCCTGAAAGGGAGCGCACACACACACAAAATGGAGTCAGTTTGTTGGGGGGCATCCAAGTGAGTGAGGGCGGGCGGTGCACATACCTGCTGATGCACATGACAATGGCGGCGATGACAGCGATCTGCACGGCGCCGATGACTGACGCGATCAGGACATAATGCAGCTTCTGGCCACTTGGGACCACGTAGAGAACGTTGAAGTCCTGGAGCTCATCACAGCGTACGCCTTTGTAGCCCGAATCGCACCTGCGCAGGCCAACGCAAACGGCAGTCAAACGAAGGCTGAGAACCAACGGAAGTCACGCCGGCCTCACCTGCAGACGGCCACATCGCGCTGCATTTCGCAACGCCCGTGCAGACATAAGGCCGGGTGCCGGTCGGCGCTGCAGCTGCCCGTGTGGAATCCGTCCTTGTGCTCCAGTCCTTTGGTTTCTGGCCAGTCAAAGCAGAGCAGTCAGGGCGGGAAGCCAGGTGGCAGCCGTGTGCGCGCGCAGCGTCCCAGCAGCCTTACCCAGGACGTTGACTTTGAAAAGGCCGCCGTCGTCCTTCCTGTTCGCTTTGTCTTGGTCGGCCGGTGAGCAACCGAGAAAAAAAAAAGACCAAAATCAATGCTGGCTTGAATTGGGGAGGCGGCCACATGGGGGCAGCAGAGATGCTCTGGCAAAAACCGCCCTTGAAAAAGATTGATGATTCAGCTACTTTGTGACTTGGCCCACCTCGACACCTGCCCAGGTGCTCCACGTCGATCTGCTCCTGCTTCATGCAGGACGCCTCCCGCACCAAGCACGGGCTGTCATAAGAGTTGCCGTCCGTGGCGCAGACGGGATTCTCGTTGTGGCCGCTGCAGTCGATGTTGCAGATGCACCTGAAGATAGCCACAAGAGGGAACATGAGTGCCCCCTGTCGGAGACGCCGTTTTGTGCAGGCCCCCTGGGCTCGCTTTTGTCATCTCTTGGAACACGTGGTCCCGTCCAGAGTAGACAAAGTGATTCATCTTCCCTCCCGCCCAATCCGTCCATCGGGGTTTGGATACGCGCCACCCGCATAGTCCGGCGAGAAGGAGCAAAAAAATTGCCGCAGCGCTTACGGCCATGGGCCTGCTTTTCTTTACCAAAAGTTCTACTGCCATGATCTTCACACTTTGACTTTTGTTCGCTGGCGTAGGCGCTCGCTGGATCTTGTGAGCTCGGTGAAGCATCCTGGATTTTACACAGATCGTGTGCCTGCCTCACTCACCACGTGTCCTCTGCGTCGACGTCACATTCAGCTCCGTATTTGCATGTACTGCACTTGCTGTTCTTGATCACATCGGGGGCAGAACCTTCTTCGTCTTCTTCTTCATCTGGGAGGGGGCACAATGAAAAAGAATGAGGACAATAAAAACAAGTGGGAGGGAAGAAGAACTCATCAATTGGTGCTGTGTTTCTAGTCTTCACTGACCCCCTCTTCCGTTTTTTTGTTTTGGGTTGATGTTTTCAATAATTATTCTTGATTTTTCTCATATGCATTGCTACATGATTCCTTTTATTGCTTTATGATTTTCTTCCATCCATCTCTTTTCTGTACTGCTTGTCCCCACGGGGGTGCTGGAGTTTATCCCAGCTGTCATCGGGGATTAGGCGGGGGACACCCTGAACCGGTTGCCAGCCAATCACAGGCCCCACAGAGACAAACGACAATCCGCACTCGCACACACACCTACGGGCAATTTAGAGTGCTCAATTGTTTTTGCGATGCGGGAGGAAACCGGAGTGCCCGGAGAAAAATCACGCAGGCACGGGGAGAACATGCAAACTCCACACAGGGAGGGCCGGAGGTGGAATCGAACCCGCATCCTCTGAATAGTGAATACTGTACCACCGCTTTATTTTTTGATACGTTTAAGAAAATAAACGCAATAACAAAAAAATCTATGACTCACCGTCGGAATTTCCGGAACCCGAGCCAGGATCTGTGTGGGTGACATTAATCAATGTTATCAATTTGCGGACATGACATCGCCACACATCCATTTTACAATGAAATGGTAAAGAGTTGAGGTTGTGATTTGGACAGGTGGTGCTAAAAAGAGAAGCTTGACCGTCAGCACAAGGTCCGTGGGCCACCCTGGAGATGAGCCGCTGCTGCTTGCAGGACGCTTGGCGCCGGAAGCACTCGTTTTGATACGTGTCCCCATTGGAGCCGCACACCGGAACGTACTTCTTGTGGCACTGAACCAAGACAAAAGAAAAGCCAATTAAGAGAAGCCACTATCATCCTCGTCAATCGTCACTCTCAAGTGAGGTGATTAAACAATCGCCACCCACCTGGAACTGACAGACGCACTTGGGCTGCAAGCGGTCATCTCGGCACACGCCTCCGAAGCGGCAAGTGGAGCGGTCGCACGCCACTGGGTCACTCTTCGTCTCGGCCGCACCCGAACCTTGACGAGGGTGAAAAGCATCGCGTCTGCTCCGCCTCTGTCTTGTCGCCCGGTCGGGGCGGACGCAGATTGGCGCTTTGCATATTTGCCGATTGCGTGAGCTAATTTGTAGCTGTGTGAAATCGACGCATGTAGTGCAACTCCATTTTGAAAGCGCCGCCACGTCCATCGAGCCAAGATGGCGGCCGTTGTCACCGGCGCGCGTTTACGAGAGGCCGTAAAAGTGACAAACGGCAGCGCCACAGAGAAAGCCTCCCAATGACACGACATTGGATTTCCTACGCTCAGGAATTGAATATTGATCGCCGCCGGCATCACAGCGAAGACATTGGCCAATCGCAAGTGGACTCATCAATGTTGCCAGAGCCACATGAGTGCTTGCCAGTTATCCGTCCATCTTGTAGTGTTTCTTACAACCTGTGGATTTCGGCCCGTTTCACTACCGCTTCTCCTCTCAAATCAACTGAGGGACCGCTTGGTGTTGGCCTTCGCACCCGTATTGAGTGGTCGCCAATCCAAGTCAACAGACAAAGAAAAAAACAAGGGGCTGCTCACCGTCAGGATACAAAGAGACAACCGATGGACCGACTCTCAAGTGGCTCAAAAATGGACCACTCAGTATCACAGTTTATGTATTCCAACGATTGATTGGTCGCCAGGCAATATCAGAACTGCTATATTGACAAACTTGGAGCCCGCCGAGTGCCAACTGTCGGGCGGACGTCGCCCACTCGCCAAATGTATTCCTTTGCTCGTTTTTTTTTTTTTTTAACTCAATTTGATCAAACGGATCGTTCGTGAGCTGCGTTAACGTCATCATTCAACACATGTTGAACGCACGATAGTGTCGGCGTTGTAATCTTTTGACATTTGACTGATGGCTCTGCATGAAATGTTTCCCACGTGTCGTCTGCCGTTGTTGTCGAATTGATGGTGGCGGGTTTTGGTCCCACTGAGCGTGTGCGCGCGCCCCAGGAGAGTAAAGGATGCTGCAGGTTGCACGAACGCGGACGCGCGTCCCCGTGAGAGGTAAGCAGCCCTCATCCAGATGATGAATGATGAAAAGCAAGCAAATGAGCGAGGCAGGCTCATCTTACCTGCACACATCTTTCCTTGACACTCTCCGCCGCCCTGAGTCTGGTAGGACGCGCGCGCCGCAGGCACGCCGAGCAGCGCCGGCAGCAGCAGTGGCAGCAGCAGCAGCAGAGACGTGCGAGGTCCCACCAGGCAGCGAAGAAAGCTTTCCGCGCCCGACGCCATCGTGCAGGACAATGACGAGGAATAAGAAGAGGAAGAAGGACGGAGGAGGAAGATGACGAGAGGGCGATCACGAGGCGGAGAGCATCGTGGCCTCCGCGTGTCCTCCTTCTCGGCGTGCGCGCGCGTGCGTTCGTGCTGGTGTGCGTAGTTACTGCGCCTAAAGCTCCGCCTACTTCCCCCGCACGGAGGGCGCGTGCGCGGAGGGAGGAGGAAGAAGAAAAAGAACAACAAAGAGAAAACCGGAGGCAGTGCGACACCTTGCAGGCCTAGTGGTTTTGCACGTCTGCCTCGCAGTCCATTGGTTCACGGTTCGAGTCTGAAATTTCCTGGCTGGAGCTAGCATGTTAGCTTATACGTGAGCTGATGTCCATGGGTGACCAATCGTTTGACCAGTATACGTCCCCTGGCCGAATGTCAACCGTTTTATGGGACCCCTTAGCGACCGATCCACCTTTTCAATTGGCATGTGCCCCTGACCCAAAACCGCTTCAGTTTGTCACAGAGTTTGTAACTCAGTTGGACTTGAGTGCAGATCTGGCTGAGGTTTTAACTAATCTTTGTCTTTGTCTAACTAATCTTTGTCCCCTCGGAAGATTGAAACCAAATCTCTGATTATTCGGCGCGCCATATGTCAACGTGCATTTTGTGGTGTGGCCATGACACTCTGCTTAAGGCACAGTGATAACATGTCTCCGAGGTGCTTGCTAAATGTCCATGGTTGTTCTGCACTTTATCATGCAAATTTAACGTGGTTAAACTATGTTGTATGATGCGGAGGTCAGCGTGGTCAGCGTCTGGTTGTCCTGCAACTCGGTTACCCTAATTGGTTGCACCATCTGCACCCCCCGCAGAGCAACGGAGGGATAATGCGGGCCGTCCCACGGAGGGTGCAGGCGGGGGTCCGGCTTGGCCCGCACGACAGAAAGCACCTTCGGAATTCAGAGTGCTGGACCCTGGCACACACACTCAACAAGTTAGCCACGCAAAAAATGCTACTTTCCCAGACGCCTAAAGTGGTGTTGCCATCTTGGAGCATTCCTGCTCATTCCAGCGTGGCTCCGGCTCAGGACCGCTTTCAGGGAGACTTCATTCGGAAGTGACACTAAGTGGAAGGAAAAGATGGCTTGTGTGTTTTTCAACGTGTGTGCCAACGTGTCGGGCCGGCCCGGGTATTCCAATATGACCAGATCGGTCTACTCTGTGCCACGCTGGGGGAATGGAGGCCAACACAAACAAACAGCCACGTGTCAAACAAATTCAAGGTCGTAAGACTGCGTGTTACACCCCCCCGCCCAAAAAAGTTCTCGCTGATAGGGCCGGCCGGCCTGCCTAAAAGGTAAACAAGCACCACGCCTGGAAACATAAACAAGAAGGTCATGTCGTAGAAATCGCCCACTGGGGTGTTTATTGGCAGGTGATCAAAGTTCTGGTTTGTTGTGAAAAACAGGTGGTCTTCATCTCATATTTACAAAATGCCCCCCCCCAGCCGTTGTTTTGCGTGGCTGGCCGTTCACGTGTCAAAGTGGAGCTCACCAACGTGGCTCCGGATAGCCAGGCCCAATTCGTCTTTGCTCCCAAGGCCGGGAGAAACTCAGTTTGGTCCTGGCGCCCTCAAGTCTCAAGCAGACGAACGGGTCACCCGGTGGGCAAAGCCGAAGGAGCAAACGAGACGGCGTTATTGGATGAGAAGAAGGGGTTTTGGCTAATCAGGATGAGAAAGAAGGCTGACAGACCGCGACAAAGAGCGCAAAGAGGATTTGCTTCCAATCCACTTAGGAGAATCTTTCTTCCTTTTCCAGCTTGTTAGTCGTTGCGGCGGACACGGCAGTAGCCGCGCAACTCGTGATTTGAGCGGACGTGACTTCCAACACCTCGGAGAGCATTCCCGAAAAGCTGCCGCTCCCTCTGAACATTCTCCCTCTTGTTATTTCAACGCAGCTCCTGAAAAGTCCCACCAGCAGAGGGTCAGTCTCCCACCGGCGTAACCGGGACGACCGAGGCCAAACAGCTGCTCGTGATGGGACGTATTGTGCTGACAAATGCGGCAGCTCATTTTGGATGGAGAAGTGTCATTTGTGGTTATTGTGGAAAACAGAGAATGACACTCACACTTGATGACACTTCTCAAATACACTTCTCAAATTAAAACATTTTTCCGAAAATCAACCAAAGTCACCACTTTCGTTTGTGTGGCCTGCTCCAAGGTGGTCTAGTGTGCACAATGCTGACACTCAATGGCAATGCAATGTTTTAATTGTAAAGCACCTAAATGTTTTTGCAAGGTTCATAATGCATGTGCAGTGTTTGAAATGTTTCAATATCTGATAAGTGATTATTTTTTTCAACGTTTGCCCTTGATACTCAGCCAACTTGACATTTTTCCAGCTGCAGTGAGAAAGCTCCAGCTGTGAGCGTCATCTTGTGTAGTTTTTGTGGCTCCTTTGTGACACATTAGCAAACCAATATATGTATTCAAAAAACTCGATTATTTACTGCTATTTTCTGGGGATTGAGACCAGACCAGACCATCAGCCACTGTGAGGTCATGCAGTACACTCGGTGCTCAGCAGGTAGAACGTATCGTTGGGTGATTTAAGGGGCGCCGGTTCAAATCTCAGCGCCCACCCACGGCCAAGAGGCCAAACTCCCAAGTTTTCTGTTCCTCATTGGAACTGATCCCGTGTGAAATGTACGCGTTGGTTCATGATTGACACCCAAAATCAAAGACACTGGGCGCCGGCCAATCACAAAGCGAGTCTTTGTCCGTCGCCCCGCCCACTCTGCCTCTTCACACGGCTCCTCAACTTTAACTAGCCTATTTGATTTCCCGCAGTTAGCAAAGGCACAACTGAATCCATTCTGAATCCCTTTTGGGGCGAGCAGCACCGCGCGGGAGGAGAACGACAGACAACAAGAAGGTGAAATTGACTTTCCACGCGTGAACGCCGCTCCTTTCGTCGCTGGCGCGGCCGCGATGGCGGCGGCGGCGGTGTTTCCGGGTTGAACGCCTTTTGTGCACACGGCACCGAACTGGGCTACTTGGTGCCGAGCGCACAAAGCAACGTGCTTGTGTTTATATACTGTGGGCTCACTTTGACGTCGACGCTGATCGATTTTAACGCGTCCGACGGATTCGGTGCCTAATTTTACGTGGTTTGGAGGCCGCGGCATCAAGGCCGTCTCATCCGCTTCTTCTCCCGGCCAGCCGGCTGTGACGTGCCCAAGCGTCCTCGGTGGTAGTCGACCCTAATCTGCGCTAGCGCGATGCTAATGCGGCTTGCTAACGTTTAGCGTCACATGTGCCGAAAACCACAGTGGCTGTTGCAATGAATACGAGTGGAAATGTCCTCCCCCTGAAAAGGACGAGACACCGCCGTCGTCGAGCATGACGCCATCATAGCCCGTGCTGAAAAGTGTTCATAGTGAGTGTGAGCGTCTTGCGAGGAAACTATAGAGCACCACAACATTTTCAATCGGAAATAAACTAACTGGACGCTGTTCTTCAATTCGGCGTCAGTAACTAACAGGCATTTCTCCTTTTCCCAGGTGTCATACCTGATCGGGAAGTAATGTCATTTGGTGTTTTACTTTCTGACTTTTTGTTCATTTCAATAAATACTTGAAGGTGAACGGATGACCCTGATTACTTTTTATGTCCTGGCCATATTCTGATCGTTGCGGCTCCAGACTCCACACAGTCGCTGCAACGTCAAATATTTTCCCATCGCATCCCAGAAACATTTTTGGAGGCTCGATTATCAAAGGCTGCTCTTTCATTTTTGTTCTCAAAGCACCACTGACATTATAGACAAACGTTACCCTTGATCTTTATTCTGTCTGTCAAATTACCCTTAATCTTTATTCTGTCTGTCAAACTGCAATGTGAAGTTATGGTTCATTTCCTCGTCTCCTTGTTTCTTTGTCTCCTAACTGCCTCGTCACTTCTCAACCTGTCTCCCAGCCTCCCCAGTTTCCTTGTCTCTCGTTTTCTTATCCCCGAGCTTCTTTGACTCCTAGTTTCCTTCCGTCATATTTTCCTTGTCTACACCTCTCTCACTTTTAGTGTCTCCTAGCCTCCTTGTTTCCTAGTTACATTCTTCAGGAGAACAGCACGTTACTCTGAAGAGACACTTGGAGGAAAATCAAGTATGCGCTAATACTCTTCCGTGTCGGCGGTTGTGGCTAAATGCTGGTTTTGTCCCGCAGAGATGCGGCAAGAGACGATTCGGGCTGTCCTGGTTCTGGCCCAGGTCATGACATTCGTCCTGACGGCGGTGCCGTCGGCCGACGATGTCTCGGTCGGGCCCCCCAAATGCGATGACAGCCAACACATTTCGTCTGCGGTTGTAGACGCGCAGCTGGCTGAGAAAAACCAGAAGAGACACCTCGAGGCGTTGTTCGACAGGTGGGCACCTCCTGCCTTGGAAATGGGCTCGCCGGAGCTTTATGTTTGGAAATATGCCAAAAGTAATCAAGTTTGTAGTATAACATTTTAAAAGATAAATGTCCAATTTTTTTTTTTAATTATTCTTTCTTTTTTCATGTTATTGAATATGTTCCAAAATAGTGCCAAGCCGTATCTGTCAATTTGTTGAAATTTTTTTCATTTGGTCATTAGAATATGACGAGGGGCCGCCCGTCTTTTTTCCCAGGTACGGCGAAAACGGGAGCATCTCCCTGGTGGGCCTGACGCGCCTCTTGCACAGCGTGGGCTTGGACCGCATCAGGAACGTGACGGTGCAGCATCGCCATCATGACGAATCGCAGGCGGCCTCCGCTAAAGAGAGGCAAAGGCGGAGCGCGGACGATGACGAGGAGCAGCTCAGGGCCGCCGGATCGGTCGCGGCTCGTCAGATGCGCGCGGTGGCATATCACGTGCACGATGAGCACCACGATGACCACCACCACGATGACCACCACGACGATGACCACCACGATGATGACCAACACGACCATGACCACCACGACCATCAGCATGTTGAGGTGCCACTTTCAAATTTTGCCTTCATGCACTATGTTATGTCATATTTGGAGGTGGCACAATGGATCGATTGATCCGTGGGAAAAGTCATCAAGAATTCTGCAATCAACTTAAATGTTGTGTCCGAAGACTGGTGACCTTGCGTTTTGTTGTCATGCTTGCTCAGTGCCAGAATGCGTCCAGCCTGCTGTGGTCGCACGGCATGACGCAGGAGGGTGGCATGGGACCAGACGACCTGGCCTTGCTTTGCCCGGCGCTCCTGCACCAGATGGACGCCCAGGCCTGCATCCGGCATCATGGTAAGCCAGCCTCAATGGAACCATCGCCGCCTGACCGCATTTTGCACATCCACTAGGCCAAGATTTCGATGAAGGCTTGTGTATCGTTCTGCATCGACTTATTCACGCAGCGTTTGGGTCCAGCGACAGCTTTTTTCTTTCTCCGCGATTTGCACCTTCTGGCTATTCGAAATGTCGGTTTCCTCCTCAGACCATCGTGACCACAATCCCCATGACGACCGGAGCGAGAGCAGCAAAAGCATCATGGCAGGTGACTTGCAGGGGCCTCGGGGGGAGATGAGCAGTTCCGAGCGGAGACTGATTTGTGGTTTGTGCGCGTGCATCAGCATGGCTGGGCGGCTTCCTGTCTATCACAATCATCAGCCTGCTGTCGCTTGTGGGCGTGGTGCTGATGCCGCTCATGAATAAGGTCTTCTTCAAGTTCCTGCTCAGCTTCCTGGTGGCGCTGGCCGTGGGCACGCTCAGCGGTGATGCCTTCCTGCACCTCATTCCCCACGTGAGTGCACACAGGCGCCCTTTTCACCTCCTGATTCGGTCCCGAAATGGATGCTCGGCTAAAAGTGAATAAGTCTGTACCTGCTACGGAGGGACGGCCTTCCTCGCTCGGGACGCGTTGCACCAAATTGGCATCCGACGGCCGCTTTGCTTCCTGCTTTGCAGTCTCAGGTGGGCCACCAGCATCACGGGCACGAGGGGCACGACGAAGATGACCTGGACGGCATGTGGAAGGGTCTGACGGCTCTCGGCGGCGTTTACTTGATGTTTCTCATCGAGCACTTCCTCACGCTGGGAAAAATGTACAAGGAAAGGAAGAAGAGGGTGAGACATCGTCATGATGACAAGAACCTCAAACTGTAGCCCCCTGCGCATTGGACTTGAATTGACTCATGGAATCACTGACTTCTGACTTTGTTGCATTCAGGAGCGGAAGAACAAAGACAACCTGGAAAAGCCCCTGGCCCTGATGGACTGCCACCCAAAGCCGAGCCAAGGTGAGTCCGTTTGAGCGGTCCTGACAAATTGGCTGAAATGCTTTTGATGACACGTCAAGCAGTTTGAGCCGCCGCTTTGGTGCTCCCGCAGAGACCGAGTCCAACGGCGCCGGGGTGTTTGAGGACGGCGTGGCCGAGGAGGAACAGGTGATGCTGAAGAAGTCGTCGTCAGCAGCGGCGGCAGCAGAGGGCTACACGGCAGAGGACTGCGAGAACAAATGCCACTCGCACTTCCACGACACGGTGGGCCAGGCGGACAGCCTGCACCACCACCACCACGACTACCACCACATCCTCCACCACCACCACTCGCAGAACCACCACCCGCACAGCCACAGTCACTCGTACCCACAGCACCACTTCCAGCAAGCCGGCGTGGCCACACTGGCCTGGATGGTCATCATGGGCGACGGCTTGCACAACTTCAGCGACGGCCTGGCCATCGGTGAGCCGCCGCCGCCCCCTTTCCTCACACTTAACAGTCATCATGACCGAGCATGCGACGGCCGTAAGAGCCCCCAACCCAAAAGTTAGAAAAGTTCAAGTTAAAGTTAGTTAAAAGAAAGCCAAGTCATTGCCAGAATGGTTTCAAAGGCCAAGCGACGCACAAATCCACCTCCGGGCCGGGGCATTGAGGGATCGATTGATTGATTGGTTGGTTGATTAACAGGTGCGGCCTTCAGCGAGAGTTTGTCCAGTGGCCTTAGCACCTCGGTGGCCGTCTTCTGCCATGAGCTTCCTCACGAGTTAGGTGAGCTTGCCCACAACCAGCCCTGGGGTGGGGTTGGCGTACCTCCATCCCTCCCTCCGCTGACCTCTGCTTTGCTTGCCTCAGGCGATTTTGCTGTGCTGCTGAAGGCGGGCATGACTGTGCGGCAGGCCGCCCTCTACAACCTGCTATCGGCCGCCACCGCCTACCTGGGCATGGTGATGGGCATCCTCATTGGCCACTATGCGGGTGACGTCTGCATGTGGATCTTCGCCCTCACCGCCGGCCTCTTCATGTACGTGGCACTCGTGGACATGGTGAGTGAGCGCGGGTCGAACGTGGCTCTTTATTTTTCAAGTCTATGCATCTGCCGCCGCGATTGGGTGGAAGGGAAATGGGCAGTGGAATTTTGGTGGTGATATGGCCATGCTCCAGGTTCCAGAGATGTTGCACAACAACGGCGGCGGCGAGCATGGTTTTGGCCACTGCGGCTACTTCCTGCTGCAGAACGCCGGTATCCTGCTGGGCTTCGGCATCATGCTCCTCATCGCTGTCCTGGAGCACCACATCCACCTGGAGCTGCACTTGTGACGTGGGCGCCGCCTTCTCGTATTGTGTTCGTCCCTTTGCCTCGTAGGGATCCTTGGTGACGGGGCGACTCGAGTGCCCCCCGCTAACGCTTTCTTCTCCACGGCCTCCAAATGTGACTGGACCGTCGGAACCGGCCCGCTTTTGGCAAACGTTAGGTCAAGATGTTACACTTGAAATTGTTTTCTAACTTGTTTCCTCTAATTTGAATATTTTTTATATAACTTGAAAATATTAATGTTTTGAACTCCTCCGGGGGGGTGCAACAAGCCGTGGTTTCCCTCAGGGGCCGTTTTGACTGTGAAATTCACATCGATGTTGAATCACTTCCTCATCACTTTTGCATGTCTTTGTCTGCCTCGGGTTGTGAGTGAGCCAACTCGGAAGTCTTCGGAGACGCCAGCAGGCGTTTGAGCTGATTTTTCTTTCGTTTTGTCTTTTAATTCCACTCCAAGCTAGAGTTTGCTCCAAAACGTCAGAGAAGCCAAAGACGAGTCATATATTCTTTATTTTCTGCGTAGAACAAGTGTTTGATGTTAGTGCCGGGCTGATGAGAGGGGAGGGGAGTGAAGGCCCGCTCCCAGGTGGCCAAGACAGGAGCAGTACAAAGAGCAGCGTTGGCTTGATGCAATGTGCCAAAAACAATGGCATTTAGTTGAATTCTACGTCAAGTTCCAAGATAACCGAGAGGCATTTTTCTGACACGTACCACTCGCAACCCAAGGCACCGCTGCGTCTTTGTTTTTGACACCAAACTGAAGTTGAAATCGCAAGTCAAGGAAAATAGTGATGACCAAATAGCAATACGACTCGTACAGTTGCTAAGAAAAATCTGTAAAAAGTGTAAACAAATATTTGCCATGATGAAGACAACCATTTTTTTCTCTCTGGTTAGGTCAAAAAAAGTTTGTGTCAAAGTTATATGAGAGCCCAAAACCAGTATTAAGGATGATTTTTTTTTGCTTGGAGGTCCACTTGGTTACAGCAGCAGATGTTATCGTTGCAAGTTGGCAATTTGTTTGCAAAGTGGTTCCGATCCATTGACATTCCTTATGACAAATAAATGTCATATCCACCCAAGCCTCGTCTTGTGTTTTCGTGACGTGCGCCTCAACCAAAACGACTTTCCATGGTCTCTCCTTGATCTCCGGAAGCTTCCAGTTTGGCATCCCCCATCATGCAACAGTATTTACGTCTGCATGCTGAGGAAATACAGCTATGAAGAAAGCCGTGAAGGTCCAACGTGTCCGCTCTTGTCATCGGTAAGCGTTGTGGCCCAGTTGGAAGCGCCGGTCCTTGTGCACCACGCGCATGTCGGCGCACACCTCTTCCTTGGGTTGGCCTGGCATGGCGGGCGCAGGCCCATCAAGCAGCTGCGGGAGACACGAGACGAGAGCCATCAGTGGTGTCGGCTTTGGACCCAACCGTAAACCTATTATCTTTGCTGTCTTTGTAAATCTCATCATTTTATCATATTTGTCCTCTTCCTCACTGTCATTAACCCTCATCATCATTATCATCATTTGCATGAGCGGACGTCCATCCAACTGACCAGTAAACGGGGCGGCGACTCCTTGCAAGAGTGGCGGCGGGTGCGCCACTGCACCGCACACCAGAGGGCGGCGAAGACGACGCCCGCCATGAGAAGCAGCGTCAGCACGGCCGTTACGGGACCCTCCCAGTTGACGTGGGGACCTGTCGGGAAAGGAGGGTGAGTCAAATTGAGCCACATTTGATCAATAGTTCACATGTTATACCTGTGACCCGCACACATTGCTCTTGGCTACTTTGGCTGCGTAGTTGTTTGAGGAGCACACGCGCCCGGACGCAGTACTCCGACTCTTCCCGCAGGTCGAAGACTTGCAGCAGCTTCTCCTCAGCCAAGATGGCGAACACGCGAGCCTGTGGGCCAACATGACGGTGAAAACGGCCACTTGACGCATTCGGGGTGAAGGGCGAGTCTGACCTGGTGCAGCGCCTCACCGCTCTGGCGTACCTCTACTTCGAGGTACGCCGTGGGCGGGGCCTCCTCAAAGGACACCAGGAGGGCGTCACCCACTGTCGACACCTTCATCTGGGGCGCCGTCAGCACGGCTGAAAACGCAGAGGGACATCAATGAGTGCGTCCGCGGCGCGCAGGCAAGGCTCCAAATATTCTCTTTTTCTTTTGCCATTGGCGACTTTTTTTGAAGAGCAACTTTGCGAATTGATTTGTATTATGTTTCAGACAGTCCCACAAAATCCCGGCCGATTTTGAAATTTCCCCCCGGACATCTTTTTTAGGGTTCAAAAGTAGGATGTGTCCGGGAAAAAGAGGATGTCTGGTCATCCTAGTTAAACACCTGAGCTTAGCATTTAGCGCGACTTCTCTGTCTTATCCCTCAGCGAGAATGAGAATCGGCGCAAATGAAGCTCATCATTCTTGTTCTTTCTTGTTCGTTCTCTTCAAGGTGTTCGGCAAAAGGGCTGATTTGGAGCCTTGCGTGCAAAGTGAGAGCTTTGGTTAGCACGCTGTCCCTTACTGTCTCTCCTGTTGAAGGACGGCGAGAGCCTCGCCCACGCCGACGTTTCCGAGGCGCAGCGCGCTCGCACACGAATATTGTAGTCCGAGTCGGAGCCCAGGTCCAAAGTCTGGTCGCAGTACGTGTGCGTCACGTCTTGACAATTGGAGGAGTTCAACCAGGTGCCGGCCCGGACCGTCGCCTCAAACTCGCTGCGCGCAGGGGCACAAACAAAACGGGCAAACTTTTCTCCATCATTGTTTTCGTCTCACTTTGGCTTTTTCATCGTTAATTTGGGGAAAATTAGCTCCAGATTTTGCGTTGTGATTGTGGCAACCAAATGTGTTTTGCTTTGTTTTTCCATCTTAGCTTTTGTCTGTGAATTCAATTAACTTAGACTCATGATGAAAACGCATTTGGGAATGTCGCCCATCTAGTCGTCAGGAGCCAAGAGCGTTTTGGTTTGGCGTTCAGGCCAAGTGCCGCGGCGCAGCAACATTGGCCTCAAGGCGGAAGCTTTTGATGATACGCCCGTGCTTTGGAATGTGGGACTGTGGGTCCCAACATAGTGTCCCGGCCTCAGCATATGTTCAAAGCTAAGATGCGCAAAAGAGGTCGTATGTGCACATTCAAAATGTGACGCACCCTTGGAACTGCACCGAGTAGAGCAGCGGCGTAGCGCACAGCGCCTTCGGGGGGTGCCACCGAAGCATGTGTTTCACGTTGACCGAATCCATGGTCACGTGGTTCGGCGGCGGCAGCGCACTCCAAACATCTGAAGAGGAAGAAGACGTCGACGTGACCGACGTTCCTTGATTGCTCGCCCGCTAGTCGGCCATCAAACGTTGGCCACAAAAGGTCACTCCGTGTTGCGTATGAAGCCAAAGTAGCATTTTCAAAGCTTAAAAACTGCAACCGCTCCACCCAACCACACTTTGTCCCCGTTTGCCCTACTCACAGCTGACGACCAGCAGAGCGGAAAAGGTGCCCGCCGCGCTCGTCTTCATCCCGAGCAGCCCATGGGACGCACGGCAGCCACGGTGCCGACACTCCGGCGAGGATACTCCAGCGATGATACTGCGGCGACAACACTGCGTTGACGACACTGCAGCGACATGTGAAGCCGCCGAACAGGTTGCGGCACTCTTAAAACAGGTCGCCGGTGCGGCAGGAACCAGTTGAACCGTGGCCTCTGCCCTGCGAGCGACGCGTCATCATCAGAGCCCTTCCCTTTTGGCGTAACGGTTTGAGCGGCACCTGGCAATCGACGGGTTCATGCTGATAATAATTTTGCAAGAAATACGAGGGCTATGTATAGTCAGGCTTTTTTTTTTCCTCAAAAAAATGACCGTGTGCGGCCTGATTTTCAAGAGTGCTTTTTGTGGAGGCAAATGGCCCTGGATCGTCATGTTGGTCCTCTTCTGGAAACAGCAGCCCTCCTCCCTCCCTTCACCCCTTCATTGTCTTAACTTGCCACCTCTTCTTCTCATTTTGCCTCTCAGACAATCCTGGTTTGCCTTCAGAGGTTTCTTTTGGAGCCTTCTTTGGTTGTCTTCTCATCTGAGTCCTGATCCTTGTCAAGGCTTGAGCCACATGTTCTTTGGCCCAGGTAGCCTACTTCTTCATTCTTATCTGAGATCTCCTTCAGCCTTTACGAGCTCCGTCTTTGGTTGTCTTCTCATGTGTAGCCTTTGATTCTTTATGTGCTTGGGATTGTTGCTTTCCATCTTCCTTCCTTCTTGAGCCTTGACGTCTTCCGTTTGCCTGGATTTGCCTTGACGTCTTCCGTTTGCTTTCATTTGCGCCTCCGTCCCGCCGCCCTTGCCCTCGGAGGGCTCGGGACGCCGTTGAGGGCGCGGCATGGCTGTGGCAATCGATACTGTGGGGCGGGGCCGTGCACTTTATGGTCCCAACAGAGGGCAAAGTCTTTTGGCGCCGACACGGCTGTTGTCATTGTTCGTTACTTGGTCAACTTGCTCTCTGTCTCGGCTATTCTTCTTTTTGCTGAGTGTTGTCGGCGAACAACGAGCATGTCTACGGCGGTGGAGGCGACGGGCTTCGTCATGAGCCTGCTGAGCTGGCTGCTCACAGGCGCGGCGCTAGCCAACGACTACTGGAAGATCTCCACTGTGGCAGGGAGCGTCATCATCTCGCAGCGGCAATTTGAGAACCTGTGGCACTCGTGTGCCGAGAACAGCGCTGGCATCGCCGAGTGCAGGGACTTTGAGTCCTTGCTCTCGCTTCCCGGTAGATGGCCCAGCCGTCGTCGTCGCTTTGACGCCTTTCCTACTTGTCGAGCCTTCATCCGTTCTTCACTGGCCTTCAAACGCCCTTTGCTTTCTGCTTGTTCTCCTTTTCCGTGAAGGCACCGTCATTAGCCTTCGTTTCTTCTTCCTTTCTTTTTTGAACCTTGCTTTGCTCTGTCGCTCCTTTTCCTTCTTTATTCTCTTCATCTTTTGTCATCATTTATTCTTCTTTGACTTCATTTCTCTTTCTCCAGACTACAGCTTTCGTTTCTTTTTCGTTGGCTCCTTGGCCACTAGGGGGCGACCAAGTGTTTTGGAAGGCAGCAAATGTTGCCTCGTGGTGGTAAATGTTGACCAAACGGTCGGTTGCAAGATGTTTGTGTGTACTTTTCTTGTCGCAAGGGAATGTTGAACATAAATCGCTAAATACAGTTGGGCCGACGTTTTTGCCAAAATTTGCCATTTTGAAGGAAACCCGGCCCACGCTGACGAGATTTTCTGCCTTGGCGGCTCAGGGCTTAAGCATTGCTTAGTGTAGACCAAAAGACTGACTTCATCGAGCTGCATTCGGCAGCTCGTAAAGAGGCGTGGCGGCCATTTTTATGATGACAATGTGCAATCATTAACTGGCTTGATGAGCACTTTCTGTTTGCTTTGCTCCCACACTTCTAGTTCTTCTTCCCCTTTCACCCTTTTTGCCTTCGTGACGTCATCTTTGGCCTGCCTTCTTTCATTTTCTTCATCACTTGGCCTTCATTTCGCTTAATTGGCAAGCCTCCATTTTTTTCTTCCATCAGTCTTCATTCTTTGCTTCTGTTCTTTCCTCTTTTCATCATGGCGCTAAGCCGGTGTTTGTTTTTGGTGCAGGTCACGTCCAGGCGTGCCGCGCCTTGATGATCGTGTCTTTGCTGCTGGGTTTGGGGTCCATGGTGGTTTCTCTGCTGGGCCTCAAGTGCATCAAGATCGGCTCCGCCGGGGACGCCTCCAAGGCTAAGATGGCCGTCACCGGAGGCATCCTCAACATCCTGGCTGGTGAGCCGCTTTTCGAGCCGTCCAAAGCTTTCATTCTCTTTGTATGTCATCGTTTGGTCGACAAACACCTCAAAAGATTTGAGTTAGTGCTCACTAAAAACATGGCGTTGCTTTGTGTCCATCGGGCTTCGACAGACGAGACACCGATTCCGCCGCTAGCTCTTGATTGACCTTTCCCTAACGCCAAACGTCCAACCCCCCCCCTTCCTGCTCACAGGTCTTTGCTGCCTGACAGCGGTGTCGTGGTACGCCAACATGGTGGTGCAGGACTTCTACAACCCGCTCTACGTGGGCGCCAAGTCAGTCGTCTCGCCTCATCTCAGCACCTCACATCACGTCAGGTGTCGTTAGCGTGCGTTTTCATCTTGCAGGTTCGAGATGGGCGTGGGCCTCTACCTGGGCTGGGGGGCCGCCTGCCTCGCCGTGCTGGGGGGCGGCTTGCTGTGCACCGCCTGCAGGAGGACATCGCCCGCTGCTCACAAAAGGTACGTACGACGCAAATAGTCGCACAATCAGCGGGCTTCCAGACAGGCTTAGGGTCTCGAGTGAGGCTTTTAAGACTGGGGTAGGGTTTGGACACAGGGTTAGCTTTTCAAATTACACCTTTTAAATGAGCGTTTCCTTCGTTTGTTTCTTTGCTGTCATGCAGCGGTTACGGCAGCAGTTCTGCAGCCAAGGTGTACAAGGCTCCACCCAGGTCGGAGGCGGACACAGCACGAGCTTACGTCTGAAGTGACTTGCAAACAAGCCAGCTCGTCCTTTTCACAATTTTGCTTGGATGAATAAAGAAGCGCTTTGTCTTTTCAAGACCTCTCTGGCCACCTCTGCGCGCTAGTGTCGCCTTGTAATCCGATGTGAGTAATAATGCTGATGGCGATAAGGGCCGTAATCCGGGGCAGTTGCTGACGGGCACAAAACCAGATTAGGCCCTGATGCACTGAAAACTCTCCTCAGGAACGGAGGCCATCTTTTAAATTTCTCAGAGCCAATCACGTCGATGGCAAAATGCAAAAGAGGGACTCCAACGCAAGGCGTGGAGAATAAGCATTGTTAAATAAACTAGGTATTGCTGCTTGCTGGGAACAATGAGGACACACACACACAAAATTGATTGACGGCACACGGTGTAATCTGATGGTGTGCTGACGTGGTCGGAAGGTTTTTCAATCCTCTCAGCGGTTGATGTGAGTGAGTTGCGGTGGGCGCGGCCAGGCTGGGCGAAGCTCCCGATTGGCCGTTCCCGAGGAGAGAGAGCCCGCTCTGGACAGCCGTCGTTAGCATATAGAGACGAAGCCATTGTCCTCGTCTTCATCTTGGTCCTCATCGTCGTCTTGGTCCTCGACACTACCCAGAGTGACGCTGACCACTTCCTGTCCATCTTGTCACTCAGCAGCATCATGAGCCCCAAGAATGTCGTCTTCAAGAAGATTTGCAAGGACAAGTCGGTCAGCTCACACTAATGCGCTAATGTCGTCGTCATTGCGACAATCGATGTGACATGAATGACGGATGAATGACCTATGGATGATGAAGAGATGAATGGATGAATTAATTGATGAATATGTTCAGGAGAAAAAATATGATTATCTAAGCATAGATGACAGACTAATAATGTCATCAATCTGATGCGGTCGTCTTCAGGTGGGCGTGTACATGGGGAGGCGGGACTTTGTGGACCGCATGGACTCTGTGGATCCAGTAGGTGAGGCCAATTAGCCGCCTAGCCGCCTTGCTACCTCGTCAATTTGCCACCTAGCCGCCTTGCTACCTAGTCAACTTCCCACCTCGTCAACTTGCCACCAAGCCGCCCTGCTACCTTCTACCTAGTTACCTTGGCGCCAAGCTATTTCGTTCGCGAGCCACCTCGACGTCGCCCACTTGCCGTTGGTAACGCTAACCTTCTCGGCGTCCATCCCGTTAGACGGCGTCATCTTGATCGACCGCGAGGCCCTGCAGGGGAGGAAAGGTGAGCCCGTCGGCCGCACCTGGCGGCGTCCTCTGGTGGTGACCGCTCTGTTTGGCGCCCCCTAGTGTTTGTCACGCTGTCGTGCACCTTCCGTTACGGCCGCGACGACATGGACGTGATGGGCGTGGCCTTCCGGCGCGAGCTTTACCTTTCCACGCGGCAGGTGTACCCGCCCCTGCAGGACCGCGAGCAGGGCGTCCACACGCGCACACAGGCCAAGCTCTTGCGGAAACTGGGTGATGACGCCTACCCCTTCTTCTTCGAGGTGACGCCCCACTCTGCCCAGCTCCTAGCGCCAACTCATGCCCACAACTTGCCACAGCTCCGTTAGCAACACAAAGCGCAGAACACGTGTCCCGTTTGGTGTCATTGCAGTTCCCGGACAACCTGCCCTGCTCTGTGGCCATGCAACCGGCACCCAACGACGATGGAAAGGTGACGGCACCGCTCGTTCCCATTTGTGCATGTGGTTTTAAATTAGGGTGAGGGTTTCAAACTGGTGGTAGGGTTTCAAAGTAAGGGTTTTTTTTTTTTTTTTTTTTTCTGTATAACCTTTATTTAACCAGGCAATCAATTAGGCTTTCAAACAAGGGTTAGGGTTTCTATTTCAGGTTTCAAATTAGGGTGAGAATTTGAGTTATTCCAGCCGGCATCACCCAATGCCTTTTGTCTTGTCTCCTCAGCAATGTGCAGTGGAGTTTGAGGTGAAAGCGTTCAGCGCCGAAAATCAGGACGACAAAATTCGCAAACGGTAAGGTCGGCCAGCACCGAGTCCGCGTACCGAGCATCCCCCGATCGGGCCCGATCTCAGTTTGCTCCATGTCCTCCAGGAGCTCGGTCAAGCTGATGATCAGGAAGGTGCAGTATGCCCCCGAGAGCCCGGAGGTCTCTGCTGTGGAGATCTCACGGAACTTCCCTGTGTCGGACAAGCCGCTGCACGTGATGGCTCGGCTGGACAAAGAGGTGGGGGCGTGGCCCTGGAGGCCTGGCTGTGGTGTCAGTGCGTGTTCTGGTGACTTCCTCCCACTCTCCGTTTGCAGGTTTTCTACCACGGTGAGACAATGAAGCTGCACCTCAACGTGGTCAACAACTCCAGCAAGAACGTCAAGAACGTCGTGGTGTCCGGTGCGTTTTTCCCAATCAGTGATGCCCCTCCTATCGCAGCGTGACATCAGAGCGTTGCAGTATGAGGCAGCGTGATGATAGCTTTGGCCAATCCGAGGGGCCGCTTAGGAATGACCTTTTACAGTCTCTTTAGCGTTGATCTCATTGTCTGCAGTGGATCAGGTGGCCACGGTGGTGTTGTACTCCAACGACAGCTACGTCAAATGCGTCGCCATCGAAGAAGGGTGAGTAGCAAGCAGGCTCATATTGATGCTAGCTCTTGACCAACCACCTTTGTTGTTCTTCAGGGATACGGTGTCTTCAGGGGCGACGCTCCAAAAAGACATCCTGCTGCTCCCCCTGCTGGCCAACAACAGGGAGCGGCGCGGCATCGCCCTGGACGGAAAACTCAAGCACGAAGACACCAACTTGGCATCGTCCAGCATGTGAGCAAGCGCTTAAGAGGATCTAGCTTGTCACTCCAATGCTAATGCTAAGGTACTGTTCCAGCGTCAAGCCAGGTGTCCTGAAGGAGGTTCTGGGCATCATGGTGTCCTACAGGGTCACAGTCAAGCTCATCATCGCAGGGTGAGAGACATGTGAGCGGGAACGCTACCTCGTCTGAAGGGGCAAAACTGTCGTGTCTTGTGTTGGACGCTTCCGTTCCGGGTTGGAGGACTTAACATCCCTGCCAAGTCTTTGAAACCGTGACCAAAACTGCACAGAATGTCTCCTGACATTGTCTATCTTCAGTGCGCAACATTAATTCTGTTATTTTTTGTACATTTTGGCAGCATGATGAGCTCAAGGTGTGTATAGATTTTTGACACCTCCGACTCCAAACACTGAGCTAGCGACGCTAACCGCTGTTTGATGGATTGTTTGTGTGACAGCGAGGTTTCTCTGGAGCTTCCCTTCAAACTGATGCACCCTAAACCTGACACAGGTGAGGATCTAGAAAATCTAGAAAATATTAGCAAATATTTGACAAAACTCATACTCTTCTTCCCATCTTCTTGTTCTTGCCATCAGTCAAGGAAAGGTGACTTCTTTTATTTATTTATTTCTCATGAGATTCGAACGCAATACTTGGACATGTGCATGTGCGAGAATTTTGTAAATTGGCCACCTCTGGTAATGACGTAAAAATGGTTTACCATCACTAACGCAAATAGATGCCCCCGCAAGTATGCTAAAAGAAATGCATTTTGTGACTAAGATGATGCTAATACGCGCTTTCACCTTAGTGCTAATGGCAAAAAGCAATTTGACATTAGTGGCAATGTGCTGACTTTAAGCAATGGGGCAACTAACATGCCATTCTTGTCACTCACTCGTTTGACGCTCTTGGTAATGCGCTAATGGTAATAGCTGGCTTGGCGTATGTGTCAACATGTTGTTAGCAATAATAATACGCTTGTTTGTGAAGTGAAATGGAGGAGGAGCTCGTGTTCCAAGAGTTCAAGCGATCGTACCTTCGAGGCATGATTGGCGACGACGATGATGAAGATGAGGATGGAAACGTGTCAGGCGGTGACGACAGGGCACCCAAAGAAAAGTGAAAATGCCTGCTCAGAGTTTCGTGGTGGGCTAACTGAGCTGCCTGCAAATTAGCAACAATAACGAAAGGTTTATTGTAGATATTTTATTGTTGTGTTCACGCGTTACATTTATGAACATGCCATAGTAATACCTGAAGTCAGTTGAAAAGGATTGGTAGGCCCCAGGTTCATGACTGGATAGGCATTTACTTTTATTATTTTTGTTTGTTTGTTGTATGGACTTATATGTGGCACTTTAGAGTGTTATTTGTTTTGTTTTTTCTTTTATGTTTTGGATGTTCGAAATAAAGATATCAATCAATTAGTATTATTGTTATTATTTTAATAAACATTAAAACCTGTTAAAACTTGTCTGGTGTTTTATTCCTTGTTTTTATTTTTTGGGCATGAAAACAAAAATCTGACATTTATATGACAATATGTATGTTTTAGTACGTTGTGTATTATTATGTGTTGATGTCCCACAAAATAAAGAGCAAGCAGTCAAATACACATTCTTGACACGTACAAAAAATGCATAAACTTATTAGGTACACCTAAAAATGGTGGTGTACCTAATGGAGTGTCCAAGTGATGTCACAGATCAAACAGCCAATCAGAAAGTGGGGGTGAGGGCGGGTGTGGCACTTTTCACTTAAACCAGGGGTGTCGACCTCCATTCTTCGAGGGGCCGCGTTCCAATATGTTTTCCAAGTTACCCTCGTTAAACACACCTGCGTGAAAAGATTTAGCTCATTTCACGTGCTGCAGGAGCTAAAACTTTTCACGCAGGTGCACTTAACGAGGGAATCTTGGAAAACATGTTGGAATGCGGCCCCGAGGAATGGAGCTTGACACCTGTGACCTTTGACCATGATATTTCCCTAACAAAGTGGCCTGTTATTAGGTACACTTGAAAATGGCAGTGTACCTAATGGAGTGTCCATGTGGTTCCCTCGTTAAGTGCAGGTGTGTGAAAACTTTTAGCTCCTTTTGAACGTGAAAGAAGCTAAAACTTTTCACGCACCTGCGCTTAACGAGGGTCACTTGGAAAACATGTTGGAACGCGGCCCCGAGGACTAGAGCTTGACACCTGTGACCTTTGACCATGATATTTCCCTAATAAAGTGGCCTGTTATTAGGTACACTTGAAAATGGCAGTGTACCTAATGGAGTGTCCGTGTGGTTCCCTCGTTAAGTGCAGGTGCGTGAAAACTTTTAGCTCCTTTTGAACGTGAAAGAAGCTAAAACTTTTCACGCACCTGCGCTTAACGAGGGTCACTTGGAAAACATGTTGGAACGCGGCCCCGAGGACTAGAGCTTGACACCTGTGACCTTTGACCATGATATTTCCCTAATAAAGTGGCCTGTTATTAGGTACACTTGAAAATGGCAGTGTACCTAATGGAGTGTCCGTGTGGTTCCCTCGTTAAGTGCAGGTGCGTGAAAACTTTTAGCTCCTTTTGAACGTGAAAGAAGCTAAAACTTTTCACGCACCTGCGCTTAACGAGGGTCACTTGGAAAACATGTTGGAACGCGGCCCTGAGGACCAGAGCTTGACACCTGTGACCTTTGACCATGATATTTCCCTAATAAAGTGGCCTGTTATTAGGTACACATGAAAATGGCTGTGTACCTAATGAAGTGTCCGTGTGGTTCCCTCGTTAAGTGCACCTGCGTGAAAAGTTTTAGCTCCTTTCACGTTCTCCAGGAGCTAAAACTTTTCACGCAGGTGCACTTAACGAGGTAATCACACGGACACTCCATTAGGTACACTGCCATTTTCAAATGCACCTAGTAACACTTTATTAGGGAAATATCATGATCAAAGGTGTCAAGCTCTAGTCCTTGGGGCCGCATTCCAACATGTTTTCCAAGATTCCCTCATTAAATGCTCCTGCGTGAAAAGATTTTGTTCATTTTCATGTTCTGTAGGAGCTAAATCATTTATTTGCATATGCGTTCAAAGCGAGTTTTCAATTCTAAAAGCACATTTGAATATGTACCGACACCTGGGATCGAACCGATACCATAGCGTGTAAGCGCCCGTGTCACTAACCAGTCGTCCATTTCGACCTGGCTGTTAATTGACGTCTGCACTCCTTTGTACTAGGATGTACTGAATCTTTAGAATCGGTTCACTCAAAAGATGTTCAAAAGAATCGTTCACCGAATCGTTCGCTACACTTTATTTATTCATTCATTTCAACCCCCACCTCCTGATTGGCTGTTTGAGCTGTGACGTCATTAGGACACAATATTAGGTACGCCACTATTTTCAGGTTCGTTCGCTAAGTTCACGAGTGAGTGACAGACAGCGTTGCTGCTATGCGAGCCGACACACGTTATGCCGACATTGATGTTTTAATTTTGTATTTGTTGGATTGTAGTTGATGGTGTTATTATACCGAAAGTGCAATACTAAATGTCAGCATAACATTTTTTTCTTAACCTTTTATTCAAACAAACATATTCGGTGTAATGATGATACAAAATTATTGAAATTAAAAGGAAAGTGACTATAATAAAACGATTGAATTTGTTTTTCTCCTTTTCATGATGGCAGGGGAGGCTATGCCTCCTCTGACCGCACGTCCCTGGTAGGCACATTTGATATGAGAATAATAACTAAATATAAAGGAGTGAACACATCACAGCGTTTTTGTTTTTTTTTGTTACACACAAAATTTCACACACACACACGCACACACTGTTGGAATAATTATATTGTGGAGCACTGGCCGCCCCTGGCAGAGGCCCTCGTAATTTACGAGCAGAACCAACTTGCTCCAACAAAGCTGGCTAATGAAGAGAACAAACCAAAGAAGAGAGAGTTTGGAACGTGAGGAAACCCACCTTGACGACCGTGATGATGATGAGGACAAGTGGCAACCCCAGCACGTCATTTCAATGGAGGAGGATGGCGTACAAAAGGTGAAGGCAAATAGATGAAAAGGAGAAGATGAGGTTTATGAAAGTAAACAGTGGTGCCAAAACTAAACTGAAAACGGAGTCAAGTCCATCCCCTTGATTGGGGGGGGAGGGTGCTTGCATGTTGACAGTGCGGGGGACGCAGACTGTGGACTCGCAGTAAACATCGCTTGTCACTCATTGACACCGCACAAACACGAAGAAGCCATCAGCACGACCACCACGACATCCCGAGAGTCAGACATCAAAGCGTCATCGAAAAACACGCCAACAAGTAAGGCGCGCGCCTCTGTCCCCTTATTGCTCTCGCTCGATCGAGGTCTCGTGGGAAAGCGCTTTGGATTTTAACTTTGTCATGTAGTTGACTTCGGTTTGAACGTGAATCCGAGCGTGATTCGGTTTGAAAGCGGAGCCCAAGCGCTATTGTTGTTTGTCAATTCTTTTGTATGACGTCGCGCGGGCACCAAGTTCACAGTTGTGCTTTCGAAAGAAAATGGTGCTGATTTGGGCAGGAATGGGGTTTCTGTTTGGTTGTCCCGCCGTTGCATGCGAGGCCTCGTCGACTTCTTCCGTCGAATACAATAATGATGAAAACGAGGCAAATTGCGCCGATCGGCGGCGCCCGACTTCCGGTCGGCCACGTTTGTAGTCCGTGGTCTGAGCACCTGGTGTGATGGGCCGCAGGTTTTGACGGACATGCGTCAGCAGGCCGTGTGCGCGTGCCTGATGCTGGCCGCCTTGGCGGCATCGGCGCTCAGCCTATCAGGTGAGTGCCCGGCCAAAGTGGCCTACGGCAGACGGGCGGGCCGGCTGAAGCAGCGCCATGCTGCGCTTGTGCTGCGCTTCCTCAGTCTTCTCCAGGCCGCCCAAGGCTCACATGCTGCTGCGCTCGCGCCGCGCCAACTCTTTCCTGGAGGAGCTCAAGCCACCGTCCATGGAGCGCGAGTGCGTGGAGGAGACATGCGACTTCGAGGAGGCGCGCGAGATCTTGAAGTTTCGAGAGGCCACGGTGCGTTAAAGAGAACCTTGTGACTAGCTTGGGATGCTGTATATGATCCCAAGTACTTTGGTTTCATCCTCCAAAAAATCAATGACATCATTTGAAAGACCTCAACCATGCATCTCATTTTGGGGTTTTCCTTAAACTTTTGCAGCTGGACTTCTGGACGGTGTACAGAGGTGAGACACAAGGACAGCCATGAACACAAATCATTGGGACAAAGGAGGCCACGCCCACTATGCCTGCATCGATGTGCGTGCATTCCAGATGGCAACCAGTGCGAATCCAACAGGTGTGTCCACGGGAGGTGCGTGGACATACTGCAAGATTACGTGTGCACCTGTGACCAAGGATACGAGGGAAAGTACTGCCAACACGGTCAGTTCAATGGACCCAACCCGTTCCGTGGCGTGAGCAGGATGCGGAGTGCATGTGTTATCCTTTTGAAATAGTTGACCTCTGGCTTTTGGGGAGGCCTCAAAACTATTTGCCCCTGAGCCGTCCAAAAATGTGAGGCGGACGCATGACCGTGTGCCAAAAGCACGTCATTTGGGCGGCAAGCACTACTCGGGAACGCGTCCAAATCAAGCCCGATAGGAAGCGGGCCGACGGTCTTGACAACAAACGGCGGGGTGGGGTGAGGGTGGGGCGGGGGCCACTCAACAGCCGTGCCTGACGACGACACTTATCATCCCAGCTCGATCGGCCACCAACTGCAGCGTGAACAACGGCGACTGCGCCCACGAGTGCACCGAGAGTGAGGATGGCCTGAGGCGGACGTGCGGCTGCGTGGATGGCTACAAGCTGGATGACGACGGCAAGAGCTGTGTCGCCAAAGGTGAGGAATAGGTGCCGGCAAGCGGGCGAGAGCCGAGGATTCCGCCCACTAGCGTCTCGTCACCTGTGCGCAGGGTCATCGTCGTGTGGGCAGCTGCTGATCGGACGTTCGTCTTACGCCCGGCCCATTGATGGCCTCATGCCCTGGATGGTGGGCGGGGAGGTGGGCAAGAAGGGCGAGAGTCCTTGGCAGGTGAGCCAGTGCCAGCAGTGCCAGTCACCGGCATTCAATGTCGAGTTGTTGCCGGCGAGCCAAAGCAAATACAAGTCCAAAAGTCATCTTGAGGCAGCGCTGTCCCCGAGTTTAGCCGGTAATGAGAACACGGCTATCGTCAGGTCCTGCTGCAGAATGCCAAAGGTCGTTTCCACTGCGGCGGCGTGCTGATTGACCAGTACTGGGTCTTGACGGCCGCCCACTGTCTGGAAAACAACCTGCGCTTCCGAGTGCGACTGGGTGAGTTGGCGCGCCCGAGCCCGCTACGCTGAGCTGCTGATATTGTTCCTTACCAAAGAGGGAAACTCGGCAGGAGTCTGTCCGCACATTACTTTTGCCCGTGCCTGTCTTTCTGCTCCAAACTGCATGAAAAGAAAAAAAAAAAGACCGTGTCACTATCGGTCTATGTACACTTAATCGTGCCACCTCAAACTCAGAACCTGGGGAGCTTACTGCCCCTAGAGTTGGAAGGATTCGGCGCTTAATGCAAATCAGCCAATCAGTGGTTTTAAGTCTAGTGTGACCAGACAGCGCAGTTTGAGCGGGACTTTGCCGGTTTGGAGCCCCGTGTCCCTGCGCCGCTTTTTGCCGACCCTGTCCTAGGAACGAGTCACCCAATAGTGATGCGCCGGTTGCTGTCGCCAGGCGACTACGAGCGTTTCCGCGACGAGGGCACCGAGGTGATGCTGAAAGTCAGCAAGACCATCCCGCACCCCAACTACGACAGCACCACGGTGGACAATGACATCGCTCTCCTGCGCCTGGAGAGCCCGGCGCCCTTCTCCGACTACATCCTGCCGGCGTGCCTGCCAAGCCGCGGGCTGGCCGAGCGGGTCCTCCACCGCAACGGTACCCAGACGGTGGTGACGGGCTGGGGCAAGGAAAGCCAGGATAGCCAGCGCTTCAGCTCGGCGCTCAACGTCATCCGGGTGCCGCTGGTCGGCCGCGAGGTGTGCGCCGCCCACATGTCGCACAACATCTCTGACAACGTGCTGTGCGGCGGCGTCCTGGGTCAGAATATGGACGCCTGCGAGGGCGACAGCGGCGGCCCCATGGTGACGCTGCACGCTGACACCTGGTTCCTGGTGGGCCTGGTGTCCTGGGGCGAGGGCTGCGGGCGCCGGGACAAGCTGGGCATCTACACCAAGGTGTCCAACTACAACGAGTGGATTGATCGCGTGCGCCAGGACTGGGACAGGAGTTCGCACCCACCCCAACCCTGATACGCCACCCTAATAAAGTCATTTCAACTCGTTGCCGTGTTTTCATTCGGTTCACAGTTATGGCTCGCTCTTACTTAACTTCCTGTTACACCCCTTGAGACGTTTCTGCACCGCGTCTTGTTGTAGTAGACAGGCACCCAAGTTTGACGTCAAGTGGGTCGGGCAGGGCAATTTTTTTTCCCGCTTATCACATTATTTTTCCTGCGCCCACTGATGATTGCCAACTGCAAGAGGAGGAAATGACAACTACAGCGACCCCCCCCCCCCCCACGCGGACACAAGCAGCCTTTTGTCAGAGATGCCATCAAAGACAAGGAGTGAAGTTACCTTCATTCTTGAACTTTTTTTTATTCAGCTTCCTGAGAAACTGCTCTTGAGTAGAAGCTGTCCGTGTCCGACTCCAAATCCCCTGAGCTTGCGCGGGACGGATGAGAGTCTCGTCTCCTCCTCAACTCGTCCTCGTATCGCTGCAGCTGAGCCAAGAAGCCGGAATTTGGAGCGATCACGGGCCGGGCGGCCCTCACCTTCTGTCGACAGCAAACGACCATCTTCACTGACTGGGACTCTTTCATGCATCGCGTTATGGCAGATTTGAGTTTCGAAAAGAGAAGAAGCCGCGCCCCCGCGTCACCTTGAGTGCGTCCGCCAGCGCCACCCACTGGTGCTTCATGAGGTATGCGGCGCAGATGGTGGCCGAGCGGCTTCGCCCGTTCTTGCAGTAGACTAAGCACCGGCCGCCATTTTTGGCCTCGGCGTGGATGGCGTCGGCGCAGGCGTCAAAGTGGCTGTAGAGGTCGTCGTCTGGGCGGTCGCTCACCGGGACTCGTGTGACGGTAACGGTGTCAGGAAAAGGCTGTCGCCGAGTGACGTTGATGCAGAGCGTCACCGCCCCCCGGTGGAGCAGCTCGGGACTGCAGGCCGAGCGAGCGTTGCTGATAGCGAGCGAGTTGGTCACCTGGCAGAGAGGTTGCATGGTCTTCCTCGTTTTATTTTTTTCAAGTACGAGTTTAGTTTTTCAAGTACAAAACTTCTGACCCCAATCTACTGCCATAGACTTGTTGCAGGCAACAAAACGAACATGAAGTTAAAATGTTAAAGAGTCGGTCGTGAAAGTCGACACTCACGTTGCCTCCTCGACGTCTTCTAAAAGTGCATGGCGTCACGTGGTTGGCAAGCTCACATTTATTGCACGCACTTCTGACTGGCCTCTGGGTCCTAAAGTGCGTTAGCGCAAAGGACGACCCCAAACAAACACAACTCGCACTTAAGAGGGAGTCGCTGATGGTGTGGGATACACTTGCCTGTCTTATGTGCAATTGGAGCCGAAAGAAGCAACCAAGACGAATGGCAATCAATTTTTTTTATTGTCGATTCATCCTACGTGCAAACAGCAAAAGGATGACGTTGACCTTGCAGTTGTCGCTTCGCTCGTCCAAGTCAGAGAAAAGCTCCAACTGCAAGGCACGCTCGTCTCACCAATTGCGCATTCTCGACACAGCGCAAAATAAAGTGGACAACACGCTGCAGTGCGGCCCTCACGGCAGTGAAAGCAGAGCCTTTGCGTGTCGGCCAGCGGGTGGCGCAAGCGCGCTTGATTGAACGTTAAGCTCTATCTCCTAACACACAACCGTGGCGCCGTTCGACAACAAAAGGCAAAGTTGTCTTAGAAAAGCAGAATCACACAGTCAGCGAGCTCCGCCCCCGCCGCCTCGTCATCGGCTGTTGTCATGCAGCAAAAACAAGAATGACAAATGGCGATCAAAGCAGTTTCCTCACCTTGCTCTCCAGCAAGTGGCGCGCCTGCCGCCCATGAGCATGACTTTGGGTTTGGGCTGTGCAACTTTCTGTCATGTGAATCTTGCGGGCGCAGCTTCTCACGTCACACGCGTCTACTTATGTCTCTCTCGACATCGCTCGTGCTTCTTGCAGATCTGGTGACGATCAAAGCACGCCATTCGAATGATTCGTCAACGCAGCTTAGTAAGTCGCGCGCACAAAGCCGACTGGTGGGCGGCGCAGTCAGCGGAGCAGCGCTTTAGGGCCCCGGCCGGCGGCTCGCTGCAGAAGGGCCGAAATCAGGAGTGGTCCATGGGTTCGGCCCGCTCGCTGTCGTGGCTCTCCATCTGGTCCTCGTCCTGCGTCGGCCCACCACCAGCCGGGGGCCGCGGACAGCGCGCCACCGAGGCCTGGATAGAGGAGACCATTTCCTGAAGTTTGCGGCGCTGCTGCTCCATGAGGACGGGGTCTGGACCGTGACCGTCCTTCACCGTCACAAAGCCTGGCGCCACGCGCACTGGCTCGCGGCCGAGGTCAGTGCCATCGCTGTGCTGGCGCGTGATGGGCAGGTGCTCTGGCTGCGGTGGGGAGGCACTGCGGCTGCCCAGCGAGTGGCCCTTTCCTTGGAAGGCCTGGACGGCATGTAGCCGCTCCTTCTTGCGAACAGCGCCGCCGCCGGGCCGCAGGGCGCCGCGCGACGGGCTGGCCTCTCCGCCGGCGGCGTCCGAGCGCAGCCGGGCCTGAGCCTCCTTCACGCGCTCCTCCACGTCGCCGCACACCTCAAAGTGGCCGGCGGGGTCAGCGCACAGCTCCACGCGGGCCTCCGCCGCGTTGTACACAAAGGTGCGCCCCGTCAGGTGGGGCAGCGTGCAGTGCTTCCCGTTCATCAGTCCTAAAAACACGCACGCACGGGTCACGCTGGAGCCAATCCAAGGCTTTGACTCTGTCTAGTCCACGTGACGGCCTTAACTGATATCAACAAATAAGTGGATGTGATAAAGAACAAGATGCCAAAGCAGCAGGAAAGGTCACAGCAACGGTGGAGAGTGAGCTGGCAAAAGCAATCTGAGAAGAGGAGCATTGTGCGACGAGCGGGCACGGGTCCCGAGGCGGTTTTACGTACCCGTGTCCTTCTTGACGATGTTGTAGAAGACGCCGCCCCGCCGGAACAAATGCGGCAGCTTCTTAGCGTATGACCACACATCCTCCTCGCCTGCAGTGACATCACACACGCTTAGCTTAGCACACGCTAACAAGAAGCGCAAGCGGCGGGCCGTCCATCGACAGCGCCCATCCGTTCCGGTTGCTCTGGAACAAACATTTGCTCCCAAAGCTCGTTTGAGGTTTGACATTTGTTACCGTCACCCGCCGCTGAATGAGTCTTACTTTGAAATGCGGGCGGCATGCTTACCCATCAAGGTGGCCAGCAGACACAGTGAGGACATCTCGAGGTCGATGGCTTCCTGGAGGTCACGCTCGCTCGACCTGGCCAAAGCCACGGTGTCCCGGCTTTCAGCTGGGGCCTCCTCCTCATCGGTGCCCTTCAGGATCTCCAGGGTGACCCGGTCGCCATGCCGCAGCGCCACCGGCTCCTGCTCGTGGCCGGTAGCTGGCGGTGGGAGCTCCCGTGGGGGGAAGCCGTGGCGGATGCAGAGGCGGGCGGGCGCCACCCCGAAGTGCTGGCCGATGCTATTGCAGAGATCCGAGTAGGAAGCGCGGGGCCCCAGGGTCAGGGTGGCGGTCCGGCCATCGCTAGCGCTCACGCGTATCTTCTTCTCCCCACCGGCCGGTGCTGCCGGGGATTTGGTGGGGGTGGCCGGCGCCGAGGAGAGCGCGGGCGTCCCCGGGGAGCGCTCCTTGGGCTCTCCCGGCTTGTCGCGCTGGCCACGCCGCTGCGAGAGGGGGGCCCGCTTGCTGATGCTCTGCTGAAGGTCACGCTCGGCCCGGCTCATGATCAGCTCCTCCTTGTGGAGCGTCTTGGCCTTGGGCCCCGTCAGGATGATCTTGCTGGGCGGGTCCGGCGGAGGCAGCGTGGCCTCCTCTGCGTCAGCCAGGCGGCGGGCATGGGCGCCGTCCACTGCCACTGGGTTGTATTCCTCTGGGTTCCTCTTGGCGGTGTGGCGCAGGATAGTATCCACCACCTTCTGGACCAGGACCTCGCTGCCGAACTCGCCCGGGAAGTGCTTGGTGACCAGCTTGATGGCCACGTCGTACACATTGCTGTTGAGCGTCGGGTCGCCCTCGTACTGGAACCAGTGCACCGTCTCCCGGAATGCCCGGCCGGCCCATTCCAGCGTGATGAGGAAGGCCTCCGGGAGGTTGTCGTACTCCTTGCCCTCCCAGAAGTGCTTGAAGCCACAACCGCACTTGCCGCCCTGCGAGGGCGTGTCGGTCCGGTCGCCGTCGGCGTAGACCACGAGGCCGTCGGCCCGCACAGGGCGCACCGAGGCGCCGCGGCACCAGTTACAGGTGTCCAGCGAGCTGAGCTTGTAGTCGGGCAGCAGGACGTCACTCTGCGGGTCATAGGAGCACACCAGGCTGTTGAGGGGGAAGCTGTAGTTCTTGTCAGGGCGCAGCTGGCCGTGCGTGGACTTGGCTAGGCTGTGAAGCTTTCCGCCCGGCAACAGCCAGTCGGGCGGCACGCGGAGCTCCGAGAGGGCGCCGCAGAGCAGGCAGCGGTGCAGGCGGTTCTCAGCCACTGACTTCTTGGCCGCCTCGGTCACCTCCTCAGGCTGGACGCCCACCACGCCCGTGCGACGGTACACCCACTGATGCATGTCGGCCACCAGCGATGGGTGGACGCCGTGCTTCTCCATGAAGACTTCCTCCATGGCGCCCACCAGCCGCATGACGTACTTGTCCTGCAGGCTGCGGTCACCGCCGACCACGCAGCCGCCGTCTGCCTCCGGCTTGATGTACTTCCAGATGAGCTGCTGCGGGACCCCCCAGGCCTTGGGGAGCAGGTGGGCGGGCAGCCGGGGCAGCGCCTCATTCTTGACGCCCACCAGTGGGATGTAGTGGTTGCGCCCGGAGCTGCTCCAGGCGATACAGATGGGCTTGTTGAGCTCGCCGTCTTTGGCGCGGCAGAGCTCCTCGGCCACCAGGCCCGGCAGGAAGGTGGCCGAGTAGTCGCCGGAGCTCCTCATGCCGCTCAGCGAGTCCAGCAGGACGATGGGCCGGTGCAGGACGTTGGCCAGGCCAAAAATGTGGATGTTGCGCAGGCCCAGCGGTACGCCTTCAGGCGGGACGAAGAGCGGGTCGCACTCGTTGATGATGTCCTCCCACTCGGCGGCGTCAATGAAGTCCTGGAAGAGGGCCTTGTAGCGGTCCAGGTTCTGCTCAAAGTTCTGCTTCAGGTTCTCCCGCAGGGCATGCCAAAAGAGTTCACGGCCCACCAGCGCCCGCGACACGGCATGGACCAGGCAGTGGCCGTCCCCGTCCACGTGGACAGGGATGAGACACTCCCGGTTGCTGTTGGCCTGCTTGATCTCCTCCAGCGTGTCGTGGAGGTAGAGCAGGCTTCCCGAACGGTCCTTGCCATAGCCCACCGTGGACACGTGCTCCGGCTCGATGAGGAAGGCCCGGTTGCCCAGCAGTGAGCAATCAAAGGTCTCGCCCTGGTTCATGTCCCTCAGCGGCTTGGCTTTGCCGCTCTGTTTGTCCATGCCGTAGCGAGTCAGCAGCGGCGAGAGCAGCTTGCAGTGGTAGTTGGACAGCCCCATCACCTTGACCAGCTCGCTGCCTTTCTTGGGGGGGCCCGCCACGCCCAGAAGGGCGTTCCTGAGCAGGTTGTGGAGCACTGCATCTGGATCGCTCACCTCCTGAACGTTGAGCAGGTTCTTCTGCTCGTGCCGTTGGCCGCACTCGGTGCACTCGATGCTAGCGGAGCCCTGAACGGGGAAGAACAGGCTCGCCTGGCACTTAGGGTCCGGGCAGGTGGCCGACAGGATACGCTTGTCCTTCTTCTTGGAGCCGCGCGGCAGAGACATGTCGTTGGGACGAGTCAAGTCCAAGCTTCACAAAAACTCGCTCATGGCGGCGCGGGGCCGTACAAAGTGTTGCTGGCCGAGAAGAACAACACGGAAGCGGGCGGGTCTCTCTAGCCAGCCGCTCGCCTTGCAAAACTAGTGACGTCACGCTGGGGCATGGTGGGAGTTGGAGTTGTACTCCAAGACGACGTCGTCAATATGCGGACGAGCCGTCGCGGCGTACTCGTGTTGTGCACGCTCAGAAAAAGAGAGGAAAGCTAAGAGGGGTGCCGCCCACAAACGAGCAGACAAACAAAAACAAGTAGCCGAGGTTGACTTCTTTGACACGAACGACGTGATCCCGTCCGCCTACAGTGACCACAATGCAACGCGGCGTGGTGGCGTTTTGCTCAATCAGGAAATGAAATTTGTTGGCACACAATCCATCAATGTTTGGCTGTAATGTCCTTGGCGGTCCAATGTCGCCGTCATTTATCCGTTGTGGCCCACAAAAGTGCGCATTCAGCACATTTAGTCGTCCAACGCTACTCCTGGCAGCGCGAGCTAAGAAGCTAACACTGCTAGCTCGAGGAGCCTAACCTAGCTCGAGCGAGACATTTCGGTTTTGTTCTATATTGGTGCTCACGGGACACGAAGTGGCCGTCAACCGTCGTCTTTCTCGTTTTAGGGAACCGCAACGAGCGCGCACACGCAGCCACTTCCGTGACGTCACATCACGTCGTCACGCGTCTTTGTTGTTACGTGTCAAAATAAAAAAAATAAAAAAATTTTTTAATTATCCATCAAAATTCCTCTGTGTGTATCTATGTAAGGAATATTAGTAGTATTTTAATGAAAGCTATTTAACCGGAATACAGTCGCGTGAACATGCGCAAAGTTTTGGTCCACAAGATGTCGCTGTGTTGACAACGTCAGGACCTTATTTCCATGGCAACCGACAACCGTATGAAGTACGTGGGCCTCTTGCGAAAGTCAATGCTCCTAACCTTGACTTCAATTGACCTTCCGTCGAATACGTCATGGGGTCAAGGAAAAATAAGTTTGACAATTTTGGGAGCTCCTCTGTGATGGGTGACTAGTAGAAAGCACGAGCTGTTGAAAGTTGTTGGCTTTTGTTTTTGCACGTTTTGTTTCTTTTAAATTAGTATTGACACGTTGCAGACAAGGAAAGACCAGACAGGGAGCAGAAGAGCGACACGAACGGTCGCGGAAACCTGATAACTTAACAATACTGTTTATTATTACACACGCGTGCTTACATGTCTATATGTGGATGGATGGATGGAGGTCAAAGGTCATAGTGTTCTTGTTTGGATTACACACACAAAGTTCATAATAAGGCACAAAGTCGTTACAAATCACAGGTTAACTACGTCTTCACTTCAGTCGCGTGACGAGATAAAGAACATTAAGAAAAAAATGGCGACGTTGACAAGCACGCGTGCCGCTATTAAACAAAAATGTGAACATCGGAAAAAAAACATTCACGCATACGCACGACGTATTTTTAGCACCAGTGTATCAGAGCGAATGTACAAAAGTTGCATAGAGTCCGGGCAACGTCACCACGTGAACGGGATGAGCGGTGGCGGGACCGACGAGGCTGCACCCGTCGGTCGCTGGAGTGCCTGGCGCAACTGACCAGAAAAGTGTTTAGCTTGCCGCGTAGCGCCAGCTCAGTTGCTAGTAAGGGAGGCCAGCAGGGAGGTACGTCACGCGCCAGTAGAACAAATGTTACACAGTCGGCCACAAAGGTAACGGAGGCTCGCGCACGGAAAACTACTAGTAGGAGGGACTTCCTGCGTTTCGTCGCATTGATATTTCGGCACTGTAGTCACTTTGAAATTGTGTCCTGTTTTTCAAACAAGAAATGGACATCAGTGGTTTTTGCCCAGTTAATCTTAAAAAAAAAAAAAAAAGAAAAAAAAGATCGACAGACTAATAGATAACGATTACTGTAGTCCTAATTTCTTCCATATCCAGGTTGAGGCTCTGGTATGCGAGAGAGCAAGAGAGAGAGAGAGAGAGGGAGAGAGAGAGAGAGAGAGAAAGAGAGAGAGACACACACACACAAAGTATTGTAAGAGTCAAATGTTGTGACTGCAATTTATCGCATTGTTGGACCAAAAAGAAGTGATTTCATTAAGTATTTCTTTTTTTTAAAACGAATCATCATAAATCTGGCCAAGCAGAGGAACGGGCCTCAACAAATCTGAAAAAGTCTGGCACGGAGCTCAAGCTGGATATGGAGGACATGCAATAAACGCTCAAACGGCAAGTGGTTGGAAAATGTATTTGCCGCAGTGTCTTGAGACAGATCTCTGCAGGATCCCTCAAGATGTGGTGTGATAACCATTTTGGCGGCGACGATGATGTCACATCAGAGAATCAAACGTCCGGAGGTGGAGCATCAATGCTGATGAGCCCTTCCCTTGTGTGGTGGGGCGCGGTGGTGCGCCCGCCCAGGAAACTGGCACTTGGAGGGACTTCCTGTTGCAGCGGCGGCGGGCGTGCAGTCTCGTGGGGTTCGTGCTGATGGTCTCTGGTGCTTTGCGCTTACGCACAGTTCAAAAAAAGACAAAAACAATCAAGGTGGAGTTTTGGTAAGGCGTTTGCGGCGTCTCGCGGCGTCGGGCCTTTAGGCCTTCTCCAGGGACGGCGTGTTGAAGCAGCCGTCGGGCAGCGTGTTCTTGATGTCGTTGAGGTTGGCGATATCGGCGCGGATCTCTTTGATCTGTTGGTCGTAGTCGCCGATCATGGCCTCCTGTGTGCGCGCCACGTCGCTGAGCTTCCTCAACTTGCTGTCCAGCTCGCTAGCGGCCATCTTGTCCTTGGCGCGCCGCAGCGACTCGTCGATTTGCGTCAGTTTGCCCAGGTCCACTTTGTCGATGTTGCCTGAGGGGAACGAACCAAAGTTGAAGATGAACTTGTCCGAACACCGGCAGATGCGGCCTCTCCTCTCTTACCGAGTTGCTCCAGCAGGGCGGCGATGGTGCTGAGGACCGTCTTGACGGCGCTTTTGGCTTTGCGGGCGTTGTCTTCGGCTTCCTTGGCGTCAGCCGAGGCCTGCGGCGAGTCGGGTGGTACGTCAGCCCCGTTCGGTCAACCCGGACGTCATCCCACATCAGGTGACCTCGAGTCAAACACTCGCTGTGCGTGCGACTCGAGGTCACCTGAGGTGGCCGTCGTGTGACATCACGTGACACTATGTGACATCGTGGCAAAGGGCGGGCAGCTCAGTACCATGGCGGCCACAGCGGCGTCCCGGTCGGCCTCGGCCTTCTTTTTGCTCAGCTGCTCCTCGGCGGCGCTCAGCTCATCCATCAGGGCATCCGTGTCGCCTTCCAGCTTGTCGGCGTCCTGCAAGGCCTTCTCGGCGTCCTCCTTGGTCTTGGCTGAGCCCTGCGAGGAGGCAGGACGGGAACACAGGTCAGGTCGAAGTCAGGCACTCCCACTTAACTTTTTGGTTAAGGACGGCAAATTTGCAGCAGCAGGCGAGGGCCCCACCTTCTGCACGTTGGTGGCGATGCGCTCGGCCTCCTCGGCCTTACTCTTGGCCTCCCTGGCATTAGCATCAGCGTTTCCTAGTGCCGCCTCGGCCTGCCGGGTTTTGGCATTGGCGGCCACCACAGTGGCGTTGATGGACGGGATCCTCTTCAGTGCTTCCTCCGCCGCCGTCTTGTTGTCGTTGACGCGCCGGTCGAAGTCTGCAGAGAATAAGCCGATGCTGCCGTTTGGACAAAAGGCCAGATGACGAACGGGCTCGAGCGGGGCTGGCACCTCGCAGGTCGTCCAGGATGTTCTCAGCCTCGCGGAAGGTTGACTGGGCCTTCTTGGCCGCCTCAACAGCCGTCGCCTTGGCGGCGTCGGCGCGGGCCAGGAGCTGGTCGGCCGTCTGCGAGACGACGAGAGAGGAGAAAGGAGACCGGCGGAGAAAAAATGTGCAACACATTTTAATTTCAAAAACAGTTCCAAAGCTTGCTTGGCAAATCCGTTGATAAGTTACCTGCTGCTCGCTGCGACCTTTCTCCAGCAGTTTCTGAACTTCAAACTCTTTGGGCGCCAGGTCGTCCCTCAGCTCATTGTACTCCTTCTCTGCCTTGTCGATCAGGGCGTCCAAGTCGGAAGCCTCCTTCTTGATCTTGTTGGCCTCCTCCTGCAAAGGGCAAGCCGACAGGTTTGCGATTGCCATGTGGCAGCGGCGACGGGGACAGGGCGGAGGCGCCACCTCCAAGGCGTGCGTATGCAGCGGCGGCAGGCTGGTGAGGTTGGCGAAGATCTCAACGGCGTGGTTTCCGACCTCCTCCGCCTCCGCTTGGACTTTGTTGGCCTGCTTCTCCAAACTCTTGGCGAGCTCCAGCGCCTCTTTGTATCTGAAGAAGGCGGCCCAGGTTAGACGTTGGCGAGGCCTTCAGGTACTCGTGTGAGTCTTTGGCCACCTACTTCCTGTTGAGCTCATCTATCTGTTGCGCCGTCTTTCCTTCTCCATCCAGTGTCTTGAGGAGTAGGTTGTAGGCTTTGGTGGACGTGTCGTTGGCGTCATTGGCGATCTTCTGGATCTGGTCGGCGTCCATCTTGTGCCTGCGCCAACAAAACCAGTCACACCGCGTGTCTCCCTACCTAGCTCCCGCCCTCCCTGCCCTCACTTGTCGGCCAGTTTGCGAGCTTCCTCGGCTAGCAACGTCATGTTGTTGGGATCACCGTCACCGCTTGGAGATTTGATGTCCTGAAAGAGCACGGCACACCTTCAGCACGCGCCCCGCAGCAGAGGAGGGGGTCTTCACACGCACCACTTTGCTGATGGCGTCCTTGGCCTTGTCCAGCTCCCGTCGGGCGCGCTCGATGAGGTTCTCGGTCTGGCGCACTTGGTTGCGGGCGCGGTCGGCCTGCCCGCCCGTCTGCTCCACCGTAACGCGGACGTTCTGCAGACGGTTCCACTGCGTGGTGAGCGAGCCATTGATGGCGTTCAGACGCTCCAGCAGGCCGCTGTCAACATCTGAAAGGAGTCAACAACGCCGGGCACAGCACACCGTCATTATTTTGACTTGACAACGCGAATTGAGGGTCGCTTTAATATTCGAATCATAGCTATAAAAGTCCATCCTGATGACGGCGCCAAAACTCCTGTACCCTTGCTGGAGTGCGCCTCGTCCAGGAGGTTGAGGACGGCGCGCTCTGCCTCCTTGAGGCGGTCTTCGAAGGCTTTGTCGCTGACCGTCTCCTGACCGGACGCCAGGTTGTCGATGAGCGTCTGGAGCTCGTGGATTTTCTGACGCTGCTGGTTCACCTGTCGGCCGCAAAAGCACACGTGGCGTCAAGGTTTTCAGCAGAGCCCCGGGCAGGCGGACAGGCGAAGCTCCTCACTTTGTCCCTGACGAGACTGTAGCAGGAGGGACACTGCTGGCATCCAGGCGCCGAGCGGTTGTAGAAGTAGTTCTCCTCGCACATGTCACAGCGGGCACCTACAAAGCCGGGCCGGCAGAGGCAGCGGCCGTCCTCCCGGCACTGGCCTGACTGGGCGCCCTCGGGGTGGCAGTCGCAGGCTGATGTGGGAGGGGAAGGCGAGGGTCAGAGTTGCAGTATGGGCGGCGGCGTGAGACGCCCGTCGGGCAGCCGCTCCTACGTTTGCATCCGGATGCGCCGAAGCCAAAAAAGTTGACCTCGCAGCGCTCGCAGCGGGGCCCCGTGACACCGGGTTGGCATTCGCACTGGCCGCTGACGATATCGCACTGGCCGTTGGCGGAGCCGATGGCGTCGCAGTTGCACCTGCGAGAGCAAGGAAAGGCCAGACGTCGTCGCTTTCCCGAAAGCATCACTACGCTCGTTTTATCGGCGAGAGCGGCACTTACCGCTCGCAGCCGTTTTGGCTGCGCAGGTTGAAGAATCCTGGCCGGCAGGTGCCGCAATCCCGCCCCGCAACGTTGGGCAAGCAGGGGCACTGCCCCGTCACCACCGAGCAGCTTGTTTGGCCACCCTCCGTGCCCAACGGGGAACACGCGCATGCTGACAAAGGAGGAGAAGAGTTGAGGCACCGAAAATTGAAACGAAAATCATCTGACGGACTGACCTTTGCACTTGTCGGCGGGGTTGGCGGCCAGGGGGTTGCCGTAGAAACCGTCCTTGCAGCGGTCACAAAAGAAGCCGTCCGTGTTGTAGATGCACTTGACGCACTCGCCCGTCTCGCGGTTGCAGTTGCCGACGGCATTTGGGTCGATGTTGTCACTGCACTTGCAGGCGCGGCAGGCGCGGATCGGACCCCCCTCGCCCAGGGGGTCCCCGAAGAAACCGTCGTCGCACAGCTCGCACCGCTTGCCTGTGAAGACAAGGCGAGGGCGGCTTCAATCTTCCTTCATTTTGGCGCAAGACGACCGATCAAATACTTTTTCAAGCAGTCACTTTGCTAGCCGCTAGTGCCAAAACCTGTTTGAAAAGTTCCCCCGGGCGGTACCTGTGGTGCCGGCGGGACAGTTGGTGCAGACCACCTGTCCGCTCTTGGGGACCAGGGCACAGGTGGCGCCGGCGGGACATGGGCAAGGCTGGCAGTCCGAGGACGTCCCCCTGGTGGCGTCACCGTAGAAACCGTTTCGGCAGCGCTCACAGCTCATGCCCCCAGTGTTATGCTGACAGTCACATGCGCCTGCACACACGCAGAGAAGGAATTGCACAAGGGGGGGTGAGCGGCATCTCCACTGCACCGACGAACAGGAGAGAATCTAAACGGCCCACCTGTGCTCGGGTCGCAGGAGTCGCTGTGGCCGTTGCAGTTGCAAGCCTCGCAGGCGCTGAAGGCTCCCAGTTGCGGGAGGGCGCGGCGGTAGCCGGCCGTGCAGTGCTCGCAGCGCCGGCCCTCGTAGCCGCGGGGGCACGTGCATTGCTCCACCCAACGGGCCGGGATGCCCGGGCCGCGGCGGGCCGTCATCAAGGAAACGTCGTCCAAATAACCGGCACCTGCAATATAGCGGCGCTGAGTGAAGTGAGTATGACTTCCTTCCTGCACACTCAACTGCGGCCTTCTCCCAAAGTCGAGTGAGTGAGGAGGCGAGCTCATGTCAGCAATGCCGCAGCTCGACGTACTCTTCTCGCTGTAGGTGCCGCGAATCTTGATGGCCGTCAGGTTGTGGAGAAGTTTCTGGAAGTCCGAGTGGCTGATGGCCGGCCTCCAAGGGTAGTCGGCGCTGTTGTGGAGTCTGGAGGACCAGCAGAGAAAGACAAAGCAGCAGAATGAAGGAGGAGGAGCAAACAGGGGAAGGCAGCAAGTTAAAGTGGAAGAAGGGAAAACAACATCGGCTCAAACGCTGTGTCAGCAACAGCACCCTTCCAAATATGGAGACGTGTGGGGAGGAGGAGGTGGTTACTTGTTACCTGAAGACGTAGCGTTGCTTCTCATCGGCGGGATAGGCGTTGCCCTGGGCGATGAGGGGCACGGCCACCCGAAGGCCGGCGCCCTCCAGGACCAGGTCCTCGGCGGACAGCCGGCTGTCGCGACGGTCCACGCGGAAACTCAGACTCAAGTTCTGACCGAAGCTCAGCAGCTGGTCGCCCAAGAACTTGTCTGGACACGCCATGAGACACAAGGTCAGCTTCACGCGCGCACGTGAGCGACCAACTCGCGGGTTGGCCCGTACTCGGCCCGGTCCTTTGCTTCAACCCGCCAGACTGGAGGTAGGAGTGCCATACAGGCAACAAACTCAGCGCAAATTTGAAAGAAAACAACCGATGGCTAAAACAGGTGCCGATGAATCGTATTAGCTTTTTGATTAATCGTCGCTACTCTTCTGTATGGCGCCCCATTTCCTCTAGCAAAACGAGCCAGCAAGCGAGCGAGCTGCCGCTTGGCGTACCTGGAGCCACAAAGTACATGGGGAAGTAGTCCTGCGAGAGAAGCGAGATGTCCCGACTGTCGGCCGACCATTGCACTGGCACGTCCGACGCATCGTGCCGCCGGCCCGTCCACCCTTCCTCATCTGCCGAGAGACACGCACAGAACGGTCAGTGCGAGAGCGGCGCAGGCGTAGGCGCCCGCCTACCTTGTTCAAAGTTGGAGCTGAGCGTGTGGACGCTGAAGCCGGGCGCGCTCTCGCACACGGACGAGTGAAGGAAGCAGAAACACGGAGTGCAGCCTTCGGCGCTGTTGGCGTCCATGTTGAAGAAGCCCGGCTTGCACCTGAAGGGTTCAAAGGTCGCTCAGCGTGCATGTGGAGACGCCGCAGCCAGTGGAGCTTACCTGTCGCAGGCGAAGCCCTCCACGTTTTCCTTGCAGCGACATTGGCCCGTGCCGACGTCACATTCCTGAGTGCTTCCCGAAGGCGAGCACGAACACGGCCTGCGCAAAACACGTCATCAGGAAGAGTCGCCGAGAAGCCCCCGTCGGCGCTGACGCTCGGCCTCACCTGCATCCAGCCTCGGTGAGACTGTGGAAGCCGGGCTGGCAGCGGTCGCACTTTTCCCCCGTCACTCCGGGTTTGCACGCGCACGCACCCCGCTCATCACACTGGGGTGACTCGGAACCTGAATGACATGGTGCGGATGGATCGTAAGCTCCTGGCGCAGGCGCGCTCCTATCTTAAATTGGTCAAAGCGCTCGTTTGTTTCGTCGTTGGATTGGAATTAGGCACACGGTGGGCCTTTTTCATGTCGCTGATGTGACCATCTTGCCGGCGGTCCGCATTTCGAAGGAGGGTCTCACCCACAGAGTTGCAGGCGCAGGGCAGGCAGCGGCGGCGATCATCCGGGACCCTGTAATGGCGCTCTAGGCAGCGCTCGCACCTGGGCCCGTCCGTGTTGTCAGCGCAGTTCTTGCAGTGACCCCCATGGCCCGTGGCTCGGTACAGCTCAGCGTCAAAGTAGCACTCGGAACTCTTTCCGCTGCACTCGCACGCTGGTGGATGCAAACGGCGATGTCAGGCGAGGGCGGCGGAGGCCCACGGCATCGGCGCTCTCTTACGGAGACACTCGTTGGCGTTGTCAGCGGTGGCCCGCCTCCACGGACGGTCGTTGTAGAAGGCTTTGCAGAGCTGACAGTCGGCTCCTTCCGTGTTGTGCTTGCAGTTGCACACCAGGCGACCTCCGGCGTCCTTCAGGCACTCGCTGGCATGGCCGTTGCATTTGCACCTGGCCAATCAGGGTTACCATGATATATGTGACTATGTGAACTAGGTAAGAGGGCCTCACGTTGCAGACAAAATAAATTGAGGGGAAAGAAAAGCGCGGCGGACGACGTTACCTTCCGCCCACGGCAAAGTCGGAGATGGCGTAGTAGTAGGACTTGAGCACTTTGGGGTCGTTGAAGACTTCGTCGCCGAAGGTGTTGAGGCGGTTCAAGGTCACGCGGATGTCGGTGGCCGTCACCCAGTCCTGTTGCGGCACACAACATCATGACGTAACGCCAAGCTACGGACACCGAGCGAGCGCTCAGCAAACTCTCCGATGGGCCTGTTTCGGCTTCCGTGCAATATTTCGGGCGTCAATAGGATTTGCCAGAGCGAAGGCGCATCGGCTTTCAAAGCAAGCGCCTTCGTCCCAGCCGACACGTGTACAAGGCTTGTTGAAAACACCCGCTCGCCCCCGGATGTCCGCTCTCACTTAGTCACGGACGATATATATGAAAAAAAAAAAGTGTTACACAACAGGTCGCCAAGGCCGGCGCTCGCTATCGGCAGGAAGCTTATCGCATCCCTCGGGTAAGGGAGCGAGAGCTCTCTTAGCGCAGCTGCTCTGAGATCAACAATGTGCGTCTGGCGGGAGGACGGCGCGCTGATTCCGGCCGAGACATGACAAACAAACGCTCGACACATGCAGCTCGCGAGCACGCGCTATCTCTCGCGTCCTTCAAGCTTTTTCTTTTTTTCCATCACAATCTTTAGAACCGAGACCTGCTTGGAACAACGCATGATGTCATTTGAATTTCTGCAACCCCGAATGAGGCAATTTGTTCTCAGAGAGTTGCGCAATTCTAGAACTCTAAAGGGGGGAGGGGGGGGGGCAGTTTGGAAGCTGATGTTGGTTGGCCGGGGGCTTTTGTTTGAGCAGGTGCTCGCTCACTTGACTTCCTGCATCCAAAAAGGACAGCCTTTGTTTTTGTCACTCATTAAATGGAAGGAGGTGGGCTTCTGGCTTCCAGGAAGTGGGCGTGGCGGCCTTTGGATGAGGTTGTCATCATTGGACACGCCGCAGCTGTTCCGGAATTAACCCCTCGCCGCCGCCGCCGCAACCCCCACTGCAGCTGCCCCATCTTCGCACTATCAATCACGCCAGAATCCCACGTGCGCTTGATGTTTGCTGGCAGGGAGCGCAGCAATGACACTTTGGGTTTATTCTCTGAAATATTTTATTCTTTGGCCCACAAAAATGTTTAAAAAGGTTTTTACTGATTTGAAATAGCCGGACAAAATGTACTTCCCATTTTCACCAGCAGCTGGTGTTGCGCTAATGACAGCGGCCCTTTTTAACCGCTGTGACCTGTTGACGGCGTCAGCAGGGTTTCGGAAGTAAACCCTGCTCCCGGCGCACGTGTCGCGTTTGGCGACGGCCGTCTGACACGGTCACCCAAAATAAGTTGCCAGGACAGGAACCCTCACGACTACAGTGACATCACTCGAGTGTGTTTGAGCATGAATCAGAACACACAGCGGTATCCACGATCGCATTTTTGCTTGATTCTAAACTCGCCCTAGTGTTCATGCAATGCGGCATTCCAGGAAGGTCTCAGGTCGGACTTTACTTGCGAGATCAGAAACATATTAACTTTGCGTTCATTTTGTTTTTTTAAAATAATGTGATTTGTGCTGACTGCATGAACATATGCCATTATTCACCCGTATCAAGTTGAATGTTTTCACGATACGAACACGTTAAGGTCAATATCCGACACCCCGTCTTCCTCGAATGCAGCATTAATGTCTGTGTTTGCGTGTTAAACCCCGCCCTCTGGAGAAGGCAGGAATGTCACAAGAGTGTGCAAAATAGCGAGGCGGCCAGGACGCACCTGCAAGACGGGACTGTTGTCAAAGTTGTGCGCGCTGGGCCGGCCCTCCAGTGTAGAGAAAGCCACGTTGCCGCCCGTCAGCGGCGAGATGTCGCTGAAGTCGTCGGTGCAGAGCGCCCGCCGCTCGTCCTCGCCGGTGCGGATGAAATCGCGGCCCTGCTTGCCGTAGGTCTTCTCGCACGAGCCGCTGTAGTAGGCGTAGGGCATCCAGGTGCCGTCCTCGCCACTGCGCTTGTAGATAGCGAAGCTCTCGGGACGGCTGGTGTGGAACTTGAGCCGCACGTACGTGATGTCGAAGGCCTTGCCTGCCGGCAGAAACGCGCCACATGCAAGAGTGACATCATCAGATGCCAAAGTGGGACGCTGGCATGCGTGATATCATCCTATGACGGCAACATCTGCTTCTTTGGCGGGCGCCATCTTGTGGCTCCAGGACAAGGACGCGCACGCATACCTGACGAGTATGAGCAGGCCCGGGCCCGTGTGTGAGGAATGCACTGTGTAAACAGGGTGATGTCGAGGGGGGAGGGAAAGAGGTGGGGGGCAAAGCCGGGGCCTCGGAGTGGAGAGTAAATAAAACGGACAAAGCCGGTTGTCTGACTTTCTTCCGGCAGGAAACTCAAAGACACGGCAAGCGTGACGTCTGTAGTGAAAGAATGCCAAAGAGCGGCAAAAGGTGTTGAAGCAGGTGGCGTGCCTTCAAGGCGACTCCGCCTCCTCCTCCGACTATGGTGAACAGCAGCGGCAGACCCCAAGTGAGCCACCCCCCTCCCCCAAGGGAGAGCTACCACCACCAAGACAAGTCCTGACAAAAACTTTCCATCCTGAGACCCCCCAGCACTTACATGGGGGAAGGAGGGGGAGGGACAGGACGGCTTGGACAGCAACATGTCGAGTGTTTGGCAACAATGTATTCAGTACGAAATCAAAAAAAAAAAAAGCAGCAAACTCAAATGAGATTGCCTTAAAAGGGGCCAGTGGGGGAGGGGAGGGGTCTTTTGCGTCCCTTCGTCAATGAAAGGAGAAGCCGCCGCTTGGGTGCTTCGGTCATCTTGTGGCAGATTCCAACAAGAGCGCCAGAACTCACTTGCAAGGTCTCGATGACCTCACCGCATTCCCAGCAAATCAAAGAAGGCTTTGAGCGTTTCCGTGGGATGGAGCCGGGTAAAAGGTCAGCCCAGCCGCCCACGCGCACCTCCGTCTTGCTAACAGTCCACAATTGTTTGCCACCAATCATGCCATTGCATGCGCCGATATACTACATTCTTCGACATTCTTGTGGCAGCCATCTTTGTTCATAATTTCACGCACACACTATCCGACTTCAATGAACATGTCAAGCAAATTCAGCATTTGCTTGAGGGAAGATGAAAGAGTCTTGCAGGTGAAAACCAGCCCAGTGTGTGTGTAAACAGTGTGCTAATTAAAGGGACCACCAAAGACCACCAGAGCCCCCCCAAGGCATCAGCATAGCAGGAAGTCAGGAACAAACACCAATGAGCTCGTATTTGAGTAGCACATCATCGTTGTTGGGCAGGATGGGCATGCTTTGTATGTATGTTTGCAACCGCCATGTCTACCTGTATAGCAACAAATAACCTTGCGAGTATCAACATGTCGTCCTCACAAGACCCCCCCCCATGGCAAAGATAAAGCGCCCGCCCCCCCCACCAGCTGCTTCTGTTAAAAATTCCCACACTGCCTTTCCTTCCCATAGGGCAGGAAGTCACTCAAATTCCTCAAATGACTAACTTAAGCCGGAGTGCAGAGATGCAAATGAGCTTGGACAACAACTTTAGCCTCACATGCACGCGCGTGCGTGCACACACATTCCAAAAGCCAAGCAGGTGGTGCATGCGATGCCATGATCGGCACAGACAACTTCCGCTTCGAATGACAACACGCAGCGCATTCCATAAGCATAAGCACCCATAAGGCAAACGCCGTCACGCGCACAATGACCTCTGAACTCCACGAGACGGTTTTGCAGCCATATACAGTATCGACGTGGAGGAAAACATCTTGGAAGGGACACACAGGGCGGACTATGGATGAGACTCCCAACATAAATATGGGCCCCGGTGAAGACTTTTCAGAGGCCCGCAAGACTCGACACTAGCGCCTCCCGGCAATGTGGCTGCCCAATCTAGCCGTATCGACTTCGCTGATGTATTTATGGGGCGGTGAAAGAAATGACAATTTGACCATATGTTGTAAGAACGCTTTGCTACGGTGGCTTGGGACGGCGGCGTCAATTGGAGCGCGTCAGCTGAGCTTCCAGATGTTCCGCATCGTGTTCCCACGCACAGAAGGGAGCAGAGGAGGGGTCCGATTTTTAACAGCTGCTGGCCGGCTCGCTCGCCGCCTGATTTTTTCCCACGGTGAGCGCTCTGGTCAACTCCAGGCGAGCGGTAGAATTTTGAGGTGATGTGAGGCGAGCGCGGCGGCGCCACGGCAGCAGCGGGACGTCCGGCTCGTCCCCAAGCCGGCGACGTGAGCGCAGGCCTTGGGAATGCGGCGCCGCGAATGCCCCGCGGAAATAGACGGCTTTTTTTAAACGTCCCGAAAGACGAGAGCGCTGACGCAAATAGCATCGGGATGGGCGTCGTCGCCGCCGGCGCGTCTCACCTGGCGCACACTCGCTCAGTGTCAAAGTTCAGCCAGCGGCGGGAGCAAATGGACAAAATACAAGTCTCCTTTATGGTGTTACCATGGAGACGCCGGTACAAGGTTCCCAAGCGCCACAAGTGGCCTGTTGACTTTTTCATCGCACGTTACAAAGTGTTCGCATGATTGCACAAGTGCCGACAAACATATTTCAAGAACCATCCCATTTGGCCAGTGAATCAATGACTGTGATTTCTTTCAAAAACATTTCCATTCCCATATCACAAAAAGTTTTCAAATGGACAGTTGAGAAAAGTTGAAAATCGCTTTTGCTGTTCTCCAAAGCAGCGGTTCAGAAAATGGATATTTGCAAATGTCTTATTTTGAGAAAACAATCATTGTGTTTTCATGGTCGATGACATAAATTGGAGAATTTTTTGTGTTGAGAGGTGCAAATTTTGGACGATTTCATATGAAATTAAGATAGGCGAAGATCTAAACTCCTTACAGCGCAATCGGATAAGCGATTAGTTGGGGTTGAATCGCAGCACCTAAAACACGATACTGTGACCGCCAGCATGCAAATTCCCATGACACGATGGGATACAATGGGAATGTTCTAGCATGTTCTCAAGGGACACTGTTTAACCAGACACGCGTGTTCCCATGTTGCCCTGAGCAGCCTGGCAGGAAGGCTTGCGTCCGTTTACATTCAAATGGCGACATAGGGCGAGCGATAACGAGAACGTCAGCATCCTCGCCGGGATATGTCTCATCGGTGTCAAACCTGCGGCTCGGGTGCCAGTTATGGCCCGCCACCTGGCTTTGGGTGGCCCGCATTGGGTGCGTGCTAAAAGCTGCAGCAACTACTAGAGGAGCTAAACCTCAAGGTTGCAATTTCTTCCAGAACCTTCCTTATAGTTGTCCACAAAAATTAGCTTGCTGCTGAAACGCCCAAATTGATATATTGTTATCGGTTTACAAGACTGGCGTAGGAGAGCAAAGGTCAACATGCGTGTGCGCGCGATCGCACGCTCTCCTGCGTTCCACACTTGATGCCGGGACTCTTACCGAGGTGCAGGGTGAGGTTGATGGCGTTGGGGTACTGCACCCCAGCCAGCATGGTCTGGCTCTGCCACCAGGTGGTGTCCTGCTGGTTGTTGTAATCGGTGAGGTAGGCGGAACCGTGCTGGTTGCGAGGGTCGCGGGCGTCGCAGATGTGGCACGACTTGGTGACCCCGGTGGCTCCCGTCTGGACGCAGTACTCCTCTGCGGGGCTCCCGCACGTGTTGGTCGCCACCACCGTTACGTTGAACGCGGCGTTCACAAACTCCGGCATACAGCGTTGCGCGCCCCCCTGGTCATCCGTGCACTCATCCATAGCGGCGCCTACGCCGACGCCGAGCGTCACGACGGCCGTCAGCAAGACCACCACCAGGGGGGACCACCGCGGGGAAGCAGCCGCCATATCGGCGCTCCTCACTCTCCGCCAAGACCGCGACGCCACTCAAGCGGCAAGTGAACCAAACTTGCTGACTTGCTCCAAGCGGGTGGGCGGAAGAGGCGAGAAAGTTGTGGAGAAGTAGGGCGCAAGTTGCGGGCGAGTGAAGACGGAACTCTTTGCGGAGAGTTGCGGACGAGCTCAGCACTTTTTGTGCGCCGCCATGGAGTGCGAGAAGTCGACTACACCCTGGAAGGAAGGGCAGGCAGGGTAGCAGCACGCATGCGCAACACCCGCCGGACTTAATTTCCGGCGGCAGAGCGCAGTTCGAGGCGCGGTTTAACGTGGGGTGAACTTTGACGTGTGACTCAGGCATTCTCCACCTTTTTTACTGCATTTTATTTTTCTAATTAAACTATTTCCTCGGCGGCTTTAATATGTGCCGTCATATGATGTCACTTTTTGTTTTTGACACTCCCGTCGGAAGTGATAAATGCCACTGACCGAAATCTAATACTGACTTCAACCATACGGGGAGTGTGCCGTCTGCTGGGGATTTGTGGGTACTGCACCCATCTCACTTATTTTGAAAGTAAGTGGAGGACGACTTTTGACCTCAACTTTCGATCCCAATGACCTAAGATACTTGGGGAGGAAAACATGTCTGTTTCAACTTTAAAACATAAAATTGACCAATAAAAACGTCCATTCACTCATGTGGACACCCTGGCTACATTTCTTGGTTTGAAACTTTGGCCCAACTGAATTCGTCATCCGTCGAGTAGCCCTGGTCCAACACAAACGTCGAGCACCCCATTTTTAGGACCCACGAACACGCTGAACGAGCTTCCTTAGCTCTACAAACGCTCGCTTCGAAGTGCACACGAGTCGGGACTTGGAAGTCGGCGCATCTCGGTCCGCTCAATAAGAGAACTTCACTTCCCAGGATGCACTACTTTGCGGCGTCAAGGGCTTTAGAGAGTCCGCTCCCGAGTGAGTCAACTCAATGAGAAAACTGACTCCGAAGTGGCTCTGGAGCATTTGCGCGTCAGCTGCGCGTGGAAATCGACTCCGAGCGGCGGTGTTTGCAAGCAGGAGGCAGCCGTTGCATGCCGGGTAGCCGAGGCGGTGTGCGCGCTGTTTCTGTGCGAAGGAATGAGACGGTTAAACCCCGCTGCCTGTCTCCACGGTCACCGAGCACCCACAGCGGCAGCGGCTCTTTGAGACGAGCGATGAGGTAACGCTGCCCGGCGGGCTCTGATTTCGTTCCATGTTCTCTTTCCGCTCATGCAAGGGCGAGTGTCGACCAAGACACGTCGATGCTGTTTAGCTTGTTAGCAGCCGGCTAGCGCGACTTTTCAACTCTGTTGTTGTGTGACAGGCTGACAGCGCCAATAGCTTCGCCCGCGCTAACTGTTGAAAATGGCTAGCAGTCAGGCGTCAGCTGTGACGTTGTATGACGTTTAATGACGCAAGCACGGCATGGGCATTACTACGTAATATGCTGTTATCGCGACTGCGGTGCGTTGTTACCTGTGTGACCGGCAGGCGGCGCTGCTGCAGTGAAGACGAATAGGTCGGAGCTAGAGCGAAGAGCCTCTACCACATGACAGTGAAGTCGACCAAAATAAGCCGAAAGCTACAACACCGACTTCAGCTTTTGCAGTCGTCGGAGTCCGAGTCTCTCGATTCTGAGCAATACTCAATTATTTTTTGGGGGGGGGTTTTCTCCCAAAAGTGTCATGATTACCCCAACTACCGATCACGTTATTGGATCGGGTCAACCCTACTGTCATGCAATGTCAGAAAGTGTGTTGTGGTTCCATGTAGGAACGGGGCGTTGGGACCAGCTGATCTGGCGTCTGCACCATGCTGCGTTGGTCCACCAGTTGGCGCGTCCTAAGTGAAGTCGCCGCTGCCACATCGCCCGCCATGCACACTACCCGTCTATACGCTGCAGGGGGAGGTGGTGGAGTCAATGCGGGGAAGCGACGAGGGCTGGCTGTGCTTGAGGTGCCGTCCCCCCATCCCCATCAGTACCAGGTGCTGCCACCGTACCTGCCGTACCCGGGGCCTCGGGGAGTCCGCTTTCAACCGCCGCCCCGGGCCCACCTTCGCACGCAAGTGGGAGGCAAGAAGAAGACGTGGAACTTCATCCAGGAGAAGATGAGCTACGACACCTTCTTCACCATGAAGCGACTCATTGAGCGCTCGAGCCGCCCTGACGAGGTTCTGCGCTGGCTGTCTCAGAACCCGGCCAAGATCTCCCACAACCACTATGCCGTGGCACTGCACAAGATAGCGCAGCTGCTACAGGCCGCCCCCCTCCCGCCGCTGCCCGGCGACGAAGCTTCGGACGCATGTGGTCGGCACGTCTTGGAGCGCCAGGACTTCCTGTCTCTGTGCGATGCCGTCATCAGAGACTGCTCCAACTTTGACAACTTCAGTGTTGTCAACTGCCTGTACGCCGCCGCAGCGCTCGGTAAGTTGCCAGCCCAGAATGCTATCGGGACAAATTGAGGTTGCCAAAGGCCATGGTAGAGCCTTGGTTCACCAACGACTCGTGTTGCGGCCGAGCGAGTCGCTGCGGCTCTTGGGGGGACGCTGTTGGCGAGCTAACCTTCTCGCTGGTGTGCTGTGTGGGGTCAGGACTCCCCGGCGACTGTCCGATGGTGGCGGCGCTGGAGGCGGAGTGCCACGGCCGCCTGCCGCGCTTCAACCAGAAGGACGTGTCCATGGTGTTCAGTTCCAGCCTCAAACTGCACCCTGGCAGCCAGCACCCACTCGCTGAGGCATGCCTGCTGACTTTGGAGAAGAACCTGGAGCGAGAGCGCCACCCGCAGACGCTCTTCCTGCTGCTGTCCTACTACCGCCTCAAATGGCGTGGCGGCACCAGCGATGAGGACGAGGCGGCGCCAGACCCCCAGCGGGTGTTGGCCAACAGGTAACGGCTAGCGGCGACGCCTTCAATACAGATACTTGAGATCCGCGGAGTAGCGGGATTCCGGGAACCTTGCGAATGAGAGCCTAACCACACCTGTGGGTCACCTTTTAGAAAGATCTTGCGTCTGGTCAAACACACGCTGGCCAGCGTCAGTGGCGTGCGAGACCAGGAGATGGCGCTGCTGGACGAGATGTTGGCAGCCTGCGCCCGGGAAGCCAACAACAAGAGCCTGGAGTTCATTTTCAGCTCGCACCTCTTCTACCAGAACAGACAGGAGAGGTTCATCAGAAGCCTGGCAGGTCCGTTCACATCAACATTTGCCCTAAATTGACCACATGGAGTGGACACTTGTGCGTTGGGACCAAACAACAAGATCACGATAGACGAATAGCAGACGGCCTTGAAAAAGGGGCGCCGGTGGGCGAGGCGTGCGTTAAGGCGTGTGGCCGTGTGTTTGTGTTAGACGAGCTTCCTAAGAAGGAGGACGGCCTGAGCGTGGCCACCATGTCGCTCATCTCAAAGTACGTGGCGCGCCATCGTCTCCGGGAGACGGCCTTACTTGACGCCATTGCGGCCTTCCTAGTCAGGAAAGCAGAGCATCTGGACAGCAAGGTGAGCAGGGCCGGCGGCCGTCCTCTGACCTGACCCCCTCCCCGGCCTGACTCTGTATCACCCCACACGCAGGTCATCCAGAAGCTGGTGTTTCCTTTCAGCAGGATGAGCTACCGCCCGTCCAACGAGGACCGGTTCTTCCGGGTCCTGGAGGAGGTTCTGGAGTCTAAAGCGCTGAGCTCCCCGCTGGCCACCGTCAACATCCTCATGTCGCTATTTCAGCTGGGCCGCTTCCCGGGTGCCGTCCTGCATCACGTCTTCTCCCCTGCCTTCATCAGCAACGTCACCGGTCGGTAGCCTGCCCGGCCCGGCTCCGCCCATCTCACGCTAACTCCCGTCCTGCCCGCAGACAGCCCCTACGCCCTGATCGTGCGCCGCTACCTGTCCTTGCTGGATGCCGCCCTGCAGCTGGAGCACCCCCACTACCGGGGCCCCCGCCTGCACCCCGAACTCAAGGTGCTCATGTTCCACCAGGCGCTCACCGCCGACGAGGTCAACCGCAAGTACAGGTGAGCTTAGCCGGTCGTGGGAACCAGAAGCCCGAACGTCACGTACACGTCTTCAACATCGAAATCCATTGCAAAAAGAATCAAGCTGAACCATTGAGTAATAAAATTGATATCGCGGCCATTGTCCTTTGATTTTATCTTTTGACACATTCTCGTGCCAGTTATAAAGGCGTCGTGGCCGAGGCTCTGCGGCAGCTGGTTGGAGAAAACAACTACAAGCGGGACCAAATACTTGAGCCCGGATACTACACAGGTACACACACACGCGCGCAGCACTCACCACATGCAGCACGGCCCACGTCAATCTCGTTTTCTGTCCAGACTTCTTGTTGCGAGTGGATTCGTCCGGTCGGGTTCTTCCCATGCAGTCAAGCGGGCATTCGGTTCCGGGCTCGGCCGTCGGGTGTACTCCACAGGAAGCGGATGACATCAGCAACTTGTCGGCCTCCTTGGCCGCACTGGACACAGGCGCTCGGGAGGCGGCGGGGGCTGCCCAGACCACCGGGGGCACAGTAGAGCCTGGGTCCTTTCCACCTCGGACGGCATACGGCCCGGCGGGCGGCACTTGCCTCAAGGAGAGCAGCGGTCCCTCGGACTCGGGTACCCAGTGCCACGTGCCTGCAGCGGAGTACCATTTGCCAGAAAGCCAGGAGAGCGCCACACTCAGTAGCCCCCCCTCCGAAGGCCCGCTGCCACCAGCAGAGGATCCGGGATTGGTGGCCGTGGGTGCCACCTCTGCCCCAGACTCTCTCTTCCAGTTCTCCATGGGGAAGATCCTGGAGGACGAGGCGAGCGCGGATCTCCCCACTGACAAGGGGACGGCTCTCTACAAAGCGGGGACGCCGAGCGATGGGTCCACGATGGAGGCCGTCCAGCCTCCACAGAAAGAGCAGCCAATAAGGAGGTAGGTCTCCTCGGCTGCAGTCATACGAGCCGCAATCATTATGGCGTCCAAAAGCTATTTTCCATTTGACCGACCGGCGCACGGTCATGTCGACCTTTCTGTCGAGCGTTTCGGAAGTGGACAATTGTGTCGCAACATGACGTGTCCCCCATTCAGGTTGGTGATCTCGGTGAATGACAAATGGCACTACTGCCACAACTCCAGTGTCCTGGTGGGCTCCCGCGCCATGAGGGATCGCCACCTGAGGCTGCTGGGCTACGCCATCCTGCAGGTGCCATGCCAGCCAGTTGCACTCGAAACACTTGAGTGGATGCTGAGCTATGCTCACGCGTTGTGCGATGTCTTGCAGCTGCCCTACCACGAGCTGGAGAAGCTGAACGGCATCGAGGAGGTCAAGACGTATCTCCGCGCCAAACTCCACGACGTACCGCCGTGAGCCTTTTGTCTTTGTGGCCCAAAAAGTTTTTAGGAAATGTGACAAACGGTTGACGGCAGGGTGTCGACTGATGTGTGCGCACTGTCCAGGGTAACAGGTGTTATGGTTAAAAAAAAAATGTGTTTGTGGCAGCGAGGGATGACTGTTCATCATGGATGCGGTGAAAGTTCAGATTATTTATCGCGTTGTTAATAGTTAATAAAGTTGATGCTCTTGGCCTGATTTGGTGTCATGGACGATAACACGAGTAAAGGAAAAAAGTGCTTTTATTTCTTAATCCCGTTTTTAGGCACGCCCGCCCCCCTTCCTGTACAAACCCCACCTGTCAGATAAAAACAATGCACCCCCCCCCCCCCAACGAGAAGGCCGAGCTAGTCGGAGTCACTGGATTGCTCAGAGGACGTCTGATCTTCGTCGTCCTCGTCGTCGTGCTGAGCAAAGATGAGAAAAGTACTGAGAAAACTTGAGCACAAGTGTGATGACTCGCTAAAAGTAGCTTATTTTCCCACACCCTACGGCCATTGGAAGAAAATATCACCTCATCATCTTCGCTGTCGCTGCTTCCGGACGTCTCGTCTTCTTCGTCATCATCCGACGACGACTCGCTCTTGTCGTCTTCCGAGTCAGACACGACGTCCTTCTGCCGACGCAAGCCGGAGGTCAGCGAGCCGTCAGAGAGCTCGGCGGCAAAGGCGACGAGTGTTACCTTGGCTCGGTAGGCCATCGCTCGCTTGGCTACGCCCACGGCGGGGGGCGTCACCTCGGCGGCCACAGCTTTGCCCTTGGCCGTTACCAGCACTTTGGGGGCGGGGCTAGCGCGGGCTTTGGATGTGCTGCGACGCTTCTGCGGGACGGTCACACACACACACACACAAAATGAACTTCAAGATGGTACAGTCAAGTGTCAGATAAGCCTGGGGAGGGACGCTCAACTCACCGAGGAGGAAAACTCCTTGTAGGCAGCGCGGTCCTGCGGGGACAAAGACTGATGGGGAGCAGGAGGTTATTGACGGGGTTCCAGCTCGATGGCTCGGCAAAGCACGGCCGGATCGGTCAGGGCTGCGGTACCTTAAGCCACACCTCCAGTAGCGAACGGTATCGGGCCTGCGTGGCGTCCACGTGTTTCTTGTAGGTGTCCTTCTGACCGGCCGTCAACGCGTGCCAGCGCTTGCCGATCTCCACCATTCGCTCTTTCAGGCTGAAGTGGTTCAGCTCCCCGTTGGTCAGGAGCTCCTGAGAGAACATTTGATAGCCGCTCCTATTGGACGACAAGGTCATTGTTTGGGGAAGGGGGGGATCGGCCGCCCCGCACTTGCCCCCAATGTTTTGTGCACTCACACCGGTGGTTTCTTGGGTTCTCCGTCAAACTTGGGCTTCTTCTGAGCTGGCCTCCGGTCCAACAGCTCTCTCTGTGGGCCACGACAAAGCGTGACATCAGCCAAACACTCCAAAGGCATTTGTGGTCGACATTTCAGGGAACTCACGACACCTCATATCGTTTCTGGTCCTCTGCGGCCTTCTTGATCCAGGGGATCTTTTCTTTCTTCTCCATGGCCTTCCAGACATCCTCCATTTCTGCTTGTGCTCGCCTGCGGTTGCTCTGTGCCGCCACACAAAAACAAGCTGTTACTGCAAAGGCGGCTGTTAGCGTGTAGCCCCGCCCTGCCTGGGACGCACGCACTCTGCACTTGCTCAGGAAGTCACCGGCGACGCTATGCTGCCACATCTCCTCGGCCGTCTTGGGGGTCTCGAGAAGCTTGCCGCTTTTCTGGGGGGACCAAAGGTCAGGCTCTGGCTCCTGCAAGCGGGCCGACGTGTTGGTGGGTCATGCCATGGCACAATAAACCCAAAGCAACGTTAAGGACCTTGACGGGTGGCGACTTGGTCCTGTGTGGACTGGAGATGGCGCCCGACGAAAGCCGAGCCCCGCACAGCTTCTCCTCGCTGGCGACTCGGTCCCGTTCCTCATCTGGAAGGCTCTGCAAGACCAACACCTTAGTTTTGACACCCGAGTAAACGCAAAGGCCCCGAGTTTCATTCCTGGACCTTTTCTTGTGAAGCTTGAGCAGAGCAGCTTACCTCCAGAAACCTCTGCAAGTCCACATCGTACTGCTTCTTCCTCTGAAGGCACACATCAGCGTCAAAGTCAACAGTGAGCTTCACGGCAACGGCGAGGTGGGCGGTGCCCGCAAACCTGCTCGCAGCGCTTCTGAAACATGTCCTTCTCCTTCTGGTTCATCATCTTCCAGCGTTTGCTGCACAAAACCATGCGCTCCGTGCTCGGCACGTCCTTCATGTTCACCATCAACTCGGCGCAGTACAGCGAGTAGCCATTGCTGCCCACCCCCCAACAAAATAGAAAATATAGTAACCTCAACAAAAAAGTGGGATTACTTTTCAACTTTCACTTCGTTAGCTAGCCGCAAATAGTAGCGCTATCCTGTTACTTAGCAGCCTCTGGCTGCTGAGTGTGTGTGCATGCGTGGTGCTCACGGAGGCGGTTTCGTTGGCCGGCCATCAAATTTGTCCTTGAGTTGCCTTTCTGCTTTGGTGAGAACAGAGCGCACGTGTTCGTCCGAGACGACGTCCGGATGAGCTTCTTGGTACACTCTCATGCTGTCCTGAAGGGGCGCGGGCACGGCATCAAATCGCTGCTTTTGTCGTCGCTGTCGCCGTGGTGTTGCCATACCTCGTAGTCCTTTTGGAGCTCCAAGGCTTTGCTGATCCATTTGAGTCTTCGCTTGTCTGACAGCTGTGACCATTGTCTCCTCAGCACCTCTTTCAGCTCCTTCGGACTCACCTAGAAAGACACGGGTGCATCTTCATCATCATCATCCTCATTAGGGCCCCAAGCGATTCATCGTTTATCGGCCTTATTGTATCCGTTAAACTGTGTTGAAATGAATGCAGTTTTGACCTCGGGATGCATCTTCATGTAGGTCTTCTTCTCATGGCTGTACCAAAGCTGCTGAGGCGTTTTGGGCTTCTCGGGCAGCTCCGACTTTTTCCTCTCCTCCATCAGCTCGGGATGATCGTGCCTGTGACAACAAGGCAGCGGTCAACGACGATGTGCCACAGGGGCCGCCGCCACACCTTCCCGGCCGGCACCTTACTTGAAGCGAGCCATGCTCTTCTCAAACGTTTCTTTCTCGTTCTGGAACTCTGCCACGTACTTTTGCTACAACAAAAAAAACACAACTTCAGACATCGTCGGCCATGTGGGCGGGGCTGCGTGCTGACCTTCTTCTTGTCGGGCAGTTCCCTATACTTCTTGGACAGAATCTTGGTCAGGTCCAAGTTGCTCATCTCCGGGTAGATTTTGGCGTACTTGGCTCGTTTCTCCATAAAAAAGCGGAAGTACGGCGTCAAGGGTTTCTTGGGGAAATCTGGATGCGTCTGTTGCAAAACAAAGCACAAAGCCAACTTGCTAACACGTTTTTGGCAATGCCGGGCGGCCGCAGAGGCCTTTCTCTGGCTCCTCTGGCAATTTCTCCATTTCTGATAAGGGGAGAAAAGTGAGACGGACCTTGAGCTTCTTGCCTTTGTAAGGATTTTTCACAAAGTCGATGGCATCCATGATGAGCTCCGTCATGGTTCGGTACTTGCGCACCTGAAGACAACAATGCCATTACCTCTTTGCTTTTTTTTTTTTTTTTTTTTTAAGACTTCCAACACAAAAAAAAAAAGACAAATCACACGTAAAGGCGTGCTAGACCCGCAGACCGCAGCTTGGACCTTAAAGAAGCTAACGGGGAAATGCCTGTCGATTGCATGCTCCAACGACGATGGCTCACAATGAGGATGACGTACCTCGGTGGACACTTTGCTCCACTTCTGTCGACACATTTCTCCCGTGAAGCTTCCGAAGCCCACTTTGTCCCAGTCAAAGTGCGACTCGGTGGTTTTGTACTTGGTGGCGTCCCTGTCGGGCAAGAGGCTGCGAATTCTCTCCAGCAGGGTCAGGCAGTCCTCTTGGCGCCACTCATCTGGGAACAGGCGCCGTCACAACCGCCGCTCCATCACAAGCGCTCCTTGCCACCACCACGGTGCTTGCTTACCTGTGACGATCTTCAGTCTGCCGCTGGGAGGCGCAGAAACGCCGCCGCCGTTCATCGCGCTGCGCCTGTCCGATGGAGCCGACTACACTTCTTGAGCGCACACAAACAAAAGGGGCGTGAACATTCAACTTTTGCTTACCAACCATCAAGATTTCCTTTGGCAGTGCAGTAGAAAGTCCAATTTCACCGGCCGGGTCCTCGGATGCTAGACGTCGCGTTCGGCGCATAGGGTCCAAATTCACCTTCAGACGGTCTACATGGTTTGTGCGCTCCACAATTGAGGGAGGCGAAAGACGCAGCCTGCCAATTATCTTTCTCGAATTTCGAAAGCATCCGCGGTCGAGATGCGAGACTCCAAGTGCGATCGAGTCGCACCGGAAGTGACGCCACATACACTAAATTCCGGCCTTCGGAGGACGCAGCCTGTGGATTTGGACATAGCAATAGCCTCCGTCTGTTGGCACCAACACAAGCCGCCAGATTATTTTAGTATGGTCAGCCCGAAAGTGATAAACGACAGGGGAGCGGATCCAAAATTTAACGGGAAAAAAGTTAGCAACATGGATCGAGTCACGTGTACCGCAAAAGACGAAGGAGAAGAGGAAAAGGCGGGATGAGGCATTTATTTGGAGCAAAAAGAACAAAGAAATAAACATCACGTGTCGTTCAAATGTTGTCCGATTGCGGTTTTGCTCGCGCTTGTGGTCGCGCGGGTGCAGGCAGCGGCTGAGTGAGACGCGCGAAGCCAGGCCAAGCTAAGCCAGGCCGGAGCCAACAAGCCTCCACCGAGAGGCCGCCATGAAGAGAAGACAAGACGGCGCCTGGCAGCGAGCAGGCCTCCAACGCTCCGGAGTAACGGGGGGAAAAGTCCACTTTGGACTCACCTCGCGGTTCCGATGGGCACTCTGCACGCTCGTCGACACTGTGTAGCGATTCGGTGGCCGGGCTTGCATCCAAAGTGGCCTTCCTTTGTGCCCGAAGCTCCGGGGAGTCAGGTCGAAAGCGATCCGACGAAAGGAGCGTCTGGTCCGGGATGAAACTCCGCCCAGCGCCGCAGGGGGAGGACCCCCGAGGCCAAACATGAAGACGAGGCGGAGAAAGGCAGTAGCGGCGCGCGCGACCTGGAGCCCACGGCCGCCGCAGCAGCACTTTGGAACTCGTTTTCTTTTCATTTCAACTAAAAGGCAACTTTCAGGCCTCCTGCAGAGCGACGAGCAGTGAGGCTGGCGCGACCAAGACATACGTCGACGGCCATTCGCTGGGTGTCGTAGCCTCCAGCCCGGTGCAACCGATGTGCGTCGCAGCTACCGAGGACCGACGGAGACCTCGTACCTCCGCATCCGAGTGCCATCTACCCGCTGCTTGGAAACCCACCGGCCGCCTACTCCCGCCTCCTTGCTGGCTCTCCGAGTCCGGGCCGCCCTGTCCAGCCTTCGCTCTCCGGGCCGCCTGAACAAGGTATCAAAGTATAACACCTGAGCAGGCGAAAGTTAGCCTAGAATGTTGCGTCAAATCAAACAAAGCTGTCACTAAACACGCTGATGTCACCACAGCTGACATCTCCCTGCATTGAACGCCCCCAGCCGGCGCGGAGGAACAGCAGAACTACCGAAAAAGACGCAAATACCGATTGCATGCACCCTGATCTTAAAATACTGCAGAAGCATAAAGCAGTCAGGATCAAAACACAATGCCAAGGGCTTCTTTCTGTCAACAACAAATGAAGCCATAATGCCAGAATGGGAGATGTGTTGAAGAGAAAAATACAAACACCGACAGGACCAAGTGGGAAATGGGGGCTCCCGGTAGTGTGAACTAAAGACTTGTGTGGCTCAACTAGCTGTGAATTGGAAGAAGTGGGACGTTAGTTAGTGAAAGACCTTTTAATGGCAGCAGCGACGTCATTTCTCGACAGCAAGGATGTTCGAGCAGAGATTCGTAGTTGGCCCGAGTTGCTTCGCACTTTTCACCGCTGGGTGGCAGTGCTGCACATTGTTTGCCAACCACCATCCAATTCTACGAGAAGAAGTTTCACGATGACGTAAGAACGGCCCATGTGCTTGTTCTTTGCGAGTAGAGCTGCAGCTTAGTTCTAGCACTCGGCCAACCATGTGCTATTTCGTCGTGACTTTTCCGTTTGGTCGCGATATTTGAGCTGACGGACTTAGCCGAGCTTACGTTCTAACTGGCGCAAAATACACTTGATTTGAATTGAGAGGTGCAGAAACTTTCAAATCACGATGTGAGGGGAAGGACGGAGTCGAGTTCGACTTACCTTAAAAGCTGAGAAGATTCCCGCTAGCGTTAGTTTCTTGCTTGTTTCACGGTAAGCAGCTTAGACTTGTGTCGTTCCTTTAAAAGAGACATGGTGTAGAATTTAGTGTTTCAATGTTCATTCATTTAAAAAAAAAATCAGTAATATGTCAAAAAAAAGTTCCATAACATCTGCCTATTATTTTTTTTTTATACAAACTTAGGGTTTAGTAATGTCTAATTATATGGGTCGCAATTTCTGGGGACTTGGCAACAGTCAATTTGTCTTGAATGCAGCCTGAAGTTGGTGTGCAGAAGTGATGAGCTAAAAGGCCGTCTGAAGCCCCTCTCCGAGCAGTCTGTTCACAGGCAGGGGGAGTGTGATGTCACCGGTCTGAAGCGTGTTCTGATCCGCCACACGTCACCATCTTGTCCCGTGCTGTGCAGTGCTTCCCATTAACTTTGCTCTCCTTGCTTGCAGAACAAGCCTGGCAAAGAGGCACCATCGTGGGATCTAATACTGTGGTGAGTGATTGAGCGAACGAAGGGGTGGGTCCGTGACAACATGCGGAGATGATGCAAACAAAAGGCCGAATTGTAGCTGCGACAGCCCGCCAGCAGTTTGTTCTCAAGGCGGGAAAACAGCTTTGACAAAAAAAATGACCGAAGCGTTTATCTGATCCTCGTTACTTAGTTGCAACATCGTCGTGGGCATGTGAAGTACCACGGCAGCCATCTCAACTTTCGTTTTGTTTTTCAGCACTTTGGGTTGGACTGCCGTCACGTGAAGAGATTGGAAGCGCAGCCTCTCCCTGTCCAGAAGGTTGTGTGCCATCCATTTAGGTATGGAGGTGGATTGGGGTCAAAACTTTTGTACTTGAAAAAATAAAACTTGAATTTGAAACTTAAATGTGCTGATCTTAAAACTTGAAAAATAAAACAATGCATTCAAAATAAAAACACTTGTTTGAACTGTTTCTTGTTTCATTTCAACTGACTTGTGAAAACTGCTCATAGTAACATTTTTTACAGTAATGCAAATGGTTACTTTCTCTGGTAACTAGTTACTTTTATCATACAGTAATTCAGTTACTAACGCAGTTACTTTTGGGATTAACTAATCAATTACTTTTACAATAAAGATGGGATGTCGGATTTTTGAATTCTTAAAAGTCCGACTCGCGACCTTCCAAGTATGCAGCATAAACCCTAGTTGCAGAGCACAGTTCGAGGCGCGTCAACTTGGTTTAGGACGCGCAGAATGATGACATCACTTCCGCATAGGAATCACAAGTCAAGATGGCGACGACCCGCGCGCAAATTCTAAGGCGAGCGTGCAGGTTGGTGTTTGGACGTCCTGGTTTTGGGCCGAACGGCTCCATTTTGCCGTCGCTTTGCTTTCGGAACGCTCCGCCGAGCAGGTAAGTACTAAGTACTCACACTCGGCCTACAGCAACGTCATCAACGCTGTCCTCAAACATAAGGTTATTGGGCAAAGTGTAGTGACGTCATTGTTGTGGGGCGGGGCGTGCATGAGCAACACTCGCTCAGTACTTTAACAACCGCAAAATAGATTACCTAGCCTAGCAACACCAGCGCACATAAAAGTGTACATCATCTGGAGCACTTGCCTCCGCTTACAAGCATGTGTCCACAATCATTGTTGCATTTGTGTTTGGCTCTGACCAACCAATCAAACGTGCCATTTTTCACACCCATTCTGACATCATGTTTGTTGCTTTTGTAGTAATGGTGGCGTGTTGGGGATCACTAGAGCTGCCTTGCCACAAAGAGGAGGAAGCGGAGGACAGCGACGCAGGAGAGGAGAAACCGTATGGACGGCGGCAACAGCTGGTAAGCCATGTCGTCCTTGAGCCAACTTTATATATCTTGTTCTCCTCTCTTTTTGTTTGGGTTCCCCACAACTGCGTTGTCGCCCTTTTAGCCTTTTTGTTTTTCGGCTCATCCGAAGAGGTGCCGAGCAGCGAGGAGGAGCTGATTTTGCTTCTGAAGAAGGCCAAGGTTGCAAAGCGCCCCGTGCATTTACGAGCGCACCTCTCGTCATCTCCCCTGTGACGTGATCTTGTCCGCAGCTCAGCATGTTAAGGGGCGAGCTGGAGGCGGCCTCATCCTTCCTGCACGCCGCTGTCGCCATTGCACAACGGGAACGCCACCAAGCGGCCATCATCTACACATACAGCCAGGTTGGAAAAGGCGGCAGCGTGGAGTCTTGTTGCTGAGTCCAGCCTCTCATATAGGCGCTCTGGCCATCACGTGACAATGTCTCCTCAGATGGCCAACCTGGCCTACGTTCAAGGTCATATGACTCAGGTGAGTAGGAGTTTGTTTGGCGGCCCATGGCTTCCTGCAGCGTGATGTCCCACCTCTGGGCCAGCAGGCTGAGAAGCTCTTCAAGGCGACCATGAGCCACATGCTGGCCAACGGGACGCCGGAGGTGAGCCGCCTTTGGGCCCACTCACCAGCTTGCCACTCAACAATTTGCGTTTGCAGGACGACAACGCCTTTGTGGAGATGTCCCTCAAGCTGGCCACTATGTACGCCCAAGAGAACAAGTAAGAAAGAAACCCTAAGGGACGCCGGGGTCAGATCAGGTGAGTCCTGACCATGCGTGTGCGTGTGTGAGGACGGAGCTCGCCGAGCACGGTTTCAGGTTCTGCTTAGAGACTTTGGAGAGCAAAGTGCAAAAGCTGGAGACGACGCCAGCGGTTGAGCGAACAGGTGAGCGCAGGTTTGAAGGAGACATGTTTTTCATCTTGCCCTCCTTGTTCTTCATGTGCCACGTTTCTCTCGCTCCTGGCAGAGGCCGATGAGGTTCTGAGGAAGGACACCCATCTGCTTCTGGGTTTGTGTTTGGACTCTCACGCTCGCTACCTGGCGGCCACAAAGCGACTGACTCAGGCCGCCGCCCACTACCGCAGAGCTTTGGACATCTGCCGGCAGGAGCAGGGTCCGCATCACCACCAGGTGGGAGACAGCACATGCTCGTCAGACTTAGGTCTGCTGATGTCTGTCCTGTCCATACTCATGCGTGAGAAGGATGACTAGTACTGAGATTGAAGTACTTGTACTCAGTCTGAACTGAAAGAACTGTGTGCGTGTATGTGATACTCACCTGCAGACGCTGGTCCTGATGAGCGACCTGGCCACCATTTTGGATATGCAGGGTCACCACGACGATGCCCTGGCCCTTATCCGTCAGGCAGTGGACGGGGGCCGAGTCTCGGGACACCAGGACCTTCACGTCCTCCTGGCCAACATGGCCGCTCTCCTGCTGCACGCAGGTGGGACGACGAGTCACCCGGCGGGCCGATAACGGCGACCTGTCCTTCTCGATTTACGTCTTCAGGTCGCCGAGACGACGGCCTGCGCACCTACCGCGAGGCCCTCGATCTGGCGCGGGAAGTGGATGATGGCGAGGCTGTGCGGCACATCTTGCAGGACCTCGGCCGGGCCACCAAGACCGAGCCCAGCCAAGAGGAGGCGGAGCAACGTGCTGCTTAGATGAGGGTCATAGGTCAAAAGGAGGGGAGAGGAAATAAAGGAGGTTGAAATCAACAAAGTCTGTTTGGTGATTTATTGAAGCCGAGAAGACAATGAGGCCAGCGCAAAGTTTCCTCTTAGTAACCACCGTAGCCGCCTCGGCCATAGCCGCCTCGGCCGTGGCCCCCTCGGCCGCCCCACCCTCTACCTCGGTAGCCCCCTCCTCCGCCATATGGCCCTCTTTCGCCTCGATATCCTCGATAGCCTCCTCGGTAGCCCCCTCTTGCTTGGCCATAGCCGCCTCCCCCTCTGTATCCCCCACCTCCTCCCTGGTAGCCTCCTTCTCCGCCCCCTCTGTCAAAGCGTCCCATCTTGGGGGGGCGAGGGCCGTCGCCCATCCTGCAGAGAGACAAAGGTGCCCGTTAGCGTATCATTCTTGTCAAGCACTCCAACTCTGCAAAGAAAGCAGTTTCTTACTCACCTGCGGTTGGCGGCGGCGGCCAGGTTGATTCCCGCGGCGGAAGGCTTGGACACATGTCGGATGAGGTTAAGCAGCCGCTGGTTGCTTTGGTCCAACTGGGAGATGTGCTCAGGCTCTTTGCTCACTTCCACCACCACAGCCTCCAGCGCCACCCGGAGAGCCAGGATGTGGCCTGCAGTCTCGTGAGGGAGCCGCAGCTTGATCCTGTGCGCATCACATGAGCTGTTTACTCCTTTTTCTGGACTCTTTATTTTAAGTCAAGCGTACCATCTGGCGGTTGAAGTCCTTGTGATTAAAAAGGGGGGAGCATCACGCCCTTATCAAGCCCTCCAAATTAGAAAAACGACTTAACTCTTGCTTGGCACAGAACGTTTTGATCCTACTGGATGACCGAGAGTAACTCCAAAACTTTGGAAAAGGCTTGTGGCTGCTACCATGTGCTTTGTCAAAGTGAAATATGAAAACATACGAGGACAGCCCCCGCTATTGCCACTACCTACACCTTCCAACAGCGCCAGGCCAAGGGCCACCTTGCTACATGGAGTGGATTCATATCTCACCAGTCGTCCAGCTCCACCACGTCTCCGTCGGAGGAGATCTTCTTGCAAGCGAAGAGCAGAAGCTGCAGGGCACTAACCAAGGTCATCCCTTTGGCGGAAATGGCTCGTGTGCGAATCTGCCGCCCAAAAACGATAAGGCGTAATTCGGGAGCGGCCTGCGATGTGCTTGCGCTAGTCGCCAACAGCCGCTCTGAGCGCTCACGTCACCTTCTCGCTGAAAACGAAGAAGGGCGACGGGTAGGCGAGGTCGTGGTTGGTGAAAGGGCAGTTGACGGACGTTTTGTGGATGAGGGCGTTGCGTCCCTCTGTGGTGAGGATCTTCCTCTTCTCCTTGTGAAAGCAAACGTTAGGATAGGCGCCGTACGTAAGCAGAGACACCACCACGTCCAAGTTGTTGTCCGGGCCCACTGCCGTGAACGTCTGCGTCAAGAGACTCTCTGAAAGGCATGCGCGCCATCGCAAAATTAGGACACACCCACACAAACCATCTTTGGACAGACTTCTCTCCAAAAGATTGACACCGTTCGAGCGAGCACGGCGACGGAGCAGGTACCTTCGGGAAATCCCGAGTTGGCCAGGATCTCCTTGAGCTGGACTTTGGCCTCCCAGGTCATCCGTAGGGTTGCCATGTTGAGACGTTTGTGTTCGCAGAAGCGACTTTCCGCCTCCTCGCCGTTGATCCTGAGAGGGCGTTTGAGGCCATGAGCGGCGGAGGGCGGCCGGCGGTGACGTCGTACCCACCTGACTTCGTCCCAGGCCTGGAAGACGCACAAGAGTGCGACGTGGTCTGAGAAGCGGGTGCCGGCAAAGTTCCTGTGGACGAAGCCCAGACGCTTGCCCTCGCTAATGAAGGGTTCTTGGAAGCAGGTCGCCGCCGAGATGGTGCACATGGCATCTCCCACGCTAGACACACACGCACACGCATCAAGACAGGCAGCAAGCAAAGTAGCAGCAAGTGGAGGAAACTGACTGGAAAATGCAGCCCATGATCATCATCTTTCCCAGCCGAGGCTCAATGGGCAAGCGGGCCAAGATGCGCCCCAGCGGAGTCAGCTCATCGTTCGAATCCAGCGCGTCCAGTTCTGCGCATAAAGCCGAGGTTGTTGCGTGGCCGCTGCGTGCGTGTGTGCGTGGGCACTCACCTCTGAGCGTGTGTTCCGCCTCTATGACGGCATCCAGCGGCGGCGGCTCGATAGCTTTAGAGAGGAAGTGACCGATGGCGCCAAGCCTCAGCAGCTTGATGCTCAGGGCAACTTCATGCAGCGGAGTTCTAAAGATCTCGGGAGTCATGTGGGTCTCCAGCCTACAAGCGCACGTGCACGCACAGAGTCAATTTACGGGTCGGGGTCGTCGTCGCTGTGGCCGTGGTCATACTTGTCAAATCGCGCGCGGCTGCAGAGGTGGAAACAGAATCCGGCTCGAACTCGGCCGGCCCGCCCTTTCCTCTGCTCCAGGTTGGTTTTGGAGGCCCACACGGTGGCGTAGTTGGTCATATTGTTGTGAGATGTGAACAGCTTCACCTTCTGCCTGCACGCAGGGCATCGTGACAAGGACAGGAGAGTCACTCAACACATTTCATTTCCTTTCATTTTCAAGATGTCGGGCGGGGAGGCGGCCGCGACGAAACCTACTTGCAGGAGTCGATGACGTAGACCACGTCGTTGATGGTGATGCTGGTCTCGGCAATGTTGGTGGACAAAATCACCTGCAGGGGCAAGACAAGCGTGACATGAAATGAAACGACACGCGTTGAGAGTAGCGAGGCTTTTTGAGTTGGCACAAAGACACAAGATGGCAGAGAGACGTAACCAACCTTCCTGACGTCATCCGGCACAGGATCAAAGACTTGCCTTTGCTCCTCTCTGGGAATCTGAGAGTGTAGCGGGAGAATGCGGTATCGGCTCGGGCCTGGAAGTACAGCACAAAGTGACATGACACACCAGCAAAGCATGGGTGGCCGGCCGCCACGGAACGTGGACGTACCAAAGTGGGGATTGCACTCCAGGTGGCGCTGCATGGCGTAAATGAGGTTCCAGCCTGGTAGGAAGACCAGGACGGCACCCAACACGCGCAGCGTCTCGATGTACTTGAGCAGAGCCTCCACCAGCTCGAAAGACAGCTCCTTCTCGTTCAACTGTGCCATGGAGCGCTTGGTTTCCGCCGAGTACTCGTCCCCGCATAGCACGTTGCAGTTGACCTGCGAGGGCGCGGCAATGCTCAGGCGGTGAGGCGAGCTGCCACCGGCCAGCCAGCGTTGGCGTAACTTACGTCTTCATCTGCGCCGCCTTCCTCATCTTTGTCTCTCTTCTTGCGCTCAAGCGGGGGCGGCACAAAGTTGGTCATCTGGATGCAGTCTTCCAGGAAGTACTCTGTGCCGTACATCACACAACATGTCAAAGCACTTTCACGATGCTCTCTAGTAAAGCACAACGGCAATGCGCACACACAAACACAACTTTTGGTTTGTCTTGACCTCGACACGCTTGGAGCCGCTCAAACGAATGGATCTTTTTTTCTGGTGTCGCCATCGTCCCTACCTTGCACGGAGAAGGTGCGTCCGAACACTTCGATGACCGGGCAGTCGAAGAAGTACTCCCGGAACATGCTGGTGTCGATGGTGGCCGACATGAGGATGATGCGGATCTCCGGGAATGCCAAGACCACGTCCCTGAGGACGACCATCAGGAAGTCCGTCTGTGGATACGCACGGGGACAAAAAGTTGAGGTGGGGGAAGCCGGGGGGGCTCGCTCGCAAACGGCTCACATTGATGTCTCTCTCGTGGATCTCATCCACGATGACGTGGCTGATTCCTCGAATCCCCGCCTCCAGTTTTCTCAGGAGCACGCCTGAAAGAGAGAGTATGCGTCAGGGCAGGCCGCCCGAGCACAAGAAGACATCGCCCTACATACCGATGGTGCAGAAAAGGATGCTGCCGTGAGGGCGGGGCAGGATGGACTCAAAGCGGACGCTGTAGCCACAGCTCCGACCCAGATCCTCGGCTCTCTCCGTGGCCACTCGCTCCGCCACCGACACAGCGCTGATACGTCTGGGCTGAACACAGCAACGGAAGCAGAACAGATTTCAAGATGAAAACCGCAAATGGAGCTCGAGAAAAGATTATTCACACCACTCCAGAGAGCAAGAGATCCCTGACAAGTTCCCAGTTGACTTGCGGCCCGCATCTGCGCACCTGTGTGACCACGATGTTGCAGTGGGCGGCTTGGCCCCCCTTGATGAAGCGGTCCAAGATGTACTGTGGGACCTGAGTGGTTTTGCCGCAGCCGGTGGCCCCTCTGATGATCACCACTGAGTTGCTGTTCACTGCGGACATAATATCCTCCTCAAATTGCTTGACAGGCAGCTGCTCACGCTCGCTCAGCATCTGCACAGACGCAAGTTCCATGACATCCATGATGATCTGCACTTGAGTTAAAAACTTGCTTCGTCTCAATAAACGTCGGTTCGGCTCAGGTACCTTGTGAAGGTGCTCGTCGTGCTCCAGCCGCTCTGTCATCTCGTGCTGAAGGTCATTACTGATTTGCTCCGGCGTGCACTGCAACAAAGCGGAAGCGACGTTATGGAGCGCCTTGGTGACAACAAGCTCAATTGGGCGGACAAGATCTGACTGCATTGAAATTATTTTTTTATCGAAGATGGATTAGCTCCTCATTGTTGGAGATGAAATACAAGTTGCAAAGTTTGCCTGAACGCCATTTCCGCCAATTGGACGTCAAATAAGTGTAGCAAATTGCCTGACGAGCGCGCGGGACACGACGGCTCACTCACAAAGGCCAGCGGGCCCTCGTCGATGTTGCTGCTGGTCCAGGGGTTCCAGTTGACCTGCGGCGGGGACCATGGCACCACGCCTGCCCCACTCTGGCGCTGAGATGGCTCGAACGCCGCCACCTTGGCGGGAAGCAACGATACTGTCTCGCCGGGGTTTGCAGGCTGAACAGGAAGTAGAAGACGGCCTCAGAGGAGGTTGCTGTGCGAGTGTGTCTGTGTGAGGCGTGATGACTCACGGGCGGAGGGATCTGCACCCCGAGCTCCTCAACGACAACGCTGAGCTGCTGCTGGAGCTCCGGAGACAGCGGCACATCAAACACTTCCAGCTGCAGACGTAAATGACGCACACGGTCAGACTCAAAATAATCTAAAATTTTATTTTAAATTTTAGTCTTCTTCCTCATCTGGAAGTGAAACATTTCAAAGGAAAGGGCAAGAGGTGAACGGGCTTACGCGTTCTCCCTCCTTCTTCTTGGTGACGCCCGAGTAGGCCTCGATGACGCCCAAGTGGTACAGCTGGCGCACCAGAGACAGGGCGCACGACTGCGCTGCCAGCTTCTTGTTGGAGCCATGCTCGCGTGCGGTCACACCTGCAGGGGGGGGAGGTTGTCACATACGAACAGGTCACCACACAGCTTTTCTCTGCGACTCAAGAATCCGTCACGGCTCTGTTGGGAACACCTCCCTCAATCAGAAGAAACGGAGTTTCGAGTGAGTGGGGGGACAAGGCAAATTGGGGGGTGCCCATTCCAAAAAGGAGGGAAAAATACGGCTGAGCAAGTCGTGCGATTACAACTTTGATTATTACACACGCCACAATTACAAAATTGGGCGGATATTACGGAAAGGAGACGAGCCGACGACGAGGTGCTACGTTATGTTTAGACATGGATGACGTCAGTCAAAACTTTTTTTTCTGCCCTCTGCTGTCAAGATTCCCAACACAGCCCACGGGAGAGCAGGAGAGCGGGAGGTCTTACGGCGGCCAAGTTGTCGGATATGCAGCTGCATCTCAGCGATGAAGCTCCTGCGCACACACATTCCATTAAGTTGAGCACCACCGCTCAGACAAGACACTAGTCAACTCACCTGACCCCACTGACTTTTGTGCGTTTTTCTGCCGGACTTGAGCTTCAAGGGGCGGGACCTGGCCGCCTGGGGAGCGCGGCCCGCGGAGACGGCGTCATCAGAACAGATCTCAAAACACCACCAGAAGCCTTTAGCGCTTCTAAAGCCATTCTGGTGTCTTCCCTAGGGGTTCTGATGACGCCGGGCCGCGGCCGTCCGTGACCTTGCAGTCGTCCAGCAGAAAAGCACACGCTAGCTAAAGAAGGCAAAGGTCACCAGCAGCGGGCGAGCAGCATCGCCAGAACAGAGGGTCAGAACCGGGGCCGGTCCACCGTGGCTCTTAAAGAATTCAAGTGAGAGTCCAAAGAGCCACGCGAGGCCCAAAGATGTTTTCAGAGTGCGGATGCTGCTCGTCCGTCTGGACTTTTCGCCAGAAGGTTCCGCCGCAGACCTGTTGTGGTCGGGCCCCACTTGGCTGTATTTATACTCAGCGCTGGTCTTCTCCTTCTGGAAGTACTGGTTGAGACGGGCTTTGGCGTTCTCCAGAGTCCAGTTGCCATGAAGACTGGCGTTCAGGTCAACCTCCTCCGACTCCAGAGTCTGCAGGTCACAAAGTCCGGCGGCAAACGGCTTAGCCTTTCTGGTTGCCGTCAATGCGTGGCAAGTGAGTGTCGTCCTACCGCCTGAGCTTCCTGTTCATCCCGCCTGGCGTAGTAGTCCTTCAGGTTGGCGCCACGCTCCCAGTCAGCTCCCCCACCGCCGCCAGAGTACCCCAGTCCAGTTACCCCCGGAACTGGAGCAGCCCGCATCTCCTCTGCGAGACGCAGGCAAAACACAAAAGAGGCTGACCACTTTCCGTGGCAGACCGGCTTTCCGCTCTAAACGGTTTTGTCGTTGGCGTTTTCTACAACAAAGCAGACCTTTGTATAAAAAATACGCGCGTCACCTTGTTCCGCCTTAACCACCAGATGAGGCGGCAGCGGCCCGCTGGACGGCAGACTCCCAAAGGGCGCCTTGGCTTCTCCGTCAGGCTGATGAGTGCCCGGCACGCCCGCGTGCTGGGCCACGCCCGCCTGCTGGCACAAAATACTTGTTAGCGCGAAGGGTGGGTGATGACCTTCTCATAGGTTGCGCGGCGCACAGCGAGACTCACGCCAAGGGCCGGAACCTCGGCGGCGCTCATTTCTCCCATCCGGACCAGAAAGTTGACAAAGTCCCGAGCGGCGTTGGACTGGGCGTCTTTCTTGTTGGTGGAGTTGCCCATGCCGGTGTAGTTGAAGCCATCCACGCGTACCTGCGGCACAGACCAGGAGAACATCTTGGCGGCGAAGGACGAGGACAGTTGCATGTCCGTTGGTCCTCACAATTGTGCAAATGCACTCGAAATGAAATGATGAACACACCTCACACATGAATCGGTTTTTGGTGCCGGCGGCGCGGATGTCGTAGTTGGGGGTCAACTTTTTTTTACCACACCATGCGTACAGGAAGTTCTTGATGTCAGCCATGGCAAAGACGGGATGAGCGTCTTTCCCTCTTGCACCGACACTGCGCAAGCACAAAATAATCTTCATTGCATAATTTTGTGGTTTACATTGGTGAATAAGCGTGCATTTTTGGGAGCGGTTGCTGAGCTGTTGCTTGCTATCAGAGGTGCCGTGCCACGATGGCTCAGTTCTTTTTCCTCTCATTTGCTATGTGAATTTCAGCAATATTGTCAACTACAAATGTCTCTAAGCGGTGCCAGATCCATTCCACCGTGACCTCTGACGGTCTCTTCATTTTTATTTTCTCTTTATGGGTATGAATTGAAAGAAGTTAATTGATCATACATTTCCATGTATCAGTGTAGCTTACCAACATTAACTATATTTAGAAAACAGGTTAAAAATTGGTTTTGGGAGCTTTAAATTCGGATTCAACAAAACGGTCAAATAAAACATTTGGGGTTTCGAACAAAGTCACCACCAATTGCTGCATTTTCAGACTTTTTCTTGATTTATAAGAAAATGATGCCGGTGTCACACACTTAAATGAAATGGACCTTGTGGTTGGTGCTAATTGTTGCTACGGCAAGCTAGCATCTTAACTTCCTTTGCTGTCATTTCAAGCTTGGACCATAAGACGTCCAAATATTTCACGTTATCGCACATTGCGGACATTTTACATGCGATTCCTTAGCATTAGCAACAAATTGAACAAAAAATGAGCCGCTTTTCCACGGTTTCGCTGAATGAGCTAAAACAAAACAGCTTAGGCTTTGCCCGCGCTACTCTTATTTGCTGCATTTCGCGTCAACTCACCAACGTTAACCGACAAGGGCGAGCTTTATCTCTTTGTCAAAGCGTTTTTTGCTCACGTTTGGTGTTGCTCCTGCGAGTAACCCTCAAATAACGGGTCCGTGAATATCAGTACGTCGTCCCGATACAACTCCCGGGTCTTCTTCGGCTTTGTTTTGAGTTCACGCGCACCTTAAGTGCATTGCTGCCCCCTACTGATAATCAAACGTAACTGAGCCCGACTGTCGAATAAGTCCGTAGAGAATAATTCAATGAAAATGTATTTCACATGAACGTTTGACTGAAATTGGTTGAAAATAAACATCTGGCAACTCTTTGCATCATTCCTCGAGTGTTTTTACAGACTTGGCCACCAGCGACGTTTTGATATAATTAACCACTGGGCCAGATCAAGGGCTGCACCGACGGAACCGCAAGGATCACGCCAAGGCTCTTTTTGTGGAGGTCAAGGCCGAGGTGGAGATGGAAAGACTAATTGATGTGTTCATTCTCCTTTCTTGCCTTTGTTCTAACCTTGTCCCACCTTTCTGCTCCTAGTGTTGTGGAGGTGCGGTAGATGTCACCGGAGCCTCAAGACTTCACCTGCTCGATCACTCCCTTTCCCTCCTCCTCCCCTTCACTTGGTCTCCATAGCAACAAGAAACAGGATAGCGCTGCTGGACACCTGAGTCCAGCAGCTGAATGTTTCATGGACTCACACGCGAGCAGGAGCAGGAGAAGCCACAAGAACCTGAAGCGGGCGGGCACACAGGTAGCGAGCGAGTGCTCTTCTCTTGGGATGGCTTGCTTTATATTCTCATCTGCCTTTCTGTTGCGTTCACTTCTCTACTCTTGTTATTTCTCTGTCCCTTCTTCCTTTCTCCTCGTAGCTTTTTTGTCTTCTCCTGCGGACCGTGACACTTGCAGCCATGCAGCGAGGCCACCACTTCCTTACCCTCCTCTGTTTTACTTTCGCATCTTGTCGTCTGCTCTCCTCCCATTTCTTTGCATCTTCCTTGTGCCTCTCTTCCCTTTTCTATTTCTGTCCTTTCCTGCGATCTTCTCATTTCCCTTCTTGCGTTTTGCGGTCAGGTGATGGTGTCAGGATGTCGGACGGCAGGCAGCGAGCCATGTCGGCGTCGGGCGAGTCTCTGTACGCACTCCTGGGCGTGGACACGGGATGCAGCCACGATGACATCAGGAAGTCCTACAGGTGAGGCCCGGCGCCGGGGGGCTTTGCGCCTGACTTTGTCACTTGCTGCATGTGCACAGGAAGCTGGCGCTGCGTTACCATCCGGACAAGAACCCGGACGACCCCGATGCGGCGGAGAAGTTCAAGGAGTTGAACGCGGCCCACGCCGTCCTGTCCGACCCGGGCAAAAGAAACATCTACGACGCTTACGGTTCCCTGGGACTCTACGTGGCTCAGCAGTTTGGGGAAGACAACGTCAAGGCCTACTTCACGCTGACCACCTGGTGGGCCAAGGTAGGCAGCGCCACTGCAGAAACCCGCAGCCGGGCTCTCCGGGAGGTGACGGCACGTGTGTTCTTTGCGCAGGCCTTGTTTGCGCTGTGCGGGCTGCTAACGGGCTTCTACTGCTGCTGCTGCTTGTGCTGCTGCTGCGACTGCTGCTGCGGGCGCCTCAAAGCCGCCACACCCCCCGACGACCAGGAAGCGGCGGAACCCTACGGCGACGTGCAGCAGCAGGATGACGAAGACCAGGAGGAGGAGGACCGGGAGGAGATGGAGCTACACCCACCCAAAGGTGAGCAGTTTTTGGGTGCATTTCAAGTGAAAGCAGAAATGGCTTTCCCACCTAGATGTGTGCGCAGACGTGAAGGCGGCAATCGTCCAGCAGCCAAACATCGCCAGCGAGAAAACGCAACTCATCTCGGACGGGCGGCGCAAATATGGAGACACCTACACATGATGCTGTCAGCGACGTCCATCTGCCTCTCAGCTTCTTTTGCTAGGTCGTGAATCCCATCTTTACTGGCCTTGCTTGATGATCATTTTCATTGGAAGGGCGACTACTTCCTTCATTCGACTCCCCCGACGGACGCTATTTCGTAAACCCAATTTGTACCTGGGTTACACCAAACGATTCCCAATGCAGCCTTAATCTTCTTTGTCGCGTGCTCCTGAGACTACATTTCAATGTTATCAATAAAAGTTGAAGAAAGAAACAATGCAGACTGTGTGAGTAAACAAGAGGGGGCATCCATTCGCCTGGACCGGCACAAGTGCAACAGCCTGCGACTATTTGAACTTGAGAAGACCCAAAGTAGAGGCCGGGCGGGATGGCAGACTCTGGCTAACATGGCGTCCATAAACCATGTGACGTGGACTCAAGCAATGACACAGCAGTGCGCTGAGCTCCAATGACAGCCTGACTTTAGCGCCTCCCCCTCTCTCACTCACTCACATGCGCTGCGACATGCCTCCCATGGCTTTGGACATGTATGGGCATGTCGGCATGGCAACAGCTGACAAGCTCGCATGTGCGCATACCCGTGTCTAAAAACAGACTCAGAGGTGACGCGCTCTTCTTGCTTGACTCCTTCATTGTTTGTCCTCCGGATCGCCCGTTCCACAACGTCCGGGTCTCAATGGTGTCGTGATCTTCACCCGGGGGCGGTCTAGGGGGGGTGTCCCGTTCTTGGCAAGGAACTGATCTCTAAAGTGTCTCGGTCTTGGCAAGATACTGCCGAGGTGAGTGCCATGGAGAGCCTGGAGAAGCAGCTGATCTGTCCCATCTGCTTGGAGATGTTCTCCAAGCCTGTGGTCATCCTTCCGTGTCAACACAATCTGTGTCGCAAGTGTGCCAATGACATCTTCCAGGTAAGAGTCACAGGAATCCGAACAACATCTAGCAAGTACCACCAAGACGACGGAAAGGCCAAAGTGGTGATTCATAAGAAGCGATGATGATGGTGCTCATTCTGGAAATCTCCAAACCTCTGCAACGCACAGGCAGCCAACCCTTACCTGACCTCCAGAGGTAGTTCCACTATGTCCTCTGGCGGTCGCTTCCGTTGCCCGTCATGCCGCCACGAGGTTCTTCTGGATCGCCACGGCGTCTATGGACTGCAAAGGAACCTGCTGGTGGAGAACATCATTGACATGTGCAAACAAGGGAGTAGCCGGTACTAACACACAAGTGCACACACAGTGCATGTAAAAAGTCAACCCTGTAGCAATGCTCGCTTTTTCGAATACGATGATGTTCCAAAAGTTTGAGAAGATCTCCAGTAATTCACACGGTCACATATGTCAGCAAGGCGACAATTCCTGTGGAGGAGGCGCAACATCCCGTGTGCGAACATCACGAGAAAGAGAAGATCAACATCTACTGCCTGAGCTGCAGCATCCCCACTTGTTCTCTCTGCAAAGTCTTCGGAGCACACAAAGACTGCCAGGTGGCACAACTCGACGTCGTCTTCGCCAAACAGAAGGTAAGCAACGGAATCGGAACGCATCCTCAGGAAAGTGGTGAGCAAAACATCCCGACGGGCGTTTGTGCACTTGTCACCAGGCCGAACTGAGCGAGTGCATCTCGCTACTGGTGGCCGCCAGCGAGAGGATCCGGGCCGTCATGGGGCAGCTGGATGACACGTGCCGTGCAGTGGATGTCAGTAGGTCTCGCCGCCGTCTTGATCAGCGTTACCATAAAGCACAACTCTGGGCGGACTGTGTTCCCAGGATAATGGTCGTCACCAAAAGTCTAAGGTGTGCGAGTCCTTTGACCACCTCTTCGCTATTCTGGAGGAACGAAAAGGCCAGCTGAACGCCCGCATCGGCGCCGAGCTACAGGAAAAATTGGACTACATTGCGGGACTGCGGAGGAAGTACAGCCAACAGCAGGAGAACGCCGCCAAGCTCCTGGAGAATGCCATCAACATCATGGATCACGCCGAGATGGCCGTCTTTCTGCAGGTTAGCCTCATGCCGCCGAGTCGCTCGGGTTGCGCCGGTTCTGCCGCTTCATAGTAAATCAAGAACAGCATAGCTAATTTGAAGCAAAGCCATTGTTGTTTTTCTCTTAGGACAGCAAGCCGCTACTGCAAAAGTGAGTCCCGATTAAGGTGCTCATTTTCCGGCGACGCTAAGCCTAAGGCCGGGCGTGTGTGCAGGATGGCGGCGGGAAGCGACACGTCAAAGCTGGAAAAAGTCCAGTCGGGATATGAGAAGATGGAGCACTTTCGCGCTAACATTAAGCGCCAGAAGAGGGCGCTGATGGCTGTCAACTTTGTCAAATGTAACAATCGCTACTGCTGCTGTCTGTGTTAGCATGTCAACGCTCGCTAGCTTGTGCAACAACAGAAGCACTACAAGATGGCGCCAGGAAAATCACGTGGCCACTTACTAGCGAGATCTTAAATAGGCCAGATTCTGGTTCGATGACTAATGAATGCCTCAGCTTGGTTAGCATGTCATCGTTAGTTAGCACGTTATCGTTAGTTAGCGTGTCATTATTCCTTCAGCTTGTCTTGGCTAAGTGTCGATGAAAGTGCAAACACATTGTCTCTTAGTGGATGGCAACAATGCTGGCGCCAACAAAGAAGACAAGGTGGCTGAGGGTAGTGCATCCAAAATGGGCGGATCTACGCTGGCACCCTCGGGCAATCATCAGCCTGTTTTGCAGTTACCCTTGGAGGTCCCGCTCCCTCTGACCGGGGCTCCTCCTCCGGACAGGCAGGCCGTGCCCCCTCCGGCACCATCTGTACCAAAGCCCGCCCCGCAGGTACAGCATGGCGACCCCAAGACCGGCTGATTGCTCTCCATGGTCATCATCTTTTCCCTGTTGCGTTGCAGGTGACGCCCGACGCTGAGGATGCAAACAAACATGTTTTTTCCTTCAGCTGGCTCAACCACTAGAGACTTCGTTGTTGTCCTCTTCTTTGTCCTCACCCTCTTTCGATCCGTCATCAGCATCGCCTGAAAATGAAGTTGAGAAATAAAAGACAAAGTTGGCAAAATGTTTGTGCTGGGCCAATTCAGTTTTTGTTGATGACATTTCTTTGACTCTTATGAACACCACGAAAAGAACAGTACGCCGCCGCCCTCTTGTTAACCCCTCCCCCCCTTTCATAAAAAGCGGATGATGGTGACAGCGGTGATGACATCACAGCTGTGAGTTGATGATGGCGCTCTGTGTGACAAAGCAGTCGAATAAGGCGATGCCGGACTTGTCGTCTGCACAGGTGGGTAAGTCCCGGCCAGTCAGGAGGGGACAAAGGGAGAAATGGAACCCGGCGACAAGCGCGTGGAGTACCTGAGGCTTCTGCTGGTGCAAAGCCTGCAATTGGAAGAGGAGAAGTGGCCAGACTTTTTGAACGCTAAGAAGCACCAGACCTACTTAAACACCTTCTTCAACACCAAGGAGATGATCAACCTCTTCGTGTGGGTCAACGCCGACGGCAGCGGCTGCCTGAGCTCGGACTTTCCTGAGGAGGGCCGCAAGGTCATCTGCTTGGGCAAAACGCAGGAAGACGCGGTGAGCGCCGATAATATGGACGACATAATGCTGCTGGAGGAGATGCACTCCGAGGACGTACTCACCTTCATCGCCGCGCTCACTCAGGAGGTAAGTTAGCCGCCGCCGATACGTATGACCGGCGCTAACTGGCACTGGCGCCGCCCCCCCCCTCTTTGTCCCCATAGGTCATCTGCCCGTTGCTTAGCAACCCGGCCAACGAGGACGGCTGGCCTCCGGGGGCGGCTGAGGAGATGCTCAACTTGATGGAGAGACTCAAGAACCAAGCTCTCGCCATGAAGGCTCGCAAGGAAGGCTGGACTTTTCTGCCACTTCCCAAACGTCTCCATGACGACGAGGACAGGTCAGGACGCAATGGCGAGTCCGAGGGTGGCCACTTGTCACGTTGCTGCTGATGGCGCCGGTCACACGCTCTCTTCTTGAGACAGGGAGACGTGCGACGTGAAGCTGCTGCACGCCTGCGAGTCGGTCATCATCGAATGGGCTGGACTGGTGTCGGAGTTATTGCAAAAGAACCCGGCCCAGGCGCTCCTGGATGGACTCAAACCGCCACCATCGGAGGAGTTCAACTTCTGGAGCAACAGACTCCGGAACCTGCAGCTCATCCTGCAGCAGGTCAGCACATGCTCAACGCACGCTGTGGCCGACGTCGTCGTTACAGATAGTTCGATTCGGATTTCTTGGTTTTAGCTTATTTCTGGGTCGACCCCCATATCAATGTCTGAAGCGCGTCTGCGCTCTCTCTGCTTGTGACGCTGCAGATGTCGAGTGATAGCGCCCAGCAGGTGGCGTCCTTACTTCAGTCTGCCCAGGGGGCCTACAGCGCCACCCTGAAAGAGATTCATGCTGACGTCCAAAAAGGTAAAAAGGAGCCGGCGACCCGGGCTGGACTTGAGCTAACCTGTCAGTCCTCAGGACTGGCCGAGGCCCAGGACGCCAACGACAACCTTGCGCCTCTGCAGCATCAGATGGAGGAGCTGGAGCAGCTGGATTATTCGCAGGTAAGAGATGACCTGACGCTCGTGATGACTATGAACATCATGGGTTGCTTTTGTGACAGCTGAGGGACAACATGGCCGTCGTGATGGAGAAGGTCCATCAGGTGTGGATCAGGTCGCACTTTCACTGCAAGCCCTGCTGGATCGTCGTCCTCCTGGAGGAGATTTGCAACTACTTCATCGAGAAAGTACGCTGCTGCCGTCATGATCTGAAACGTTGGTATCACACCATCAGGCATGGCGCGGGCAGGAAAAAAAAGTGACATGTTTCCAGTTCAGGTGTTTTATCAAAACAAGATAAAACGCGTCAAGAACAAAAGCTGAGCTCGATGGCTCACCTCGTAAAATAAAATAGCGAAATGTGCAAATGCTTGTGTTCTCGTGTTCCAGAGCAGAGACTTCCTGCACGGACGGGAAGTGATGCGCGGCCTGCTTTTGGATCCTGCGCAAGTTCTGGATGATGTCCGAGTGGTGACCTTGACCTTGCAAACTCTCAAGGACCAATACATCCACCACAGGATGCTGCTGGAACAGGAGGTGCCAGAACCTGCCGCTGTCATCATGGCGGCTAACTTTGAGTTAGCGGGCGACCTTTTTGCTTTGATGTCGTTTGACTGGAATCCGTTCCTCCCCCCCTCCAGTTCGCTCGCTCGGGGGCAACATAACTTTGCGTTGCCCCTCATTTGTTGCATTAGGGAACACAGTGAGCAAAAGTATCTTATGTTGTGGCTTACCATGGCAACTTTGTATGCAGGACAGAGGTTTGCACAGCTGGGAGTTTCCATCTCATCTGGTCTTCTCTCGTTTGGATGACTTCCTGATTCGCCTGCAAAGCATCCAGGCAAGCGTGCACTTGAGCACTTGTATTGCTGCTCCACGTTGACCTTCCTGTGCGTCTCCCCAAACAGGAAGTGTTCCGCGTGCGCCTTCAGATCCAGCTGGAGCAGGTGGTGGTGGCCGGCAGTCGTGGGCGGATATGGACAGGCACCGTGCAAGGCGTGTGCCGAGACTTCCTGCGCCAGCTGCAAGTCCTGGCTGACTGCAAGAGCGACGCCACCGAGCCCGCCGATGGGGTGAGCGGCCTTTCTGCGGTCTTTCTGAGCGGGGTCGACCCGCCGCGCTGACTCCCGCCCCTTCTGCCACCCTCAGAGCTTTGCGCAGCAGGCCGCTTCCTTCCAGGAGCACGTGTCCCACCTGGAGGCTCGCTTGGTGTCCATTTTGCAAGGGGCGCTTGACGAATGCCCGCTGCCGTCCGCCGCCGTCAAGGTGGTCACCATATTTGGGCCGCTGCTGCAGCGCCCCGCCATCCGGGACCAGCTGCGCCCTCAGCTCTCCAAGCTGGTGGACATGGTCCTGCGGGAACTGGACAGGGTGCAGGCGTTGGTTAAGCTTAAGGCCAAGAAAGAGGTCTCGTCCAAATTCAGCACGTCGCCGGCTGTCACCCTCAGATGGACCAAGCAACTCATGCTCAGGGCCAACAATGTTCTGCACAACTTCCAGGCAGTCCAACATCTGTAAGGGCAATGCACAACCGCACACGCGCAGCAGAGATAGCAAAAGTCTTCATACACTGTTCCGAAGATCAAGATGAACACTATTTACCAAAAAAAAAAAAAACTCAGTTCAATGTGCGGTCGTCATCGTCCCGCAAGTGATTTTGGATGTGCGCAGGTGTGTGGAGTCAAGCGAGACGGTGCGTCACAAATTCCAGAAGATTTCTGACCTGGTGCTGGACATCCGAAGCTCCGTGCGTCAGGAGTGGAGCCGCCAGTTGGACCAAGACGCCGCTGCCGTCCTCAAGCTTCCGCTGATCCAGGAGGAGAAGCAGCAGCAGGAGCAGCTCGGCGTTTTGGGAATCCCCTGCGGACAAAAGGTTATTTGTCACCAGAGCTCGGCTTGTCAGAGGAGCACAATTGTGGCCCACTTCATGAGTGTCAAAAGGCAACTTGCTTTTTGCCCAGCATGGGTCTGGTTAGGGGATACCCCGACTGAGCACTTGCTTGCCCTTTTTTCTTCCACGGCTGTGCGTGTGTCCAGCTGGAGGGGCTGCTGAGGGACATCAAAGAGGCTCGTTGGGAGAAGGATCTGGAGCTCCGTCCAGAGACTGCTGAAATTTTGCGGAGCGGACGAGACATCGCCAAAAGTTATCTGAGTCTTACCAACATCGTGTCCTCCTACAACCAGGTACGTGCACGGTGGATCGCTGGTCAAAGCTTTTTGTGACTGCCGGTTCGGCCCTCCAGGTGGTGGAGAAGGCTCTGCCTGTGGAGCTTCCTCTTATTCGGGATGGGCTGGAGGAGCAGAGGCGGAGTCTGTTGGAGCTACAGCGTAGCACCTGGACCAGTAAAGGTGAGGAGGAGGTCATGTGACTTGTGATTGATCATGCTCAAGAGTTTGGAAAATACATATTCAGGGACTGCATGTATGTGTTCAGGTGTCCACGAATTGATGGAGCAGAAGAGGCAGAGCTTGGCGGTATTCTTTGCCTCCGTGAACGAAGCGCGAGCCAACATGGCCGCCTTGTTGACCATCATGGAGGTTGGTCAACACCAGCGTCCTCATGCCCGCGAACAACTTTGTGCTAGCTTGTGACGTTTGCCCCGTCCCCAGGGCTGGGCGGCACTTCCCCTGCTCAGTCGCTCCGGAGACTTCCTGGAGAGGGGCGGAGCTACGGAAGAGAGCTACGCGCGTGTGCGGGAGGATGGCTCGGAGGTCATTCGTCTGATCAAGGTAAGGTCAGGCCGTTGATGTCAAGTTGGATATGGCAAAGGGGCGGAGTCAAACCCCCTATGTGTGATGTTAACTGTTGGTGGCCGCTGGGCCGCGTTGCTGTTGTTGTTACGGAAATCCCAATGACGAGGTGTCCTCAGGAGAGCTTGTTCCGGTACGGCGTGAAGGACGAATCGTCGCCTGAGTGGTTGGCCTACCTGGGGCACATGGACCAGGTGGTGCAGGACGGCGTCCTGCAGATGCTGCTACACTCGCTCAACTTCCTGTCGCAGAACACATCGCCCGCGGTGAGTGCAAGGAGTTTAAGGACCTGATGCAATCCTATATTTTGGTGAGCTTTGCCCACCTTGGCTGGTTTTCATTTGCGCAACTTCTCCAGCTGTCCAAATGGCTGCAACCGGGCCACAGCATCTGCAGTGTGCTGACTGTGTGTGTGCGTGCAGAGTTCCGGGGGCCCCTTGCTGCAGGTGTCGCTGCAGCTGCAGCCAACAGGAAGCGTCTTCGATCCGTCCGTGACCTCTGACCTGACCGAGGTCATCAAGTCCTTCATCTCTGACATCCTCGCGGCCGCCGCTCTGCCACCCCGGCTCCCCGGCGCTCACCGAGGCAACTATCAGGTGAGCTGCCGCCGCCGCCGCCGATTGGCGCGTCGCCACACGAACTCTTTGTGCGGCCGCAGGAGTCGCTGCAGGACAACACCGAGCTAGCCGAGCTGGAAAAGGAAGTGATGCAGCACTTGCAGGAGGTCAACCAGGAGGCAGAACTCCTGAGGGCCAGACTGGATCGCTTCTCGCCACTGTGGCTGAGTCACAAACGCGGTGTCATGCAAGAATTCCTCATGTACGGCAGGAAACTGAAAGAGGGCGAAGAGGAGGTGGAGAAGGTCCCGCCCACGCTGGCCGATTTCCAACGAGAGGTGAACGCAAGATGACTGTTGCATTTTTTGAGAGGTGGCTCGCTTCCTTTTGGAGACGCAGGGCGTATCCTCACTGCTTTTTTGGGGGGGGGGGCACCCACAGATCAACAACCTTCAGAAGCAGCTCTCGGAGGTGAACGAGCTGGAGGACTATGACTTGGTCCACGGCTGGCTGCAGGTTGACCTCCGACCTTTTAAAGACAGCCTTCGCCTCTTCATCAACAACTGGATCAGCTTGTACACGCAGCACCTCCTCAAGCTGGTCCGTCACAGGTAAAGCGCAAGGCCGCCCTGGCTCGGAAGTTCAATCATAGCAAATGAGTCTCGAATCAATCGTGTTTGTTCAGCATGTCTCGGCGCAATGACGATGACGATGAAGAAGAAGGCGACAAGTCTGCGGGGCGCAACTTCCCCCTGACGGACACCATCTTGCTCCTGGAGACGGTCAACGTGGAAGTACCCGAAATCATCACGCTGCTGCAGGTGTGATGGCGACATCGCCGTGTTCTTGGGAATCCGTCACTCTTCATTCCCAGGAGGGGGAGAAGGTGCAAAGGTCGACACAGCCCGCTTCAAATGCCACCCCCATCAAAAATGGGGAAAACAAGTCAATCCATTGGCAAACTTGGTCCACTCTTCATGAAAAAAAAGTGGCAAAGCTTTCAGGAGATGTTGCAGCAGCACCTTTTGGGGTCGCCACAGTTGAGTACGCTAGTTGCGGCGTTAAGTGCGGAGCCGCCCCAAATGTGTTCTTGTGCGTGGCTGTGTGTATTTGCTGGAATGCTTGTTGTCAACAAAGCACTTGATGTATCCATCCATGTTGTGGTGTGTTTCAGAGCGACGCCGTGAGATGAATTAAAGAGCAGGGCATATGATCGCTGCTGCTGTTTTTAAAGTCACATGACTGTAGTGGCATTACTCTTCAAAGGACTGCCACCTACATATTACCCACAATGCACCTCACCGTCATCGATGTCATCAGCGGCGGCAGATCTAAAAAAAAAAAAAAAAAAAACACAAAATGAAAAGAAAAAGCCCAAAACAAGCCCCAAATTTTAAGAAACACATCACAGCATAGAGTGTAAATAAATGATTTAATAGAATTTCTTTCATCAACATCCAGACGGGTGGCCATCTGGTGGCAGAAACCGACACGGAAGAGGCACTAAGAAGATGAGGACGCGGTCCGGAAGGAGCGCCAGTGTCTAGTGGCGGTACGCGCCGAAGGCCAGGAGGCTGAGGAAGACGGTGAGGCCCAGCAGCAAGGCGGACGCCGGCGCCGTGAACAGGTGGCGGTACTGGATCTGGCAATACCACAGCACGGCTAGCGCCAGCCCCAGCAGCGGCACCATCAGGCCGCCGGCGTTCAGCGTTGCCCGGACCCGCGCAATACCCGTCCCTACTGCCCCCTCGGGCGGAACCGGCACCGCTGCCGTGCGCTGTGAGGAGACATGACAGTGCAGCACGCAGTTGTGCGCCAGGTGGAGCGTCTCCAGCGTGGCACCGTCGTCCTGCAGCAGCTGACCTTGGTAGATGAGACGTACGTGTCCCTCCTGACCCGCAAAGTAGGTCCTGCCGATGAAAAAGGCAAAGGGTGCGACGTGAGAGTGATTGAGACTGTCGCACTCGCAGCCCATGAAAGACAAAAAAGCTGCGTGGGACTTTTCAGGAAAACACTTTATTTCTTGACCTTGCACTTAAGGATCCTTTTGAAGTTCCACTTCATAATGCATTGCTATTTTAAATTAAAAACTTGGTGGTGGCCACAAGCAATATCCATGAAAGACATAAATTGAGGCAGATGCCAAATGGAGGCGGCTAGCGAGCAAGTTACCTCTTGATGTAGCCGATGGTGTCCTGGGGCTTGACGTGCGCCGTTCTCTCCGTGTCATTAAGGAACTTGAGTCTGAGTACCATGTTCCTCTGGAAGTCGCCATCAGGCGCCGGTGCTTCCGTGGTGGAGGCGGGGGGCTGGTCTGGAGGAGAGGCGGCCCGAGGAGAGGCGGGGTGGAGCGGGTGCGGTGGCTCCGAGGTGCGGGTGGAGGCCCAGGCCAGCAGAAGCACGGCCGCCGCCGTCAGTGCAACCAGCAGGAGCGTCACCTCATCACCCACACCCTCGATCAAAGCCATCGCCGCCCAGCAGCCGATTGCACGGCACCTGAAGGGTGGGGGGCACATGTTTGATTTTCCGACTCGACTTGGCATTATGATACACTCTTGCTCCATTGCCCATCTTGGCTGCTCCCCCCATTTGCAAATGTCATTGCTTCTCATAACTTTTCTCTGAATTTTTTAGCTTCAAGTGCAACGCAGTCCCTTCCCTGCCTATTTGAGCCCATCAACTGCTTATTTGCATTTTTCAGAATGTTCTTTTCATTTGCCCATAAATTGTTGAGCCACTTCCTGATTTGTCATTGTTTCGTCATTTATTTATTTACTGCCCTAAACGCTAACACCTCCACGATGCTTCTGGGTGTCATGATTGATAGTTTTTTGCTGTCCCACGCCCTCAAAAGAAGTCCCAGTCAGGTCCCCCAGCCCTAAAAGAACAGTGAGCAGAGTTTGGACTGGGAACAGCAGACTTCAGCAAGCATTTGCCGCGACTGGCTGCTATTCGAACTCTTGTCAGCCAGCTTGCGGGCCTTTTTTGTCAGCTTCCTCGGATGCCCACTGACGTCATGATCACGCAAGATGCTCATAGCTACATGCTAACCGATAATCGCGTCACCCGGCGGGCCGGCCGGAAGTGAAGCAAAATTAACCGGAAAACGGCAGCTATCTGCTCTCAACTCCAATTTCAAACCCGGTTCTTGTTAGCGCGTGGGGAAGAAGCAAGAAGCTACTTACTGTTCAGAGTCTAGGCGTCATACTAACTGTTAGCCTTAGAGCTAATTGTGCTAATGGCTTGGCGTCACCCCCAACACTTCTACTTTGTCTTCTTCTATGGTGTTGTCTCCCGCTGCCCCCTGCTGGCCGCTTTGTTGAAGCGACAAACAAAATGTCAACGTCAGTGTCCCTCTTTATATTTGATATATTTAACCTCCATAGGGGTGATATGTTGTCCTTTGCCGTCTATGTTGCTTTGATGACTATCTAGCCACAGTTGTTGGAATACAGTCATGGACTAAAGACGTGTGCCTCACTTCAGCCACAGGTGAATATTTAAGTCGGCGTAAAGATGTGCCTCGGAAAATTAAACCCATTATTTTGACCCCCGAACCACCCCCTAAAATAAATTTATTTTTGGTGTGTAAAAGTAAAAGTATTGTAAAAGTACACGACGGACATTTATTTTGAAAGAAGGATGGTGGTGACGTCAGCGGATATTTGTGCGCACTGTGGACTGTGCAGGGTCTGAAGGAGAGATGGCGGTGGCACGGGATCGAGTTGTTCGTCTGCTGATGCAGCTCGAGCGCGCCACGTAATTACAAAACAACTCTTACGAACGAATGCTTGCGAGGAGCATGCGACGCAAACGTTTGGCTAAATCGATCACCCTTAGAGCTCTTTTAGTGCTCTGCACTGTCAGAAATGGGCATTTAAATATAGATTTGTCACAGGCATCAATTCTAAGGCTTCCAGTGTCATGACTATACAGGCGTCATGTTTTTATTTGTTTTAGTTCCTTCGTTCCCTGAAAGCGCTGTCTCTGGCGAGTGGTTGCAACTTCCAAGCCTTCCAAAGTTCAGCTGTCACTCGTGATGCCACGCCCCCACGCCACGTGTCTAGATGCACTTGTTTTCATAACATTGGTGCCAGTCTTTCTGCTGATTTTAGAGCTGTGCGCTCTATGTTTTCACTTGTGGGTGTATTTTGAGTAGTTGTATCAGATGAATTGCATCAAAGGTGTTGTTTAATTGTTGGGGAACAACACAATAATGTGTTAAATGCCATCGCTAGCATTTGTTTACTTGTAGCTTGACTGCAGTGCTTGTTTACAAGCCGTGTTCCTAAATATTGTGAGGGGGTTTATTTTGTTATGTGTTATGTATGTATGGCAACATGCACGTGATCATGTTGTGCACGTGTGTGTGCATACAGGTGCAGGTGTCCTGCTCACTCCAACACTTTCCATAAAGGTAAGTAATAAAAATAAAGTGGACGGTATGAACGAATGAACTACATGAGAGTACTTGCGAAGGATCGCCTTTGCTGATCCCTGACGTCTTTGTTGGCAGTGGTGCCAAGTGGCCGGCGTGAGACGGACTACGCTTTTGAGGTAACATGCGGTGCCATCAAAAGCACACTTCAGTTACTCATCGTCACGGCGACGCGTTTTCCTTGAAGATGGCCGCTTCCAACATCCGATACGGAGAGGGGGTCACCAGGGAGATCGGCATGGTAAGCACCGCCGAATGATCCTCTAACGATCGGTCCGCTACGTTGGCGAAAGTGGCGCTTGCTTTTCACGTTGCAGGACCTGCAGAACTTGGGTGCCCGGAACGTGTGCGTGATGACCGACGCAAACTTGTCCTGCCTCCCGCCCGTCAAAGCGGTGCTGGAATCGTTGGCTGAGAGTGGCGTGCCGTACCAAATGTACGAGGGCGTTCGCGTGGAGCCCACAGACGGCAGGTGAGACGAGCTCCACCCTGCCCCAGGTATCCTGCTCTGTGATTGCTCACCTAGCCGCTGTTGATCTGCAGTTTCAAAGACGCCATCGCGTTCGCCAAGAAGGGCGCCTTCGACGCGTTTGTAGCGGTGGGTGGCGGTTCCGTGATTGACACCTGCAAGGCAGCCAATCTGTACTCGTGTCACCCCGATGCCGACTTTCTGGACTTTGTCAACGCTCCCATCGGCAAAGGGAAGCCGGTCACCGGCGCCTTGAAACCGCTCATTGCAGGTAAGCGGCAATGGTCAACTATTGTGCCGTTGCCATGGAGATGCTGAACTCTTGCCATGTGGGCACGGCAACGATGGCCGCTGTTAATTTCGAAAACCCCCAGTCCCGACGACCGCCGGCACCGGCAGTGAGACAACGGGGGTGGCCATCTTTGACTACGAGCCTCTGAAGGCCAAAACAGGTAAGGAGCGCCAGTTGCTCCACCCAAGTCTAAATGCTTGAAAGCAAAGTGGAAAAGTCCCTTCCGTCATTTGTGCGTTGAGGCATCGCCAGCCGGACCCTGCGCCCCACCTTGGGTGTGGTGGACCCCCTCCACACCCTGAGCATGCCCAGCAGGGTTGCTGCCAACAGCGGCTTTGACGTCCTCTGGTGAGCGGTTGCTCTCTCGCCTGCCGCCGCCGAACAGATGCTCTGACCATGCTGTCCTTTGTCGCAGCCACGCCTTGGAGTCTTATACCGCCCTGCCGTACCACCAGCGGGCCCCCTGCCCCCCCAATCCCCTCAGCAGGCCCGCCTACCAAGGCAGCAATCCTATCAGCGATGTGTGGGCGCGGCACGCCCTGCGACAGGTCGCCAAGTACATGAAACGGTAAGGCAAGATGATGCGGCATGGGCATCTCAAATGGCATGGCACTCTTCAACTGCGGTCATACTTGGCAGGGCGGTCAACGACCAGGAGGATGCGGAAGCTCGCTCCAGCATGCACCTGGCTAGTGTGTTTGCCGGCATCGGCTTCGGAAACGCCGGTGTCCACCTTTGGTGAGCGTTTGTTGCGACCGCCTTGGTGTGGCGCAGTGGCCCAATGTCCTGTCTCATTCCAGTCACGGTATGTCCTATCCCATTGCTGGAAATGTCAAGACGCACAAAGCTGACGGCTACAACGTGGAGCACCCCCTGGTGGTGAGTGTCACCCTCCAATTAACGTGCCCCAATTGCACTCGGACGTCCAACTCCGTGTGTGTGCGCCAGCCTCACGGCCTTTCGGTGGTCCTGACCGCACCGGCGGTTTTCGGCTTCACAGCTCCAGCGTGTCCGGAGCGCCACCTAGAGGCTGCTGAAATCTTGGGTACGTACGAATCAGGTGGTTCCAATGTGGCGTTGGCCGGAATTGGTGACATGTGTGTGGCCTCACCTCAAGGCGCAGACATCAGCCGTGCCAAGCTAGCGGACGCGGGTGCCGTGCTGGCCGACGCTTTACGTCACTTCCTGTTTGAGCTGAAGGTGGAGGACGGCCTTGCCGCCGTCGGGTACCAGCAAGACGACGTGCCTGCACTGGTCCGAGGAACCATCCCGCAGGTGGCGCGCTCGTTTGAGATTGACTCCGCCCTCTCCTGTCTGCTCTTGGCGACAAACCTTTGCATGTGTTTTTAGGAGCGCGTAACCAAACTTAGTCCCCGTGAGCACAGCGAGGACGACTTGACGCGTCTGTTCGAGGCCTCCATGAAACTCTACTGACGCGGCTTCCTTCTGTCACGTGCCAAACGTGAAGGTGCAAAGCAGCCAGGTGAACGCGAGTGATGACATCGGCACTGATTTGGGGATTTGTTTTTTTATTCAGAAATCTATGATACAAAGGTTTGACGATTCGTCAAATCGCAACTAGGCTCTGAAGTGAAATAAGACAGAGGTGCTGAAATCCAATCAATCATTGGATTTTATGTTAATAGCCAAGTGTAAAATTCAAGCGCATTCAAGTGCTGTTCCTGCCCAAGAAATCAATCAAATAAAAGATGCAATGAACATGGCGCATTTCCAAGTAAAACTGCTCAAGTGCATTCAAGTGCTGTTCCTGCCCAAGAAATCAATCAAATAAAAGATGCAATGAACATGGCGCGTTTCCAAGTAAAACTGCTCAAGTGCATTCAAGTGCTGTTCCTGCCCAAGAAATCAATCAAATAACACACGTTTTCAAATAAAAGTGCTCTCGCTCGCTGCTACTGCATACCCATACAGATGTAGATCTCCATCCATGCAGTCTTACTTCTGCACATCTCCAAAAACAGATGAGCAAAAGTTGTAAAAGGAGACAAGAAGCAGATGTGATAGGAAGCTTCATATTGATTCACAGGCTCCACCCACATTTCTGCAAACAGAATCATCAATCCATTTCAAAATCCACTTTGAATCATCCTCCATGTTCTCACAAAGTTTGGGCCCAGCGCCCTCCGATGGCCTGGCATTGACATGACACTTTGTGCAAAGCAAAGCGGACAAAAGTTGTCATGGAGACATCCGTAAGCGTTTGACCTTCAGCAGGAATTGCTGGAGCAACAAAGATTCAAAACGTGAGAGAATGGGCAAATTTACCGGTCGTGCAAAAGAGCGCTTGAGTCCACGCTCGTTTCAGAGGCTGGCTGATTGCAGCAGCCCGACCCGTTTGGTGGCCATCGGTGAGGTTGGCCCATTTTTTGAGTTTGACAGGTGCGTGTAACACTCACCTCAAACGGTTCGCTTTTGATCCTCAGCGTTTCGCCCACGTCGGCGTCGTCGGTGGGTTGCAGGCACCACCACACTTCCTGACCCACCAGCGGGAAGCACAGTAACTCGCCGCTGTCCGCCGCGCGGCCGTGTGAGGCCCAGGGCGACCCCTCCTGATGCTCGCTGCTCGCCAGGCTTTCCTCCTCGAAGGAAGCCTCCGTGCCATCACCTGGACTCAACAGCTGAACACAAATCAAGTCACGCTTCGTGGGCCGACGGCCAGCCAGACAGGCGGCGAGGACGGCAGTTCACCCCAGAGGGAGACATGACGGCATTGTGCTCGTTGCTGTGGGAGGGGCTCCATTCGCTCAGCATGTTGAGGATTTCGCTGTTCATGACATGGTCCTGAAAGGCAAACACAGCCCATCAGCCGGACCTCCAATTCCGAGAGGGCCACCCGGAGGTCGTCATCCACGAGCGCTTACCTCCGAGCAAGAGAAGCCGGCGGCTCGGTCCTTGTGCTCGCCACTGTGGTCGGGGCTCCAGTCGGTCAGCATGTTGAGAATCTCACTGCTCATCAAGTGTTCCTACAGTGTACATGTGACATGACAGAGAGGTTAGCGCCGCAGGTTAGCCACTAGCACACAAGCTTAATGATGGACACATCCCATGTTTGGGCTCTACGTTGGGCAGCGATCGTTGCGTATTCAAAGTTCTTACAGACAGCTATAAGTGCCGCGGTATACGTCGGCCACTGGCCAAACTCAGAGAGACCTTTTAAAGCCAGCGCCAGCTTTCTGCTGGCCACGTGTGGTTCCGTGCTGTATGTGGCGTGTGCGTGGTGGGCACCTCGCCAGCCGCGTCGCCCTTGAAAGCCGCCTGTTCGGCGGAAGACGAGGACGAGGAGGCGGCCGACGAGGACGAGCTGGACGAGGACGAGCTGGAGGAGGTGGTGCGGTGTACGCCCGAGTCTGGGTGCCGGTGGAGGATCTTGTGAGGGGCCTCGTTCTGCATCTTCCTCTTCAGGGTGGAGTTCCAGCGGTTTTTGATGGCGTTGTCAGGCCTGAGGAGATACGCACGTTAAAGATGGCGGGGTGGGGCCGTGTGGGCGGGGCACCTACCTGCCAGGCAGTAGCTTTGAAATGTGTGCCCAGCGGTTGCCTAGCAGGCGCTGTGCCTGGCAGATGATGCGGTCCTCCTCAGGCGTCCAGCTGCTCTTGATGACTTTGGGGTTGAGGTGGTTGAGCCAGCGCTCGCGGCACTGCTTGCCGTTGCGGCTGCGCATGTGCTTGGCGATCAGCGACCAATGCTTCTTGCCAAACTTGTGCACCAACTCCACCACCTGCCACACGTCAGGGTCACGCGGCAGGCTCCGGGTCAGGAGCCCGCTCACTTACCCGCTCATCCTCCTCCAGCGTCCACGGGCCTTTCACCGGCTCCACACACTTCTCCTGTGCCCACTCAGCCACCGAGGCCTCGCCCTGTCCAAGGCCAAGTCTTAGTTAGTATCACCCTTCCGCAGAGGCGAGCCTCCGTCGCTGAGCCAACGCCCAAGAGCTCCTTCGGGATGTGCGCTGGGTACAAAGAGTCGGTCAGCGTGGCCCCTGGTAACCGCAGCATTTTGGGTGTCCAACAAGTGTTTTTTTCTATCCACGAAATTTTCAAGGATTTTGACAATTTGCCTCTGTGAAAGTCCTGCTCAAGTGCCAGGTTTCTGGGAGATCCCAAAATGAAAAACCATGAACGTGAGGGGTGGTTGCACAAAATCACACGCGACCAATCACATGGAAGCTCATGTCAACCAGCGCATAACTGCCAACCTTTCAAATAAAGTTAAGCTGTTCCGTATCCTGGCCTTTTTTTTTCGCAGGGCCACGCAGACTTTTTTCGAGCTAGCGTCTGCAGAGCTATTCTGATGTGGCCGAAATTGCCTCGTTCCCTAATGGCGTTGTCCAATGAGGCTTCCTCGTTACTCAACCAATTCCTTCCACATTCAAAACAATTAGATTGAGTCACCTTCCTCCAATTCGCCCAATTTAGATTTTTTCCTCTTGGTCGCACCGTCAGCATTTGTCCCATTTTGGTTAAGCGGCAGCTCTTCCGCGTTGGCACAACACAAGTCCCACTTGCCAGTTCTGCTCATTGAAGGAGACGAGCGAGCGGACTTGCCTCCTCTTTCACCCATTCCGACTTGAGTGGAGTCAATCTGGCAAATCGTCCGCGCTCATCTTTGGCCGGCAAGCAGCAGCAGCATCGCTTGGTGCTGGCACACGAGACGAGACAAGACACGGCAAGGCAAGACAACATAAGACAAGACACGGCAAGGCAAGACAACACAAGACAGGACACGGCAAGGCAAGGCAAGGCAAGGCACGTTACGCTCACCGACAAAGGTGGCGGGCCATGTGTGCCGCACGACTTGCTGAATATTTGCGTCTTTGTTCACCCATTTGGATCACAGGCAGGCTGAACAAGATGGCTAAACTTTCTGTTGTCGTTCATGTGACACTAGCAGCAACGTAAAAGCCAAATTTACGTTACTTGGGAGCCCGTCGAGACGACACTACCATTGGTTCGAGGTACTTTTAGATTTGGTGCCATGCCGTGTCACATTTCTACTGTCAATGTGAGCTCGCTTGGTTTGAACAAAGGTTGGGAAGTACCGATGGGTGTGCGGCGTGCGAATGAGGTCTAACCTGGATCTGTGGCTTCGGCCGCTCATCGTGAGGCTGCTGGCCGACGCTCCAAGCAGGTTTGCCTGCCTGCCAACCACATCAAAACACATGCATGTCGGTGTAAACAAGAACGACATCATCGACACGCTTGGGCCAGGCGCCCTTCGACGTGAACACGCAACAGTCCGCTGTTTGCCACAAGTTGGCTCAAAGCACGGCACCAAGGTGGCGATTGTGTCATAATAGTGGTTTAAAAAAAACAAAATAAATTCAGTGTGTGTGTGTGTTTATTTTTGTGTATATGTATGTGTATATATATTTATATATAACATATACACATACATATATACACATACATATATATATGCGTGTGTGTCTGTGTATACATATTTACATACACGTGTATCCGCACGCACACACACACACACACACACACACACACACACACACACACACACACACACACACGCGCGCGCACACACACAGTATAGTAATCGTTACTGTCACACGAAAAACAAAGCACATTCTAAAACGTTCGCAGTAAAAGCGTGACAATTATCACAAGATGATCAAGCTTTGCTGTGTTCTATCCTACGAAAGACGTTAAAACGAGCTCTTTGTAGTTAATGGCCGCGACCAATTATAAAGAAGTGACGTTGAGGGTGTTTGACGACAGTTAACTCACCTTAAAGTTCAAAAGGTTGAGAGGTTAAGCTAAGATAAGCTAAAATAAACTAAGCTATGTTTTGCGCAAGTGATCGAAGCGACTGCGGGCCAAATCGAAGCGCTGGGAAAGCGCAACTGATGTTGGTCGCCCGTCCGTCCGTAGCCACCGCCGACGTCCGACGTTTGGCCTCCAACTCCCGCCCCATCAAAGAGGCGCTCGCCCATTGGGCGCCATCACTATGACGCCACTCTTTATACGTCACCTTGGCTTTATGACGAAATAGCTGGAAAAAGTCCCCCCCCCCCTTCGTTTTATTTCTCATCTCCAAACGACATGTCATGTTCAATAGCAATAGGAAATTGTGACATGCATTGATTTGCAACACTGGGCAGTCACTACGTTTGGAGCATTTTGTCACTCATGTTCAGTGATCATATTCAGTGATCTCATCTTACGGAAATGTTTGGCACTTGTGATTAGTTAGGTAGCTTGAGCTATGCCGTTATATTTGAACATCTTGACGTCTATTCAACATTAAAATTTTTAATGTTTATTAAAATCTCTTTAATACAGTTAACTTATTTTTATGTTAGCTGCGGATATAAATACAACTTTTGTTGTTAAAATGAACCAAAAAGATAATTGAACCTAAATAAAAACATTTTTCAAACATTATCCAAGCATTATCCAACCATCACAAATATAAATGTGCAATGTTTTTAATCATATGTTTAAAAAATGTAAAAATATACATACAATATTAAAAAATGGGGGCTATTTTAATAGAATAAAACTAATGAATGAATCATATTATCAACGGAGAAAAATTTTGTTTTGCACAGTACTCATCGTTTTCAAGTTCTTTCTTTCATAAAGCAAACGAGTTACAGTTTTGTGCCAAGCCTATTTAAATTGACAAAGACAGATTTCAGTCAGCTTTGCGTCCAACTGTTTCGGTTTGCGACGTTGCGGTGACGTCACGGTTCGTAAGGACGCGATGGAGCCGGCACGCTGGGCTGGGGGCGGGGTCTACGCATGCCGCGATGACGTCACGTTCCATGTTTGCGCCGCAGCCGCTTATGTTAGCTGCCGGCTAAAGCGGCACCAAGTGGACTTAAGTGGACGCATTTGATCCAGATTTGCTGTGCCGAGTTGCGAGAGAACCACAGCGGGAGGAGCCCGCAGCTAGTGTCCGCTCGCTAGGCTGCGAGCTCTGCTTGCCGCGGAGACTTCGGGTGAGTGGTGAGAAGCCTCGGGGGCCTCCGAATCCCACGGAACCGCGGGCCGCTGTTAGCCTGGCGGCTAGCAAACGGGACAAAACCAGCCCGAGAAAACACGCACTCTCTCTGATGGCATCGACCCGAAACAGCCGTTAACGTACATGGACAACAAAACCTCCACTTTATTGGATGCCGGCCACCGCTTTCCTCGCATTACGCTTGTTTTCACGAGTGAGCCGCTCACGCTAACCGCGCTAGCTAGCTAGCTGGCGAGGCGCAATGCTAACATTGAGGCTCACGAACAGTTTGTAGCCTCTGGATCAACAGTGATTTTAGCTTAAACGTGTTGAATTTAAGCGTCACCGATGAAGCCCCTCTTCTCGTTTACACACTCTCGAGTATGTGTGTGTTATGTTCAAGCGCAACTTATCGACCATCTACAATCATTTAGATAAACGATGGCTTGATTAGAGCTCATTTCAAACTTGAAATTGCCCAAACCCTCTGTTGAAGGTTTGAAACTAATCCAGCTCAAATGTCTTCCGGTCTATGGCGTCATCAAGCCGGGATGCCTGGACAACGTTTGCCAATGGACGGGATAGATGTGACCGTCAATTCGAGCGCCTGCAGAGGGTAAAACTGGCCTCTGGGGATGAGGAATTATTCGCTTCAATTCCAATGACTGCAAATGCAAGACTGTCCAAAATATTGTTTATAAATTCATTGTCACATGGATAATGTATTCGTGTTTTTGAAAAAAATACACATGCAGAGGTTTACTTTCCTTCTGATGTATGTGATGAAGCGCAACACCGACTCCTGGCGAGGAGGACTAAATTTATGTCTGACCATTTATTTTTGTAATTGTGTCGGCAACCGCTATTGGCGGTCTTCACGAGTGAGTGATACACAGAAGTCGTCCCGATGCGATATCTGCTATTGATACTTGCTCGTCCCGTGTTTGGTTCAAAATGTCCTGCAAAAAGCTCGTAGAGGTCACAGTTCAATGTTTTGTCACTTGCTCTCAGAGCCACGGTATAGCTTGCGCCTGTCAGTCTTCTGTAATACGTTGAAAGAGGTGTTTTTTTTTTTGGGTCACACACATGCACACTGTCATTTGCGGGAATCAAACTCACGGTGTTGGCACACAAGACGATCCCCCAGGTGGGGCAGACTCACGGCATGTGGCTTTTTCGGACACGCGGTCACATTCCGTTTTTGACGCAGGTCCGCCCAGAACGCAGACATGGCGACGGACGTGAGTTCTCCGCAGCGCTTCTTCCACATGCCGCGCTTCCAGCACCAGGCGCCGCGGCAGGTCTTCTACAAGCGGCCCGACTTTGCTCAGCAGCAGGCCATGCAGCAGCTCACGTTTGACGGCAAGCGCATGCGCAAGGCCGTCAACCGCAAAACCATCGACTACAACCCCTCTGTCATCAGATACCTACAGGTAGGAATTCAATTGGGTTTCTGAAGCAATACCCTCTTCTGGAATAGTAAAGGGATATAAACAAAAGTTCTGATTCTTTGAACAAAAACTCCTCAATGATGAAAAATGGGTCGTTTTATCTCTAATCTTGAAAACTTCCCAGAGATAGCTTTCTTTATCACTCGGCTCTCCGTCGCTCAGCTGCTGCCTTCTTGCCCGCAGAATCGTCAGTGGCAACGAGACCATCGCGACCTGCGAGCAATCCAACCCGATGCCGGATGCTACAATGACGTGAGTCTGCCTTCCTCGTCCTCGTCTGCTTCCCTCGTCCTCTTTTCATACTTTTATCCTCGTCGTCCGCTTTGCTGCCACCAGAATGCAATTTTCTAGAAAGCAAGCGGCGAGCGTTAAAATCCTTCCCAAGAAATCTGGCTGCCATTGAGAAAAGGTGTTGCGCTAGCGCCACCAAAGTGTCGCGGAGGATGACCGACAACGGTTACTCTTGAGACGTTTTGGACACTTTTGCCCTCAACAAGGTCATGTGTGCAACGCTTTGAGGGACAAGCTTGCATGTTTTGTGGCAAGCGAATCAAGCGGTGTGACCTGACGTGTGCGTTTGTGTCCCACAGTTGGTCCCTCCTATCGGAATGCTGAACAATCCCATGAACGCCGTCACCACCAAGTTTGTGCGCACGTCCACCAACAAAGTCAAATGTCCCGTCTTTGTCATCCGGGTGAGTTGGTCGTGCCTGCCGGGCTCTGTGCTCGGCGGGGAAAGCTCGCCTGCATTTATTTTGTTGTTGTTGCTCACACACACGCACGCCCGCCCGCAGTGGACTCCGGAGGGGCGCCGGCTGGTGACGGGAGCGTCCAGTGGCGAATTCACGCTGTGGAACGGGCTGACGTTCAACTTTGAGACCATTCTCCAGGTGAACATGCGTGGTGCCGCTCGTCCGATGGGGAAACCACAATTAATCTCCACAAATTGAAATAAGATTTAAAAATGTTTTCGGGGTAGTCTCTATTATGATACTGCATAAAAGCATATGCTCTGACAACATTCAATGGGATAAAAAAAAAATCTAACAATTTGTCCGCGCTTTGGCCACTAGGGGGCAATGTAAAAGACGTCGCTGTAAAGCTGGACTGGAGAACATTTCGACCTTTGTGTTTTCATAACTCTTCCGGTGAAACATGAACTTGCTACTAGTTGAATGGCACGAAAAACTTTACACAAGGAAAACTACAAATGCGCCGACGTACAAAGATCATCAATAATATTGGTGGGGGGGGATCTGAACCTGTGAATAAGGTCCAAAGTCTGATGCGGCCTTTTGTGACCTACCTAAGGCTCACGACAGCCCGGTGCGCGCCATGACCTGGTCGCACAACGACATGTGGATGCTGACGGCGGATCACGGCGGCTACGTCAAGTACTGGCAGTCCAACATGAACAACGTCAAGATGTTTCAGGCACACAAGGAGGCCGTGAGAGAAGCCAGGTTTACATCCGATCGCCACTTTTCCCTCCTCTGCCTTCTCGTGTGTCTTGTTGTGTCTGCTAATAAAGTGGCGTCAATAAAGGCCAAAGTGGCACTTTGTCGGCCATCAATAAAGTTGATCACGCTTCCTGTGTGTCAGCGCCACCTAGCAAACGCCGGCAGGATGCGGGACCGTGATCACTCACTTCTAAACCTAGACCCAAGTCCAGCCTGGACCAAAAACCCCGGTCTAAATCGAGATACCCGCCCTAATCCTCTGAGCCCGGACCTCTATGTGTAGCCAAACCTGAAGCTCGACACACACTAGGACCTGATTTTACTCGTTAACTCGTACTCTACCTGAATGCAGGTCTAAAACTTGACCTGAACTTAGGCTGAGGGGAGCCAATCAGGGGAAGGTGGTGTCTGTGTCTTGCTCAAGGTCACGCTCCCAACTACTCTGCCACTCTTGGAAATAAGGGTCCCCCCCAGACCGGAGTCATCGAGCTTGGCGGCGGCCCTGAAGTGTGTGTGACGTGTCGCTTCCTGTGTCCTCTCTAGTTTCTCACCCACGGACAGCAAATTCGCCACCTGCTCGGACGATGGCACCGTTCGAATTTGGGACTTCCAGCGCTGCCACGAAGAGCGCATCCTTCGAGGTAGTACAACCCCCATCAGCACGTCCCTTGGTTTTGGTCTTTCTCTCCTTTTATTTATGATTATTTTCCAAATACTCTTTTTGTTTTTGACCATACCAACCTGGTGGGGGCTGCTTGTAAGCTTGCGTTGAATGGTTTTTGTGTGTGCGTGTGCAGGTCACGGTGCCGATGTGAAGTGCGTGGACTGGCACCCCACCAAAGGTCTGGTGGTGTCCGGCAGCAAAGACAGTCAGCAGCCAATCAAGTTCTGGGACCCAAAGACCGGACAGAGTTTGGCAACCCTGTGAGTCCAAGTTCTTTCCCTTCATCTTCACAAAGATGGGGAAGAGGGGGGTGATGTTCCCTCTTCCTTCTTCATTTTACTATTGATCATCACAATGTTTTTTTTTTTTTGTTCTATTGTTGTGGTTTATGTTTGATTGTTTTTATTTCGTGCATATTTCTATTCATTTCTGTTGTTAGACGGAACTTTTAGTTTGGACTCGGGTCGCTATCATGATTTAGCGAATCACACCAAGTGCTGTATGCACCCAGCCATCCATCCCTCTATTGCGTCATCTATTTTTGTGTTTGAAGTAATGACAAAGACAAAAAATGAAACCCTTTGTTTGGTGGCTGTCACGCGTCAACGAATAAAGAAACGCTATTTGTGGTCGGCGAGCCATTTGGAGCCATTGCGCATGCTCATCCTTGACCTCCTCAGCCACGCCCACAAGAACACGGTGATGGAGGTGAAGTGGAACAGTAATGGCAACTGGCTGCTGACGGCGTCACGCGACCACCTCTGCAAGCTCTTTGACATCCGCAACCTGAAGGATGAGCTGCAGGTGTTCCGGGGTCACAAGAAGGAAGCCACGGGTGAGCCGCCGTCTAAATCGCCCCGTCGCAAAGTTGATAGCAATCGAAGCGCGCCATCTTTCACCGTTTGACCATTGGTGGCCATCTTTGAAGAGATGGTTCTCTTGGCGCGACTAACTGGAGTACTTATGCTCTTTTCCCAGCGGTGGCCTGGCATCCCATCCACGAGGGGCTATTTGCCAGCGGCGGCTCGGACGGCTCTTTGCTCTTCTGGAATGCTGGGTAGGAATGCGCGCCTGGGATCGCCTTCCCAATCATCCAGTCCAAGTCGGAGCGTGTCATTTACATTGCGCTTGTCGGCATCAGGGTGGAGAAGGAAGTGGGTGGCATGGAGATGGCGCATGAGGGAATGATTTGGAGTTTGGCCTGGCACCCGCTCGGTCACATCCTCTGTTCGGGATCCAACGACCACACCAGGTAGCGTCTACTGCCGCACGCTTGCATGTGGAGAACAAAAAAAAAAAAGTTGACTTTACGCAGATCAGATGGACTGATTGGTTACCGCTGGTAGTTTTCGATTTTATGTCTCAAACCTAATAGCGCTCTTCCACTCTGAGTCGCGAGCCCAAAGTCACAGTGTGCTCTGTGTTTGTTAGTAAATTCTGGACCAGGAATCGTCCCGGTGACAAAATGAGGGACCGCTACAACCTCAATCTTCTCCCTGGCATGTCGGAGGACGGCGTGGACTACGGTCAGTCACGTGACACGACACGTATACTCAACGCACCCATAGCTTGTCAGCTCACACGAATAAGGGAGAATCTCGATGAGTGCCGTGCCCGCTACCGTGACTAGGCTTTTTCCCTATTTTAAACACCGGTTAGGAAAATGAAGTAATGACAAATTAAACGCAGCGGAGCTCCGCTGCAAATAGCCCAAATATGAAAATTATTGAGCCCAAGTGTTTAGGAGCTGCCATAGTAATCCGCGTGTATGGTGACAGATGACATGGAGCCAAACAGCATGGCTGCCATCCCCGGAATGGGAATTCCAGAGCAGCTGAAGATCGCCATGGAGCAGGAACAGACGCGTGAGTAGTCTTTGCCGACGGACTGCGTCAAGAGTTTGTGACCTGTTCAAGAAAACAAAGGGGAAAAGAGCAAACAAAAGCTAAGATGCTGCAATTGTGTCCAGATAAAGAGGCGGGGCCAGATGAGATGTCCATCCCGGGACTGGATTGGGGCATGGATGAGGTGATGGGCAGGGACAACAAGAGGGTCCCGCAGAAGAAGGTCCCCTACGCCAAACCCATCCCGGCACAGTTCCAGCAGGTCAGCTCGTGCTTGTCAATCACACAACCCGATTGTCGCCATCTTCCGACTCCGGGAAACCCGACCCACGATCTTCTCCGCAGGCCTGGGCGGAAAATAAAGTTCCTTCCATGCCCCCGTCTGGAGAGGGCCCCAAAGAGCGCAAGGCGGAGCCCAAAGGAGACAGCAAGAAGAGAAGTCAGGTGGAGCTGGAGCAGGAAATGGCGGCGTTGCAGTACACCAACCCCAAGCTACTGGAGGTGAGTGACGAGGGCCACGCGTGACGCGTGCCACGCGTGCCGTGGGCCACGCGTGCCGTGTCGCCAGCTGATCAGCGGCTCTCTTTTAGCAGCAGATGAAGATGGACCGCATGAACCAGATGAGCTCGGACGGCTCCCAGCAGGGCACCGGGCCCCCCTACTCTGGTCCCGCAGTGCAGCAGAACTTTGCTCCTCCCCAGTCCAACCACATGGGCCCCCCCCACATGGGGCCTTCATTCATGCCCTCCGCTCAGATGGGCACGTCGTCCGGGCACGGGCAGGCCATGATGGGCCCGCCAGACATGCAGAGACACACCGCCTCTTCCAGGAACATGGGCGCTCAGGGACCGCACAACTTGGGCCCTGCAGCCAGAGGAGTGCCTGGCTCTCACGGGGGCATGATGGGACCTCCCACCAGAGGAATGGGGGCACGGGATTTACAGGGGGCTCTCCCTCAGGGGGGCATGATGCCACCGCCTCAAGGAAACATGATGGGACCTCAGGGGGGCATGATGGGACCCCCATCCAGGACACATAACTTCGGGATGCACGGGCCTCACCCGGGGAACATGCAGGCACCGCCTTACATGCAGCACCAGGTAAGTGTGGCGTCATCACACGTGGGCCCATGGTCCTCCTGACTCGTGCTCTTTGGTGCTTGCAGGCCCAGACTTCAGGGCCCCCCATGCACGGGAGGGGCCAGCAGGGCCCCAGCAACAAAGGTGGGCCGCAGTCTTGGCTGTCAAAAAACAATTTCTTGTGATCATAGTGGAATTGATTACACGGAAGCAGCACATGTTTTGCTCTGTCAAAAACTGTAAAAGGACCATGTCCCACACAGCTTCTTTAGTATCCTTGTTGCGTCTGTCTCGCCCTCCCTCAGACGCCCGGGGGCCGGCCCCCAACCACCACATGGGACCCCCTGACCGCCAAGGCGGCGGGGGGCACGAGCACTTCTGGGGAGACGGACAGCACAAACCGCAAGATTTTGACGGGGGCCATGACTTCCACAGCCGAGGGGAGGAGGCCTGGAGACCCGGATCCGCTTTTCCGGGGACGGCAGGACACAGGGTCGGGGCGGGTCTCCGAACAGGCGGCGCCGCGGCCAACTGGGGTCCCGAAGACCGTGCCCCCCGAGACTTGGGGGAGTTTCGAGGGCGGCGAGACGACAGGTAAGCCAGACTCATCTTCTCTTGGGCAACCCGAGTGCCAAAACTGTCAACGGTTCAGGTTCAGAGGAGGCCCGGGACGGCCCGGAGGTCGAGGCTACCCTGAGGACTACGCGGGCCAGGAGGAAGGCTTTGACGCCCTCGAAGACGGGATGGGCTGGGACGCCGGGGTCAGGGCCAGGCCTCGAGGCGGGGGCCCCCCACGAGGAGGTACTTTCATACTTGATTTACTATTTGGTTTCTGGGTCCCGGCTAGTGTTGACCGTGTGCCCTGGGATGTGTTGAGGTCCCGACGGCTACCGCGACGGACTCTCTCTACACGACAGCGCGTCCCCGGCGGGCCGTGAACGGTCGCTGTCCTTGCAAGGCATGGACATGGCCTCGCTGCCGCCACGGAAACGACCCTGGCAGGATGGCCCGGGAACGGTCGACCCCCGAGAACGAGACGCGCCGGGTTCAGATGCAGGTCAGTTTTGTTTGTGTGACATTTGAAAGATTTAAAAATGCTTGACACAATTTGGTGCTTGACAATGGCTTGTATTGAAAGCACGTGTGGCAGGGTTTGAAAGAATAACATAGCACGTATGCTTCTCGTCCACCACACACACCACCCCACAGGTCGATCTCTTCAGCGGGACGACGGCTACGGGCGTAGCGCACGGGGTGGCTGGGGGCCCGGCCCCAGGAGAGGGGGCCCCCCTTTGCGAGGCGCGCCGAGGGGCCGTGGGCGCTAGACAGCTTCATCGGCTGCTAATCTTTCCTCATTTTTTTGTATGAGATTTCTATGTTTTGTCTTTTCACTGACTGGGCAATAAATACCCACGTGGAAGCTTTGAATCCTGCTCAAATATCTGATTGTTCTGTTTTTGGATCAAGACGTGCGAAGGATTGTGGACCAGCAGGAAACATGGACAACGACCCCCCCCCCCCCCCCCCCACACACACACACACACACACCACTACTACCACCAAATGATTCGGAAACACTGTACAGTTTTTTTTCCCCATGGCAATTATAATGGGAATTATTCCGCTGAAAATTTCATCCAAATATAGGCAGGCTGTGATTTTGGTCCTGAAAAGCACATTTATTAAGTATAAACACTTGTTAAATAAAATAAAAAAAGTACCACACTTTAAGTAAAACTATAGTGGTGCTTGATTTATGGCAAAAGCAGTCGTCTCATAATGTCAAGTTTAATTTGTAGGTGTTGAATTGCATTTATTTCAGAGTCTTCTTGGTCCCATAACAGCCAAGTCAGCGTTCAGGCCCACCGGTAAGAAGCCAAGAGTGAGGGTCCGCTTTGTCCAAGGTCGCTTTGGCTCTGCAAAAGGCACATGACCGGTGATGACGTCATCGGTTCTCGGACCTGGCGACGGCCCCGGCTCAGATGGCCACGCTTTTCCCGGTCACTGTCCTTTTGAGGGCGGACGCGGCAACACCGCCCACGAAGCGGATCCCGGCGCTGCCTCCAGGGAGCAGCGACACCACGTATCCGACGAGCGCGGCAACCTGCGCAGCAGCCCCGAACGCCGTCAACACAGTGCTGTGCAGGCTCAGCGCGGCGTACAACGTCCCTCCGAGGGCGCACAGGTACACGACGGCCCCAGGCGAGCCGGGCAGGCCAGCGACTAGCCGGCCGGGTCCCCGCAGAACCGCTGCGGCCGCGATGGCGAAGGCCGAGCCCAGCGACCACAACAGTGCAAACTTGCGGGCGTAAATGAGCAGCAGCGGCGCGTACAGAGCCGAAAGGCCGAAGCACAGCGCTGACAGGGCGGCAAACATCCCGGAGATGGCCAGCCGCTGGCGGCGACTCACGCCCGGCATGCACGGGTCCGGCTCGGCTGACCACGGCCAACTTCCGCCGGAGCTTGGAGCCGCCGAGGCATTGCCGCCGCCGGACCACGGGCTGGACCAGCGTCCGAACCAACTTCCAGGGACCGGCTCCGGCTCGCCGAGCTCCACTGCGGTGCTGCCGCCGGACTGCAACGACGGGGCGGCTGTCTTGCCTCTGGACTGCGACAAATACTCCTGCAGCTGCCGGTTCAATTCCGCCATTACGACGACACTCCGAGTCCCAGCGCCTCTGCTAACATGCTAATTAAAACGCTAGCAGCGCTCCGTTTCCGTCTCCTCGCCCGCTTCTTCTTCGTGAGCTCGTTTGTCACACGATCAGCTTTTGAGCGACCGCGGCCGGATGGCAGAAACATGACACACGAGCAATTTGGACGTACTCATCAATGATGTCTTCTGCTGGTTGCAAGAAAACTGCTTTAGATGCAAATGACACCATTTCAGCCAGTGCCCCACGGCACAGAGGTGAGGTGACACCAAGGTTCCTGGGACGCTTGCAAGAGGGAAGAGGAAAAACCTTTGAGGGGGCGGCCCAGACTGAAATAGGAACGTTTCATTGGATGAGTGGGGAAAGCAAACGAGTATAGCAAAAGGAATGAGGGAAGGATGAAGTGGAAGGTGGTCTTGTTGTTGTCGTGGTTTTTTTGGGGCTCCTCCGCCGTGCAACGCCGACCCTCCCGACGTGTTGCGTTCGAGTTCTTTTCGTCGCGTTGGCTTCTGATGACCTTGATGCGTTCCGCCGACGTCGCGGGTCCCTCGCGTGCGCCGATTGGCCTCTCGCTCAGGAAACGTTTCCTTTTATAGCAAACGCTGCGCCGAGGGGCCACACTTCCGGGTCGTCGGCATGATCACCTGGACGCGCTAACGCCAACCCGTCGAACCTCCACCGATCCTTCACCGATCGGCGAAGGTGAGTACTACGCTGGGGACGAGAGTCGGGGTCAAGGTCTCGTTCAAGCTCTCTGCGGGTCTGGGTGGATCGCGCCGGTCGAGACTCGTCACATCAGGTCTTGTTGAGACTCGACAGTCAATTCCGAGTGGAGGCGTCGCACTTTGTGCACGCTCCAAAAGTAGCGATTTGTTGATGGAGCTAAAAGTTGCGGTGCGTGATTCCCCGATCACCATCAGGAACGCAGACGAACACTTCCGGTTACAGTCTAACAGTCTACAACTCGGCGGCCACTTCTTTAGAGACACCAGCACTTCCCTACTATATTGTAACGATCAACTTTTAGGAGCTGCTTGTTGAACAAGCCATTTTACTATGGAATGAGTTGTAAAATGGCTTCGTCGTTGCTTCCTGTTTAGCGGAATAAAATTAGTGCTCAAAAAAACATGTTGGAAAAACACGAGTGTTTTGTTTTTTGTACATTTCAAATACACAAATTGAACTGGTTGTGTAAAGTTCTTTTTTTTATTATTTAAAACAAGTTTATAAACTTTGTTGGAAATCCTAAACTAAGATGTCAAATAATAATCCTTTTGCTGTACGTAATACTGAACATTATTATTATTATTATAGACTTGACATAATTCAAATTCGTCTTCTTTTCATTAGCCCTCAAATCGGAAGAACAGGTGCTCCAATGATGTAAAAAAAAAAAAGACGCGAGATGTCCAAGTGCACGCATGTGCGGAGATGCGACTCCTAGATGTAGACGAAAGAGCCGAGCCGAGACGAGTCAGCTCGCCTTCCTCGCACGTCATCACTTCCTCTTGACACTCGTCGTACTCGCTTTTAGGCATTGCACGTGTCTCATTGTGCGTGTGCGCGCGTCCTCAGTGCCACAATATGCTGCAAAGTGCCCGTGCACGCTGCCAGTCCCACCAATGAGGCGCCGCTGCTTCAACTTGCGTCGAAAGCAAGCCGAAGCCAGCTGACACGCACGCTCGGATAAGATGATCTTTAATTCAGTGAAGTAAATGATGCCCGCATCACGTTGGACCGAAATATTTTTCTCTCAGCATTTTCTTGAAGGTTTTGTATGCACGAGAATGGGCAACTTGATCAAAGTGCTGAGCAGAGACATCGACAACAACGCCGGAAACTTCTTCTTGGACTTTGAGAGTAAGATGCACGCACCCACACAAACGCACTATGTGCAGTACCAGTCGAGTGATGTGTCCGCGTGTGCAGATGCGGAGGCGTCGAGCTGCGAGAAGGAGGTTTGGGAGAAGGTGAACAAGGTGCTAACGGAGGCTCAGGTGATCCTGGAGGAGCTGCAGGCCTACACGGGAGCAGGCGAGCAGATCCGACTGGTAAGATCCAATCCCGCCCGCCGCGGATGTACGCATGTGTCAGTGCATTGTGAGCGTGCCCGTTTGCGTGCGCACAGGCCATCCAGAGTCCGGGCGAGAAGGGCGCTCAGGAGAGGGCCTGGTCTGCTGTTCTTCCCCTCGTGACGAAACTCAAACGTTTCTATGAGTTCTCCCACAAACTCGGTAAGTCTTTTGCCAACGCATCGTTCTGCCCTCGGTCTCATTCCTTCAACGCTTTCCCTGCGTGTCTCCAGAGGGGAGTCTGCACCAGCTGCTGGAGGTCCTGACCGGCTCCGAAGCTCCGCCCACCCAGCAGCTGGAGAACAAACAGGCGCTGGCCAGGCAGTTTGCGCTCATCCTGCACTTCACGTTGAGATTTGACGAGCTCAAGGTTGCCCGGCGCCTTCAACCTTCCTCATGCCCTTCGTAGCTTTCTTCTTCAGTCACCCTCATCTTAATCTTCTTCTTGCTCTCGATGATCCTCGTGGTTGCAGATGACCATCCCAGCCATCCAGAATGACTTCAGTTACTACAGACGCACCATCAGCCGCATGCGTATCAACAACCTGAGTGTAAGAAGCGCACACATGCTGCACTTCGCCATCATTGTTGATGTGCGCCCATCCTTCAGGGCGACGCAGATGCCGAGGTCAACAACGAGCTGGCCAATCGTATGTCCTTGTTCTACGCCAGCGCCACGCCCATGTTGAAGACGCTGAGCGACGCCACCATGAAGTTTGTCGCCAATGTCAGTACGCGCCGACGCAACTCCGCCGATGCGCACGGCGTAGCTAAGTCAAAGGGCGTCATCGGCATTTGTAAAATGAGACGGGGGGGTCCGTAAATGGTCCCGGGTCACGACCCGGTTGACGACGTTCCCATGTGCCACTTGTAACTTTTATGCTGCCCTGCGGGGGCGCTGCTGTGTGACACAGAATCCCCAAGTTCCCGTCGACAACACCACTGACTGCCTGAGCACCATGGCCAGCGTCTGCAAAGTCATGCTGGAAACACCGTGAGGCCCTCAACGCAACGGCGAAGCATCGGCGGGGCATGGCCGGGGCATCGTCGCCCCAGCCCCGCCTCGCCCCGCCCACTTTGGAAAATGAACCCACGGTCCTTTGCAGAGAGTACAGAAGTCGTTTCACCAGCGAGGAGACGCTGCTCTTTTGTTTGCGCGTGATGGTGGGCGTCATCATCCTCTATGACCACGTGCACCCGGCCGGAGCTTTCGTCAAGACCTCCAACATCGACGTAAGAGCGCCGCGCAGCACTCACACTGGAGCAAGAGGAGCAGGCCAATGACGGCGTTGCCCCGTGCTTGCTTTCGTGCAGGTGAAAGGCTGCGTTCGGGTGCTGCGGGAGCAGCCGGCGAGTAGCGTGCGAGCTCTACTGGATGCGCTCAGGTCACAATTTGCGCTTGGCGACTTGACGCCCGCTAGCTTGCCCGTCGGCCGACCTGTTGACGTGTTGACCTCCGCAGGTACACCACCAAGCATCTGAACGACGAGGCCACGCCAAAACACATCAGGAACATGCTGAGTGTCAATTGAACAAGAGCGCCCCCTGCTGCTCGTCCTCTGCATTTCAGCACAACTCCTGAGCTTTTCGGTTTGATTCCTCCTCCTTTGGTCTTAACGGTTCCTACTCTACCTCTCCTGTCGCCATTGTTGCTCACGTGGGTGTGACTGGCGCGGGTGGACTTCACTGGAAGCTAACGTTAGCCCTGGCTAGCGGCCGACGTCAAGATCAGAGCGATGGTCTCGGACGCGAGGGCCGCCTCAACCTGCAGCTCGATTTTTCTTACTCAGTTTTTCATGTAAAGTTGCGCTTACCTTTTGGCTCCATAAAGTTTTGTATGTACTTTTGTTGGCTCTTATTGTCTGACTGAGTGGCAATGGACTGGCACGGCACACATGGACTAACCGTGGCCAGTAAAGGCCAGACAGAAAAACAATCTCTTCATTTAAAATTAAAAGTACAACATTGATTGTCCTTATTCATCCGCCTTCACCTCTTGTTAAAGGATGGAGGACCGCAAGATGACGGGTTGGGACTGAACGAGCATTTTTTTTTTTTCCGAAGCCTCCAGCAACACGTGCATGTGTGGGCGTGTGTGCTCAGGGTGAGGCGTTGGCATGGTAACTGGCTGGGGTGTGAGCATGTTGTCTGGACTTGTGGGAGCAGCGAATTAGTGTGTGTGCATGCGTAAGCGTGAGTAAATGTGACTGTGTGTCGAGTCAGGGGACGGATGGGGGGGGGGCTTTCCCACTCCCACAAACACACACGTAGTGTATTGCACAAAGATCATCTAACTTGACCACTGCTTGGTCTGTTCCCCATCGGCCCCTGCCGGAGTGCCATGGGCCTTTTAGGGCCACATTGACGGATGGGCCGCTCACGGAACATGGCCCGGGTTCCGTAACGGGTGGAAGTTGAAACAGCTTCCGAATGGTTGCTCGTGTTTGTTTGACTCCAGGTTGCGCTCATCAGACATGTTAGGTACTTGAAGGTGTTGAAATAAAACAACGCCCAGCAAACACTCATGCTAGACTGTATGTCACTATGGCCGGCCTGCCCTAACACGCTGCAGTCATGCGCACACACACACACATACACACACACGAACACAGTTTTTAAAAGCAGAGCGTGTGTGACTTTGAGGAGGACTTATAGGCGCGGTGTGAAGAAGTCGACATGAGGATTTCAATCTTTGTACTTTTCTTCGTGCTTGGTGTCGTCGCGGCGACCGAAAGTAAGTCACTTCGTTAGCGTAATGACAGCAGCCACGTTTGGGCGATTACAACTTGACCCTTGACCTTTTGGCTCACTTAGACTTTTGTCGCCGAGTGAACTTGCTTTAGCTTTGGTCTGCACTTTGAACTCGGCATTCACCGATACCACTTTTTGAAAAAACGGATAGAAGTTTGAGTACTTTGATTACAGTACTTACAGTCCACTTTGTGTGGCGCTTTCATTTACTTTAAAATACTTCCACACGGCCGACATTATTCCTTCGCTTGCTCGCGTTGTGTGCTAGGTTAACTGTCACTTTGCCACAGGAGGTGCTGCTGTAAAAGTATTAATGCAGTATCAGTTTCTGGTATCCGCTCCCCTGTCATGAGTACGAGTACAAAGCTGTGGTATCGACCCGATACCCGATAACCCGATACCGGTGCACCTTTACTTTGAACCGGATGTGAGCTCATCCACATTTAAGACATGTCAAGCGGAGGCCGTCGATGTTCTCGCGCTGCTCGCAATCACGGCAGTATTTCGAGTTAATGTGTAAAGGTGCTCAAGGTAGACCGTCCAAAAGTCAAAAGTGAAGAAGAGCAGTCGAATCTAACTCAAGAGGCGCTAATAAAAGCTTAGAGCTCGGCAGACAGTTGAGGCAACGACCGTCAGCGGGTCCCAACCGTGACCACCTCGGCTTTTGGTGTTCCTCCAGGTTCTGTGAGCGACGGATGTGACGGCCAGGGCCACTGCGCCTGCAGAGAAGGAGGACCCTCAGGATGTTCACCCAGGTGCAAAAAAAAAAAGTTGATCATTCACCAAAGCGGTCTTTTCTTTCTACCACTCATTGTCGTTCTCCTTTGCAGGGGTCGACGACGGGAACGGCGAGAGACTTCGACACACGCCTTGTGTTTCTGTTATGGCCACAGCAGCCAATGTTCCCCTCAGCAAACGTACAGCGTCCACAACATCTGGTCGGGCTTTGAGCAGGGTAGGCTTTGATAGGCAACGTCTACAGGAAGGAAGGGAGGCCACTGAACGCTTCACTCCGCAGGTCCCGATGGTTGGAAGGCGGCCACCGCTCACGGGGTCACCCCGAAGGACGTGCACTCCCGCTGGTCCCCCAAGTACAAGGACGTGGAGGTGATCTCCGCAAACGGTCTGGCCGTCTACCTGCATGCGCCAGGTACGGATAGACCCGAGCCCCTCAGGCCGAAGCCTTGCCTGTCCTAAACACTTCCTGTCCGCAGCTTCTTACCTGGGCGACAAGTTGCTGAGTTACGGTCGCAACTTATCCTTCTCGCTGCGTCTGGACCGCGGGGTCCGGCATCCGTCCATTGATGACGTCATCTTAGAAGGGTCCGGTCTCCAGGTCTCAGCCTCGCTGGGCGACCTGCGCTCTGTCCTTCCCTGCGGGCAGAAGATCAACTACACTTTCAGGTGGGAATCCCTCCGTCTCGTCTTGGGTCGGGTTCCGTCCCGCTGGCGCGGGAGTCTGATCGGTGAGAAGCGTCAACAACATTCCAATCGCTCCAGCAAGTAGAAACAAAGCAGGAATCCGCGGCGCTCACATGTTTATCTCTCGCCAAGCCTTTTAAATGAAAGCTCGTCTTCATTTTCTTCTTCTCGGTGGGCGGGATTTGTGACATTTTCACAACGCATTCCTTGCATGAGCTCATTTTTCAGTTCTATGCGGCTACCCCCAAAAGGCGTGAGACTTGATTTGTAACTCGGGGAAAAGGGGGTATGGTCAAACGCATACGTCGGCAGTGAGGACTTAGACATTGGACGTTTGAATGACCCTGTGTCGCGCTCTCTTGGGTCAGATTGGACGAGCAGCCTAGCAGCAAGTGGTACCCTCAGCTCACCCCTTTCCAGTTCCAGACTCTGCTCCAGAACCTGAGCGCCATCAAGATACGGGCCACCTTCGGTGACAGAGGTGAGCTCCAACCCGTGCATCCCGGACGCGGCGTCGTTCTCTTAACCTCCAGTTTGTCTCCAGGCCGCGGATACCTCGACAACGTCAAACTGGTCTCGGCGAAACGAGGGGACGGCGTCCCGGCCCACTGGGTGCGGACCTGCGACTGTCCGCCGGGCTACGAGGGCGACTTTTGCCAGCGATGCTCAGCGGGTTTCAAACGCAAACATCCAGTGGACGGCGCGTTCAGCACCTGCAAGCCCTGCGCCTGCGGAGGGGGCGACTGCGACCCGCAAACGGGCGACTGCTATCCTGCAGACGACACGCAGACCTGCTCGGACGGCTTCTACTGGGACTTCTGGATTCGCCGCTGCATCCCCTGTCCCTGTGCAGAGGGAATGTCGTGCTCGACGCTTCCTGGCTCCACGCAGCCGCAGTGTCACGAAAACTGTCCACCCGGAACCACAGGTAGGGTTGGCCTAGATTAGACAAAACAGGATGTAACGGGACTTCTCTACGTGGCATCACGGGGGCGTGAACTCCCCTCGGACCCCATCCACTTGTTGGGGCTGAAGGTGCGGTTTCGTGTATGTGCTCAGGCCTTCGCTGCGACCAGTGTCAAGAAGGTTTTTACGGCTCGCCAGGAGGGGGCGCCGGAGGCTGGCGGCCGTGCCAACCTTGCCAGTGCAACGGCCACATTGACGTCAGCGTGGCGGGAAGTTGCGATCGAATCAGCGGCGAATGTCTCAAGTGTGTCAACAACACAACGGGTCCCAGCTGCGGGGTCTGCTTGCCAAACTTTTATCGCCGCCTCCTTACCGAGGCCTGCAGACGTAAGCCACCTTCGCCGAGTTGACACACTGGCGATACGTCGACGCTCACGTCAGCTTTGCCTGTATTCCGGCTGCACAGCATGCGACTGCGATCTTCGGGGCTCCGAGTCGGCGCAGTGCGACGTCGACGGTCGCTGTCGCTGCCGAGCAGGTTTCGACGGTCCAAAGTGTCAGGCTGGGGGGCTGCGCGAGTGTCCCACCTGTTTTAACGGACCCAAAACCAAGGTGAGCACTGGCCTAGGGTCGTTCTCGTCCCGCAAGCCACGTCCGTCCGTCTTTGCTAATGAGTGCCTCGCAGATGGAGGAATTGGCCTTCAAACTTCGGCGGTTGGAAGAGGCCAACTCTCAGATGGGTGGTGGACAGGGTAATAGCAACATTGGCAATGCAGAGGCTGTGCTAATTGCGGCCGAAAAGATGACAAACGACCTGGAGGGAGACGCGGAGAGGATGGCAGGTGGGTCGTTGCTTGCCGAGAACATTTGGACTACTCGAGTCTACTTGTCCAAGTCTCACTTGTGATGTTTAACAGACCTGGATAAAAGGCTTCTGGACAGTCTCAAGTCCATCAACCGCACTCGCCTTGCCGAGGAACAAGACATCCAGAACGTGGCCGATGCCGCCGGTGACATCCGAAAACGCCAGCAGACTTTTGTGACCAAAATGGATCAGCTTTGGGATTTCATGGACGACATGAAACGCAAACTGGACGAGGGCAAGACAGTACTTCGCTCAGCTGTAAGACCTTTGGCCGCGTCGTTGAGTTTGCATTGATGCAAGTGGGCACAGTGGGGGGCTGACACAAAGGGACAATGAGTAAATCTTATTCTCCCGGCTTCTTCAGGAGTTACCGGCGGGAGATGCTCCTCTGCTTCCAAATACGCTCTCCTCATTGGCGCAGGCAGCGACAACCTTGGCTGATAAGTGCGTGCACCAGACACTCCTCAACAGCATCGTGGCCGACCCACTTGCTTATTTCAGTCTTCATCTGTCAGACATCAGACCAAGGCGACAGCGGTGGAACGCAGCGCCAACGAGGCTCTCGACGACTCTGAGAAAAGTCTGGCGCTGGTCAAAGGTCTTCTCAGCAAAGGGAACAATGTCAAAGACTTGATCGGAGGAGCGAAAACTGTGTACGTCTATCTTTTGCTCCATTGAGCCTTGAACAGGGAGCAGCGTCTCATTTTATCCGCACGCTCCTTAGTTACGATGGGATGGTGCCACGGGTCAAGACTTTGGAGAACCGGGCCGTCCGCTTGAGCGATGAGGCAGTGGATGAAAGCAACAGGGCCAACGGCATGCTGGGAGACATCAAGAAGATGGCCGGAGAAATCCCGCCCGCCCTGACGGTCAGTCAATCAGAGTCAAAGTATCCATTTTATGACTTGAAGCTCCTTCGCATCCTAACGCGTAGTTGCTCTCAGGGGGACACGAACGCCATGGCGGCCAAGCTGGACCTCCTGAGGAAGGTAGTGGACGAGAATGTGGCGGGCTTCACGGCGTTGCGCGATGACATCGGGCGGGACACGGTGGCCGCCGAGGATCTGCTGGAGCGTGGCAGGAATGCCATGCAGGTAAGCAGGCGAGCATTGCACCAATTCACGTCGTGGTCCTGATTGGCGAGCGCATTAGCAAACAGGGTCAGTTCCTTGAGGTCCACCATCAATTTGTCCTATCCCATCCTAAGTGTGATGTCATCAGCAAACAGCCCTCTGCCAAGGTTTACTGTTTTATCCTCAAAATCGCCAGCTAGTAGATTGTGAGCGTGACTCTCGCAGGACATCGACACGCTGACAGGCCGAGTGGATGCCGCCCATGCCGACACCAAGGGGGCGCTGCAGCGCATCAACAGCAACACCAATCAACTGGACACCGCCCTCGGTACTCTGAGAGGTAAACAGAAAATCACACGCGTAGAAACAAGCCGCCTCAGTCCTAGCCCATCCGTCTTCACCGTCCTCAACATCCTGTCCCTCCTCAGGCTTTGACCAGCAGATCGCCGACAACCAAGCGCTGGCCGACGCCGCCATCAAGCGACTTCCTGCCATCAACGCGACCATACAGCAGGCTGCCAAGAACAATGCGAAGACTCGGGTCCTGCTGGACACCGTGTCTGCCGACTCCGACGGGGCCATGGCATCCATCAACCGGCTGGAGAACCTGATCCCCGGCCTGGAGGTGCGTAGCATAAAGTGCTGGCGTCGAAGCTAAGCTAATGCTAGGAAGTCCAAGTATGGAGACTCTCATGCTCCACGTTCAAAGAGAAGGGAAAGGAGCCCCTTTGATTGGCTGTGATGGTCGTTGGCCTTGGCCACTCCAACCAGGATGCAGACCTCCCTCTGGCTGATCTGTTGGCCTGCGCCGGTGTGCGAAATGACTAAGCCCTGAGCAGAATGGCTCCATGCGCCGTGCGGCCCCCATACTTGGCAGAAAGTGATGAAAAATGTTTGACCCGCTAGGAAGGGATCGAGTTGACGCCACAACTCGTGAGCGACATCAGCAAATTTAACGACGACGCCAAGGCACTGCGGGTGGTGGCGGATGACGTCCGCACAGACATCATGGACGAGCTGGACGATGCCAGGAACCTGGAAGCGGATGCCGCGCAGGTAAGACAGCGGCTGGCGGAAAGGCAGCGACAGCAAAGTGACGCCTGCGTTTGACTCGCCCACAGGCCGGTGATGCCGCCGCCAGCGCCCTAAGGAACGCCAAACAGGCCAGAGACGACATAGGAAAAATGCTGCGGGACATCGCCAGTGGGCTGGCCGCCGTCGGTAAGAAACGCACTCAAATTGTTGGTGATAAAACACAAAAGACGTTTTGAAAATGAGAAAGATGATTATGGCCACAGTTGGGCCTCGCTGGGAACTTTAACCTCCTTGCTGTTCCACAGACACACCGGGAACGTTGGACCCGCGCCGCCTTAAGGAGCTGGAGGAGTTGGTGGCGACGGGCCGCCGGGACGTGCAGACGAAACTGGAGCCTCAGCTGAGGGATGCGTTGGATCGTGAGGCGGCGCAGCGCCGCCTGCTGGCCATCTTGGACGGGGACATTGACGCCATCTTGTGGGACATTGCCAACCTGGAGGACATCTTGAAGACCGTGCCCAGTGGATGCTTCAACAGCCCCCCCATTGAGAAGGCCTGATACAACCTCACCACACCTGGCCCCGCCTGTCGTTTTTTCAGACGACGTTCGGTGGTGGAAGCTCCTCCCCTTTTCACAGTCACACACATACACGCACATATGTGCACATTCTCGTGTGCTCAAGTCTCCATTTTGTTTGCTCCAATTTCTCTTGTTGCACAACCAGCTATGGGCTGATTGGCCGCCGATAAGCGTTTTCAAGCATTCGTGCTTAATTTTGGCTTCTGTGAACCCACCAAAAGTTGGCAAGGCCATTCAAGAAGACCAGATGCTCCCGTTTTTGTCTCCTCTGACACCTTTAATCTCAAAAGACCGAGCGAAGGTCTTTGATGGCACGCAAATGATTTCTGGACAGCTCGAAACATGCTTTGAATTTGCTGAGGAGTTAAAAAAATTACTTTTGGAGATGGGGCCATTCTGCCGAGAGCCAAGGGACACGCACAGACGCCTGCCACGAGGGTCCTATTTGTCTATTTTGAGAATAACAACGCGCCCAAAGCTCTGCTGCTGAAGTGTGAGCTGATCGATTGTCAAGCGATGAATACCATCGTTATGGAATGGAATAAAAGGCTGCAGACCCAAATGGTGGTTTTGTCTTGAAGTTTAATAAATCCATCAAAGTCATGCCACAAGCACAAGCGGAGTGTCAACATGCTGCACGCTCAACACCAACACGGACAAGCACGCTTCGCTTTCAAAAGCCAACCCTTCGCTTCCACCCTGTTTTGGAAAAACGCATTCTTGCCCAAAATTCCCCCCCCAGTGAAGCAGACTGGAAAAGGCTCACTGTCACTCGAGCGGTAGGGATGAAGGCAGAGCCACACCTGAAATTGTACACTTTTACGCTGGCTGTAAAAACAAACAACAAAAGGCTCTCAATGGTGTCCAAATAAGCATTTCCTTGAGACCAGGCCGGAAAGGGAAACCACAACATGTCTTCCGAAAGGAGCAAAGTGAACGAGAATTGAAGTCAGCGGGCAATGTGTTAAGTGCAGTACCAGGTCATGCCACAACACGGGGGGGCAGCGATGAGCTCTACTCCAAGACATGCGGCGTAATTAAGAGCAAAGAAGCTCCTGAGTTCCAAGTCTGTTATTTAAAAGCCCCGTTTGGAGGTTCGCCTGCTCCATTTGTGTTAGCTGAGCCTCAAATTTTAAACCAAATGGGAATATTTCAGCGGACTGAACTTTGTGTATTACCATGGCCTGAGTGGTTTCAATCTGCCCGGACTTTGTTTTGGAGCTTTTGCTTAGCCCAGTCCTGGGCTTTTGCATTCAACGTGAACTTTCCTCAGACCGAATCATATCATATGGTTGGGTTGACCGCTTTACGATTTAAGTGCACAATGTGGCGTTGCCTTCACTCCTAGTTGTCACCCAGTCAAGCCCACGCTGCTTCTGGTGTGAAGAACATGCAGAAAAGTTGGTGAATGCGTCGAAGGACACGGAGGGGCCAAAAAATGTTTTGGAGTCTCCGGTGCGATGCGGGTGGGTGTGGAAATGGCCCAAGTGGCGCGGTCGGCGGGGAGACGTGTTAGCGGGCGCCGGCTAGCACACGCGTGCTGCGCTGCAGCAGTCTCTATCCCGAGGCCTTGATGTAAAGCTGCGTGTTGAGGATGTAGTCGATGACGGGCTGACACAGGTAGTCCACCACGTGTCCGTCGCCGTGCTGCAGCGCCAGCCTGCGAACAACAGCCACAGACCCGTCACAACCAGTACCGTATATTTTTGCGTTGTGCCCCCTGGAGGTCTGACAACAACCGACTCCCTCCTCTCCCTCCCCGCCTTGCACGTCGCTGATCCGTCCTCCATATTCAGCCGTTTAACTTACCTGCTCTTGGTGGAGCTGACCTGCGCCATGGGATGCTCGCCGTTTTCTTCGACCACCACAATGTTGTCCTGAGAGAGGGCAGACGACGGCGGGTCAGAAAGTGGCGGCTGAACCCGGGACACGAGAGCCAACCTGGTGTTTGCGCAGCACCGGCGACTGCTTCATGATGCGCTCTGTGTTGGCGCCGTCACGAGGAACCACCACCAGGCCGAAGTCGCCCACGATCACCTCCATCTGCAAACGCGGACACACGCTCGCTGACCTTCGGTCGACTCAACATGTTGTGATCTGCAGAACTCTTTTATGCGGGTGGTGACGGAAAAGACGGGCTGAGGTAGGAAGGGTGGGGGGTGCTTACATCACTGTCCTTCCACAGGCCAGGGATGCAGAAGGATTCTAGGAGGTCACTTCCACACAGGAGCAAGATGCGCAACTCTACGCGCCACAGTCGAAGGGAGGCAGCAAGGAAGGAAGGAAGGGCGGGAGGGAGGAAGGAATGAGACACGCCCTCAGTCAAGCACTTGTACACACGTCGCACCACCGCCACTCACCGATCTCCTCATACGTCAGGCTGGGTCCCAAGTTGGCGTTTTCATCTAAGGCCAGCAAGGTGAAAGTCAGCGACAAAGGCGCGCAAAACTGGGATGGGCGTTGGCCACACTCACCGATGAAGGCGAAGCGTTCCATGTGAGGACGCACGCAGCACACTTTGCCCAAACTCTCGCTCAGCTTCCCCCAAAGTTTCACTGCAAACCGGAAATACCTCGTCACGGTCCTCGTGGCCGTCGTTGCCGGCAGACTTACCCGAAGTGGCCTTGCGGTTCAGGTTGTTGCGGTTCTGGTAAAGGGGCGGAGTCCGCGTCTGCGGTTGACCGACGACGGGCGTGGACGACGGCGTGTTGACGTTGGACAGAATGCAACCCGTCACTCGCTAAGAGGGCAAGGACATCATTGGGAAGCAAATCCAGACGGGAATTCCTGCGCCTAGGATTCCCGCACATGGCCTGGATGCTTGGTGTTAAAGGAAGCCTCACCTTCATCAGATCTCGGTGGTGCTCCAGGACGCTGCAGGTCGGCTGCCAAGTCTCTTGGTAACACTCCCAAGGGTCGACCCTGCGGCCGCAGGAGGAGGCTTTAGCACGGGCGGCAGAGGCGGCGGCGGCGGGCGACTAACCTGATCCAATCAGACGACTGCACGGCCAGCTGACACATGGTCAGACGATGCTTGCTGGACACCAGGCCCTGAGCGGCACACGACAACAATTTCAATTTGGCACCATTGTGTCAACCCTCCCCAAAGTTCCCAACGGATGATAACAACGACATCATGGCAGCAGATCTTTTCTGCGGGTGTGCGCTCCAAGGGACCAGCGCGCTAACCTGGCTTGTTCTTGCCCCTCACGTTGGATTTCAAGCTCCCCCCCATGTCCAGTCATCATCAACAACATGTTTCGGCCTACTCACAGCTTTCCCATACGAGTCGTGCACCGGCGAAATGATCCCTCCGATCACGATGAAACGGCCACTTTTGTGCAGGTGCTCCCTTGCCTTTTCTGTACACACACACACACACACACACACACACACACACACACACACACACACACACACACACACACACACACACACACACACACACACACACACACACACACACACACACACACACACACACACACACACTGAGAAATTCAAAGACCCTCGACATCAAGCTCGAGTGCGTTTGATTGGCTCTTTCTGAGCATTGCTTGTTTATATTAATTTTGACAGCTTGCGCATCTTCTCATTTTCGAAGATGAGGAGCTCGGCGTAATTATTGCTTTGCGGGCTGCGTCACATCACGGGCGCGGTTGGGGGTGCACGCTGGCTGGCGTTGTTTTCAAGGCCCATCTCCGTCGCTAGTAGCTGGCCTGAGCGCTCGCGGCGACAACACGACGCGTTCAACGAGAAGGATCGCTTTCAGCACCGGGAAGGTGGACAGCGACGAGCGCGGCCGAACAGGCAAAAGCCGGCCGCCTGGGATGTTTTTATTTTTTTTTTGTGACGTCACAACGTGCCGTTCTCCCACACAAAGGCTTACCGAACATATGGATGTGTCCCTTGGTGATGGGATTGAAGCTGCCGCACGATAGCAGGATCACGTGACTCTTGCTGCTTTCTGGCATGGCTGATTCTGGTCGCGGTTCTGGTTCTGGCTTGTGAAGCGGCGGCAGACGATGCAGAGCGAAAGGCGAGGTCTCCTGGTCTGCGGCAGGATGATGGGGGAAGTGACGTCACCGTGCTGACGTAAACAAGGACGAGTCCAAAAGTTTTTTTTATTCATTCTCATCTTTAAACATGTATTTCTGGTAGAAATTACCGCTGAATGCTGATTTGTCAAATATGGAACATTACTGAATGCTATGGATTGGAATTCGGAGAATGTGCACCAAAAACAAGCCAAAAAAGACACTTGGGCTTATGTTTATTTGAAAGTAGCCATGCATTTACAAGACATGGATGTGGACGTTATGATATACATTTTTTTTATTTCGAACACATGAGCTTATGGGGTGGTGGAGGCCACCCGAGAAGACGGAGCTCCCGCCCCCCGCGTGTGCAGGCAAGCAATCAGACTCGCTTGCAAAATGTTGACGTCCAATGGCTGGGGTAAATGAAAGCCTGACGTCTTTGGACAGTCGGATCTTTGCCGAGCCTTCGGCAATTTAGCAGACCTTAAGGTGACAAGAAGTCTCACTCTGATATTTTTTCTTCTCGCGACTCTTGCATGAACATCAACATGAATGACAATAATTTTAAAAGCACTGCTGTTTATTCTAGCGTATGTTTCTTGTCGACTTGAATAATTTGCGAATTATTTTTCCAGTTGAAGCTGGGCTAGCCTCGTAAAGGCATGGTGAGCCATCGTAACTCTGCTTAGAGCTTTGCAATTGGGGGCGGTACCCACTGCAGTTGCTCCAGCTTCCTTGCTTGGCTGCTCGCTCGCTCCATCCGAGCGGGCCCCGCTGTCATCCCTGCTGTCGACAACTTGCTGCACACTACCAAGAGGAGAAGAGACGAGAAGGGAGAGAACATCGAGTAGGAAAGAGACCAGCCAAGACATGTCGGCCCCCAAGCGACAAGACACCCGCAAGCTCTTCGAGAACTTGTCCGGCCATGGAAAGTCCATCGGGGTGCTTACCAGCGGCGGAGATGCCCAAGGTGAGAGCCACGACTCCCGGCTTCCATTTGCAGAGAAGTTGGGAGGGGGATGGGGGGGCGAGCGCCTTCATCCTTTAATTATGAACATTTTCTTGCCTCTTTTTGAAGTGCCATCATTTCAAAATGAAGCAAAAAACAAAAACAAAAAAAACAACAACTACTCATTTGGCCGCGCTCATGACTTATCTCGTTGCGTCAAAGCCAGACAGTTATAAATTGACTGCTTTTCTTGGTCGACACTTCGGGGTCTTTTCGTGTTGTCACTGAATCAATTTGGAGAAAAAGCCGCAGTTTGCGTCCAGATGATTAGGAGAAGTGACGTCCGTTAATGGAATTATGCCGTCTGTGCAGCAAGTGAATGCCAGAAAACGTAGGTGTGTTAGAGACTGCACCAAAAAAAGAAAAGAAAAAAAAAAAGCCCTAGCCCTAGTACACTTATAATTATTAATAATTCAAAGGACTATATTTTACTATCAATAAATTTAAGTGTTTTTGCTGGGGAGCATTGGTGTGGTTTTTAATCGTGTTTTATTGGGAGGTTACGCAATAGCATTGTTTAAACACGCACGCACGCACACGTACGCGCGCGCGTCAACATCAACAAGTGCTGCTTCGATTAAAAAGAAAATCCGTCCGTTCACGAGAAACCAATTTACACTTACGAACAAAAATCTTTTTAATCAGAATAGTGTTTTTAATTTTTTTTAACGAATGCCGATTTTTTTGTCAATAGGTGTTAAGAATTCGTGTCACACAAGCGTGGACGATGAGTGCGTCATGATAACACCATGGAATACACTTGTTTCCGTTATGTGACTTCCACAAAAAGAGAAGCTGTGTTGGCTTAGGCTAGACTTCGCTTTTACGCTGAAGGCAAGCGAGGTTGGTTTCTGGTGGAGGCGCATGATAGCTTGACGCACGCTGTGGAAAAGCGACGCAGCGCCTACGTGAGGAACAGCAAGTTGTCGAGGCAATGAATGGAAAGCACGCACGCGCACAGACACGCGCCCACTCATGATGGTGCATGCGCGCGTGTTCGTGACACCACATTTTTGTGTTGTCCGTATCGTGGAGAAGCTTCTAGGCAGCACAATAGTAAATATTAATCTGAGTTCTTTGGATTTGCATCCAATGTGTGATTTCAGGCCTCATACCTTATTAGTTTTATTTTGAAAGAAACACTAACGTAAGTTAATTTTCTTTTTTTCTCAGGGATGAACGCGGCAGTCCGGGCGGTGGTCCGCATGGGAATTTATGTGGGAGCCAAAGTCTACTTTATACATGAGGTCAGATAGCAACACAACATAAAAATATGAAACAAGTGCCGAAAATGTGCAAATATGCAAAGCGAGACACTGCCTCGAGCTCTCCGAGTGGCAACTTTGAGGAGCCATCCCGGTTTCAGCGTCGGCTAATTGGATCAAGGTCCTGATCCTCGCTGACTCCACTTTTTTTCTTCGGCAAGAGTCCAAACACGCACTCGCTCGCTTGCTCAGCTCCTCTTGCTCTTGCTTGGACCCTGCTTTTACTTTGGCGGGTGGGCGAGCGTACAGCTTTTGTTCCCCCCCCCCAATAAATGTTTCGCAGTGTTTCTGATGACTCAACGGAGTGATTTGATTATTCAGAACGACAACATGATTAGGAAGCTCGATTTTCATCGCTAATGAAGACAAGCAACCGTACAAATTGCATCTGTCTTTTTTCAGGGGAATCAAACTTGCGTGCTCTCAGGCCGTAAATAACCATTATTTGAAGAAAGGTCTTTCAGGACGGTGATGTGATTGGAGTAGGCAAGCTTCAGATGCGCTATCAATGCACCACAGAGTGTGTCTCTCCGTGTTTCTGATGCACATCCATTATCGATATCGCCCAAAGTGAGCGACCGCATTGAATGTGAGCAAAGTGGCGTCCCACAGGGCTACCAGGGCATGGTGGATGGCGGCGCCAACATCGAGGAGGCGTCATGGGAAAGCGTCTCCAGCATGTTGCAAGTGGTGAGCACAGCACAGCCGTTGCTTAACCACCCAGGTGGCAAATGCTCCCGCTTGACCTTCGGCCCCGCCCCTAAACCCCGCAGGGCGGCACGGTGATCGGCAGCGCTCGTTGCAAAGCGTTCCGCAACCGCGAGGGTCGCCTGGAGGCCGCGCGCAACCTGGTGCTGAAGAACATCAGCAACCTTTGCGTCATCGGCGGAGACGGAAGTCTGACCGGGGCCAATCTTTTCCGGGAGGAGTGGAGCGGACTCCTGGACGAGCTAGTGCAGAAGGGTAGGTGAGACCTTCACCGCACGCGGGCATGGAGCCCACGGAAAACACTCCCTTGTTACTTTGGCAGGTGTAATCGGCGAGGAGGCGGCACGCAGCAACTCGGTCCTGCACATCGTAGGCATGGTGGGCTCCATCGACAACGACTTCTGTGGCACCGACATGACCATCGGGACCGACTCGGCGTTGCACCGCATCATCGAGGTGGTGGACGCCATCATGACCACGGCTCAGAGGTCCGCCTGCAAACGCACGCTCGGCCGCCACCTCGCTACTGACTTTTTACTTTCCGCTCGCGTCTAGCCACCAGAGGACCTTCGTGCTGGAGGTGATGGGTCGACACTGCGGGTAGGTGCCGGCCCGGCTAGATGGCCGCCGGCCCGGCCAGATGGCCGCCATGGCTGTATCACATGGGACGATGTGCCGTGTGCAGATACCTGGCGTTGGTCAGCGCTCTGGCCTGCGGAGCTGACTGGGTGTTTTTTCCTGAAATGCCTCCCGAAGACGGCTGGGAGGACAACATGTGCCAGAAGCTCTCTGAGGTAACAGCCCACGCTCTTACACCTTACGTGACAAGTAAATCTTGATATGGCCTCTTCTGGACCAAGCGTTGCGCCACAGATTTACTTAGCACAGAGTTAGCAAAGACTAAAAACGAGATGGGAAACCTGACTTGCAGTCATGCATGTTCTTATCTTATCAGAACCGTGCTGACAAGAAGAGACTGAACATCATCATCGTGGCTGAAGGCGCCATCGACAGCCACAACAAAGCCATCACGCCCGACTACATCAAAGATGTAAGTCCTCTCGAGACGCAAAGACGCTAGCGCTACAGACATCATGTGCAGCCATTTTGCCAATGTGCCCGTTAGCTGGTGGTGCGCAACCTGGGCTTCGATACCAGGGTGACCATCTTGGGCCACGTGCAGCGAGGTGGAACCCCGTCGGCCTTCGACAGGATCCTGGTAAGACACGTCGCTCCGAAACGCGGAGCGTGACGCTAAATGCCGACCCTGCAACCTCGCTACAGGCTAGCCGGATGGGTGTGGAGGCGGTGCTGGCCTTGCTGGAGGCCTCTGCTGGCACGCCCGCCTGCGTGGTGTCGCTGGTGGGCAACCAAGCTGTGCGTTTGCCCCTCATGGAGTGCGTGCAGATGGTAAGCCCACCGACCCCTTGTGCCATTTTTTGATGAGAAGCTGGGATACCACCATTTTGTGTGTGTGTGTGTTCAGACACAGGAAGTGCAGAAGGCCATGGATGAAAAGAAGTTTGAGGACGCAGTCAGGCTGCGGGGCAGGTATTTCATTTATCATGAAACAAAAAATTTGGAAGAGGGAGCAGCGTAATGTCCGTTGAACTGAAGTCATCCTTTTAAATGATGGGGATGTGTTTGTCTCCTTTGCAGGAGCTTTGAGAACAACCTGACCACGTACAGACTTCTCTGCAACCACAAGGCTGACTCGGAGCTTCCGCACGTAAGCACCGATTTTGACGGCAGCTATAGCGCAAACGTTTGCGGAAAGACGTAACGAATCGGACGTCATGTGTCTCCCCTTCAGCCACTCTGACACATGTTAACGATAGCCCAGCGAGGTACTTCCTGCACAGGTGCATTGGGGCCACTCAGATGAGGGGCGGAGCTATTGCATGGTTTACATAATTTTTATTAGAATAGTAATTTTATATATATATATATATATACATACATTTATACATATATATATATAAATGGGTTTCAAATATTTGGAAGCTTTATTTTTTTTCCCTTCAAGTGCACATCCTCGTCTTGGCCGTGCACATGACGACACGCGTGCACTTGAATGCGAGTTTTGGGCTTCCTGCTGCTCGGTTGCATCTTGCGGCCCATCGCATGTTTTGGATGTTCACCGCTAAATGCTGCGACCTTTGACAGAAAAGCCTTTCCTCGTCAGAGCTCCTTCAACGTGGCCGTGTTGAACGTGGGGGCGCCCGCCGCCGGGATGAACGCGGCCGTGCGCTCTGCCGTCCGGGTGGGCATCGCCGAAGGCCATAAAATGTTCGCAGTGAGCGACGGCTTCGAGGGATTTTACAAGGGCCAGGTGAGACTTTCTGCATCTTTTTTAGTGAGTTCAGGGTGGGCGGGTCACTAGTAGTCTGGAACGCGGCAGCAACGCCGTCGCCCAGCTGGCTGCCTCTCTTTGTATTCTGCATTGCTAAGCCCACCCAAGGTCAGAGTGCTAAACTTGGCGTGCTAACGTATGAGCTAACAAATAGCAGCCGGCACTAAATTAAACTCGGCGGAAAGAGACATTCCTCACAGGTCAATGTAACGAGTGGCACCAGGCAAGAGGAAGTTCAGATAAGCAGAAGAGTAAGGACGCCGCTGTCGTCCCAGCTCGGCTCTGATTCCCAAATAATACAAAGAGCCTGGAAGGTCACTGTTACAGTTACAAGGCTTCAAAGTTGATTGATTTCCACTTTTATTGGTTTGCATGATCAGATCAAGGAGATCAAGTGGGGCGATGTCGGCGGCTGGACGGGACAAGGAGGCTCGCTGCTTGGCACCAAACGGTATACCTCAATGCACTCGCTGCAACGTTTTTGGGACTAAGTGGACTTTTACCGGGCATGCTGGCGTAGAACACTTCCCGGGAAACATCTGGAGCAGATCGCCCAGCAGATGGCCGCCCACAACATTAACGCGCTGCTCGTCATCGGGGGATTTGAGGTACAAAAAACGATGGCGGCATTTAGCTGTTGCACAGAGCTAACGCTAATGACATCTGCTCGCTCATTTGCCAATTGTGCAGCCTGTGTTGTTGCTTTGGTTTGACAAACATGACTGAACATGATCTCATCGTGTGCACGTTAGGCTTTCAAGACAGGAGTAGGGTTTTAAGACAGGAATAGGGTTTCAAGCAAGGGAGGGTATTGCGACAGGGTTAGGGTTGGAGGCCTGGGGTGGGGTTTTAAGTTAGGTTTTCAAAGTAGGGTTTCAAGCAATGGTTAGGACTGGAAGTTTCAAAGGAAAGGAAGATCTTACATGGTTAAGCTTTAAGGTCAGAGTCTGCCCCGGGCTTGTATAAGGTTGGAATAAGGTTTCAAGAGAGAAATCCACCTTGTCCCTCTGGAGTGTTTTTGTGTATGTGCGCATTGTGATTGGCTCTCTCCCCTTGGCTCCTTCCATCGTTGCACGCCACCCCCGCTATTGTTTGTTTGGTTAACAAAATGTAGATGCGGCCCCTTGGCCGCTTTGTCTTTCATGTGCATGAAGCTCAGCTAGCGGATGCGATTGTTGGCGATGGCATAGCTTAGCGGCTAACTTGTGTTTGGCTTTTCTTTGGTGTCTCTCTCCAAATTCCGCTGAAGGCTCATTTATATGATACCAATCGCCACTTTGAGAGCTTTCCCTCGTTAAAAAAACTTTTTTTCGTCTGTGTCCTCGCAAACGGGCTGTGACCCTTGCAGGCCTACATGGGACTACTGGAACTTTCGGCGGCACGGGACAAATATGGCGAGCTCTGCGTGCCAATGGTGATGGTCCCCGCCACGGTGTCCAACAATATACCGGGCTCGGACCTCAGTATCGGTTGCGATACGGCGCTCAACGCCATAACGGATGTAAGTCGGCATGCACGTGCGTGTGTGCATGTGCATGTGTGTGCCGGCGAGTGCGATGAGTGAGCGCTCACAGCAGACGCCCGCTGCGCTCGTGCCAAAGGCCGCTTGAATTCTTAGTAGGTAAAAGGTCAGCTTTTGACTGCTGCAACTCATCGGTCCTCCAAAACGTCTTTTTGTGAATTGAAACGTGCCAAAAAGGTAACTTAGTCAAAGTAGCGCAAAGTAGCTACGGTCAGGTAAGTGTGTCGCATGCACTCCTGTCAATTCACTTGCGTTTGTTTGGTCAACAGCTGACAAAGAACGAGCGTGCGGGATGGAGTTTGTTGCGATCTCGTGCGTGCGAGGGCACGAGGGAGGGACTGAATGCCATGTTGAAGGAATGGTGTCCTAGCTAAAATAGGATTGCCGCTTTATCAAGTCGCGTCAACACGGTGACGCGTTGACAGACGGCGCGACCGCTCGGTCCAGTGGAGAGAGCCAACACCAAGCCACAAACGCACAAAAAGTCTTGTGCCACACTGCGAGATAACAACATATGTTATCGTGCTACTCAGAGAGGGACAGACATGAACACACGTACAGCACACAAAGATAGAAAGACAAACAGACATGACGCAAAAAGACGAAAGAAAGGAATTGACACGTATATATGAACTCTTACGTCATTAAAAGACACACACACGCTTAGCTGTAGGCATGCCCCAACGTGGGCACAGCGTAACGAGGCCCGCGGGCGTCCGTGCGTCCGTTAGGCCTTGGAGTCGGTCCTGCAGCTGTATGAGGCTCGCGAACGCTTTGAGGAGTTTTGCGTGCCGCTGTGCATGCTCCCCGCCACCATTAGCAACAACGTACCCGGCACCGACCTCAGCATCGGCGCAGACACCTCCCTCAACGCTCTCGTGGAGGTAACAGCGCAACCGCCGCCTTTGCCCGCCGTCACCTTGTTGTTTTTGTCGATGTGAAGTCGCCATGGTAACCGTGCCGCGCTGGTCAGCAGGTAAGATGGTCCCGATTGAACATGGCATTTCTGTCAAGTTGTATTGTTGCGAGGACGAGGAGCCGCTTTGGTGCGTGACGCCGGTGCGCTTGTTGGCAGACGTGCGACCGCATCAAGCAGTCGGCCAGCGGCACCAAGCGTAGGGTGTTCATCATCGAGACCATGGGTGGCTACTGCGGCTACCTGGCCACCGTGGGTGGGCTAGCGGCTGGCGCTGACACCGTCTACATCTATGAGGAACCCTTTGACATCCGAGACCTGCAGGTGGGTCCCGCTGGAGCTCGCGTGCCTTCCTTCTCCAAATTTGACAGTACATGGAAAAAAGTGGGCGAGCATAGCTGCTAATCGGATACTCGCAACGAGATGTTTATGTGGCTCAACAATTTATTTCATCTAAGTCAAACTGGTTGTTGTTCCTTGGAGGGTAACGTGGAACATCTGACGGAGAAGATGAAGACCACCATCCAAAGGGGTCTGGTGCTCAGGTGAGAGGGGCGGGGGATGCCTTCTCTGACAGTGGGCCGATTCAATGTCGTGTTTGTGTGCAGGAATGAGAACTGCAATGAGAACTTCACCACCGATTTTATCTACCAACTTTACTCAGAGGAGGGTCGAGGGGTGTTTGACTGCCGAAAGAACATTTTGGGACACATGCAGCAGGTACAGCAGCAGCTTTTTGTCATTCAAACGGTTGCGTACCTCAATTGTTTATTTCAATTGAGTTGATGGCTGACATTAATGATGGAGAAACACTTGGGCATTGATGCAGGGCTGTGCCGACGTTCTCTACAAAGTGCACACCGAATATTTTTCCACAGGGTGGCGCTCCGTCTCCCTTTGACAGAAACTTTGGCACCAAAGTAGCGGCCAAAGCAGTCCAGTGGCTCACCAAGACCATGAAGGAGTCTTTCAAAGGAGGTAAAAGGTGGAGCGGCTATCACGTGAGCGGGCTCTCGCCGCTTCAAATGTGAATCTTTGGACACGCAGGGCGAGTGTTCGCCAACTCAGAGGACAGCGCCTGCTTGCTGGGCATGAGACGCCGAGCGATGCTCTTCCAGCCCGTGGCGCAGCTCAAAGACGAGACCGACTTTGAGTAAGAACTTTTACTTGAGCGGAAGGCAGCCATTTTGATCCAAAGATTCACTTTGATTTAGTAGCATAAAATTTGGCGGGCAAGACTGACTCCACTCCACCTCCTGTTTTAGACACAGGATCCCCAAGGAGCAGTGGTGGCTGAAGCTCCGCCCCCTGATGAAGATCCTGGCCAAGTACAAGACAAGCTACGATGTGTCCGACTCAGGTCAGCTGGAGCACGTTGGCCGCTTCCGGGCCAAAGAAGGCGACTCCTCGGCCGCTATCTGAACATCTCATTGGCTGCTGCTATCTTAGGCACATTTAACAAAACACGCGTGCACAAAAAATGATATAGAAAGTCACAGGCTGTTACTCTAATTTATTGCAGATCGAATATATTCTCGAATGATGCACTTGAAATGACGTACTGAATGGAGCACTACAAATGTAGCCTTATCTTGTTGTTGTTTTGTCTTTGTTGTTGCTCATGTGTCGCAAATGTTGGTGTGCATAAGAGTTCTGTCCGTTGTGTGTCAGTGTGTGTACACAGTATTAAATCTTTGATTGTGATGTTTTTGTCTTTTTGTCACTCTTTTTTTTGCCTTAAAACTGTAGTTGTTATTCAAGACAGTAGATAGCGTCATCGTGCATTGTGTTATTCTGAAGTCCTGGGGGCGTCCTAACTTGCCAGATACACACAAAAAAAAAGATTTTAAAAGCAAAAAAAGTCGATGTTCCATGATACGTGTCCTTTAAGGTTTTCTGTAATACGCCCCCTGGAGCACATGTTGTTCACATTCTGACCACTAGGTAGCAGCACAACATAACATTTCACCTTAAATACTGCTATTTCTTGCAGTTTTGTCCGAATGCGCTTTGATGAGTAGTAATTATATGTATGATGTATTTGTTGGGCAATTTATCAAGAAGGAAAACACGACACTTGATATGACAGATGTGGATCAGCAATAAAAGCGCAATTTGTCACGGTTGGAAAGGAGCAACCGTTTCCTCTCGTGTCTAGAGTGAAACAAGTTGCCGCGAGATGCTGTCAACACCACGCAATAAATCACAAGCCAGACATTTGACGATTCAGACAGCCGGCATTACTTTTCTCCTCGTCACATATCAGATGACCGCCACGCCGTAATTGTCACGACGAAGCGGCACGTCACCAACTATTTATTGTGAAAAAAAAAAAGTTAAACTGTATTCATTTGCTTATCTATACATCTCTTCCATTATTTTCATGGTGCAATTAGCGTTTGCGCCATGTTGAGCACATTCGTGACCCCCGACACAAACATGGCGCAACCCCTTAATAGTGCACTAGATAGTGTGCACACTTGGATGCGGCCGCGTCTACCTGTTGCAACACACCTGACTGAAATCTCTGGAAAAGAGGCACGACATCAGACCCTGATGATAAGGAAACACATGCGGGAAAAAGACCACACGTTGGATAAGGTTGTTGATCACCATTAAAGAGAGACGCAAGAGATAAGCGCCTCCTTTGCCATCATTTATACCCCGTTTGGACAAACCCGAAATGGACTGCCAATTCAGAACTTGCTTGTTTGAATTTAATGGACGCCACTGTCGGCCACCTTGACGGGAATGACGCCGAGACACCTGTGCAAGGTAATGGACAGCTTGGTTTCATTGTTTTATTTCAGCTTTTGTGTTGATGCTCTTCTTGTATGTATTTGGCGTTTGCACAATTGCCTGAAAAAAAAGTTGGAAATATCACATGAAATTGGTTTTTCTTGGAGTTGGATGTGTCCAAAAATCCAACTCAGTGTTGTGCTTAGTGTGTTGACTTTCACTACAAGGTACTTTTCTCCGCTTTTTAGTTACAAACAGTTGTTTTTGATGAAACCAGTCACTTGATATTTTTACCCAAAGTTGGCATGTGCTAATCGAGCCGTGGGGGTGTTAGGGGTGGGGCACTTTTAGCCCGCTGAAATCCAATCCATAATTCAATATGGCTGCAGCTGACCGCCACTGTGCTGACAGTCACGCATTCAGCAGTAATCAAATCACGGCGTGTAGTAGCTGACCTATGCAAGACGTGCACGCGCACAAAAGTGACCCTCGCATCAATTGGGCAGCAGCTGCTTTGGAATCGTGCTTGTGTGCGCGCGCGCGTGTGTAAACAAGCGTGAGTGTGTGTATGATGCGTGCGTGTGTACATGTGTCCCGGCGTTTCTCTCAATTGCCCGGCAAAAGAGCGGGAAACCCGGGGCTGCTCGTTCGACACCCAATACGCAGGAAATGCGAACAGCTGCCGCCCGCTCGAGAGACGCTTTCACCACCGACGGCGGAGCCAACCAGCAGAGACTATATTTGCTCGACGGCCACAGGAGGGAGCTAGTGAGCTCGCTCATGTGTGGCCACAAAGCAGCCACTTTGTTTGAATCAAGTCAAATTTAAATTAAGGGACATTTAGCATTGTTTATAGCATTAGCTCCGGTAATTGCCGGCACATCATCAGCTTGATTAGTTTGAGTAAGTTTCAAGCGTGAGTGGTCAAGTCTCTCATTGTGTGCTTTCCGCATGTTGACTTTTCATTGCGGATCATTTATGCCGGAATTCAAAACCAAAATTCCCCGAGTGCCCCGTGCTTGTGGTTAAAGCCCGGAAAGGAAATATTTGATTTGTTCCCTCAACGCTTGTCTCGATTAGCAGAATGTCTGCACGTCCGGCAATTTGTGGTCAAGGGACGTACAGTGAAATTAACAGCTGCTGCCGTGTAGGTGCTTGCGCTTGAGTAGTTCCTGGATGTGGCAATGTGGTTTTTCTTGCACTTCTACTTGTGTGTGTGTGTGTGTGGCCTTCAATGGGTTCCGGAAGCGAGCCGGCCAGCGGCAACCTCACACCTAAATAAATGTCGACTGTGTGTAGCTTGGCGGGCCGCATTCATTCCCTTCTGACTGGAGGAATTTCCAAGCATGAGAAGACAAAGATCAGCTTCCCCTTGCTTTTTTTTTGTCTTCTGACTTTCAAGTGCAGGGACGGGATGGCTTCAATGGACCAGAAAAGCAGGCAGGCAGCAAGCAAAGCAGCCTGCCAAGTAGTTCACCCCCCCTGTTTACATGCTGGCTTCCTGTATCCCACTTAATCAGCGGCATCTGGGAGTCTGCCGGCTTGGCGCTGGAACGGAGGTGCAGACTAAACTCCTGGACGGAGGCAAGAGGTGGGCCGGAAGCAGCGCCTTCTTCACAATCGCAAGCGTGAAGCAACAAAGTCTTGGTCCTCGCGTTTGAAGGATATTCTTTGATGTCCTGCGCCTTAACTTGCCCAACCTCAATGCCGTAATCTGTGATGTAATTAGTGACGGGCGACACAAAAAAAATGCTCTCAAATGGAGTTTTGGAAGATGCTGAGCTTCACTTCCCAAAATTCCTCCCCCAAGTCACGGATCGTTCTCCCCTTGCTTCAGGAAGAGGTGATCTGTCTTGCACGGATTGGGAGGAGGACGCCAAGACGAGCGTCGACTTGTCCCCGTCAGTGTTTTTTGGGTCTGTTTGCGTTTTACTGCCGTGCCATTGTGCGTGTGTCGATAAGCATCTGCCGTCATTCCAACGTTTGTTTACTCTGGGCCAAGAAGTTTCCAGACTCTTTGAGGGGCTTTCGGGCGTGCGTGGAAGGGGCTTGCGCAACGTTCTACCTGGCAACCAAATGTCAATAGTTAAGGAAGGTGTCCTTTGTGTGATTGACCTGAATTGAACAGTTGAATCTAAGCTACTTAGGGTGGTAGGACTATTAACCCGTATATTTGCCATAAATGACAGTTGAGAGGAGCATAGTGTGTCTGTGTGTCTTTTGGCTACGCTGCCATCCTGTTTATCTTCCGACGAGCGAAACCTGTTGCACGCGGGCGGCTAGCTAATTGGCCCGTGCCACCGATGCCAGCCGCTCGGCTGACAGATGTTTGTGCCGTGCGGCGGCTAATGAACGAGCGCTGGAAGGCGGCCATGCACGCTCGCTGTCCTCCCAGGATTCATTATGCTGTCGCTCGCGTGCCAGTGGCCAAGCGCATCCATATTATCAGCCTGGTGGAAAGCGGCCGGGGGCTACTTGTTGGCACTGCCGGCCTGCGATGGATATGTTGGGCGCCATTCTTGTTTCTTAACACTGTTTGTCTAGCACTTTCTTCTGCAGAAAAACAATGGGTGATCTATTCAACACTTGTGGATGACATACCTCCACAACAAATTCAAACTGCCCCTTTTTTTTTTGTGATCCCAAACTTCCCAATGTTGACCAATTTGTCATTTAAGGCGCATAGAATCTTTCAACTTCATTTCTCGTCAACAAAAATAATTCAGGACTACAGATTGCCTTTTTTTTTGACTCAACCGTAATCATATTTTCTGCAGTTTTCTTTTTCTTTCCGGCACAGGTCTGTGTCAAGCAGCCGCTCGTCTTTAGCCAGCTCATTAGCGCTGCTTATTATCGCTCGGGCTCAGCCAGGCCACAGAAGCAGCGCTCGCCCTTTTTACACTGCGGACAGCTTCAATAAGTGCCAAAGCCCCCCGAGAGTGCTCCGTGTATGCTAATCACCCCGGAGAATACGGCCAATTGATGATAATTGGTTAGCTTCCAATGGCGGAGTGGATGGGGGGGGGGCGAGGGGTTGGCTAATCCTCCACACAATGATGCGTGTGGGACGCTAGCGAGGAAAAAGCTTCTCTTCACTGGAGGGTCTTGGGCTGAATAAGTGGGGGAGGGGGCGTTGGTGAGGGGTAGGCTGCATAATGGATGAGCCGCACTCCTGCTCTTGTGTGACTCATGAATGATTTTATGACACAAAGCTGCAAGAGTTTCAGTGTGTCGGAAGACAAAGCCGTTGACTCCGTGCGTTGTGCGAGCAGCTGCTGCTCTGTTAGCTTTAGCAAAGTGAGTGTTTGACTCATGACGGACGGCCTTCAATAACGCTAATAAGGTGCACTTTGTTGAAGCTTCTTGCCTATTTGAACTTCACTTGTCTTAACTTTTGTGTTAAGGCTATTTTGTGTCATGGCTACATCCTGAAGTGAGGCATGCGTGCCATCAAAATGTCGCTATGTCTTGAATTTGGGCCCAATGGCGGTTTCCATAGCAACATCTCTCGCGCCGGCCTCAAAAGGCGCCGGACGCAAGAAGTCGGCAACTCGTGGAGTCAAGCGTTTAAGAACATTTCCTCCGCTCTTGTGCCCGTGCAGCGTTTGCAGCCAAGTTCACAAAGGCTTCATTGAAAAGAGAAGCAAAGTTGATCCCCAGAGTTTGTCCGTCCCGGAGTGCTGGCGCTCTTTCGGGCTGCTCCGGTTTCCTGCTTCCATTTGAGGCCCGTGTATTGGCTTTCAGCACTTGAGGCGCAGGTGCCCCTCCGGGTCCGGTTTCAGGACCCCCCCCTCCCTTTTTATTATTTTTTTTAAATGCGCACCACTTGCCATCTGCTTGATCTGGCCGTGTACACGGCGCCGATCGTCGTCAACAGAAGGAAAGCCTCAGACGAAAGAGGGAAACATTCCCGCGAGAACGTCTTTTTGCCGCCGGAGATGTGTTCTCATGGACCGTGTGGTTCCGTGGCACAAAAGCATCAGAGCGGCAGCCGGAGCTACACGTCTTTACGTTTCGTATTAAAACCGTGAACTCGCAAGGTGCAACGCAACGTGCTCATAAAATTCGTCTGCTCATCTGATTGAATCAACCAGTGCGTGTTGTTTGCAGCAGATGCGGGACTTGACACTGCGCTTGTTTTTCCTTTCCGGCTGCGTCTCAAGTGCATCCCGGTGCACTCTCGGCACGCTTTTGCAAACACGCTCGATCATCCGCAGGAAATGTTTTGTCTGACTTCCATTAGGCCACTCGCACCGGCACTCGTCAGAACCTTGCAGTCGACCCTCAGCAACGTAAACATAAGTTGTAGGCCTGAACAACCCCCCTTAAAAGAACCAAAAAAAAAATATGAAAACAATTGAACAGGAAGTCAGTCCGATCAGATTAGAAATTCCCATTCTGGGCCAATGCCAGGATTCGTCGGGGGAAAAAAAAATCTGCTTCAGCCATCAACATTGAACAAGTCCAATACTATTACAGTACACCCCCAAAATTCTCCGGGGGCCTCTGACCTGATATTGAACAGAACTTTTTTCCCAGTTTTGTTTTTTTTGGGCAGCCAATCTCAATGAATGAAATGATTGACAGCTTGGACCGGATGAGATTTGCCTCAACAATTTGTAAGGAGGCTCAGGGGCTCGATTGTTGCGGTGGGAAGCTTTTATTACCCGCACATATTTGTCATTCTCCCGCCATTCTTGGTGGCACTCAGGGAGGGAGAGGACACGTCCTGCAATCAATTTGCACAGGAAGCTTTTTTTATGAGGGACCTTCTGGCATGGAGGAGAATACAATTTGCAGAGCAGTCAGCAGGATTATGTACCACGTGTGGGAGCTAAGTGTCATATCACGTTCCTATTGAAATAAGCAAGACATATCAATTCTCTCTGTCAAAATTGAATGCGAGACTTCTGGCAGGAGTTGCCTCGAGGCGAGCGAGAGCATCTTTCACAGAGATCACGCAAGACGGAAATAGCGTAGCCCGCCGACCGGCAGGTTTCTGGAAGCGAACCCAGAACAAGTTCAAGTCAACAATTGTGGAATGGGACAAACATCTGGAGCTGTCGCCACAGGAACCCAGCAGGAAGTCTTGGACTGACGGCCGCTAATTGATGAGCGGGTTGGGGGGAGTCGCTAGCGCTGACATCCAGTAATTACCAGCGGGCCGTTCTTCGAAATGCAGACCTGTCGAACATTTTGCACTTGGGAAAAGGGTGAGATGAAGCGGCCCCTTGCTCATTTGGGCTGGCACATGTGGCAAGATTGCGTCACCGCGCAAGAATTCAACAGCTGCGCTTGTAATAAAGGCGACGGGATTAAATGACCGGACGCCGGTCGCTCCTGAACCTCATCAGCTGGGACGTGCAGGAAATTGCCAGTCAAAAGAAAAAAAATGGCGAGGGTTAGGGTTACGATGATGTCAGAGGAAATTTTGGGTTTCAACCAAGCAATCCGTCTTGATAAGTGTCATCGGCGTGACATCGCAGCAATCCAGCGCTGATGGGCTCAGCGCCATGCCAAGTTGCCTTCAGCAAATGGACTTTGGTTTGTATGGATTAATTCTTGAGAAGATCTTGGTCTACTTGACACAAAATCATTGGGACACCTTTGGGAGGAGAGGTGAAGACATTTTGGGCAAAAGTATTAGGACACCTCCAGCAAAGTCAGTTCATGAAGAAAACGCGGAGGTTGGAGAACTCGTTTTCGTATGAGATGAGATTCAAGCGTGCCTAATAAAATGTCCAGCGAGACCACATGTGACAGGAAGTCAGGATGAAGTTCCACAAAGTTCCACATGCACAACTAAACAATCTGTTGGACAAATAAATGTTTCTGCAGATGTTAGAATACAACCGGTGTGTGTGTTTGCGTGGTTCTGTCTGTCGTCGAGGCGCACTCTTATGTATGAGAGCAACGTGACCTTTAGAGGAATCTGAAGATTGGTGTCGAGGGCCACAAGGGAGACGGGCAGGGTGAAGGGTGCTTTCTTTGTGTGTGTGTGAGACGCGCAGTCACGGAGGTCCACTTGGCCATGAAACCAGAAGGAAAATGCAAGACGATACAAAGAAAACAAACAGGCCGGCGAGGCCTCCCTCGGTGTGTCTAAACAGGCCAAGGTGATTATTGAATCAAGTTGATTGTTTCCTGCTCACGTACACACACGCGTACAATGAGTGCTCTTAATATATTTTTGTTTTGTGATTTGTCACTGCATGTCTGAAAGTTGCACAACTCCAGTCGTCCTGAAATAGCGGCGGACCCTTGCAAGTGCAATTGAGTCGAGTTGGCGCTTTTGTCGCGGCGCCCAAAGGGAAATGTCACTTTGGAGTGTCAGCAGAGATGTGGCAGCTGTCAGTCACTCGCACATGCGTGTGCGCTCACTCCGCAGGGTGCAACATGCACAAAGATACACACGCGCACCCTCATTTGTGGGTGATTGACAGCTGACGTGATCTCACGCTTCCACCGTCTGCAAGTATTTATCTGAGCCCCTAAAGTTCACATTTTACACTCAATGAATGTCTTTTGTTGCCTTAAGTATCGGTGGCTGGTATCTACAGCCTCTAAGAGTACTCAATACTTTAAAATGAGGCCATTATCACAATGGGAGCATCTGGGCTGGGGTTGGTGAGCGTGGGGAGACGAGGTGGATTGATGGATGGAAGTGGTGGGGTGGGAACCCCCAGCGACCCCACCCCCACCTTGTCCAGCGCCAATTTGCAATGCAGATAACAAGGAAAAGAAACCTTGACAAAGAAAACTGCGGATGGCAAATGTCATTCCCATTTTGATTCTTGACCCCCCCCTCTTCAAAGTTGGCCCTCCTCTGCCCATTAGCAGCTCCCCCTCCAAGAAAAATCCTTTCACGACTGTTGTTCACATAGACACAACGTCGGGAAAAGAAAGACAGAAAAGGAGTGTTGGAAATTCCCTCCGGTGTGGGCAAAGAAGCCAGCGTTGTTAAGCGCGCTGCTCGCTTTTGTCGCCGCCAATTTGTCACGTTAGCTGCGCTGGTGGCGGCCGGCCCAATGAATACAATTCAAGAAAAAGAAAAGACTTTTGGGAAACTGCAATGTGCACAATACAAGAATGCCGCACCCTCGTTTGGATTTGAGAGTGCATGCACATTGATTCATTATCGCTTTTTTTGTGTACAGAATGAGCAGATCCATATAAAAATGGCTGTGTTACATTTCTATTACCTTGAAAGTTTTTGATGCCTCCAAAGAAGAAACTGGTCTCGGCCGCCATTTTCTCCCCAACTTTCCAGTGGTGCAAAATGGCCGATGCACACCACGATGGCTGACATCCTCTTTGACTTTGGCCACGGTCCGTGAGACTTTTCTGAGCGTCCCCTTCTGACAGGTGGACGTACTCACCTGTTTTAACGTCCATCAGGGAATGTTGTGACAGGGCTGATTATTTTTTCTCGCTTTCCTTTCGCCGGAAAGGAGGCGCTCGCTTCCCGCCCCGGGAGCCCCAGACGCTCCCTTGTCTGGAATAAGAGTTTCGCGGGCCGAGAGAAATACGAGCAGAGGCAGAAAGTTGGCAGCTTGCCGGCGCTTTGGCTGGCCCACGTGATCCGAAACATACGTGCGTGTTGCGTGCCGAGTGTGACTCCCCGCGGGCTTCCAAAATGGCCGTTGAGGTCTTTCGCACGGGATTCCTGAGTCAGGTTTCAGGACTTTCAAAATGGCCTTTGGAGCCTCTAGTTGGGTTCGACCGGATCGGCGTTTGCTTCGGGTTTCGCATGTAAGCTGAAATGCTTTGTGTTGGACTGGGAAAAAAGTGAAGCCAAGCAAATGCTTGGTCAGCAAGACTTTTTTTTTTCTTTTCACAGCTAGCACAATTAAAGCAGTGAACCAGAATCAGAAGTAAGCGAGATGAGCTTCTTTTACCAGTATTTGCCCAGATGATTTGGTTTTTTTCCCTTATGGCCTGGAAAGTGACTTTGTGTGATTGCAGTAGCAAATGTCTGCGCGCATTATGGTGTGTGCATGTGTGTGTGTGTCACTTGTCTGTATTTCCTCTTAAGGCGAGCACAATCTGTTCCGGCCGGGAAGCTTGTCAACCTGCATTTGAAAATGTTAATTCTCATGAGGTGGCATGCAGGACAGATTTCTGAGTTGAGAACAATGAAGCGCAATAGGAATGGTGACCCGCTAACAAAGGGGTTAATGACGATTTTTTTTCCCTCCCTTAAAGTCCGCCTCAGTATGTGGATTCACTCTAAATGTAAATAAGTGAGGTCGCGCCACTAATTAGCCTCCAGGGGGCGACGTCATTTTGTCAGGTCGCGTTGTGTCGAGAGAAGAAGAAGCCGAGGATGCGTGCTGATGATTGGCTGATAACAAAAGTGGCGAGAAAAGTGCTCATTAAGACTTGAAAGGCAGACAGAAACAGATAAGAAGGCCACGCCCATTACCATCGTCTTCCTCACCTGGCTCTTCATCCTCCTTAACTCTTCATCCTCCTACTCCTCTCCCTCATCTTCATACAACACCTTATGCTCCTCTTCATCATCCTCATGGTCTTCCATCTCATCATCCTCCTTGCGCACCCCTCATCTTCATCCATTCTCCTCTTCCTCCTCCTAGTTCTCTTCATCTCATTATCGTCCTCCTCTTCCACATCTTTCTCATTCTTTGCATCATATTAGTTTATTTCATCCTCCTCCTCCTCATTGTCAGTCTCTTCATCATTAACCTCTTCATCAGCCCACCTCATCATCATCATCATCATCACGGCAATGACGAAAGCAGTCGTGACTCGAAGCTTGGAGATCGTTTGAGAATTAAAAAAAACCACGCAACTCATTAGAATGACTTTTTTTTTTTTAGGAAACAAAAAGTGAAACGAGTTCAAGAACAAGTCAAGAGTTTCTTCAAGTCTAATGAGGGCACAAATGTCAGCAGCTGTCAATCACATTGGCACTTCTCACCGGGAGCTCTCCTTTTGACATCATCCGGAGCGAGCGAGCAAGTGTGCGTTGGTGGACGCTCCTCTCAGCGGGGATCCGCCATAGCACCGGCGTTGTTTATTTTGGTGTCGGGTGCGCCGTGCTGATGAGCTTCTCCGCTGTTTGAGCGGGGAAAGAAACACACGTGAGGACGGTTTTCTTTCCGGTGGTGTTCCGTTTGTCACACGCCAACAACTTTGCGAGCTCCGACGTGTGCATCCAAAGAAGCTCAATGCAGCTCTGCTTACCCATCGGCTTTGATTGCTTAACCTTTTGTAAAAGTGAAAGTGGCTCAGAGAAACTTCACTGTGCCCCCCCCATCCTTAAAAAATGAGGATAAAGTTGTATTGTGTGCATGTGGAAATGTTTTGCTCACTTCCTCCTTTCACGCTCACTTGGAGAAATTCCTGAATGGAATCTGTGCAGCTCTCTTCTGCTGAACAAAAAAACAAAAGGCAATGTCTGGAATTCTGGGAAAGGCATTTAGTGGAAATCCCACGAGGGGTGCACACCAGCGTGCCGCTTCTGCGTTAATGCCATTAAGTGTCACTGCCGCCGATGATTTTGCTGGAATGCGCCGGCGCGTCTCCCGGGAGCGGTCGCCGCTCTCGCTCAATGCCGCGTTTGTTTGCCGAAAGGTTAGGCTGGCACAACGGCGCCTTTCGCCCAACAATTTATTTTGTGGCGTACATTTTCTGCGTTAACAAAAAGAATTGGGCCCTGGCGGTACCACGTCCAACAGATGAATGGCCAAGTTGTCCAAAAGCGCCACGGCATGCGCCTTTCCCTCGGTTTGGGTCGGGCGAGGTGACTTTGTAAGCAGCTGAAGTGCATTTTGGGAGGCGGAGGCTACTCATTGGGGAGATAAGGAGGCTATTCAATGTAGAGCGGGGAGGGGGGGGCATTAAGTGGGGGTGTACCTGCTTACATTGGGTCCAATTAGCAGCACAATGATGCCGGGATTTGCGGAGACTCAAGTGGGTCAATTTGCGCACGTGTGCAGATGAGCGCACAAATAATCAGTGGCAGTTGCAATTAGGAACCAAGGAAGGAGCCTTTGCGTTGATAATGATCGATATTGACAGATATTGACATGAGGCTTTCAAATCTGTGTGAAGGCTTTTTTGGAGAATAGCAACACTTGACTTATTTGTTTTTTGATGTTCTTGGCTCCTCCCCTCCTGTGACCCGATGAGGACCCCATTGGGGTTCTTGGGGTCCCCCCGGTACTGTACGGCTTGGGCGACACATTGGCCGCCGCTTTGGGGGCCGCACCCCAGCTGAATGGACACTTGGGAGGGAGGGGGTTTGCGACAACCCTCTCCCCACCTCACTGCTGGCCCCTTTTGTCCTCGCAAGCAGCGAGAGGGGAAATAAAAATGTTTTTCTTGAGGTTCTAATGAGGCGCCCGAGAGCGCAAAGAAGACCAAAGGACCGGGACCGGTTGAATGGAAGAAAGGATGCAGGTGCAAAAGAGGAAGATGAGAAGAAGGGGTGAAGGAATAGAACAAAAATGCTACCTTTTTTTTTCCTCTTCTTTGTACCACTTGTGGGCCTGGCGTGGGAAAGGACTTGCCACTTTACTTTTTTCAGTGGGAAATGGCTGCAGTGCAAAAAGGGACGCTTTCAGATGAGCATGTGTGACAGTTTCAAGTTTGATTTTCAAAGTCGGCTTCACGAACTACGAATATGGCTGCACGGGACTTTTCTTGTGTCCTCTGTGACAGGCCACAGCCTGCCGCCGTTCCTCGCTAGATTTGTGGCGGTCTGTTTTTAACGAGCTCGCCCTTGACCCGCATAAAAACCGGCAAAGTGTTTTCACACACAATAAAAGAAACGGTTTAGCTATTGACTTTCCGAGTCAAACGACCACTCGGCACCGTTTGCTTGGCTAGTTTGACGAAACAGCAACAGCAGCGAGCGCGACTTTATTTGACTTGCTTTTGTCAGCTTGCAAATTCTTCTTGATGACATTTGCGCATTCAGCTAACGTCAGGTATTCCCCCGCCCCCCAATGCTTTGTAAACACTCGAGCGCACATATTTTTATAGCGCAGTGAAATTTTTAGTGCGGGTGCAAAGGTCCAAAGGGTGAAGTTGATGTTCTCGCTTCTGATAGGTTCAGAGTTCACGTCTTTGCAAGCCGATCATCTAACTTTGCAACTCATCAGATAGACCGGTCAAGAGGTCCTTGTGATGGACCCGCTTGTCCTTGATCCAGTTGGTCGGTTGTGATCCGCTCAAAAGAGGTGCTGGTCTTGTTCGTTGCCTTTCTGTGTTGCCTTTAGGATCCTCTCAAATCGGATTCTTACTGGTCAAGAGGTCCTTCTCCTGGTATTTGTCAATATTGGTCAGATTGTGTCTTTTTATTCTTTTACACAAAAAATAGGTAAAACTCAAATCTTTTTCCTTTACATTTCTTTTATATTTTCCAATTTCGTTGAAGACATTTTGTAGAGGCCAGTGTAATACTTGCTCAGCTTCATTGTGTGTGCGTGTGTCATTGTTTGCTTTGGTTAATGAGCAAAAGGAAGGTGAACCAATCCACGTGTGTGTGTGTGTGTGCATGTGTGTGTGTGTGTGTGTGTGTGTGTGCGCCCTGTGCCACGCATCTCACCTCTACTGATTGCGAGTCCCTCCTTAAATAAACACGTGTGAGGTGGAATCCAGCCTGTGGAAAGCAGGAGGAAGGAAGGGAGGAAGGACTCCAGGGAGGGAGGGAGCAAGGAGTCACACCAAAATCCGCGAGGAGACTGACAAACTGATTGTATGAAATTTAAAGCCATATTTGGCATAGAAGAGGAGAAGGCAAGAATGAGGAGGCCTTTTTATTACGGTGAACAAGTTGGGGCAACATCTTGACAAAAATTCAGCACGGCACCATTTATAATTGGCTTTGCGATGCGTTTGAGCCCATCTGACAAAACAATGTCGGCGCCATTTGAAGCCCACCAATCCAGTGGCAAATGTGATGACTCTAATTAGCGCTTATCTGCTCTGCAAGCGCTAGTTTGTTTTCTTATGGGTGGGGTTGTCAAATTAACACACACACTCACAGGGTGGGCTGTGTTGCAGTAATTATCCGACCAGCGTCCGACCAATCAAACAATTTGCACTGAAGTTAACCCTTTGCAGCCAGACAACCCCCTGCGGTGGGCTAACAACACCATATTAAAGGCACAGTAGATAAAGCCAAACCAAAACCTCAAACATAATCTCAATAAATGAGATATTAAAGTAGAACACATAAATGTATCTGAAAATCGCCACAGTGAGACCAAATTTAACTTAAATTAAACTTAAGGTTTTGTTTTTTCCTACATTCTGTCTATTGCCTGAAAGACCTCTTGTGGCCTCGTGCTAAGCACAAAAAGGCTACGTGCATTTAGGCCATTTAATTAGGTACATATCTCATTTTAATAATGCAGTAATATTTATTGACAGACAGGGTTGTTCTTTTTATCCACATTATGCGCCCTCCCTGAATGCAACGTGCAGCTGAGTCAGGTTCAAACAAAGCATTGAACAATACATTGATGTGAATACGTTAGGAAAATAAATGACTCGTTAATTGTAATGTGTGGTTTAAATAGGCCTTTAAAAGTACTGGGTTGCACAAAACAACCCAACAAAATGGGTCAATTTGTGTTCCAGGCTCGGTCCAATTGCATTTTTTAAGTAATGGTATTCTCTTGACTTGTTGGGGTGATGTTTCCACATGTGTGCATTTTCAGCACGTGGCTTTAGTGACTATTGTCCTGCCTAGCTCATTAGGATAGCGTTGACTCCGCTAATGACATTCCTCGTTAATGGGACCTTTGTATTCAGTGTGTGTATTGGAGCGCCGAAGCTCTTTGAGTTTGATTGACGTGAGGGCCGCGACCCTCCTCGGGTTTGGGGGCGTGGCCTCGTATCGCCGGAGTCGCCTCGCGTATAAAAAGCCGCAGCCCGCCCACCGAGCGCACACATGCACGCATGCCCAGACAGACGCACGGGGACGCGGGGACGAGCGGACCGGGCATGCAGTCATGACTCGTTTCGGCTCTTCGTCCGACTGTGGCGCGGGCGTGCGTCCGGCCATGTCCCGCTGCGCGCTCTTGCTGTGCCTCTTCACGCTGGCCGTGCACCGCTCGCGCTGCTGGGGCGCCAAGCCGCTGCAGTGCCAGGAGATCTCGGTGCCCATGTGCAAGGGCATCGGCTACAACCTCACGTATATGCCCAACCAGTTCCACCACGACACGCAGGACGAGGCTGGGCTGGAGGTGCACCAGTTCCTGGCGCTGGTGGAGATCAAGTGCTCGGCCGACCTGCGCTTCTTTCTGTGCAGCATGTACACGCCCATTTGCCTGGAGGACTACAAGAAGCCGCTGCCGCCGTGCCGGAGCGTGTGCGAGCGGGCGCGAGCCGGCTGCGCGCCACTCATGCGGCAGTTTGGCTTCCCGTGGCCCGACCGCATGAGGTGCGAGCTGCTTCCGGAGCAGGGCCAGCAGGACTTGCTGTGCATGGACTACAAGCAGGACCCGAGTCAGGTCGCTGTCGCAGCTGCCACCAGTGTCGTGCCACCCACCAAGCGCCCGCCGCTCAAGCCCTGGAAGAAGGCGGTCTACAAGCACCCGTACAAGCCACCCCCGGTGGTGCATCACGAGAGGGCGCCCCCAGCTCCTAAATGCCCTCCGCCAGCTGACTGCGTGGCCGCGTCTGCGTCCTGCCACAGTCCCTTCTTCAGCGCCGAGGAGCGCGCCTTCACCGGCTTCTGGATCGGCCTGTGGGCGGCGCTGTGCTTCGCGTCCACGCTGACCACTGTGGCCACCTTCCTGGTGGACATGGAGCGTTTCAAGTACCCCGAGCGGCCCATCATCTTCCTGGCCGCCTGCTACCTGTGTGTGTCGGCTGGCTACCTGCTGCGGCTGGCGGCGGGCCACGAGAAAGTGGCGTGCACGCGCCAGCACGGTGTCGATCACTCACAGCAGGCCAGCGTCGGCCCCGCGCTATGCACGTTGGTCTTCCTCCTGGTCTACTTCTTCGGCATGGCTGCGTCCATCTGGTGGGTCATCCTGTCTCTGGCCTGGTTCCTGGCCGCTGCGCTCAAGTGGGGCAACGAGGCCATCGCGGGCTACGCGTCCTACTTCCACCTGGCCGCCTGGCTCCTCCCCAGCACGAAAACCATCGCAGCGCTGGCGCTGGGCTCCGTGGACGGGGACCCGGTGGCGGGCATCTGCTACGTGGGCAACCGGAACTTGGACAACCTGCGCGGCTTCGTCCTGGCTCCCATGCTGGTCTACCTACTCGTGGGCTCCATCTTCTTGCTGGCCGGCTTCGTGTCTCTCTTCCGCATCCGCCGCGTCATCCGGCGCCAGGGTGGCGGCGGCGTGGCCAAGGCAGACAAGCTGCAGCGGCTCATGGTTCGAATCGGAGTGTTCACGGTACTCTATACGGTGCCGGCTGCCGTCATCGCGGTGTGCTACTTTTACGAGGCGCACAACCGGCAAGCGTGGGAAGCGGGCTACAAATGCGGGTGCCCCCCCTCCGTGGCGGACGGCCCCCCGCGGCCGGACTACACCGTGTTCATGCTCAAGTACTTCATGGGGCTGCTGGGAGGCATCGCGTCGGGCGTGTGGGTGTGGTCTGGGAAGACCCTGGACTCGTGGAGGACGTGGTGCACACGATGCTGCTGGAGGAGCAAGACGTGCTCGGCGGGAGGGGGGTCCATGTACAGTGACGTCAGCACCGGCCTCACCTGGAGGTCCGGGACCGGGAGCTCCGTTTCCTTCCCCAAGCAGGTGCCTCTGTCCCGAGTGTGACGGGGTGCGAGGACGCGCACCGCTAGACCATGGAGCTTTGTTTGTTTTGTTTGTTTTGTCTGAGGAGGAGGCGGGGCACCTCCCTGCAAGTTCATCCAGATGAGGTCATTGGCGTTACTCCGGTTCACGTTGCCTTAAAACGGAGTCATTACGGGTTTGCGTAAATGAGGGTATTTATCTAATTATTTTGTACAGACCCTGTAATTATGTATAATTGTCACTTTGATAGAAGAGTCTATTTTGAATAAATAAAAAAAAATTCTTATGATCCACTGACTTGTGCTCACTTTCATATACTTGAAACTGGTTGACAATTTTATTGTCTAAGCTCATGACGATAATGTTTACTTGTGGAAGCAGTATTAAATTTATTATCATGACATGTTCAATATTGAAAATGTACAGCAATCCTCTGCGAAGTTGCGACGTCTCCACACATGTCTGCATTATGCTGCCCCCAGGTGGTCAATTCGCAAACACCAGAAGAAGCAGCCTTGAATTGAATCGAAAATTCTGACAAAATTATTCATTATTATTTTTAATTGTATCTGGACATGTCATGACTGTATGTTTTGATTCAGTATCATAGACTGCTATTTTCCCACATTAAAAACATATTGTAATTTTTGTTATCTGAGTATAACGCTGTAGAAAAAGATTGATGGCAGGAAAACAGGGTTAAGCCACCTCAAAGTTTACACCACATTGAGAAGTTTAAGCTTTCAAACTTTTTTTTTTTTTTTTAGCTCAAGCGATTTGTTGTTTTTCTGTTTTATTTCTGGACAAAAACAAAGACGCAGGAACTGGGCTCCTTGAAACCGGAACAAATACTCTCCCCACTTAACAGGTGAAACCATCATAAAAGAAAACATGTCTTGTGTGTACTGCATATTTGATTTGATTGCAAATTATTATTTGCTAATTTGTTTCCATATTAATTTGACAAAAATTAAACTTATTGTGAAATTTGATTTAGGAAATTATGCAAATTTAGGATTTTTCATGAATAAAAACACGTTTTTTCCCTTAAAATAATTCCCCGAAAAGAAATCAATTATCAGAGGAATTGTCATTAAAAAAATATCCGAATAAATTAAAAAAAAGTATTATTTTTAATCAAATCAACATTACTCAAAAGATTGAGCTTTTTATTTCCTAAAGTGTTGTTAACTTTGGAAGCACTTGACTTTATTCCCACAAAAAGCCCAATGAAGACTTTGGTCTTGAATGGGAGACCACTTTAGTGTCGGGATACATTCGCCTGTCTTGAGAGTTCGATCCCGCATATGACGGTGTGAATGTGTGTGTGAGACCAAAAAATAAAATAAAATCCTTGGTCTTGATGCTACTTTAGTCCACCAGCAGGGAGTGCTACAACCTTAACCAATCGACTTTATCTGCGAGGTCAATGGGTGCGAGACTCCCGATCTGAAACTTGCTGCCATGAAAGAAGGATTTTATACAAATATTTTATACAAAATAGTACAAATCGTTTATTGCCACCCCCCCTAACTCATTTGCTGCGCTTTCATTCGCTTCAATTTAGTTTGTTGTATTAATTCCGTTCGCAATATTGACAGGAAGTTTTGACCAAATGGTATACGCAACTGTGACTTTAAATTTGTACGTTATCAGTTATTTATTTATTAATTGGTAATCCCGATTTTGTTCTAATTTATTTGCCCAAAAGCATCTAAAATTTGGTGAAATTGCACGTTTAAAAAAATAAAGAAATCGATAAAATACGACTGAGGTTAAAATCAACGTAAATTTATTTTCCAAAGATGTACGTATACTTAAAAATAAACTACCTCCTTTTTCTTCAAAGAAATTACTTTTTTCACCTTGAAAAAAAATTGACCTACATTCTTGTGTAATGAGTTTCTTCTGAGTCAAATGAAAGCCCTTAAATATCTTTTTTAAGATTGACTAATTTCTCCCAATAAAATCCGACTTCCCTTGTAAAATTTTCCTTCCAAATGAAATTGTTGGATAGCATCTCTTGATTTGCGATTACATTTTTCCTACAAATTAAAACCATTCTCAAAATACATGTTTTTCGGCCGTGTCGACACTTTGCTGAACTTTATTTAAAGTTGAGGCTTGGGTGTGGGCTTTTTTTTCCGTGGGGGACGAAGGAACACAACCGGCTGGCGGTTCCCATAATGAAGCACGGCCACGGCTTCCTCCCGCTTCCAATATAATTTTATTAGCCATTGTGGTAATTGAGGCGGTCTGTTAGGTGATGTTACGTGTTAACGTGTCTCAATTACAGACTTGACTCCTGGGGTCTCATTGGTACAGTAAAGCGGGAAGAGGAGGAGGCGGCGGACGCACACATGACGGCAAAACAGTCGGGAATTTATTCTGCTAATTAAAGCAGATGAGATTCGACTTTACATGCTTTGGAAGGATTGTCCAAGTGTGTGTGTGTGTGTGTCCACCCACCCGATTTTGGGCTTGAAGCCCTAATCTAGTCTTGAAAGCCTCATTTTGAAAACCCAAGGCAGACTTACAATCTTAATTTGAAGCCGTAACCTTGGTTCGACAAGCCACTCTAGCTCGTTTGACACTTGACCTAGCTCAAAAGCCGAACTTTGACTTAAAAGTGTCAAAAGTCTTCTCTGTGACCCAAACCTTGTTTTGTCGCCAAATTTGAAGCCCCAATTTGTACTTGATGGGGTTGACCTCATCAAAAACGTCGAGGTACAACCCTGCTTTGAACCCAAATGCAAAATCCTTCTTTTGTCTCAAAGTTTTAACCAATTGCAATTTTCACAACACGACAACTGTCTCTGGATTCGATTGGCCGTCGCTTTCTCAGATGTATTCGACTAATTCTCCTCACGGGCGTTAATCACCGGGCGCCATCGTGTCGGCAAAACGTGTCTCGGGTTTAAAAATAGCGCAATGATCTCCATTGCGTCCCCGGGGGCGGCGAGCAAATGAATCGCTGTGATTAAAATAGAATGTGAGGAATAATGCGGACAAGGTTTGGCAGTATCGTTCCCGTGGGGAATTATGTTTCCCACTCGGGCCGAGGAAGCGGAAAGAGCCAATCGGGCTGTCCCTTGCCCTCGCTCGCGGTGGAAACGTCACGTGACCTCGATGGAGCCGTAAATCAAATGCCACAAGTCTGAAGTTTGACGGTGGGCCTTTAAAAAGACAGTGGGAAAAAAAACCTTAGTCGTAAAACAACGTGAGGCTAATGGAGCTGACGGCACAAAGAGGAACCATAACAATAAAAACAGGAGCATTTCTACAAACGAGGCGGCAAGTGAACTCTTCACTTTGTTTTACTGCCTCACTAAAGACTTTTTAATGCTCGCATCAGTCACACAAGTCACATCAGAGATTTTGCCCCTTGAGGGCCACCGTAGCTCGTTGGGAAGCTCGGCATTTGCGAGGCCCGTTTGGTTCAAGCCTCTCGTGTCGTTTCTATTCAAAATGCAAACATTGCGACAAAATATCTTGGCTCGCCCGCAAAACAATTATGCGACGCCTTCTCGCTGACACGTCCGCAGACCCGCAGATGGACATTAACATAGATAATTCTTCATTATGCTAATTCCTTTGCAATCATTTTAGCCGGCTGACAACATGCTCCAGCTAATGAATATTTATAGCTTGGCGCAATGTGGCCCTATTGTCGGGCTTGACCGCTGTAAATTTCGACGACTTGTATTTGTACACAAGCGAATAAAAAAGACAGCCTGTGAAATCTAAACGTTTATTCTGTCCGTGTATAGTATACTGCGCCCTGGTGGCCAAGGTGTGCACGGCAGGCGTAAGAACGCCCATTCACTTAAATCAGCACAAAATGTTCTTTCGCTTCTATTCCATGACTGAAAGTGTTTGTAAACTACAATAATGAAAAGATTTTATTTCTTATTATTAAAAAAAAGACGTCACAGCCCAACCGAAGGAACCGATTCACGTTGTTCTCATTCATTTGAATAGGGAGCGATGTTTTGACGCAGAACACACGCAAGTCATACGTTAAAGCAGCGGTGTTCTGTGGCCTCGGCTCCTTTGGTCGGAATCCTCGAACCCATTTCCAGGGGAATTGACACTTTTATCGATTGACACCTCAAAGTGCGAGCTGCTCGAATGCTCCATCAGGCTTGGAATGAAAAAGGCAACGCTCTCGGCGGGCGCTATCGACCGCAAACTACTGCGCCGTTCCCTTTGACTTCATTTTGTCTGTTCTCTCTCGCGCTCTGACAGACAGATTACGTCGCTCCTCCTTTTTTTTTTCCCTTGCAAAGTGCGAGGTTAAGTTTCAAGCGCGTCAGTCAGGCACTCAAGCGGAGCGCGAGTTGGGAGACGAGGAGCTCGGTGGCTAACGCGATTACTCGGATGCCTCTTGGCGAGGTGGCAAACCACATTGAAATGTGCCCTTTTGCGTGGCGGGCCAACCAGCGCGCTGTGTAATCCATCTTGATCTCATTAGGAGGGCATGCCCCCCCTACCCCCCGCCCATTTCACTAAAACGTTCCTTAAGATGCTGCCGCAGGAATGCAGAGAAGCTGTTTTGGTTGCAGACGCATCCCAATTTTCTGCTGACTCAGCATCGTGGGGGCTGATGTTGGTCAGCCTTTTTTTTTTTAAGGAGGGAAATATAAAAACAAAAGTGGCGGGCCTTTTAAGGAAGCGGGACAAACATAACTACAGCGAAAATAATTGAATGAATTTTGTAGTGCTGACGCTACTGTTGTCATACTGAATGGATGAATGAATGTTCATTTCATTTATGAGAAGTTTTTGGCTCTCTATGAATGGAATTCGATTGGATTGAATTTTTGGGGCAGACAGCTGCGCTGTGTTCGAGGAGTTTGCGTTGGTGTCATGGGCAGAAGAGGAAAGATCAAGTTTCACTTCAGCGTAAAGAGTTTTGACATCTGCGCCGGTTGCGTAACAATCAGCAGCCTGACTGTGTTTGCCACGCTAGGAGGCGCCATCTCGCAGGAGCTCCGTGTGTGTTTGGGGACGAGGGGTCAGCTCATTTCCTGGGATCCATTTTTAGTTTTTGCATGAAACTCGAGCACAACAAGCTACGATTAATGTCAGCTTGAGTTTTTATTCCGGGATTCAGCTTCACAGCCCCCGCCCCATGTCTTTTCCCCCCATTGGCCAAAATCCAGCAGCCCCGCCGAAGCTGCAGCGTCACAGCGGAGATTCCAGGATGCATTAAAACCATAAAGACCTCGTGAAAAGTAAACGTCGGAAAGTGGGTGTTTACAAGCGCTCTTGCTTTTTGGCTAAAATCGTATGAGCAATTAAGATCCATATGACCCCGTGCAGGACTAGTGTTACTCGGGAACAACATGCAAAAGTGCAACAAGAGCGCCGTCAAACAGATTGGCCTCAATGTGGACGCCAACAAAACGTGGCCAAATGTATTGGGACATGCATGCAGAGATTTTGCCATCTGTTGGGCAACAGCGTTTCCCCTGGCTGTTTGCACTCGCGAGCGTCTCTGTTCATCGTGCCATCATTCAAAGTCAGGCCCGGATATCGGCTCGCTGCTCGCGGTCCCAATATAGTTGCCGATCGATGCGGCGACGCATCCACTGGTGGGCCTGTAACGAGACCCGAGAGAAAGATAGTGCCAGCAAAGTGCGTGGAGCACATGTCAAAGTCCAAGGCCTGCGCTGCTCGCTATTGACGCTGACATTTCCATCTTTTTTTTTTTTCCATGACTCGGCAGGAAACTTGGAGCGGGTCCGTTGTCTGTTTTGGGTCCAAACACAAAAGGCTGTCTTTGAAAATGTCACCACAACTCACCCAAGATAAAATGCTGCCGTTGCAAAGCCTTTCAGATAAAAATGGTAAATGTTTAGTACTTGTCGTCATTAAGAACCAAATCGGGTCTTTTGCTAGTGTGCGGTCAACTTCACAATTGGCAGGCTGCTAATAAGGTTCCATGAAACCGTTTCCACCAGACACTCTGGAAAAAAAACAGCTGAGTGGCCAATTGCATCCATAAAGATGACCCGCCTCCCCCCCAAAAAATGATGAGGAATCAGACGGCAAAAGTGAATCCAAAATTAGGCAATCGATATGAAATTGGCTGAGTTTTTTTGTCGAGACAGGAACCAGAAAAAATGAAACTGGGAATCGGCCATTTTGTTTGAGAACAGGCATTTTCGGGTGGCACTTGCTCACCGCATGCAGTTCGTATTTGTCAAACCCGAATTTGGCGTGCATGTGATTTTCAAGCTTATTTCAAGTCCATCAAGATGGAGTGGAGAAGGGCGACGGTTTCGTCTTATTAGCCGCCTGCCTTGCTGGACAAAGGGTGGACAATCAGAGGGAGGGGGAGAATGAAAAGATCTTTGTATGGGAGGAGATCCTGATCTAATCACGCAGGAAATGAGGCTGCCTCGTTTGGACTCATTTACACATCTGCTTTAATGGTGCTCGGACATCGATCGGCTTTCGCCCGGCCCAGCACGTGAATCGTTTGTTTGCGCTTGACATTGCTTCTTGTTGGTTGCAAAACTGGCCTGCTGGACAATGGGAGCTTTTGTGCTGACGTCATTTGTAGCTCAACACGCTTTGAGCTCAGATTCACGCTTCTAGTCAACAAATTGTATTCCTATCCAAAATCCAAGGAATGATTTTCCCGGCCCGCGTCTGTTTTGCCCATCGTTGGACAGGAACGCTCTTCATCTGCCGGCGCGGTCCCGCCCACGTCGCTCTCGCCGTCGGCCAACAGGAAGCAGCTGTTGTGCTGAGTTGGCGTAGCCGCCGCAGCCGGCCCAACGCTTACATAACAGCATGAGAGGGGGGGGTTCCAGATGTAGCGCAGTTGCCGCCCCCGTCACCCCCTGACCTGCTTTTTTTTTCTGTTTTCTTTTGAGATGATGGCAAATGAAAGCGTCACAGAAAGAAGTAAAGATCGCACGGAATGCCGAGATCAAATAAACATGGCACAGATGTTTGTTTTCAGTTTGACAGCACGCTGGAGATGTGGTTGGCCAGTGCGCCTGGCAGTCCAAAAGTTTACCGTTTGAAACTTAATTCTATTACCAAGCTGCAGTTTGGCTTTCAACATGTGTGTGCGCTTGCACACGTGCACGCAGATGAGTCAGAGCGGGCTGCTGTGCATTTCTCCGCTGCTCGTCTTACTTTTTCCTTGTGGGCGCGGCTTTGTTTAAATATTAACCTGCACACGTAAAATAAATCCTTAACATCATGAAAAATTTACACTTTGTGCAAACGAGATTAAAAGACGCCCCCGGGGGAGATTTGCTATTTTTTTCTCTCTCTTGTGCTCTAAAGAATCTGTGAACAAAAGAAACAAGAAGCGAAGGGAAAGTTTGAAGGGCGCAAGTCAACATGGCACGCACACGCACGTGAGGAATGTGTGCAAGGGGGCATGACTCTCTCTCCCGCATGGGGAATGCGTAAACTTCATCGAGCTCTACCTTTTTTTTTTTCCACTATTTATTTTGTTGTTGAGCTGCGGCGGCGGACATTTTGGGTTGTTTTGCAACACTTCTGCACTTGATTGAATTTTTTTTTAGAGAGAAGCTCCTGACTTTGTTTTTCAAAACAGACTTTTTAGGACAGCTTTCTCCATTTCAAAAGTGAAGACGAAGCATTGTGTCTCTCCTTGAGTTTGGCAGCCTGCTAACTATCTTAGCTAGCAACTAATCTAGCAGCTCAGCTCGCACTACGCGTTATGTTGAACGAGGCTCACCGATGACATCGCAAGTTGCTACTGCTTAACATTGCCCCCTTGTGGCCCTTGTAGCAATGGCACACCTTGATGGCAAGCGCCCTCCGGGGCGCGACGGCGCTCTCGATGCATCACGGTGAGTTCGTTAACGAGCACATTTAGGATCTTAATTGGCAGATTAGCCCACGGGCTGAGCCACTTTCACGCTGACTTAATACAAAAGTGACTCGTCCCGTCCCGATGATGATGATGGCCGGCGCGGCGCGGCGCGGGGACCGGTCGGGAATGGTTGATGGGAGGCAAAGTTTGTCCATTAGGGCCTAAACTCATTTCGAGTTGATCCAACAACAAAAGATGCATCACTGTGAACTTTTGATGCCGTTTCACTCAAGCGAGATGGGGGAGACGGTGTTTGCTTGTATCGGGCGGGATTCAGTAGGCCGTGGCCGCTCGTGACGAGAGCAGAATTAATATGAAAAGAAAAAGAAGGAAGAGCCACTTTAGCCGCCGCACAAAGAGAAACACGTCGCCCCGTTGTCGTGGGAACAAAAGTCATGTCGTCTATGAGATGAATGCAAATCAAATGTCGGCTTGTTGTTTTTGCTGCAGTTATTAAAAAGCGACTTTGCTTTGTGAGGGACTTGATTGGGACTTTTTGTTGTCATCGTTATTGTTTGTTTCACTTGAACGTGGGAGACGCTCAGTTGATGTTGCGCATCTCAAATAAATCGACTTTGTCGTGTTCCGAAACGTACACATTTTTTGGGGGCCAGGAAAGATGCTGAAATTTTGCCTTTTTGTTTCCAAGATACTATTTCAGACTCAAAGAGGCCTTCAAAGACAAACTTGCTTGAGAAATTTAGTCCTACTGCGAGCAAATCTGACGCATATACTCGACAGATAGGCGCCACTCAAAGACATTTGAGTTTTTGATATCGTGTGTTGGCGGAGCATAATCATCAAAATGCAATGATTTATCATAAAACACAAAGCTGTAGTCATAACAAATTAAGCCCCCGCAAGCCAGCATCATGAAATTTGATAAGAATTTCCGTCACGAGTAGACCTACAAAATAAAATAAATACCAAAAACAAGGAGCAGGAGCTGACTTCACACATCAACTGTCAAATTGTGTGCGCATTATCAGATGTGTGTGTGTGTGTGTGTGTGCGTGCAGTGTTTTTGCATGTCCAAGAATATAAAAAGATCAACTTTGTGTTGCAAGACGAATGTCATCGCTCCTCATCCATGACAACGGCCGCCTTGCGCAGCGCAAATAAACTGCCCAAGGACTTGCAATGACACACACACGCACACACACACAATCGGATAACCGAGCTTGTTGCACTTCATTCGGCGCCCAGCTGTGTAATTACAGAGGCGTAAATGACAGGTATGCTGCACAAATGTCAGCAGTGCATGTGTCAAGCAGGACTGTGGGATGTGCGTGTGTGTGTGTTTGGCACATGGCACCTCATCCTGTATGTGTTGTATTATTAATTGTGCACTTTTTGTGTGTGTGTGTGTGTGTGCGCTCCAGCAAGTCTTGTAATATTAATTGTGTGTCTTCCTTTGAGTAGCGCATATGTATGAGAGAAGGAATGTGTGTGACTGCGTGTTGGACTTTCTTTGTGTGCTTGAGTATGCGTGTCTTTGTCATCTTGCCACTTCAATTATGAACTTTGATTGTGTGCACATTTGTTTGCATGAAGCTTCTTCTAGCCCAGCTTGAATATTTCATACCTAATTTTTTTTTCTTGCAGATATTTTTGCGGACATAGTAATGACAAATATTTGCAAAAATTCTGCATCGGATGTGCCTCATGCAATTGCTCCATTCACTTTTGTGGGCGTACCTACATACGTGTGTGTGTGTGTCATTAGCTTGTGCGTCACAAGTGTCCACTTGTGTTGTTGTTGTTTATACTCAATGCTTCCTTTGTTCTTCAGTCTAAACACACACACACAGACACACACCTTACCTGACACACACCATGCGCGCACACGCAAACCCTCACCGCCGACAACGTTGAGACTTGCCGAGCAATCCGAGATGTCGACAATGCTGCCAAGCGTGCCTGCGAACCTGTCGTGACGCACACTGACAAATGTTTGTTTTGGGTGCTTCGAGTCGTTGACTGCTTCGGAGGCTTCTTTTGCTCAATTGAAATCTAGCACAGATGTTCGTCAAGTATGCAAAGGCCTTTAAAGAGGCACTCGGCCTGTTTGTTCGTTAAATTTGAGCCTCGACAGAATTGTTATGACAAACGGGTGCCAGTAGATGGCAGCGTTTCTGCCACTTTGAATGCGATAACAGCACAGATTTGGAGTCGAAGATGAAAATTAAAGTTTGTCACATTTATCGTGAGGGAGAGAAATGCTGGAAAGAGATCAGTCATAGGAAGTGTGATAGAAAAAGATGACCAAGTCCGTGGGGGGGGGCAGTGACCCTTAACACAAGATTAATGTGTTGCTGTTCACTTAACAAAAAACAAGCTTTTTCCTCTTTTGTTAGTATTTGCATTTTCATTTCATTTGAAAAAAACATTTTGAGATTTTTTTCATGGTCAGCCATGATGTTAATATGAGCCTCTTTTATATGTCCCCGTCTTTTGCCCAATGAGCAGCATCAAGTGTCTAAAAAGGCTGAAAGTTTCTAAGTGCTTTGACGTCCATCCGGGTGATGTCTAAATGGAGCCCATGGCATCCCTCAGCCTTTTACTGACGGCCGCTTCCTCCATTAATTCCCAATCAATAATGCAAAAAAACGACCATCGTTGTTTACGAATGCTGGCCGGGAGCTAATGAGTCACGCTAATTGCTCCGTCATCGCCAACGCCGCCTTTGCCAGACACAAATGGACGCGAGCCTTTGTTTTTCCACAACAACAACAATTTGCAGCGGCATCACCAGCGGCGCGACGTCCATCCAACTTAATCCAATAACAAAGAACATTTTGTTGAAAAACTTTTGCCCTGTAAATTTTTTCTTTTTCTTTTCAAAATCAATAGCGATTTTGTCCTGGCGACTAAAGCTCGGAGGTTTCCGGCAGAGGAATGTGTCAGGTAGATGGCAACTCGTTTCAGAGATTATGTCCCGGAGCTAAATCAGCTCATTTAGTGCCATTTGCCATAACAGGCCCTAATATGCTATAATATGCGCTAATATGCTATACGCTACGCCACATTATGTTTATGGCAGCAATAATGTAAGGAGAGCCAGCCGGCGCGTGAGAAATGAGCTGAGCCATGTTAGCCGCCGCCACCGCTATCAAAGTGCGCTAATGGCTCCATACGTTCACTCCCATGTCAGATCGGATCTCGTCACGACACGCGTTGACGTGGTGGACCCAAGGCAGGGTCGGAGATGGATGGTGCCATCCAAGGGCAAGATAATATGTCCCACCACCCGCAAATCTGTCCATTGCTAAAATAAAAACAAGAAACGTGGCCTGCTTGTCCATTTTGAAATTGTAACGTGACTCGTGAGCACATGTTTTTGGCCAAGTCGTTTTTCAAGCAAGCCTAAGTTTGATGCAGCAAACTTGCGAAAGCGCCTCGCTCACCACGTTTGCCTCGACGCCATCTCGGCCTCATCGGAGTCGTCTTGGCACGCTTGAAGACAAATTGGACGGGTCAGCGCTGAAATGGATCTTATTGACTCTGTGAGTGCAATCTGCCTCGGGTGATGGAGAAAAAGCAAGCGGCGGGGGAGGGAGGGAGGTGGCGGGAGGGTGTGTCGGACGTCTTGGCAACGCTTTGGAACAATTTCATGTATTTTGTGACATGAGCATTGTCGCGTGTCTCGCCTGACACGACATCGGCGGCGCATGCTGATGAAGACGAGGCGCAACGCAGTCCTCGGCGTCATCATTTCTGACATTTTGTGCAGTTGTATGTGGTGAGCTTTGATCTTTTGTCATTTGCGTGAAATGGCGCCGCCATAAATGAGGATGTCTTCTGCCAAGGTGGCCGCCGCATCTCATTAGGGGATTTCAATTTCACTTCTTCTTGGCTGACCTTTGAGACGGACAAGTTGATTTTGCAGCAAAATGCTTGGTTGGCTAAACAATTTCAAATTATGGAATTAAAAGGCCAGAAAAGAAATTGTCACTACAGAATTGGATGGCTCGCTAAAGTGCAGTGAATATGTGATGCATTTTCTCATTTTGAGCATCGTGCAACATTAGCGATGGCGCTGCTAAATTCAGAGATTGCATTTTTATGAAAAGGACAAAGCGATATTGCATGTGGAGGCCGTGCACCGCCGGAAGCCTACAAATGTATTTTGTGTTTACGTTGCAGGTGAGCATCTCGTGTGACAATTTTAGCGCCGATGGAGCTAAATTGCCTAAAAAGCTCGTTAAAGTCAGATAGGGCAGCTGAGAGACAGTCAGCGGGAAACGGCGGTATGGAATGGGGGGGGGGGGCTAATTAAATTGGCGTCGGGGGTCGCGGTGGGCTGTAAAGATTAGCATTATGGCCTCCATTACCCCGCCTGATTGTTTATGGGCGGTGGGGGGAGTGGGGGTGGGGCCACCAAATTGCTTCGTCGTGCCCGTTTTGCCAACCTTTTGGCTATAGAGCGAAGCGCAGGAGGTGACAGAAGGCCTCGCCTCTGCTCTGGGCGCTGTCACCCCAGTCATCAAGCACACGCTGGCTTTTCACCACTCCAAAGTTTCCACGGCAACTTTGAGGGCGCTAGCATGTCGCTAAATCAGACGGGACCTTTGGCGCTCGGCGTAGACGAGGGGGACGGACGCCGTGATGCGGCCTGCATTGAAAATGCAGGTTCAGTGTGAAACGAGAGCTGCTCAAACGGAAGCTAAATCGGTCACGAGAGAAACAAAGATTGATGATCATCGGAGACAACCTGGAGGTCCACCACAGTTGACTAAAAACGAAAAACACGGCTTGGCGTTCGCCAAAGATCCGGCCTGAACAAAGATGGCCGCCTGGTCGTGTCCGTGACATCCCGCGGCCCGGTCTGTCTTTATATTGAACGTATGTAACAATGTTTGTCCTAATATGAAGTTAATAACCTCGACAATAAGACGACGTCCGTGGGGAAGACCGGCAAGTGTTTTTAATAACGACGCTTTGATGGCTTCATCCTGCGCAGCCGGCCTTGCGCTCTTTGTCCAGCCGGGACGGGAAAGGGTTGCCATGGCAATGTGTGCCCACACACGCATGCGCGCGTTCACGTACACATACCAACTTACAAATTGTGAGAGAGAGGCACGCTCGTACACACACTGACAGATGCACATTGACACGTTTTCACACACTCGGGCGTGGCTAGGAGCGGTCGGCCGCAACGCGCCGCGTCTCCTTTGTAAATATGCGCTAATGAGCTAATTGCGCCATGTGACGCAACCTCATTAAGCCCAACCCCGATCCGTCGCCATAACGACGACCGATCACGGGGCTCCGGAGCACTTGTTTGGAGGCGCACATATTCTCCGCCCGCGGTTATTAATGAGGCCCAACGACGATGAAGGGAATTCCATACTTGTCGTTAATTTCATGTAAGTTTGGCAAAGCTTCGCCTGCGCATTGACTTTTTGATGTTTGCCTCAAGCTGGGTAGAGACGAACGAGTGAAGCCGCCGCGGACGATATCGCTGCCCGCATATGAAACGTTAGGCTTGATAAATAATAAAAGTGGGCCCTGAGTGACAAGTAACAAAATGAATGAAAAATAATCAGCAGTGCACGCGCGGCCGGAGCAAGATTGATGACGCGCTAATGAATCAAAGATGTTCGGCTGACTCTCACTTGGATCAATTTGTCTCGCATGTAAATCAGGAGGGCGACGGCCTCACCATTTTTTGCCGCGTTTTCTTGTTTTTATGCGTCTCACAATCCACGTAGGGTGCGCTCGCGACATCAGTCGTTTGTTGTAAATGCAAAAGCTTTTTTAATCTTCAGGTGGAATCTTGTAAATTCTAGCGAGTGAAATATGAGCGGCGCTGCCTCGGCTTTTCATTTTGTCCGTGATGAGAGGCGCTTCAGCTTTGATGACTTTTGTCTGGCGGGCTGTCCTCGTCATGTTTTAGCCCCAAACTTCATCTCCTTTGCATTTCATCTGCTTTTTTCTCACCCTTTTCATTTGTTTGCTGTCAATGATGTCGTCTCTTCACTGTTAATGCGCCCGTGCGCGTGTGAGTGGCGCGCGCAATATTTGGGTGTGTGTTACAAACACACTTGCAAGAAGAGCGTTGATGGCCACAGTTGTTGTGTGCGTTCATATGCACGTGTGGAGGGAGACAGGGTGGCCACCCGGGTGGGTGGGGTTGCGGGTCAGGAGTTGTTTGGGTGTGGGAGGGGGGGGGGGGGGGGCGAAGGGGAGGCAGCTGGGAGCAGGCGGGGGAACATTTTTCCAACATCTGCAAGCAGGCCCACTCCCACATTCAGGAGATTCCCGAAAGAAAACTGGTCAGGAGATTCCCGAAAGAAAATTGGTGAGGCGCGTGTGTGTGTGCTTGTCTGTGTGTGTGTGGGTGTGTGTGAGGATGGGTGTGACTTTGAGAGTCTCGAAAGTGCATGGACATGTTTTTGGATGTGTTTTTGTGTATGGGTGAATTTGTGTGTGTGTGTACGTGTGTGCGTGTTTATACAGTGATGCACTCAGTGGAAGAAGTGAGATCCCCTCCGATGGTGTTTGGGGGGGGGGGGGGGGGGCTGTGGGGAGGAGGCCAGCCTGTTGATTGGCGGGCCGACGTGTGATAGATGTCACGTACGTCGGGAGGCAGTCAAGAGGTGTCTTGGGAAATGAACTGAGTCAAAGTATTTTGGAGTGTGTAAATGAACAGTCGCTTTTGTGGTGAGGTCGTCGCCACCCGAGCATCTGTCAGACGCTCGTCGGCAACCTGATCAAACAAAAGGCGACCTCCTCCAAAGAATCCATCACCGTGGTTACGCGCCAAATTCAATTAGCGCACCTCCATCACAGCCGCCCTAATTCAAAGTGCACAAGGTCGAGGGGGGTGGGGATTGAGGGGGGAGGTCAGGCGAGTTGCGGTCTAGTCCCGCCTCCACCCCGCTGTTAGCCTGTGCCCTTTGACCTCCTAATCAAACATCTGGACGCGGTCCGTCTCCCGTCGAGGTGGCTCGACGCATAACTCAAGAGCGTTGTACGCTCCGCGGAGTGCTCGTTGCCTCAAATGTAATGCTACACGGTGGCTATAAAAAGTCTACACACCCCTATTGTCAAGCTAGGTTTTTGCGGTCATAAAAAAACCCATAAGGATTCATGACAATATTCTTTCCACCCATGTGACCTGTGCTCCATGCAAAAACTACCAAACTTGACATTTGAAAGGGGTCGTGTAGACTTTTGATATCCACTGTAAACCAAACGTTGCTATTGCTATTTTTCAAGTATTGTTACATTTAATCCTTTCAAGACTCAACTGTTATAAAATTATTTTTCGCATTTAATTGTTTATTGGCATTTTAATCTTTTTAGCTGATGTAATTTTTATTTGATATAATACATTTTTAATGGGTATTTGTATTAGCAAATGCTTGTTTCAATTAATTTATAATAGTTTATGGCTTGGTATTAATGATGTTTGGTGTTTTAGCAAGCATGTCAGTGTCGGCGCTACTATGGGATGTGGTTTAAGGCCGGCGTCTTTTTGGACTTCGAGGTCAGTCAGAGAAGAGCCGTCACGGACTTCTGATGAGCTTTCGTCCGAATGAGCGCCGCATCGTTAGCGTGCGCTAAGATTGCTCGTTTGTCGCGCGATAAAAGTGCCGCTGGCGTACTCAAAGCAGATTGATGGCCAATACAGACGCAATATAGCACGCTGGAGGAAATGAGCACAACACTTGTGAAAAGTCTTCAAAACATACTTTGGAGTCACAAATAAATCACCTAGATTGTTTTGGAGGAACAGAAAACGGTTGAAAGTAAGATTGCAAAATAGGTTCCAGGATTGAGAGACAGGGCAGCTTCTGACGCCATTGTCAAGTTGTTTTAACACATGTGCCAAAAAAGTTCTCTTCACATGCATCGGATGCAAGGACAAGTCTCAAAACCTCATGCCAGACTTTGCGCGAGAAGCCGTCCATTTTGTTTCGAAGCATCCGAACAAGCGTGACTGAGTAACGGCTAAAGACGAGATCAAGACGGCTCGCATTTTCCGTGGACCAATGCGATCAATCATGGGATGCAGTTAGCAAGGCTAACCGGCGCTAAACACTAGCATGCGTTGTTATGCATCTCAGGATGCTTCGTAGTGATGGAAGGCGCCGGCGCTATTGACAAAGCATGAGGCCATCATTGCAAATTGCGTCTGCGCGGCGTCATTAGCGCCGTACCTTTCGGCGGGGCAGCCACGAGACAAATGACAACCACAGAAGAAGAAAATCCATGGCAGCCATTATTAAATCGGGGGAGGGGGCCGGCTGTGTGCGACCTGACTCTTTAAAATGCCATCAAAGCCTTTTAACTGATGCCTTTTTACATGCTAGCGATGCTGGTTACATGCTACTCTGAAAATCAAAGCGTGCGCTACCTACACCAGTGTGAGAAAAAAAACTGTTTCAAAATATTTGCCAATAATATGAGAGAAAAAGAATCCTTTCAGAAAAAGAAAATTCATTTTGTAAGAAAAGACTTTATGAGAAAAAATATTCATGTCAATCTATTTAAAAATTAAATGAAACCTCTAAAAGCAATTTAATTATATAAGAAAAAAATAAGAAACCGTAAACAATTTTGACACATGAACGTATCTCAAGCGTCCAGTGAGCATGGTTGTTATTATTATAAAAAAAAAATTCTAACGATGCTGTGGGCTGAAACGAAAGGCTAGCTGGCTAAGCTAGTCTCTGGCATCAGAGGCGGCTCGACGTATATTCCGCTCCCCGTACGAGTCCCCCGATGGCGAGCGCAAAAGTGGGCGGCGGTGAGCAAACGGCTCGGACGCCGCCTCATATATTACGCACATAAAAAGTCATTAGCCTCAGCGGAAATCGATAGCCAAGGCGGCGGAGATGAAGAGACCCCCGCGCGCTTTTCTGGGTCAGCTTGCAAAAGAAGCAAATGATATCATTTTTTTTTTCTTCACAGCGGAGGATCGACGGCAGGGCCGGCGGGTCGATAGCCCGCCGTGTTTAAAGCTGAGCTATGGCCTCGCTCGCCGTGGATGTCTGCGCCGCTGATTGAACAAGACTGCCACGCCCCCAGGTGTCATGGGGGTGAGGCATTTATCTGGGGGCAGGGGTCGCGTGTATTATCGTAGCATACATAAGGAAAAGGTCACAATTCATGAACTAACACTTAAATGTAATGTCGGGGAAATCCTCAAAATCTATTATGAGAAACCTATTGTGAGAAGCAAATATCATTTTTTCTTGTCCGCATTTAGCGGTGTGGCTAACGCTAGGTAGTTGGTCTCATTTGAGCGTACCTAAAGAAGTGTCCGGTGAGAGGAGGGTATTGTTTTTTTTCTTCTTCTCCTTTCCCATGATCCACGTACGCATGCGGCCAGATCGGACGGTCTCAAAAGAAGGCGGAACCGCCTAATGAGAATGGATGCGGCCGTTTCCATGGCGGCGGCGTTGCACGGTGTTTGCGGAGCTTATGGGAAAGATTGTCTCGCCGTTTGTCTTTGCGGAATGGCCATATGGAGGCAGGCAGGCGCTCGCCGGCCCTACGTCCTTCCCCGAGGAAATCTGCCGCTTAAGCCCAGCGCAAACAAATTTTACTCCTTACTATGATTGACATTCTACTTTTGCAGCCTGAGCTAGTGAGCAAGCGGTGAAATTACAGTTTGACGGATTCGGCACACTTGGAATCTCAACACGTTAATTTTGCCAAACTTGGGCTGGTAGCGGCGCCGACAATTCAGCCTCTGAAGCCGCTTTCACTTATCTGGCCATGGCGGCCATCGTTATATTATGGATAGCGTTTCCTGAATTTGGGAGGGAAAAAAAAAACCATTTAGACGCAGAGGCCAGTTTGACTTTGCAACATGAAATTTGCTCAGCTCATCTATCATGGGGAGAAAAGTGACACTGAATGTTTGGGACACACACACACGGGCGCACACACACACACAGGCGCACAAGCCTGTGGCTGGTGCATGCGCTGACAGTGGAGGCCACATATCCGGCCTGGTTCCCGACACAATGCCTCCATTGCTCTGGTGAAGTCATTCAGAAGTTGCATGGTAGAGGGAAGGGGAGGGGCGGAGGCTGGGGGGTGCACGTAGCACCCGGACATCGCGCTCGTCACCGTATAGTTTTTGCTGAGCACGTCGAAAACGTCCATTCGGGAGCTGGCGGTCACCTCGCCTCGCCTTGCGGGGGGTTGGCGGGAATTTGGGATGCCTGCGGGCCCTCCAGCATGATGTCGTCAACTCAATCACTTGACTTATTTTTTCCTCTATCACAATTATTATTTTGTATTGCAGCCTTTTTGCACATTCCATGAGCCATCTTTCCACTTTAGAGGGTTTTGCCGCACACGCGCACATTACAAAGGCGCCTTTGAATGGTTTTGTGTCCCGCTGTAGAGAGGCATCATTCTTGCAAAACGACACAGCGAGGCTTCTTGTGAGGGCCGGTCCCCCTTTTTCTCCTCTTGACTTCCCTCGTTCCATCACTGCCCCCCCATTCAGCGGCTAGTGTCAGAAGCAGAGGAATCAAAAGTTCTTTATGCGTGTTGTTTGGACGCCAAGCGAGACGCCTTCCAAGTGCTCCGCTGCAAACTTTCCCTGAACGCCACATTGAGTTCCTTCATTCCATCTTCCAATGGTTTGTGCTTGATCATCTAGTTTGTCTAATCCTGGCATCTTCTACATGCCATCCTTTGCTCCACCCATTTTTGTGCTTGGTTCGCCTTGACTGCAAATGGCATTTTTTATTCCACGTTGCGTGTTCCATTTTGTCCACATTGCATTCTGTCTTTCCTTTTCCAGTGTTGGCGTTGGACTCTTTGGACCCATCGCACGCCTGGCGTGTTCTGCATTGCGCTCCACATGTTTTGCTCCATCTTGTTTTGTCCACATAGAAACCCTCCTTGGCCGCCTTTATTCCATTGTCCATGGAAGACTTTGTTCCACATTCTGTCTCATGTCGTGCATCCCCGGGAGTTTCTTGCTGCTGCTGAATGAAAGCATTCTTAATAGTTTCAGATTCCCCCCAAAAAATTCAAAGACCCCTCCAGCACCCGCCCCTCCAGCTCTGTTGTGCGCTCCAACAATCCGAACGTTTCTTTCCACTTAGCGTTGAAACATTCCACTTTCTGCCCTCTCTTATTCTCTTGTGCGAAGGCCATAAATTGGATAAAAGTAGTGTAAGACGCAGCCTTTGTGTTTGCTCGTCCCTTTGAATGGGCCGACTGTGGCCCGCCACAAGCTGGCGTTTGCAAAGGCCGCAGCTGAGAAAGCCGCACAATCAAAGAGAGCAGCGCGATGGCGCGAGTTGTCCACTGTCATGTCTCCGCTCCACCACCGGCCAGAATCGTTCAGCCGCTTTGTCGTTTCCACACCCCTGTTCGTCGGTTGTCTCATTCGAACTGGATTTAGCGTGTGACATCATCTATAAATTGCGTGGGTCGTTCCATGACATCAACTCCATCAGATGATGACTCACTAAGTGCAGGATTCCCACTTGGATTCCTAAGGTGATTTGTGAGCATGTGGGTCAAGTGGACTCTCTAAAAGCGAGCGCACCCTTGCACGGATTGTCATTTCATCATCATCTGGAAAATGTGATGGATATTTGTTTTTGTTTTGAGCAACTTCCTTCGCGATATGAAGCTTCCCTCATGCGTGGATTGTGCATTTCTGCGCTCTCCACTTTTTGCAGTTTTTCACAGCTTGCCCTTTCTATGTGTAGCTCATCCCAGCTCACCGCTTAGCTAGCCCCAGTGAGACGAGACGTCTCCTTTCAACTGCATCCTTGAAATATTCTCTCCCTGTGTGCAAGTGTAGTAAGATAAAAAGAGGATTTTTTTTTTTTTTGCCAGAGATGTAGCGCTGCTTTCCGAGGGGCCGTGGGTCTCCAAACATATTAGTTTATGCGAGCGCCCGGAGACCAATTGGGCCTTTAATTGGAAAGTGGACTTATTGCGCCACATTACATCATATAAGTGCGCCGGGTTATATTGCTCAAGTGTGCAGACATAATTGCGGTGGCGGCGGGCGGGGCGGGACGGGCTGCCGTCTATACGTACACCGCGTTGAGGTGTAAAGAAGATGTACGTTGTTCATTTCCAGCAAGCTGCATTTTACGGGACTCCGCTGCGTCATTTCAAGTCAAAGACTTACTTAGCTCGTCGTCAGCGTTTTACAGCGGCACCCGGTAAACATTGTCCTCGGAGTACGACAACTGCTTTCGCTTTAATCCAAAAATATGTGCTCAATTTTGGCTAATTTTATAGATCGCCATCAGAGAGCACCGCCGTAATGCATCGATTTTGTCATTGCCTAACATTAGAATCACTTTATTTTGAGCTCCATGAAAGACTAAAAATGCCTTCAAAAGAGTCCCCAAAATTCTGTCCTGAACAGTCCCACACATTTGCTTTTCAGAACTTCATGTGTGGATTTCCAGTTGTCGATATCCCATCACTTACAAGTGAAGCAATACACGTGGAAAATCCTTGCTGGAGTCACAGAGGGGACGTCCTTGCCTTACTGGAAACAATAACGGCGTGACATCAACAGGGCGAGTCACGGCAGTCGCTAGGTGGGAAGGGGAGGGGCGAGGAGAGGAGAAGCAGGCTGAGAGCCTTTCCTGGATGCCGGATGACGGATGCGCCGGCCAGGTGACTCAGCGATGCCGACGGTCAAGCGAACGATGCTTTTGACCTGCTGCTCCATCAAATGTCAGGACGGCAGATTGACGGGAATGTCATCGTCACAGCATTTTTTTTTTATATATGCACAATATATCAAGCGAGCTATCCAGGAATGGTTGTATTTCTATTTATCCAAATCAGCGTCGAGTGAAGAATTGAGGTTTTCATCATAAGTGACAATTTTCATTCAAAGCCCACCAACAACAAATAAATGAGAGCCGTCATCTGGAAGCCGCTCCAAAGAGCAGGAAAATCTCAGTTCAGTTCATCCGATGATTGGTCGCCCGCAAACTGGGCGTCGCCGTGATCGCCCGCGGCGATCGCTTTGTATGCTGAAGCGTCTCGACGGCATTTTGATCATGACATGTCTCAACGTGAACGTCTTGGTGTACTCGAAACGCTGCACTGGGCAGATTGGGGCCGCAAACAACATGTGGAGGGAAAACGAGATGAGATGGGAAGGGTTGGCTTCCCGACCGAGAAAAAAATTCAAATTGGAATTCACTGACTTAGGGTTATGTAATTCAAAAGAAATTCATCTTTTACGTTCTAATCTACATTGAAATTGAAGAATCCCCATGCAAATAGTTAAGTAGCAAAAAATGCAGAAATGGGTTTTTATTGAAATAAAAACATCACATAGAAATCATTTTGGTATCGAAGTCATGAAACCCTTACGTGAAAGCCTGACTCTGCATCGTAACCTGTCATTTGAAACCCTAATCGGAACTGGAAAGCCTTCATTAAGCCTCCGATTTTGACCTTAGAACCTTCACTCGAAATCCTTATGCTGTCTTGAATCATTTGAAACTGTAATCCAGGTTCGAAATCCTACTTTAGCTATAGTACTAGTATCGGCCAACTTTGCGAGTATCGATACGTTGAAATAATGCTGGTACTGATCGCGTGACTCCGGCTGCCGGCGTCAAGATGGCTGCCAGTGTTCCCCCGAGCGTCACGGCGGTCGCTGAGGGCGGCACACGTGTAATTAGCTATAAAATACCACCCGGCGAGGCTCTCGCGGGGGGCGGCCAGGCCTGGCCGGCCGGCACACACAATTAAGTCCAAATGAAAAATTGATTTCCACTCATCCTGAATGGATGTTAAAACAAAGCAGGCCGTAAATAGAGCAGACGCCGACAGGCGTGAGTGCGGGTCTGCGTGGCCGCCATCACGGATGCAGGCCGCTTGTTAGCCCGACTCGCCGGCGCATCGATCGGCCGCCGCTGTCGCCGCCGTCGTCGCCGCTGCGCACAAGAATTATAATTCAATAAACACGTCAGGAAGGGAAAGGAGGGGACACTGGTGCCAGCGGGGTCTCAGATTGGACGCCGATACTTTGCCACTCTTTAGCTTGTCGCTAGCTGGCGGGAGATTGATAGCGACGCTGTCTGGATGCCACTTGGAGATTTGAAAGCCAAACCCTGCAAACACCTTCACATTGCCATTTATTTTGAAACCCTCACACGGGTTAGAAACCTACTCTGAAACCTGAACCTCATTTTTATTTTATTTTTACTCAACCTTGGTACTTCCCCCTTACTTTGCTGGTGTTAGCGATCCAGAACGACGAGATGGTGGACCGACTGGAGAAATACATCCGGTCGGTTGGCTGAAGAAAAAGCCAATTAGCCGAGCTGCTCTTATGAACCTGTTTTGTCCGTTTTGACACGTCATTAAGGCGCCCTAAATAATTAAGCAACCTTATTGAAGGCCCGTCGTCACTTTCATCGCCGCTGGCGACCGATCCGAGCGGTGCGAGCCGAGGGCGCTTAATGCGCTGAGCCGAGGGACGTCCATTTGAGTACCACTTGCCGAGAACATGTTAACTGAAGACTTTATATCAACATTTGTTTTTTTTTTTTACCTAGGTTCCAGGTTGAAAGTTTACGGTGAAAACTTGAGACTCCATTGGTGTTTTGTCAGAAAGTTCGTAGAGCAAACAAAGCATGCTAACACTGACATGCTAACGCTGAGAGCAATGTGAATGGCTTGGATTACTTTTTAATTTCTTTAAGGAAGTCAAGACTGGACTTGCTTGAAATGGAGCAGGCTGGCTTGGTCTGATGTTTGCCACACTAAGTTCCGGTTAAGCCTCGAGGCATCTTCCCGGCAGGGCATTAAAGTGTTCGTGAACCCCCCCCCCCCCGAATGATCTCGGCTTGTTTGTGGCATGGAGCTTTCCCGCATGTCGCAACAGCGGGGAAACGCCAAGCAGGAGCGTCGGGAAAACATCAAAGTCGAGCGAGAGAGTCGCACGGTGGGCGACCTGGGGAAACGTCGTTGCTGTTTGCTGGAAGAATGGCGCAGACGCCGTGTGTTGCAACTTGTCCTCAACTCGTTTCATTCTCGAAAGATTCAATTGTCACGCTTTGGTCACAACAATGACTACCTGAAATGGGAGCAAATGATGAAATATTTGTCAGTGGATCAGAAAGTGTGGCGCTACGAAGCGCCATGACAGCTTGGCCTGTTAGACAAATAAATGATTTTCTGCTGCTTTAAAAAAAAAAGTCAAATTCATTCAAGTACAAATAACTGAAAAAGCAAATTACAGTAAATAACTCCAAATAGCAAATGTATTCATTCATTTGGGTTGATGCTTTATAAAAAAATAATTGGTGGATATAATTTTATGTTATATTTTCAGCTATCAACTGAAATATGTAAACGTGGCATGTTGTTTGAATAATTCAAAGCAATGATTGTTGTAAGCAAACGTTCACGTCCATGCTTGCTATTGATCTTCGCGCCTGTGTACGGAATTCGATACTTCTCATTTCCTCTTGAACGTCTTCCGCCTCAACCCGAAAACAAACGCGGGCACGGGATCGATCCCGATGAAGAAGTCGAGAAGTTGCGTCTCAGGTGTGATGATGAGCGCGGCCGGGCGTTTTACCCATCATGCATCACATCGCAATCCTATTGTGAAGCTGCAGGTGGAGAATTTCAATGAGGCCATCTTTGGCCTCATGATTTTGAATACGAGGGGGTGAAGGCGACGTGTGACTCTTTCCGTACGGAACCTCAGGTGCGGTCTGCAGGAGTGTAAGAAATGTCATTCCTTGTGTAAACAAACACAATGCAGCCCAGCCTCTGGGGCTACTTAATGAAGTGTCTGGCAAGCTGCGTGCCGGAACCAGCGCTCCAATACTGAAGCTGTGCTGCGAGAAAGTCAATACGGAAAACAAAAGCAAACAGAACGTTCTTGCCTTGTAAAACACAGCATGTGAAAGCGGCACACCCACGTACACGAGACACAATCTTCCGTCCGTGTGTGTGCGTGGTGCCCAGACGTGATGAGCGCACCATCCAAATGGCCCTCAGCGTTGCGAGCGGGATTTAACTTGTAGGCGCTGGCTCGATCCACACGGCTGACAAAACAATTTAATCTTTTCTCGCCCTTTCTTTTTTGAAATGACCTGCTTTATTTTAAAACACGTGCAGAGACGTGGAGGTCCTAAAGCACAGGTGTCAAACTCAAGGCCCGGGGGCCAGATACGGCCCGCCACATCATTTTATGTGGCCTGCGAAGACAAATTGTGCGTCAAATTTGTGTGTCATTACTAGAATTGCAAATTGTCTTCACTTTTAATATCTTTTTTAAAATATTTGACCAGTTTTTACTCGTCTGATTTGAAGCCGAGTTATTTGTCAGTTTGTTTTATAGCTTTTACTGTATATAATAGGAGGTGCTCATACATTTATTTGGGTTGACCGTCATAATGGCCCTCCGAAAGAAGCTATGACGACAATGCGGCCCGAGAAAAAAATGAATTTGACACCCCTGTCCGAAAGCAATAAACGCAGACACGCTTTGCCTCATGAGAGAAAGCTTGACGTCAAGCACGAGGACGACTTAATAGTTGTTCCATTCAAAATGTCCTTCCTCACTTTGGCTTTGCCTTAAAACAAAAATTACGCAATCAAAGCGACAGGTAGCGCTGACGCTATTAAAGTCCAGCGCAAGCATGATGAAAATATTCTTCTCAAATCATATGTGAAGACTTCATGTCAAGGAAAAAAAAAAGTCCACTTCTTGAAATAAACTGTGCCGCTGCTGAGTGTCAAGTAAGTGCAAGTTGGTTAACGTTTGAAGCGCCCAAAAGCAACGTGAGGGTCCTTTTGTGCTAGCCGGGGAGCGCAATTGCCGCCCAAAGCTTATCCACAACGCGCCACATGCTCGCAGGCAGGATTTCCCGCTGAAAGACGCAATTTGCCGCCGCCGGCTGGCTGACTGATGTGCCTTCCACCGCCCGACCCGCGAGCTGTCAATCAAAGTGACGAGCTGTCGAGCCACCGGCAGCGACTCGTCGTTCGGCGGGGATGAAGAAACGCATTTTGCGCACCTTTCAACCATGTCATCATTCTCCAATTGGGAACGGACGCGGGAAAGTGCAGATTCGTTTTTGCGGGTGGCTTTGCGGTTCACAGTCGGGCCAAGAACCTTCTCGTTCCACCAACATCTCAACCGGTGTGCAAGTGCTCAGGAAGACAACAGAGAAAAAAATGAAGATGTCTTTTTGTGCGATAGCCCATCCTCCAAACTCTTTGGCTTGATCAAGACAGAGCAAGAAAAGCAAAAAAGGCCCAGTCGAGCCAAAGCGAGCGTGCGCCTTGCCAAAGTTGTTGCATAACTTTTTCGTCCTGGGCCCAAACTCTGCTCGGGCTGTCCCACAGGCAAGAGTGCAGAACAAAACCGAGATTTCAGCACAGACTACGGGAAGCATTTCAACTTGTCGCACTGGAGGGACCGTGTCCAACAATGGCCGCCGTTATCTCCCCCAACCGGACTTCAACTGTTTCAACATTGAAGACGCTCTTTGCTCATTTTTATTCTTCCCCGTAGCACTTACTTTGCACCTTCTGGAGCCTTCTCGCTTTTTTCCAACAGAATTGAACCTTCCTTCCTTCTTCCCTTCTCTCCTTCCTTCCTTCCTCCTCCCATCTCTCCTTCCTCCCTACATTCCTGCCTTCTTTGCTACCTTGCCTTTGAGGCGGTCATGCGCAAGTTCTTCTGAGGTCTTTGGCGCTGGTGCGCAGTTGGACATCAGCCACGCTGGCTGCATGTGGGAATGTTCTTTCTCTTTGCTGCTGATTTACGATCTCGGCTCATGTGTGAGAGTCTTTTACTGAAGCAACAACGTATCGATCCCTGCCGTCCGAACACATGCAAGCGATTAAAGAAGGGCGCTCTTTTTTTTTTTTTTTTTATCTTGTTTCACTTATAGCTCATTTGGCTGCATTGTTTTTGTTTGGGGGCCTCCGAGTGTAAGTGTGTGCATGTGTGTGCGTGTGTACTTGGCCCAATGTCAGGACGTGACTTCATGAGAACCAGGCGAGCACAACAAACTTTTCTCCGACGTGCTCGGGCTGGCCCGACATTGGAGCTTTTGGTGTCCTGTTTTGACCCGCCTGACGAACATGCGCGCCGCTTTAAGTCTGCCGAATTGTCGTCAGCGTCCGTCTCGTATCCAGACATGTCCAATGTGTGATTGGGACTTTGTGGGAAGATGGAGGTGAACTCAGTTGAAATGAATGGCTGCAAAGCAAAGCCATCTTTTGCCTTTATGCAGCTGTCCTAATACTTTGTCAAACTCTTTGATTAACTCTCTGTGGACGTACTTGTCGAAAATGTTGTTCCGTTTCCTGTCCGTGTCTCAAGACTTCGATTGTCAACTATTTGCTTTACTAATCCTTTGACCAAACGCGTCACTTCTTATAGGTGTCCCAATACTTCTGTCCTCATTTTTTGTGACCAAAGGCTTGTTATTTCTTGTTTTGGTCAAGCAGGTGTGAGGACAGCTTGTGCCGAGGCCATTTTGATTGGCTGCCGCCCCGTTGCGTGATTGTCACTGATTATTTTGCGTGTGCAAACTCATTTGCCACTTTGGCTTTTGGCATCGGACGCGCGACAGACGAACGTGACGGCGAGTGGCGAGCGGTCGCTTCTTTGAAGTACGCCGCCCGCCACGTGCGAGAGACAGACGGGCGCCCGCTCGGCTTCTGGCAGCGTAGGCCCGCCGCGTAGCATGGAAGCCAAACGTCAAGAGCGGGAAAATGAATTTCCCGGCGTGACCGGGATGCTAATTAGCAGTCATTGACGAGGTGCAAATATTTGATTGGATCTGAACTCGGGCTGCGCAACGTGTCCTTCAAATGAAGTCGCCCCGTCTCATCATATAGATTAATTGAATCAATTATTTTCATTCAAACAAAACAAAATGACTTTTTTAATATACAGATATCTTTTCCTTTCTGGAATTTCTGCTTATAGCTAGCATGGTTTGAAAGAAGCTTTTCTTTCCCACATTATTTTACAGGTCCAGAGGTGCCTTAAGATAATAGGTGAATTTGCCATTCACACACACACACACACACACACACACACACACACACACACAAACGCACAAAAAGTAGACTCTCACACATTCCCAAAATAACAACTGTTGTAGCGTTCCAGTACGCGGTGCACACCCAGTTGTGACTCACAAAACAAGGTTGACCAGAAGTTAGCGGTGCAGTGTGGCTACGTTGACGACGACCGTGACTCACAAATGCCAAAACACGTGCTCGCCGTTGCCACGGACAACGGCAGCCGGCAAAGGCACGCTGGGTTTTGGCTGGGCGAAGGTCGTCCTGTAATTTGTGCTCACTGATGGATTGCTTTGGCTGCGATGTCACTCATGTTTGATGTTGTTTCTTGACACGTCAGTCACATGTCAGAAGGTGACGTGACATTGTAGCGTTTAGCTATTGTAGCGACAATGACATCTTCGTCAATCTTGCAGGACAAGTTGAAAACAGCCGCGTCGAACCAATACGACCAACATCCTGTCTTACCAGCCGAGACTTTTTTGTGTGGATTAGAAGTGTTGTGATTTAGATCGGTGAAATTGTTCTTAAGCTCCTTCACAACCTCTTCTTACGTTTTTGGTCCCTCAGTTGTGGATGCGGATGAAACGGAAAGAAATCTTGGTGGGGGTCCCTTCTCATGTCTCTCTTTCTTCAAATAACAGTAACGATGAGAAAGCTGTTTTGCATGCGAGTCGGCCGGACAGGATGTGGAATGCCGCTGGCGGGGCCGAGGATTCCCCTCGGGGTGTGGAGGGGGAAGGAAAAAGAGGCGGGATTTGAGGGGGCCCGTTTACTCTGAGAAAGGGTGGGAAGAAAGGGTTCACGTTCTTGTTTGTTGCAGGCCTTATGAGGGGGGGGGGCGTTGGGCTCTTTGGCTCCTCTTGTGGCATTCGCAGCTGCCGCTGGGCCTGCGTGGGAGCGCAGCGCAACTCCCACGATGGTCTTTCTCCGGGCATGCAGAGTTGCAGAAAGCCAAATTGAAGTGGGGGCTCTCGTTGTTGGAGACAACGTGTAAGCCGCTCAACTTGACATTTGACACAAGTGCAGGAAGACGGCAGGCAAGGAAAGCTCCCGAGCTGCGCTAGTCGTCGGCGCTATTTTTAAGCCGGCCGCATTTCCCGTCGGAAGGGACGCGGACGCTTTCCGTCAACAACAGGATGCGGGCCGCTCGCCTCGGACCTCACTCGCTACACCTTTTTACTACGTTTTTATTCCCTTGTCGTGAAAAGCTGCTCACAGAAGAGCCGTCGTGAGCTAAGTTAGTCAGCCAACCAAAATCGGCAAAACCACAAAGACGATTACACAAAAGTTCCATTGGAACTGCTTTGTCCTTATTTTTAACATATCATTTCATGCCTCATCCTGCTGACCCAAAATAAAAAAAATCTGTTTATATCATTGATGAGTCATTCATATTATTTCCAAATAGTTTTTTCTAGAACATCCTTGCAAGTTATCGGCTAACAAGCTGTTTTTGTTCACGGTGCTGACCAAATATTGGACAGTGAATTTGTGATGGTTACTATGGCAACGCCGGGCTGCTACAATTACATGAATGTCAAAGACAGACAATCACTTTGAACGTGGACGCAGCTTGTTTCATGTCTGGAATCACTTTATTCCTGGTGATGATGATGATGATGATGATGATGATGATGATGACCGGCAGCCTGCTACCTTGACCGAGCCACCATAAAGCGTATCAATGCTCAAATGTCCTCGCCGCAAATACAAAGCAGGCAAATATGGACGCAATATTGACGAGGTGCTTTGTTGTTGCCGGACACTTCCCTAGGCGCACTTGCACCAGAGATGGGCCAATAATTGTACCATGAGTTGATTTCTATTTTCAAAGCAATGTTTTATTTTGCAGATGAAAAGTCTTTTATTAATGAAGGAAAAGACATGATAGTGATTGTTTTATTCTGAAAAACAAGAAAACTGAAATTTGTAACAGTTTCTTTGGTTTGTTTGTTTTTTTGGACAGTTCTTATATTTCAACGTAAACATGTTTTATGAGCAATTTTTTGCTGCGTGTGTGTGTTTGTGTGTAATCCCGAGCTGTGCGCCGCACATTAAACTTAATGCTCTCTTAATTACTTTGAGACAATAAAGTGTCGTAAAGTTTACGGTGGAAAAGTGGCGCATTTTACTACTTTTGTCATAAAAACTACGTCTGCATCAATATTGCAACTGGCCTGCTTCAAAGTGAGGCAACTAATCACACATGTGCATGTGTGTGCGTGTGTGAGTGTGTATCCTTGCACATATTCGCGATCGCCATTTTTTGGGAGGGTGGTCATGTGAGCATAATAAAGTTGCAGTTTTTGTTAAGATAAATAAAATGCAAAATCATTTCTTGAGATTGAAAGTCAGATTTTTTTGCATAAAAAGATTTTAATGTCTTGAGATTTTTTGGGTGAAAATATTTTATCCATTAAACATCAAAATTAGAGAGAGGTGTTCCACAAGGCTCCGTTTGAGAGCCTCTTACATTGGTTGCTTTAATAGTTGATTCTTTGTTTTGGTTGCTCATTTCAATTTGTCTGCTGGTTCCTTTTTTCAGATCGCTTGGTTTAGATTGGTTATTTTTGATTGGCTGTTTGGTAAAGGTTGGTTGTTGTTTGGCTGCATTGTTGGTTCAGTTCAGGGCTCGATTCAAATGATGTTTGTCACTTTAATTTAGTTGTTTTGATTTTTGTTGTTTGACTGGTTGAGGTTGTTTTCTTGAGCTTGTTGCTCGAGTTTCTAGCAAGTTCCCTGGTTCTCAGCAGAGCCTTTGTAATTGTCGTCAGTATGAAATGGAGTGGGGCGGGGCCTTATATGCAATGTGACATTTCCCCAAATGCACCTTTGACGTTGACGTCCTAATGAGACGCAAATCATGAACATAAATCGACAACCGCAAAACCTCTGATTAATATTCATGAAGGCAGGGAGGGGGAGAGGGCCATTCCAATCTGGTCTTTAGAGGGATACCTGATCTTATTTTCTGGAATCTTCTCCTTTTCCGTCTTTGTTGTCTGTTGTGCCATTTCCCAGGAAATTACTTTAATTAGTGGTCGAATTATTAGTACAAAGTGGGAATTTTTTTCTCCCATTCAAGTTTTTTCTCTTCAAAATACAGTAGAATTCTGACTTCGACCTTAATTCGTTTCAGAAAACTGGTCAGAAATCGATTTGGTTGGAATCCGATTCAATTCTTCCCCATAAGAAATAATTGAAAACGGATTAATCGGAGACGCCATTAGCTAACCTCGAGACGCGCTTTATCTTGTCGAGCCGAATCAAAAGTTGCTTCGGGAACGCTTGGGGACGCGTTGGCTAGCCTCGACCCAGCTCAGAAAACTGTTCGGAGTCCGATGTTTTGTTCAGTTTCAGGAGTTCAAAATCTTCAAAGGTATTTGTTCGAACTCCCAATTTGTTCAAACTTGGAGACGTTTGAGGTTCTACTATAAACCTTCGTCTATTACTTTCTCCAAAAACTTTTCTTGTAAGATTGTTTGCTATTGAAAAATGCTTTCTTACCTATCATACAACTTTGGTTTATTATAGAACTTTATTTTTATAAGTACAACTTTTCAAGTTATTCTCGAATATGATGTATTTTTCTTTTTAGTATTTTATAACAATTCTCTACTTGAACTGAGACATGCAATTACGTTAATATTTTATGACGTTAATGATGGATGGATGGATGGATGGATGGATGGATGGATGGATGGATGGATGGATGGATGGATGGATGGATGGATGGATGGATGGATGGATGGATGGATGGATGGATGGATGGATGGATGGATGGATGGATGGATGGATGGATGGATGGATGGATGGATGGACTGACCGACGAACCATCATGTTCAGACCTCCAGTGGACGGAGGTCTCAGCGGCACCTTCTCGTCCTCAGCAGCCGGACAGGAGCGCCTGTCTCCGGCTGCGCTGTCTGAGCTTGCGCCGCTGATCCTCCGGAGAGTCAGCAGCGCCTGGCGAGCCAGCCGCGCACTCACGGAGACCTCCGCTTGCGTTTTGCTTCCTGGTTGTGCGCGCATATATAGCGGCCTAAAAATATCTCCGGCGCAGCCCAATGAGCGGTTGGAGCTCCTGAGTTCTGCAGCCAACTGGGCCGCGGCAGGGGCTCCGACCGCGGGCAGGCATTGGCGCGGGCCGCAGCGGCAGGCGGGTCGAGCGGTCCCCGGAGCTCATTGGCTGGACCAGCATGAAACGTCACGGCATCACGTGGTGCATGTTCGTGTGTAGTTGTAACCGCGAGAGCGAGGTGGGAGGGAGACGCGAGTTTAGAGGGAGCTGACACTCCGGAGCAGACTTCAGTCAGTGTGCGCTGCGCTCCGGAACAAGCGCGACGTACATGCGCACGCTCGCTCGCTCGCTCGCTCGTAGGACCACCAGGCATCCGGCTGAGATGGACGTCATTCCCATGTGCAGCATCTTCCAGGAGCTCCAGATCGTGCACGACACCGGATACTTTTCCGCCTTACCGTCCCTGGAGGAGTATTGGCAGCAGGTAAGCGCACGCGAGGGAACACCCCCATCTTTTTTTTTTTGCATATATTTTCAGAAAGTTAACGCGTCGATTTGACGCCAACTTAATGATGGCTTTTTCCGTCATTTATCCGCAAAGCGCGCAGGCGATGTGCGTGCCAGTGCAAACTTTGCATGCGCAACTGTCCTGCGCGCGCATACGCGCGCTGACTGACAGTTCCCCGTCTGACTATTTTTCTACACCATCCATTTATAAATTGCATTTTTTTGTCATTACAAGTTTTAAAAAATCCACGCATCGTAGCGAGATAAAAGATTCTGTCGGACCTCCCCCAAGGCAGGCAGGCAAGCGAGCAAGCAAGTTCGGGGATAGGCGTGCGTGCGTGCGTTCGTGCGTGCGCGCGCGCGGATCTGTCACACGTGCACAAGCGCCGACTGACAGCTCCCAGCTGCCTTCATTAGTGGCTTTTTAATCGTGCCAAAACAAAAGATTATAGTGGAATTCCTTTTGCATCGGACCTCCCCCAAGGCAAGTTCCCGGGGTCGACATGCGCATGCTTGGAGCTGTCACGCGTGCATGCGCACAGACTGACAGCAAAAGTGAGCTGTGCAAGCAAGAGGGGCAAAACTACCAAACTTCAACTCATTTTTATTTTCAGGAATGCAAGTTGGCATCCGAATCAATAAATCATAATGATCATAATGAGTACTTGCTCTTTACATTTTTTATTTTGACGTCGCTGATGGTGAAGTGCTTGAATCTGAACTCCTTCAGCTCATCAAGTCGGACTGTTTTGGAAAAGCGAGTTTTGCGATGCAAAATCAAGAAATACGCCATCGTCAAGTGCTTGATGCCGACCGACTCTTTAAATTTCAGGCCGTTAGACGGTTTCGAAGTGATTTTGCCGTTCATCGATGCAATTGGAGGTCGAGATCGAGAAACGGCAATATGTCGCTGCCATCGCTTGCTTTGAATGCATCGATTTTTTTTATTGTAACTTTGCAGCATGCGGGACGGGCTTGGATACTTTCGACGAGCTCGCTCTATGTTTTTTGTCATTCAAACGGGAGGTGCGACGGCTTCGGGCACACCTCCTCCAAGGCGGCCCCAGCTTCAAATTGTTGAGTTGCGCACTCAGCTGTGCATCCTTCCAAGTCCGAGTGGGATGCGCCTCTCAACTCGGAGTCCGCATTCTTCTTCTTCTCCTCCGCACGTTTTGTCCGGGAATGCCGCTGCGGATTCCCTTCTCGCAGTTATCTGCTGCCTTCAGAATTTGGCCCACGCCGGACCCACAATAGCCGCTTCCAAAGTCCCTGGCGTACATTCCCAAAGTGGATCTTGCAGTATTCATGCCGGAGCTTTTTATGGACACCCTTGTCCTCGCCATCACGCACACACACAACCATTTCACCCCCCCTTCCCTTCCCTGCTCTCGGTTCCCCGGTGTGCGATGTTATTTCTGGCCGTGCCTCCAAATGCATTATTAAATCCACATTATGCTGAATAATTGATGGCACTAAAAGATCTACAAGCGCTCGGCCCGCAGACGGCAGCCGGGAACGTTACGTTGGAAAAGTCAGTCCGCGCGCGTGACATCAACGCGCGACGTAACCACTCTTCTTCCTGGTTCGCCCGGCGTGTGCTACGATAAATGACAGTGTTTGTTTCCCAGACATGCTTGGAGCTGGAGCGTTACCTTCAGGCCGAGCCGTATGTGTCGGCGACCGAGCTGAAGTTCGAGAACCAGCAGGACCTGTGGAGCAAACTGATGCTGGCGTGCGGCGACAAGGCGGCTGACCCCAAGCTGGCCAAGGAGGATGTGGACCCCCCGGAGAGCCAGGACAACGCGGCCGGCTGCTGCTTCCACTCGGACGCCAGCAGCGAGGCGTCGGACAGCTCAGAGGAACTGTCACCTGCTCTCGACTTCCCTGTCGGCTCGCTGGCCGACCTTCTGGGCGACAACGCCGAGGACCTGAGCGCAGCCGCCGCTGTCATCATCGGGACGCCGCCATCCTCGCCTGAGCTGGCCAAGGAGGGCCCAGCGGGGCCGCGGGCGTGGGGTAGCGGCCAACATGTGATGGCGAAAGGCAGGACGGGCGGGGCGGAGAGGGCGGGGCTCGCCGGCGGGGAAGTGTCGCCCGACGGCAGGAGGCGAGTGCACAGGTGTCTCTTCAACGGATGCAGGAAGGTGTACACCAAGAGCTCGCACCTCAAGGCGCACCAGCGCACCCACACAGGTACGAACAGGTCTTGAAACCTTTTAAGCAACCTGGACCCTACCTGTGCAACTCTTGGGCAAGATTTTCCCGCAAAATAGTTTGCTTTTGTGGTCCAAAGTTTTTTTTTCGTATTTTGTTCCACATAGGTTTGTTTTTGGATTTAACCTTTACGTTTGCGAGAGGAAATTATACTTTGATGTTGTCAAACACACAATGTTTATCCTGCAAACACGGCTCACATTTCGCTCGCGGAAGATGAGACTCGCACTCTTTGGCTTTTCTTTCACATGTGAGCCTCGTCAACTTTGACCCTCAAGCGAGCTGTTTACAGCTACAGCGCCGCCCCATTAGTGGAGGAAGTCACATTCCTCGCATCCTTGCCCGGCCATGTGAGCGCACCCCTTCCCCGCCCCGACTTTAATGGCAACACACACACACGCACATTACATAAGATGCATACCACAGCACAGTAGCTTGTTTTTCTGCTCAACGCAATAGTCGGTTGTGTGTCACAAACCAAACGCCACATGGATTACTACACAATCTGTTGACAATAAGCATGATAATGCAGCCATACTTTCCACATGTGATTGTGAGCAAAAGTAGCATTGCATGGAGCATAACAGCAGGAGGTGATTGGAACAAGTTGGATGTTCTCGCATGGTGGCTAACGCGTGTTTGTGCTTTTACGTGGCAGGCGAGAAGCCGTACAGATGCTCGTGGGAAGGCTGCGAGTGGCGCTTTGCGCGTAGTGACGAGCTAACGCGCCACTTCAGGAAGCACACCGGCGCCAAGCCATTCAAATGCAGCCACTGCGACAGGTTCGAAAGCGCTAGCTAACCAGATCATTCCCGCTCCATTTTTTCCCAGATAAAATATCTGATGTTATCCTTTGCTCAGGTGTTTTTCCCGCTCGGACCACCTGGCCCTGCACATGAAGCGGCACATCTAAGGCGGCGGCAGAAATGGCGGCCAAGTGGACGGATGTTTCCTGACCTGTGTGGCGTTAGCGAGGCCGGTGAGGCATTCGACGGCGCAGCGCGGCAGACAACGTTCCGCTCAGCAGGAAGTCAACGCAGGCTCTCATTTTGCACCGTACTCAGTGCCTCCGACACCTCGCTGAACTGGAGCAGGAACGTTCTGGAAAGGACAGGAATTTGTGTATGGTGTTTGACGCTTTTTTTTTTTTTTTGGGGGGGACACAACCCGTCCCTGCTCCCTCCCCACTACCACTGCCCGAAGGATCTTGGGACTTTTTGGGAGTGTTTGGACTGCGGATGCCTGCGGCGGTTTTCTGAAGTGCGCCGTGCATGGTGGACGAATGGCGTCTTTCGAATGGTGAGTGAATGAAAAGAAAGCCTGGAGAGCGGACGAGGGCTTCTCTTTTTGTGTGTGCGCCCTCTGGAAGCCTGGAGGTGGAACTACGGCTCCCTGCTCTTTAAAACAAACACAAAAAGAAAAAAAGGAGAGAGGGAGTTAAGTTTTGTTTTGGTGCAGCTCATAAATGTGCAATGTATGACGTAACCTGTCTGAAAAGATACACGCCAGAAAGCTCTTTTTCCTTGTTTTTGAAGCAAGACAGAGAAAATTGGACGTTGAACGCCAACAGTGTCACTCAAACACGCTGGAAAGGAACACCATCAACGCTAATCTCCTCAGATTAATCTGCTCATTTTCCAATTCTGATCAGATGTAACTTTTGTCTCATAAAACATACAACCCCCGGCCCCCAAATCTCACTGTCATCTTCTAGAATTCATACTTTATATTTCAATCCACTTTTTGTCTTAAGACAACTCATCTTGCAACAGTCAGAAATCTTTGAATAGTCCAAATTTTTTTCTTGCTAGAAATCCAACAAGACTCCCAAACTATGATTATGTCTTTTATTTTTATTAATACAATTAATCCAATAATAATTTTTGTGAAATACAAAACTTTGGAGGGCTGGGATCTAAAAATTTGCCTAAATCTATATCAAGCTTATCACCAAACGGGTTTTGATTTGAATTCCATTTTTTTCTTGTTTCCAAGAGGCGTGGTGTTTTTTTTTTTTAAGATTCATCATGGTTGTGCCAACGCTTCAGTTAACTTGACATCCAAAAAAAGGTTACAGTGCCAACTAGTGTCCCGGCGTGCACATTGCAGCGTGTTCACAGGCTGCGGATGTCGTGTGAATGTTGGGGGGTTGTTGCATGGGAGGGGGGGTCAGTTCGCATTTGTTGCGCTTGGAGAATGACGTGGTTGGAGAGCGGCTCGCTTCATGTTGCTCTTGTAGAAAATCCATCAGACCACTAAGAGTGCTTTTGGGGCCTTCACTTTTTCTTTGGCTTGGAGATGGAGAGAGAAAAAAGTGCACTGTTGACCTTCCTGATGCCTTACGCAAGTGGCCTTGTCCTCTTTAACACACACACACAACACACACACACACGTGCGCGTGCAGCAATGTAGTTGTTGAAAAAGCTTTACAGACGCTCATTTCCTCCTACCCCGCCACAATAAATCGCGTGAATCACAGAAAGACAAGATAGACATTTTCATGTTTTGTTTTTTTTCCTTTTTTTTTCTCCCCCCCCCCAACTGAGTCAGACGGGAATGCGTGGGTGGAACTTCTGGGATTTGCTACTGAGTAGTAAAGCTTCTCCTCACTCTAATGGAGAGAGCTTTCAAAAATCAAAATAATTTACGTGAGTTTCCTCCTTGTAAATTTTGACATTTCAATTTTGGCATTTTGACTCATTTTTAATGTTACGTCTTTTTCCACAGGAAAAAAATGACTTTCATCTAGAACATTTTAAACTTATTCTCCAAAAGATCCAATCTTCATTTTTTCATCAAAACGATTCTGACTATGCGACGATTTTTTGCCGACGTGTTTCTTTCTGGACTCATCAGACGCTAACGAAGTGCGTGAGCGGTTTGTCGTTTTGACCTTTGATTGCGACGTTGACCATTTGTAGCTTACGGCAACAAAATAAAAGATGCGCAAACTTGCATCGTGTAATTTTCCAACCGTTCTTGATGATATGACTTTAATCTTGTGATGTTGCCATTTTGATTTTTGACAAAAGACAAAAACTTACATCTTGAATGGGGAGTTGAGCACAGATTGTGGAAGGCTTTTGGCTCATCTCGCTGATGTAAGCTAAGCTAAAGGCTAACAAAAGCGCAACTTGTGGCGCGCCAACAAGCGTGCGCCTCATGCTCGACAAGATGAGGGCGGCCATTGTCCCTTGTTCTGCTTCTTTTTGTTCTTCCACTTGGCGAGCTTGACAAAGCAAAAGTGTTTTTTGTTGCAGACATTTTCCAACAAGGCCCTTTTTCAACCGGGGACCAAGAAAACCATGTGGGGGTTGTTTAAAAAAATGTTGAAATGTTTTTGAAAGCACTCACAAGTATTATTTTTATTTTTTTATTTGCCATGTGACTTGTTTGGATGATCAAATGTGACGCTTGTGTTTTTACTTTGTTTTGTAAAATGCGCAGAATGTGTACGAATGTTTTTTTTATGAGAAAGTGGATTAAAAAAGGCTTTTATTGGATTAAAGAGTATTCATTTTGTCGTCGTGCGGTTGTAGCGTAGCACACACACACTCGCCATTTGGATCTATGTACCAGTTTCAGGTTGTCATGTAGTCCTTATGGACAATGTTTTATTTTAATTAAAAGAAGAAGAAGCATATGTACTAGAAATTGTGGTCAAGTCTGTGGTTGCGATCACACAAAACAAAAGAACAAAAAGTCAGAGTCCACCTGCACCTGTTACTTAGTCTCTCTCTCTCACACACACACACAAACACACACACTCACACACATGCTCGTGCATTAAGCTGACAGCAGCCATCAGGTGTGTGTGTGTGTGTGTGCGCGTGTGTGTGTGCTACGCTAATAACATGCTATCATGCTATCGTGGGCTTGAGCCACAAATGCAGAGCCCAGGGTTGTAATTTAGTTGTCACTTGTCACATACACACACTTATTTGTGCACACGTGCACACACAATCTCAGACATATTTTCACTTTTAGACTGAGATCTCAGTTCACACTTAATTGCATTGTTTGCATGTGCGTGTTTCATTGGACTTATGTCTGCAACTGAGGACTTGTACAAAATATCAATATGCAATTTATGGCACTTGATTATGGGTGTGAACTCCAAAAACTGATTTGCTCTCACTCTTTTAGTTTTAAATTCGATTTCAGATGTCTCTATAGTGTCCCATCGAGCGCTAGTCAGGTGATGCATTTCTGTCCTATCTCACGCTTAAAAAAAAAGTATTCCCAATCTAACATCTAATTCCGTTTAGTGTTATTAAAGTACTACCATTAAATATTGAGTTGAATGTCATGTGGTCACGTGACGGGCGCTCCAATTGGCTGTTGCGGGCTGGAGAAGGAAAGTGTGCAACAGGTATGTTGTTGCTCAAAATCATAGGAAGGCTCTATAGGAGCCGCCGAGCGAGTGAAACTGAGCCAAACATTAAATAAAATTAAAGCATTTGGTGAGTAGTACTAACATAGCTTAGCTTGGCATCCTGTTGTGCAAAAGGGTTAGCCGAGTCACTAATGTAGCCTAGCTTCCAAACTCATTGCTACCTTGCTAGCAGTATGTGTTGTGCAATATATGAAATGCAATTTGTGAAATGCAATTCTTGTGACTTTTTAGGTGCACGCGCATCGCATCTTGAGAAGTTGGAATTTCACTTTAGAGGTGAGTCTCTTCCTTTGAGTGATTTGTGTGGTTTGTATCCAGTGCACTTTGACCGGGGCTGCCATGCTTTAATTGAGAATGTTTGTCTTTTCAGTATTAAAGTTACTGTGGTAAACCCTTTAATATCACAAACATTATAATTTTATATTGTTTATATGGGTCGCAATTGTATGACTGATATTTTGATTGACATTTTTAACCTCCCCATGTCTGCTTTGAGACCGACCCCCTGCCCCTCCCCTCCTAGGCCAGGCAGTGGCGCTATTTTGGGCCTCGGATGCGCGACATAGTTGTTATGTAACGACAGTGAGGCGACAGACTTTTTGCTGCTCCATTTCTTTTCTGTGTCGGACAGTTGACAGTAAACACACACTCAGGCGCACACACTTAAATGTAAACATTCATAATAGGGAAGTCAATATTGTGTGTAAACGTGCATCTTTCTGACTTCATGATTGCATAGCAATAGTTTGAATAATATTCTTACTCTGACAATATTTTCTTTCTTTTTTTTTTTTTTAAATCAAAACGTGCTGACAGAAAACATAATAATTATGCGTCCGACAAATTGGGTTGTCCCGCTGCATGCTGTTGTCATTTCTTGGAATGAAATACAATGACGTGCACGTATGCCCACCCGCCCGAGGAGTATAAAAGCAAACGCGTCGGGTCCGAAGTCTGCCAAGTCGCCAAATTCGGCTAAACGCGTAATCGTCCTGGAGACTACGTCGGCATCGTTGTGGCAACCGGCAATAAAGAATGCCAGCGAGTAAATGAGTGAGTGAGGGGGAGGAGGGGGGCTCAAGGTGATGTTTGCGCTGACCCGAGGCCTTGTTGGGATATATACGAGGCCTTTATATCTCCATCCCGCCGCCGCTCCGAGCCGAGCGACCTTGTGTTTACGAGGCCGCCGCCGCACAATTGGCTTGATTCATGTGACGCGCGGACTGAACGGCGGGCTCGTAAGCCCCCGGCCAGCCCCCCGCCCGACGGCGAGCTGTATATCTGGCCGCCGGACGCTCCTGCGGTCGCTTGACGGCTGGATTTAGTTACCCACGAGGATCGATACGCTGATGCTGGCTGACATTCTGCAAAATGACTTTATGGATTTTGCCATTTGGCTTTTTCCATACGTTTGACGGCCATCGTACCAACAAGCTCCGTCGGGCGCCGAGGCAAGTCTTCGGATCCAACGGACGCATCCTGTGCCGAGCCATGTGCTCGTGTCACACATTTTTGACCTGACACTAATAATAGGTGGTGAATCAAATTGGATTAAATTTAAATTAAATGTAATTACATCAATTTATATTAGATTATGTTTCATTCAATTAGGTTAGAAGACTTCTGGAATTTCAAAACGGTTTCTCAGCCTTACACCTCCAACTTTGAACACACACACAATTACACAATGCGCATACATACACACATGGAAGATGACGAGTTGATGTGAGCGCAAACGTGTGATGGCGCATTAATAATTCCCTTTATTTGATGACGTTCTCCGACAAAAAGTGGCAGAGTTTGGATCAAAAAGATGTCTTGGCACCCGCCCACCTGCGCCAGTCGATGGGTTGGGAAAGTCAAGGTTTCAAAGTTGAAGTCACTCTGGGGAGGACGCAAAAGTTTTGCCTTTGCTACATAGCAAAAATAAGGCGAGAAAACACAAAGAGTTCAGGATTGTAAAAACGTCAAAATGGCCCCAAGCACAAGTACATAAACAACGACTCTCCGAATCGAGGCGCAGGCGAAGCTACGCGGGCGTCAAAATGAATGTTCAAGATGTGGATTGGCAGAATCCAGATCCATTCAGGCTCCCTATGTGACCTTCAAAAACGAATCCAGAAAAAGAAGTCTAGCCACGCGGCCGTCCGTGCGTGAAATCATCTCCGGCGGCCTCATTTTGTCTGAGCCGTCCTTAACGAGCGCGTTAGCGATGAGCTACTTAGCGATCGGCGCCGGCTAATCAGTATTTATTGGGGGCTAACAGGCGCTAGCGGGGCTCGTCAATGAACGCCGTTAGCGCATAATTGCTAATTAATTAGCTTTGCAGGCCGCCTCAATTAGGGAAGATATGAAGGCCGGACTGAGCTGCCTGCTGCTTTTTTTTTTAAGCTGTTATCAATTGTACTCATCACACCTTGTCGATTTGAAATGAAGATGGTCAAGGGCGATTATTGACCTGATTTTGAGCGAGCTCAAACTCAAAACGACAAGTTTGAAGCTTCCCGATGCCTGGCGATCCTCTCGTAAGACCTCCGTTGATTTTGGCGGACAAGGACATAGAACTATCGGGACTCTCGGAATTTGTCGATTTTTGAATGACGTCCGACTGGAAATTGCTTTACTTGTCGATTTTCAATGAGATTCGCTCTAAAAGGCTGGAGGTCTTTGTCGTCAGCACTCGGCAGTCAAAAGCGCTCGCTCATTCCCACTTTTATGACTGAAGCGATAAGCTCATTGATTTTGTGTTAAATGGCGCTTCCTCAGCGTGGCGAAATAAGCTATAAAGTCATCGGCGGCACTCAAACGCCAGCCGCCAAGGCTGCCTGCCGCTCTTCATCCATTTTTTTTTCCCCATTCCGGAACTTTCCATCAAAGTGATGCGGGGGGTCCAGATTAAGGTGTTAAAAAACAACAAAAACAGAAGGTCAGCGAAATAGAGCGTAAAAGGTAAAAATGTCTCAAGGCGAGCCGAGATTTTTATTTTTTATTTTATTTTACGACAGCTATTCCTGTTTACGTGTTGCTTCTGGTGACGTTTTGACACAAAGCGACGCGGGTGCTAAAAGTGAAAGACTACACGTAACCTCACCTGAAGGCGCAAGCAACATTTTCAACCCAAAGAAATCCGACTTTGAGATGACTTGATCACGCTGCGATGACATTTAAATGGACATGATTTGTGGATTGTTTATTTTGCTCGTAGCATTATGTTTTGCATTGAACAGTGTCGATGTGTTGACACACACGACAAGACCAAGCGCCGACATTTTCTTTTGATTCTTTTGAGTAGTTTTGTCATATTTCTGTTGTTTAAATTCAGGTGTGTTCCTCCATCAAAGCATTATGGGAACAGCAAGGCTCCCCGCGAGGACTTTGGAGTGTTTTTCCGTCGATTCCCCCTTTTTTCTTTTCCTTTTTATCTTCCTGCAGTTGTCTTTGCAGGGGAGGAGGTGGCGAAAGAATTTATGCCTTTAATTAGGAAGGCGGCTCGGCCTTGGAGGGACGTTACTCGTTTTACTCGCAGGTTGGCGGGCTCGTCCGGGCGGCGGTCTGGGATGTGCTTGCCGCTTTAGTGCTTTATTGGAAAAAGGACGCGTCGTAAAAGCAAGTCGGCAACCTTACCCCGCAGAGATGATCGTCAGCGCGTCACGCTGTCAACCCGCTGTCGACCCGCTGTCGACCCGCTGTCCTCGGCTCAAAAAATTATCAAGTGGACGAAATGATTTAGTCTTTGTTCCTCGAATAAAAAAAATTATCAATACAAGAGTTCAAACACCTTGTCCGAGCAATCAAGGATAAACTACTAAATGAACGTGCCTCGAAAACATACAAAGTCAAATCGAAATTAGCGAAACAACCAACATAGAACATGATTTTTACTTGCCAGTTACACAATGGAAATAGATATCTAATAACAGCTTGAAATAAACCGCAAAGTAAAAAAAAAGACGTTGATAGCGGTGTGTCTTTTGCAGCACATGCTATGCTAGCTAGCTAGCTTATTTAGCCCCATTGATCGAAGGCGCCGGTGTACGGCATGTTGTGGCATCTCGTCTATATTTGCCATTCCGACTGAAGTGGGAATCAGAGGCGCCAGGGTGCTTTCATCCCTTCAGCCCTTGACAGTCCAAAGTCAAACAGATGTCAGCATGAGAACGTGTACATATGTGCGAGTGCTCCACTCATCATCTGCAGGTGGAGCGGACCGAGCTGGATCGGCAGCTAACGTGATGCCGTCGTTAGCGATGTGATCAAAGCTAAAGTCAAAAGTTTTGCACTTTGTACACTAATCGTGTAGTGTGGCAAGTTGAAAGAAGAAAAAAAGAAAGGCACAAGGGCAATACAATTCGGCAAACTGGATGAGCATTATGGGCTCATTTTAAATTTTCTTATAGACAACCTCCTCAGTAGGGGTGTGCAAACCTTTGTGCTCAAGGGCCACATTTCAGTCTAACCACCTCATCTGGGGGTTCAGGTAAAAAAGATAAAAATCCAAATAATTTGGTAAAATGGACTGGGGTGCTCCAAGGATATTTCCAGGGGGGGGTCAGTGCCCCTGCAGGCCTCCCCCTCTAGCTCCGCCAGTGATCCTTGACATATTTTACTATTGTGGCCACTATAATTTGTGTGTGTGTTTGTGTGTAGCCTCGGGAGACACTTCCCTCCCCACTCAGCAGTAATGAGCAACACGGCAACATTTGGCTCATAGGCGCATAAACAATCCACTTATTAAGATGAAAGTCGCCGGCGGCTACGGCAGGCTAATTCAGACACACGCGTGTACAATTGCGTGTGCATGCATGTCTGTGTGTGTTTGTGAATAAGAAGAGTGAAAGACAAAAAGAAAGCAAGAGAGGATTTCTGTCCATATTCGGCACAGTGGCAGCGGCAGCAAACAGGAAGCGACAAAGGCCACGATGATGCTGAGATAAAGAGAAGATGGCAAGACAAGGAGACAAGCTTGGATGAAGGCGGCAAGATGGTGTACAGATGATAGCAGGAAGATGAAAAAATCAAATCAGCGGCAGATGGAAACGTCTCTCATATGTGCACAAGTACGAGCTTGCATCATTTCAAATTGACCTCGAGCGTTCCAAGTGGTAATGACAAATATTCTTTCAGACTCATTTTAGCCTCATTGCCACCTTACTCAACACCTTGGCATCTGATGTCATGTGATTGTGCCTCTCGTCAAACACACCAAGACGAGTCCGAATTATCTGCAGCCGACGATTCTCGCAATTTGACGTGAAACTTCTCCACGCACAACAAAGGCTTTAAAATGGCCACACTTTGAACCTGCAACAGATTATTTCTATTGACGACAATCCCCATGGCATTTTTTGGTGTGTAAATCTAAATCATTATGAAAACTGTGTTTGACATGACAACTTGTGCGTAGGTGGCAGTATTAATAGAAAAATAAGCCCAAAGAACAAACATGAAACCTTCCACAAATGCACCTCTGTTGTATTTCCGCATTCCCCTGAGGCAGCACTTGACTGGGGTTAATTGACTGCGCGTGCGTGCGTAAGTGTGTGCGCGCGAGCGTGTGTAATGGTGCTGGTTTTACTGGTCAATTCAAATCTTCCTTTTTAAGGGCTGAAATGTCACACACACGCATCTGCATCTGCTTGCTGAGATACGTAGTGCATTTTTGTTCATTTGTTCCGTCAGAAAGTCATCAGTTGCCTTTTTATTCTTGCCCGTCTGTCGCCTTCACGCGCACGCACGCTGTTCAGTGAGTCACATGATATGAGCACACACACGTGTACAAACAAGTGCAGACAGTCAGATAAATACAAATATGCCGGGAGCTATTTGCTCGCGCGCACATACACACGTACACACACACACGTACGCACATAAATACGTATACGTTGACTGGCACACGCATTATAGACGCATGTTCGTGTGTGTTTGTGTCTGTGCGCGTGTGCGTGCGCGTATGTGCCAGCCTGTTTCCATGGCAACGTGAGGTGAGAAAAAGGTGTGAATGAAAACTTTCCGCCGACTGCATGGCAGCACATCAACTTTATGAAATCAAAAAGATTATTCCTTCAAAGAAGTTAAGCCAGTGAATAATAAATAAATCTCACATTTCGCTTTTGGAAAAGAAACGCTCAAAGTAATTGTAAGAAGGCGGCCATTTAAATATGCAAAGTGGTTGTTCAGATGGTCAGCTCGGTGGATTTGTTGGGTGCTTTGTGGATGAATCATATTTGCATTGATTTTGCGCAACCTTAATTGACTTTGTTGTGCACGCGTGTTGATGCAAAACAATAAAAGGAAAGAAGAAGGTGCCAGAACATCCCGCCTCCTCCTCCTCCGCCTCAGCTTTGTAGAACGTGACACAGAAACATGCGGGCCGCATGAAATATGCAACAAGGTTACGGGCGAGACGCAGCAGGTGTGAAGGCGTCGCGACAAAAGCGCAATTTAGCCAAAGGGAAAGAAAAGACGTATGAGGATGCCACTCAACATTCTGCGCCACGTCTCCGTTTGGAGGCCCTCTTGTCCGTGTATGGACATGAAGCTTCATTTGCATAGAAGTCAGTGGGCGCCATCAGTTTGTTTGCTTACCTTCACCAAAGACAATCAATTAATCAAATCTGTCTGTGGGTTTGTTAGTTGCTCAGTCAATCAGTTATTCCGTCAGTCGGTCAGTAAATGGGCCCAGCTTGTCATTTTTGTTTGCTTTTCAATCAGCTGGTTGAGTAGGCAGTTTGTTAGTCCTCTAGTTACTATCAGTGAGTTAATTCATCAGCTTTTGTTTTTATTCATGGTCGCAATGTGCGTTTGTGTGAACGTGTCATTCAGCAACACAAAAAAAAAAACTCGCAGGATGGAAATGAAAGTCCTCCAGGCTCTGAATGTAGACGCTCTTCAAATTACCGGGCAGTTTTCAGAGTAAACACACTTTACCAGCACGCTTCGTTTAGCCCCCACGCCCTAATTGGCCCCACGGGTGAGTGGGGAAGGAGGGGTGAGGAGGCAGATGGGATCCAAATTTCCATCCACAATGCACACCTAATGAAAAGAATGTCTCGGAAAGAAAATTCCGGTGGCTCCGATGAGCTCATAGCAGCGCTGATAGCGATCTAAGCGCCTGCTGGGACTTCAAGCCTCCAAGCAAATGAATATTGAATACGATTAAGCTATTCATTAGACGCCTAATAAGACATTTTAGTGGGAAATATCTCCAAAGAGCAGTTGCACATTTCTCATTGCGATTTTTATCATTCTTGTTCTCAGGGCTGCAATTAGTTGGCACGATGCCACATGCTAACATCCACAAATATTGACGGGAACGACACCGTCATGCCACAGCAGCCTGACTTTTTTACTATTGCGTTGTGCTTACGTGCCATGTGGCGTGCATTGTGTCATTTGAGACATCATGTGACCTTTGACCTTCATATCATGGATCTGTTTGCCTCGTCTTGCTTTGTCCAACAATCTGTGTCTCGTCTCATTAACTCTGCTTGTATTCCTCGCTGCACTTTCATTGATTTGACCGTAAAATCTTTTGTTCAACTGGCGTTTTAAGTACCTCTGGCCTCCAGAAGCTGTTTTCCGTCAGGTCGGCCGCAGTCATCTGCAATATCTCGGTGTGAAAAATGCGCCGAGTGGTTTCGGTCGCGGTGACGGAGGGGGGGGTGAAACATTACTCACCCTGTAAAAAAACAAAAACCCAAGTCCTAAGGAGAGCAGGTTGGCAATTCGCTCGCTGCTAAATGATTAATACCTACAGTACACATGTGTACCACAAGAGGGACTGTTGAGGCCTCTTCCGAGGATGATTAAAATAATGCACATTACATATTCTTTGACAATGATCCTATACCTGCAGATACTGCATACAATGCTACTTGAATGCAATACTGTCTTGTAATACACTCCTCTTCATCTCTCAACCCAGTACAAGCAGCATTGGAATTTTACGATGTAAAATATAGATAAGCCTGTTTAATTTTGATGATTTGAACCTTGCAACTACATGCGTTACGTGGCAACGAGAAACTAAAGAAATTATTCAGAAGGAAGGACTCAAGAAGGGAATAAAATTGTTATACAGTGACATCTGCTGGAAAAATGGTAAAACTACATTTAAATAAACTCCAGCCAAACTATTTGTTTTATCACTCTATTAATTGTAAAAATTCACATTAACATATTATAATACTCATTTATTTTTTAATTCCCCTTCCCCAAAAGATCTATCAGGAATATATATATATTTTTTTTAACCTATCCGTCTTGCTAAAAAGGTGAGTAGCTTCGGCCAATCACGTGTTGCCGCTCTTGAAATTGACCAATCACAAGTAGGGATGCTTGTGTGTCATTCACAAACGTCAAATAGCGGCACTGTAGATTTCTAAAAGTACTGGACGGGTACGATATGCTAAATATCGAAGTTCCATGTGTTGTCAAATCAGCGTCGAGATGTTGCTCCGTCACTCCAGCATGGCCGCTCCGTTTACTAAGTCGCACGGCATGAGAGGACACAGGATGCAGTGATGCAACTTGACCGACAGAATTGTTATGTATCGTAATATTAGTGTATTTTTCTGCCAAACGCGGAGGACGTAGCAGTTTATGAACACAACCTACTTTAATTCACCATGTTTCGCCAGACAAAGACGGTGCTCGCGAAACTTCAAAATGTTCGGTAAATCAGCTAGCATAAGCATTGGCTACCTAGGCTACATGGTCGTATGTTGTGATGAACAGTGACAGTGGGGACTATTTAGCTTGGTGGAATCGTGATCGAGGTTTTAAAATAATGATTGTTAGTTTGAACACACAATTGAAAAGTGGATATTTGTGGACATTTGGTAAGGCCTGTCAATTATCGTGGAGGGATAGTGTAATTAAGTCCCCGAAAGAAACATTAGCTTATTATAATCGATGAATAGGTTTAAGTAAACGATTAGGTACATCGGGAAGAATAACTTATGCTTGAAGAGAAAACTGATATTTTATTTTATATTTTAAAGTCAGCACAAGATTGATTGATTGAATTTCAGGACACTTTTTGTGAGAGTGAAAACTAGAACCATTATAGGTCACTACAGTTAGCTTCGGTGTAATATGGAGCATATTTGAGGCCAGTGTGAAATATTCTGCATATGGTTTGTTTGAGAATATACTCAAGTTTATCTGAACTTTTTCCCCTTAAACTAGTTTAAAGGGCTTGCATCTGTCATGGAGACGGAGGAGTACTGCAGCAGCAGCAGCACCAGGAGAGAAAGCTCATCAATACACAGCAGGCCAGCAAATTCATGGATTTACAGTTAAAGAGGTACGATGCATCCTTTATTTGGTCAAATGTATCAATCGCTGAGGGAAAAAAAAATCAAATATGACATTTGCCTGCAAGGACAGGCATACTCAACCAGAATAAAATGTTAGTGTCTTTTTGCTGCAGGTTGTGGCAGTCCCCGAGTTGTTCCTCACGGCCATCAAGTTGACTCACGACAGAACAGGAGCTCAGTACCTGCATGCTGCCAGGGATGATCCCAACAATCTATTCAGGTTGATAAAAAAAGACCCTACCAAAAATATCACGTGTTGCTATGCTATGTTGGTCTTTCTGCATTTTCAGCGTGCAGTTTCGGACCACCCCCATGGACAGCACGGGGGTCCCTCACATCCTGGAGCACACGGTGCTGTGCGGGTCCCAAAAGTATCCGTGCAGAGACCCTTTTTTCAAAATGCTCAACAGGTCACTGTGTACCTTCATGAACGCCTTCACAGGTATATGCCGCCCTTCTTTTTTATTATTATCATTTTATTTTTATTTTAAGTTTATAAACCCAACCTTTAAAGTGACTGCTGTCTCCTTGCCCACAGCCAGCGACTACACCATGTATCCATTCTCCACGCAGAACGCAAAAGACTTCCAGAATCTTCTGTCGGTCTACCTGGACGCCGTGTTCTTCCCGTGCTTACGGGAGCAGGACTTCTGGTGAGCGTTTACGTCTCGTGGTGTTTTTTTTTTTTTTTTGTATTCTCTCATGTGGCGTCATAAGCGACAACTTTCCAGGCAGGAGGGCTGGAGGTTGGAGAACGAAGACCCAGCCAACGCCAGCTCGCCTCTTGTCTTCAAAGGTGTGGTCTTCAATGAGATGAAAGGAGCCTTTGTGAGTCCATATCCCCTTTCCTAACCTGAAATGGAAACCACCCGAGTGAAGTTGGCCCTTTTTTTCTGCAGTCAGACAATGAGCGCCTATACGCCCAGCACCTCCAGAACAAACTTTATCCGGACCACACGTACTCTGTGGTATCCGGCGGAGAGCCGCTGGCCATCCCTGACCTCACCTGGGAGCAGCTCAAGGATTTCCACGCCACGCACTACCACCCCAGCAATGCCAGGTGACACATGTTTTCCGCCAGTTTTTTTTTGGCCCACATGGCCTCCTAATTTGAGTCTCCAAACTTCTGTCCTGGGCTCTCCCGCTTCCGCGTCCACTGGTTCAGGTTCTTCACATACGGCGACCTTCCTCTGGAGCAACACCTAAAGCAGATTGAGCAGGAGGCTCTCTCCAAATTTGAACGTATCCAGACAAACACCCGCGTCCCGTCTCAGCCGCCCTGGGCCAGTCCGGTGAGCTCACCAAATAGTCTCGAGGATGCCGAATGTGAAGGATGAGATGGAAGGTCTGTTTCTCGCGCCGTCCAGAGAGAAGAGCACGTTACGTGCAGTCCCGACGCGATGGCTCCCGACGCCGCGCGACAGAGCACGCTGTGTGTCAGCTACAAGCTGGGAGAGTACGACCACAAATCTTGCTTTTTGAAGTGAGCGTCGTGCTGGTTGCTGTGACATTGAGATGTGGCCGTTTTGCTCCACAGCATCACCGACACCTTCGAAGCCTTCACCCTCAGCCTGCTGTCTGCTCTGATGACATCTGGTCCCAACGCTCCCTTCTACAAAGCTCTCATCGAACCTAAAATCGGAACGGACTTCTCCTCTGTGGTCGGGTGAGACGAGCTTGAGGAGAGCAAAGTCTGCGTGGGAAGTTCCAGTTTCCGTGCGGTGACACGGCGCTGTTGTTTTGGCAGATATGATGGCAGCACCAAGGAGGCGTCCTTCAGCATTGGCCTGCAGGGCATCGCTCAGTGCGACGCCGACAAAGTCAAGAACATCATCTGCCAAACCATCGACCGCATCATCGAGTAAGTAGAAACGGGGGGGTGCGCCCGTGGGAACTCGTCTTTTTCGTCTCTGTGTCGGTGGAGAAGTCTTTTGTCGCCCGTCTGCTATTTCTGCCCCTCATCAGGACCGGCTTTGAGGACGAGAGGATCGAAGCGCTCCTGCACAAGACGGAGATCCAAATAAAGCACCAGTCCAGCAACTTTGGCCTCTCTTTGGCCTCGGTGAGCGTGCGCCGACCAAACCCAATGCCTCCGAGGCGGCCGAGTTTGTTTTTGTTAATCTGGAGCTGCTTGCTGGTGCAGTATATCGCGTCTTCCTGGAACCACGACGGTGACCCAGTGGAGCTCCTTCGGATCAACAATAGCATCCGCGAATTTCGACGAGCCCTGCAGGAGAACCCGCGTTTCCTCCAGGACAAAGTCCAGCACTACTTGAAGGTTGGTGTGAGGGCAAGTGGGAATTTCAGGCAGGGTTGTCTTCAATGCCTTCAATGAAAATTCAAAATCAATGCATTTTGTCAGCTCCTTGCGTTTCTTTGTCTCATCCAGGAGAACAGCCACAGACTCACGCTCTCCATGAGTCCCGAAGACTCCTACTTGGACAAGCAGGTCTCGGCCGAGGAGCGCAAACTCCAGGAGAAGATCGCCGCGCTGTCTGATAGCGACAAGAAGGACATTTATGAGAAAGGTGCTGACAATCGCTCACAAAAAGGATTCTTCTTCATCGCGGCGTTCGAGACGAAGTCCTCTTTGTTTGTCAGGTCTTCGGCTGCTGGCAGCTCAAAGCCAGACGCAGGACGCTTCATGCCTGCCCACGCTCAAAGTGTCGGACATCGCGCCCACCCTTGCCGCCACGCCTCTGCACATGACCAAAGCGGGTACGACGCCGCGTGGAAGGTTCTTTGCATCTCTTTCGTAACCATCAAATTATTTCTTTTCTGTGCTGATGCCCAGGCGGTGTTCCGCTTCAGCTGTGTGAGCAGCCCACCAACGGCTTGGTGTATTTCCGGGCCATGTGCAGCCTCAACACGCTGCCAGAGGACCTGAAGCTTTATGTGCCGCTCTTCTGCAGCGTCATCACCAAGTTAGTTGGCGTCACACCAGTCGCTCACTCAATTTAGCCACCATTTATTTGCCTTTCATTTTTGGGTGTGTTCAGGATGGGCTGTGGCTCTCTGGACTACCGGCAGCAAGCTCAGCAGATGGAGCTGAAGACGGGCGACATGTCCGTGTCCCCTCAGGTCATCCCCGACTGCGCCCACATGGATATGTTTGAACAGGTTGGCTCGACTCGCCCGACCCCAAATTAGGCCGTTGCCATCTCATCCCCACTGTCTGTCAGGGAGTCCTCCTGTCTTCCTCCTGCTTGGAGAGGAACCTCGCTGACATGTTGCAGCTGTGGGCGGACATCTTCAACAACCCTCGCTTTGACGACCTGGAGCGCTTGCGGGTGCTGGTGATGATGTCCGCGCAAGAGCTGGCCAATGGGATCTCCTACTCCGGCCACGTCTACGCCATGACGCGGGCCGGACACCTTCTGACGCCAGCCGGAGAACTCCTCGAAACCTTTGACGGGATGGACCAGGTAGCCCAATTGGAGATTGTTTCATTTGAAGCAGTGCCAGCAAAAAACGTTCTCCGTTCACTGTTGTGATCCTCAGGTGAAGTTCATGAAGAGGATCGCTGAGATGTCGGACCTGACCCCGGTCCTCCGCATGCTGCCCAGGATCAAGAAGCACCTTCTCAACCCTGAAAATATGAGGTGCTGCTCATTGTCCGGCATTCATAGTCTGAGGTGGGTGGCAAACCTATTGCGGATGTCACTACAGGTGTGCCGTCAACGCTACGCCCCAGGGGGCGTCCGAGTCAGTGCGCCACCTGGAGAACTTCATGAAAGACGTGGCCGGCAAGAAAAAGCGCTTCAAAGCCGTGCGACCAAACGTCATCCAGGTAAGAGAGTGAGTGGACCGCTTTGTGGGTGGAAAGAGTTTGAGGTCAGGCTAATGCTCTTTTTTTTTTTTTTTTCTCCACTAGAGGCCGCTAGATGTCGACAACATCTCTGGAGCCTGCAAGACACTTGTGGCTGTAGGTCTTTGTTTTCATTTGCTCATCCTTTTCTGACTTTTGGGAAAATTCAGCCCCAGAATTCCGTAGGCGTGTTTCCAGCAAATCCTTAATTGGCCTCACTTTCTTTTCAAGGATTCAAATTTCCAGCCTTGTCACATGAAGACTTTCTTCCAGCTGCCATTTCCTGTCAACTTTGTCAGCGAGTCCATCCGCACTGTCCCCTACAGCCACAAAGACTATGCCAGGTTTTGTGGAGGATTTCTTTGACTATTCTGACAATGCTGGCATTATGTGGGGAATGACTTTGGAGCAACTTTCTTTCTGTCGCCAGCCTCTGCGTGTTGGCAAGGATGATGACGGCCAAGTTTCTCCACGGTGAGATCCGAGAGAAGGGTGGAGCCTACGGAGGTGGAGCCAAAATGGCTGGAGGCGGCCTCTTCTCATTTTACTCTTACAGGTGCTGAGTTGATTCATTCGCTTGAATGCTGCCAGTCGAATCTTAGACAAGTAAACCAATTTTAATTTTCCTTCTTTGCGGCGTTTTAAAGGGATCCAAACTCGGTCCAGACGTTGTCCGCCTTCGGCAAGGGTGTCGACTGGGCCAAGTCGGGCAAGTTCAGCCAGCAGGACATTGACGAAGCCAAGCTGTCCATCTTCTCCGCCGTCGACTCGCCTGTGGCACCCTCCAGCAAAGGTAACCGATGGCAACAGCCCCTTTTTGAAGCAACGGGAGGCGAGCTAAAGGCTGCCGAGCGAGTCGAGCACTTGACTTGATGTTTTTGGTTTGGATGCAGGGATGTCCGTATTCCTGAGCGGAATCACAGACGAAATGAAGCAGCGGCACCGCGAACGACTATTTGATGTCACCCGGGAAAACCTACTGGACGTAGCTGAGAGGTTTGAGCTCAAGCCTTACTATTAAACTTCCTATTCATTTGTTTTGGCCTCCCAAAATAAACAAAACATTCAACTCCTTCATTTTTTAAAAGTAGCAGTACTTAACGAAAAACCTGATGTAATCGTAATATGAAATGCAAATAATTCAATAGAAATTCAATTCAAAGAAAAATAATTCAATCCAAGAATTCAATTGAAATAAAAATAAATAAATAAAAATTCAAGTCCCAAAAAAAAAAAAAGTCACAGAGTTTGATGGATTACGACATGTTTGCTGCAGGTACCTGAGCGTCGGCAGCAAGACGTACGGCGTTTCCATCTTGGGCCCAGAGAATGACGCCATCAAGAAAGATCCGTCCTGGGTGGTCAAATAAACCACAAAGTCACAAAGTATGCCAAACCATCCTGTACATATCGAAGTAACGACACAAAGGATAATGTTATTATGTTGGAATAGAAAATTGCAAACCATCCCGGTGGCTGAAGTGACGTATTTTTTAAATGGGATGTTTGTCGCTAGACAGCGAGGCTGAACGAAGTTGCAGAGGAAACCCGTTTGAGGTAATATTGATGTAACCAGACAAATAATGTTATGTTGAATTAAAAAATTGCAAACTAGCTCGGTGGAAAAGGGGAAGTGTTTCTGAAATGTCAGAAAGTGTGCAGTCATCACTTGAACAAATGTAGGCATAAATTTGGGAACCCCAACAGAAAACTTGCATCAATATGTAGTAGATTCTCCTTTTGCAGAAATAACAGCCTCTAAACGCTTCCAATGATTGAAGGTATTTTGACCATTGTTCTTTGCAAAACACCCTTTAGGGTCTGAGTGTCTCGGCCAATTGGTTCGAAAGTTTTGGTCAATGTAGAAGAGTGCAGTACCACATGTCCCCAGCAGAAGGCGTAGTTGCTGTATGATTCAGGTTAGTTTTGTGTTTGGATTTTGGTATGTTAAAGGTAAATTTGGTTAAATTAAGACTTCACAAGACGGTGCATCGTGCAAAAGTATTTTCTGGTCGTAACGACACCACTCGAGACAATCCCTTAATTGCGGCGTAATAATAGTCGCCTGCACAAATACACACTGAGGCAGTGCCGCTCTCTTAGCCACAAAACAACTTTATTCACGCCACAACAAAAACACAAAATGTACAAAAAGAACAATTGGGGCGCTTGTGTTTCTAGAAAAGTGTTAAATCATCTTTCAAAATAATGATCATTTGTTATGTGTGATAACTGATAATCGAATGGTTTTGGTTGTGCTTCGATAGACAAATAATTATTCTTGGTATGATTTCAAGCAACGATATTTAACAAATTAACATAAATACGCCTGCTCGTGTAACATGTAGAATAGCTCGCCCATTCAACCATACTGACAATTTCTATTAATGATGGAGCAGCCAGGACACAAACTGATTTGTTAGCTTTAGCATCAGTGCTAATGTAAAGAATTGCATATTGCCTGTCCACAAAGACCACAATAATCCCACTGATGTTACAAAAAAGATGCGCTTTGTTGGCATTTAACATTGTTAATCTATCATGTCTATCAATGATTGTGCTTTATTGGCGATTAGTTGGGCTCATTTTGCCAAGAAATAATCCTTGTCTGTAGTCATTGAAGTCACATATGGAAAGAGTGAACCCCAAAAGGAAGAGCTTGAAAATCATCGGGATACTACACCGGCCTGGGTTATAACATTACTGTTGTCATGACAACAGCCTTAAGGTGATGTTTGAGGACAAGAGTGGTGGTTGTGGACACAAGTACACAAATGCATTTTTGTTAGAAAATAAACACGCTTTGTTAGCACTTTGTTAGCAATTTTAGCTTATCTTTCGCTTTTGAGAAATAGAATTGTCATTCCCATGGCCACCCAGAGCATCTTTAGCTACCGATAATGTCTGTCGCCTCATGTTCTTTGCGATGACTTTTGGACGAAACACATTTTTGTGTTGACATTTAATTACAATTTATCACTACTGGCATCTTCAGCGAAAATTGCATTACTGTTCACATGGCAAACTTCTGGTGTTTAATCTTTGTTTGTGACAATGAGTAATTAGAATTTAGCAACCGGTTTAGCATTTCCTTTCACGTCCTTGTCAAGGAGCAACATTCTTGGCTTTTGGATTAAATTTGTTGAATTCAAACAGGGAAGCCCCAGGCCACAAAAATGATCGTCAATTCTTTCCTAAATGCTGTTTTACACATCTTCAAATGTAGTCATACAAGCTACCGCAAAAACGGTGCATTGAGGGTGCCATTGCCAGGAAGCGCTTTTCTTGCCAATCCTGGCTTTTTAATAGTCCGCAGCTGAACGGCGATCCCGGTAGGAGGACGGGGGGGGACATCGTAGAGGCTTGAGCAAGCGGACGCAGTCACAACAGTTTGTCGGGTTGCGGCGGAGGCGGGAAACCAAGGGGAGCAGCTTTGGCATACTCTTACTCTCCCTTGTGGCAGTAAATGTCCTTGAGCGCCTTCAGTTCCTCGATCAGTGTCTTATTTTGGTTCTCCAACACGGCCACGCGGTTTTCCAGACACTTGACGTACTCCTTCTTTTTCCGCCGGCATTCTCGCGCAGCCTCCCTGTGCAAAAGACAACAAATTGAAGGACGCACGATCTCGAACAGCTCAGGCCGGTGGCCAGTCAAGGCGCCGCCTACCTGTTCTTCATGAGCCGGACCTCTCTCTTGCGGGTGACTTCCTCAGTGTGGTGGGACAGCGGACCGTGCGTGGCGCCCGGTGCCGCCGCCAGTACGATGCTGTGGGCTAGGCCTGAGGTGGGCGAGCGCAACTGGCAGGCGGGGATGTCTCCCGTGGCAGCTGTGGTAAAAGATGCATGTCATTATCACCTTCTGGGTGTTGTCTTCTCATAAAATGTTGCTTGTAAGCTAATGCTAACTCCAAAGAGGACTATGGAACTTCCCCATTTATTAATCACTAAGGAACCTAGTCCACGTTGTAGATCTCGTTTATTCTGTTTTTGGACTTGGGCTAAAGTAAGATCTTTGGTGCCATCTTGTGGCGTTGTAGGAATTATAGGCTTGATTGATGTTTTTTCATCGGCATTTCAAAATGAAAGTCTGCTTTGGTTTTACTGTGCACTTAGTTGTTATATTTGCTTTATGATCTCATTCTGGACAGCAAAAGAGGAATTGAATAACTTCAACTGCTTTTGCTAAGTGCTAGTGAACGCAAATATTAATATTAAACCTGTGTTGTAATATTGTTCCTGTCCTTGTATCAACTTTGATACAATATGTCAGTAAAAAGACATTTCTATCATAAATCGAAATTCTAAAATGTCAACTTCGGAAGGATGAGTCAGCATTGGGCACACAGTGATAAAAGGGGGGCGTGCTGACGTCACTTCATGCGTCTTTCTCTACCCCCCCTTCCCTTCTTTTGTTCCAGGAAGTTACGATGACGTCAAAGCAGCACTTTCTTCTCCATCCCCTCCCCTCCCTCCACAACGTGTTGCTCACTATCAGATGGACACAACTTTTTCGTCACAAAACACGACTAAGTGAGTGTGTGCGTGGAAATGTGTGCGTGTCCATGTATGTGCACACGCTCATAATTTGGTTTAAATCCTCAATTAAGCGAAACAAACTTTCGCGACGGTATCCCGGTGGTGGAACGCACTTGTACAGGCGGCTCGTATGCGCATGCGCGAGCTAGAACCGGAAGACGACGACAACGAAAGCAAAGAAACCCCTTCAAAAAAAAAAAAAAAAGAAAGCGAAATAAGTAAACGCACGAGAGACCAAAAGAATGGACAGACGAACTAGTGAAAAAAACACAAAAGTTTTCCGCACCTGACTCGGTTTCATCTCCGGTAACAGCCATTGTTGTACCCCAGTGAGCCAGAACCGAACAAAAAAGAGGAAAAATCCAAGCTGCTAAAGCGCCTTCGTTTCCTCCCTGGCCGGCTGAATTCGTAAAGGCGCTCCGGCGCTCTCGCTTCCTTGACAGTCTTGCGTCGTCTCTGGCCGCTCGTCAACTTTCGGCCGGATTACAATTACCGACATTTGCGTCACGGTGACGTCACCGCGCCCGCTGAAGTCAGTGAAGACGCGCTTGCTAGTAGTCCCTCCCACTCCAGAGTAACGATGTCAAGGGAGAAGATGTTATTTTTAGAAGTAGTGACGCAACTACAGGGGAGCGAAAAACAAGAGGCCTTTCTTATTGGCTGCTTCTGGAGAGGTAGGCGGGGCCATCGGCCAAAGAATCATAAGGCTTGCGCCAAGTCCAGGAAGACGGGCGAATTTTACTCAACTTTTATTCCCCAAAAATATTTCTATTTTGTTTTTTCAGCCATCGTAGTGCAGTTTTTTTCTTTGGATAGGGCCCGAAACGGAATCTTTTAATAGTGGCACTCCACTATACACTACCATCAGCCATCGTAGTGCAGTTTAAACCCATGGTTTGAAACCCTAATTTAAAACCCTCACCCTGTCTTGAAACCATAATCCAACCACTTTAGTTTGAAACATTAACTTAAAAGTAAAGAAACCCTTTCAACTCATGATTTTGCCTTGAAACCCTAATTAGAAACCTTGATCTCTGCCTACCCTTTGTGATTTGAAACCCACACATCTGCTTGAAATCATACTTTGAACCCTACTTTGAAGTGCTAACCCTCATTTGCACCCTATTCTAATCCTTAGCCCTAATTTGAAATACTAACAAAATTAACCCACATTTAAGAGCAAAATTTTAAACCCAAACCACTTTTGAAACCCCAAACCCTGGCGTGGAATCCCTAACCTTAGAAGCCTACTTCCAATCCTGACTGCAAACCTTACTTTGAAACCATACCTTGTATGATCATCTGTCCTGTTCGGATGTAGAACTGGTGGGCGCCGCCTGGTGAGGCGGCGGCAGCGCTCTGTGAGATGGCGGCTGTGGAAATAGAACCTCAAAATTATTAGCTACCAGGATGTCATGACCTCAATTGTGACTAGCTTGTAAGCATTTTGATAGCGTGTGTGTGTGTTTAAGCCGTAAAAAAAACATTTGTAAGATAGTTGCGTGGGGTGTGCGGGCGGCAAATTGTTCAGTCACATGCGAGAGCGTCTCTATAGAGCAGAGGAGTCAAACTTATTTTTGTCACCGGCTACTCTGTAGATACGGTTTCTCTCAGACGGCCGTTATGAATGTTTAATCGTCGCATCATATTGTCACATTTTACACAAACATAAGATAGATTACTAGCTTCCAAATCAGAAAGCAGTTTTTAAAATTATTTTTCAAGTTACTCTTAAAAAAAATGTTTAAAAATTTTTTCTTTATTACACAAGACAAATTTTGGAACAGATTTTAGCAAGGATCATTTAAGTTGACAATTTTGTTTTCAGGGGCCACATAACGTGATCTGGTTGACTTTCAACATCCATTGTATTGACTGTTACAGTTGTGTGGTTGCACTAAGCGTCTTCGCTCACCATATTGACCCAATCTCGCCTGGCAGTTTGTGGGCGTCGAAGAAGTCGAGTCACGCTCGTCCTCGCTCACGTCCTCGTCTATTTCGGAAGCCTCTTGCGAGTGCAAGGATAGCTCATTGAGGATTTCCCTGCAAGGGGGTACAAAGCGCAAACCGTGAGGTTCCACGCAAACGCCCCTTAGCGTGTGCAGTTAGCGCATTAGAATGTTGACTTACCGGTCAGCAGGCTGCATGGAAGTCGTATCCCGTCTCCTGGGCGAGTTGCCATCGGACTCGTTGCCTTCCCGCTTGCCCGGCGCCTGAACCATGACGCGACAAGTCTGGTTTGAAACCCTACCCCTACTTGAAACCCCAACTTTTGTTTGCAACCCCAACCTAGGTTTGTGAGCGCCTGCTTGAAACCCTAAGTTTGAAAATCAAATCTTTGTTTGCAACTCTACCCCAGGCTTGAAAACCATCTTTGAAAGCTTTGTATGAAACCCTAACAATGGTTTGAAACCCTACCCCTAGCTTGAAACACTTGTTTGCTATCTCTGGAGCCCTATGCAGTGTTGTCAGTGTGGTTTGTGGCACGTGTTATGCGAGGCGGCCCCCCATCTTGGCCACAGAGAGCATCTAGCTCACATGAGCACACCTCAAAATCAAGATAAAAATTCACGCCATATTAAGTCCAAAGCCAAAAAAGTGGTACAGCATTTACTTTTGAAGGAGACGTTCCGTCCAGGTGCTCTTCTTCATCTGCCGTTGAGTCGTTGGCACTGTCGTCGTCCATCATCCCTTGCCTGTGATCAGAGGGAAAACAAAACAAAACTCATTTTGAACAAGGTTTCAATAGAAGGAGACAGATTCAAACTCGTCTTGCAATTTCACACTGTAGACAAAAATGAAAAAAATTCACATTGTTTGGTAGTGATTCCAGATTGATTCATTTTCAAACAAAAACATTATTTAAAAAAATACCGTTTAGATATATTTTTTTTACAAACCCAAATAATGTTTTCCGCAAAAAAAATGGAAAGATCCAAATTGGGGGGAAATTTTCAGCAAACAAGCCAATTTGTGGTGCTGTACTGCAGATATGCATGGCTTGAAGGATGATGACCGTTAACTTTGACACAGGAAGTGACAACCGTTTAACACTGATGAGGATGCAACTGGTGAGTAACAAACACTTTTGGTCAATTGAAAGACAAAAAACTGAGTACTAAGAGTCAAACAATTCCTTTCAGCACCTAGCCCTGTCTTGAAACCCTACCCTGATTTGAAATCAAAACTCAAATTCGAAACCGTAACCAAACGAATGTTTACGTTCTGGTTCAAAGTTTTGGGGTCTTTTATTTTGAAGACCCCTTTTCTGGCATGGCTGCGTTGACGTCACGCCGTTTAACTTGACATGAATATGCGCTCTCTGCCGACTCATCACCGACAGTGTTCAAATGTAACTCGAGTGGACTTTTCACGTGAAATGTTATGATTTTTTGACGTCAACGAATTGATTTATGACTTACCCAAACTTTGACGCCGTGCTCGTCGTCACTGGTGACGAAGTGTGACCTCGCTCGCGTCGATCCACGTCAGTGACGACAAGTCGTATGACGACGATCAGGAGAGGTGCTTGGGGACAAAGAGTGCTTGTTGATTAGAAACGAGCGAGAGATAACGCCGCCGCTACTTCCGGGTTCGCCATTCAAAGCCAAAATCTGGCTTTAAAGTCAACAAGTTTCTGGCGATTAGTCAGCAATACACGTTAAGCCTCTTAGAATGAAAATCTCATTGAAATTTGGCTCGAAACCTTACTTTGAGCCATATACCTGGCTTGATACCCTACTTTGGTTCGTGTAGTGTGTGGTCAATAGAGTTACAACTGCCCAAAAAAGCTAATAACAGTGACACTGATCATGTGTTTACTGTCACACATTGTACTCAGGAATGCCACACACTACAGCTCCCAAACTCTGACTTGAAATACACTGTCTTGAAAACTACTTTTAAACGCTGTTTTACAACCTTAATTGGAAACCTAACCCCTGGCTTGAAATTCAACTTTGAAACCCTGGCTTGAAAGCCGAAGCTTGACTTCAAATAAAATCCTACTTTGAAACCATGGTGAGAAACTTGTAAAACCCAACTGTGGTTTGAAACTACCAACCATCTTGGCTTGAAACCCTACTTTTGAACTGCGTCTTAAAACCCTAATTAGATACGTGAATGCTGGCTTCAAGCCTAACATTGTCTTGAAACCCTATGTAACGTATAACACTAACTCTGGCTTGAAACCTTAATGTAAAATCCCAACCTTGCCTTGAAAACTTTCTTTGACACCTTAAAGTTGGCTTTTACTCTGTTTTAAAACCCAAATTACAAACCTAAACCCTGGTTCGAAGTCTTAACTGTGGCAAGAACCCCTCTAACCTTGGCTTGAAATCTTACATTGAAACCCCAAACTTTGTTTGATCGCTTAATTTGACTACCTGATCCTGGTTATCTGGGGATATCAAGAGAATTCATCGTTAATTGCGGTAATACACATTTCGCAGGAAATTTGTAATTTTACAACGAATCTAGCAGTAGTCCCATTTTAGGCGGTGAGCCGTAAGACACGTTACCAAAGTAACACGCCAGAGACAGTTGCTGTCATCCACCTCTAGAGGGCGCAACTGGCTAGTGTATTTGAGTACAGTTAAGTCACTAATTACTGTACTTGCATGCATACGCACGTAAGTCCTCAAACTACCATAACGTTTTTCAGGATTTCACAGCATTTCATTTAGAAGACTTTGCAGGATTTATTTGAATAGAGAGGCCAAATGTGAAATGTAAAAATTTTCTTGCAAAAATGGGAAGAAAACATTTATTCCGCATTCTCTTTGCACCATTTGATTGGAGTTCACATTTATTAGCTTTTTATCTTTGATGTAATGAGATAAAAATTCATCCTAATTTGAACAAATGTATGTGTCTTTGTTTTGGGACAATAGGTTTAAAAGCACAAAGCGTTCAGGCTCATGGTCTTTGTTTTAAATCAAAGACTGCGGGCGTTCTCAACATTCAAGACTCCAATTACCGCATGATCAACACTTTAAATGGCTTGACGACTCTTGCATCATTTGTATAATTGTTGCATATTAGTAGTACGGCATTATTGGTCACCTTGCATTGTGTCGTGACTTATAATGATAATTAGCGTAATTACCGCACTTATTGTGTCATGTCGTAAACGTGTATTTTGTTATAGAGGAGTAGCATAATGTTTTGTGTTGCTTTTTGAACACAATTGATACAGAGCATGCAAAATTGACCAAAGTGGTGAACAACGACATGAAATTCAAATAAATGGAGCAAAATTTAGTTTTTAAAGCATCACAAATCTTATTTTTGTATCATAACTTAAATTACACGCATTATTCATAAGCATTTAAATTGAGCACCTGTTCTCATTCACCTCTGTTCATTTAATAATTTGTCCTCCTAAAACACATGAATTAATTGTAACTGAGCACATTTGAATTCGGGAATGAGAAACGGGAGATTTCCTGAGTTTATTGAATGCACCACCGGGAGCCGGGCGGGCACGCGCTGGGAGGCGTCGCGAGCGAGCGCGGGAAGGAAAGAAGGAGAAGAGAGGGAGAAGAGATATCGCGAGCTCCTCTAAACAGGTGGTCCCAAAAGGAGCGAAAGACAGACGGCAAGCAAACAAACATGTCGTCCGGCTGGGGGAGAAGCGAAAAGTCACTTTAGCAGAAGTACCACCGAACGAAGCGAACCGAGAGAACCCCCCCCCATCCCCGTCCACCTCCCCATGCCGCTTGTGGACTTGTTGCGATTCTTCTCGCCTGGCTTGGGAGCATCGAGCGAGAGCCGAAGGAGACCATGAAAGTGACTGTGTGCTTCGGACGGACACGCGTGGTCGTGCCGTGCGGGGATGGCAACATTCACGTGTACGCGCTCGTCCAACAGGCCGTCATGAGGTACAAAAAGGCCATAGCCAAGGTAAGCCAAGCCGTCGGTGATGGTGGTGGCGGCGGCGTCGTCTTGCTCTTGTTTTTAGCATGTTAGCATGCCCGGCTAGTGAGCCTACTTGTTGCTGCTAGCTTTCGGGACGCGGAGTTAAGGGAGTGGGGGCTACGTGTGCGCACACAACATGGCGCAATCCGATTGTCTCTGCTGAGTAAGTTTGCACAGCGCACGCTCATTGTGATTTATGTGTTTTATTAAAGTGATTATGGTATTGATTATTCCATCTGTGTAGGTCGAATGAACATTCCAATTGACCCGAGATGCGAATGCTTGTTTGTCTATGTGTGCCCTGCGTTTGGCTGGCGACCAGTTCAGGGTGTACCCCGCCTATCCCCCAAAGATTGCTGGGATAGGCTCCGGCGCACTCTCAAATTTTTGTGAGGAAAAGCAGCTGATTGATCACTGAGGGAATGAATGAATAAATCAATGTTAAGGTAATCCCTGTTTAAACTTTTCAAAATGTTTTGGACCCAGTCAGGAATCTCCAGTGAATGAGAGCAATTTGTGAGGAGCCTCTTGAAGATGCTCGTTGATTGAGATGTTCGTGGTGTCAACAAAAACAAACTTTAGGAACATCCTCCTGCTGATCATTGTCATTCAAATTATTCTTCAAAAGATTGCAATGTGACTCGAGATGCTGACTCACTAGCTCCAAATGACAACGTTGGGTCTGACCAATGAATCATTTTTAATAGCTTTTCTTGCGGTGAATCGTCGTAAAAGTATGACTCAATTCAGTAAAATGTCTCAATATAATCATCAGGAAGTGGCGGAAAAAGTGATCAAATCATAATCGACGAGCTCACAATGATGTTTACCCAAAACAGTGACTTGTAAATCTCCAAATATCCGCTCACTACTTCTGTTTGCTCCCCGAACAGCCAGCCAACTACTTATTTGCCAATTTACCCCAACAATCCCCTCTCATGACATTTTAAGCCACACTTGTTAACTTTTTTTTTTCCAACAAAAGAAAACAATGGTTGGCCAGTTAACAAAGCAAATCTGTGCTAACCGTTAAGCTAACATAAAGTACATTGGTTAGCTTCAAAGAATGAGAAAAGTGCATCTACTCTAGCTCACCTGATTGCGACCTCCATGGATTGAAAGTGCTGTCGAAAACGGGAGGATGAATCAAATTAACTTGTCCTTAAATCGGGTTTTATTTCAAAGTGTCATCAAATTCCACACAACCTGTTCAGACGCTTTTGTCCTATCGTTACATCTTATCAGATCAACCCGTGTTTATGCAGCCATTGTTACTTTTTCTTCTCTTTGATCCAGAGGAAACTTTTACTGTCGGATTTTGCCTGGAGGGCACAATTGTTTATCTTGTACCGTATGATCATCATGACATATAATCTCTCTGCGTCACGGGTATAAATAACACAATCCCAGACAAGCCCAAGAGCAAACCTTGTTTTGAATAATTTGCATATTTGTCATTTGCTTTTTGTAATCTAAATTGACAAAAATGGAACAAACAAAACATGCTTTCATTTTTAGGCTATATGGCCAGCCTGACCTCATCGTTCATGTTATTTTTGCAAGATTGTTGTATTTCCTTCAGAAGTCTTTCTCATTCTATTTTTTTGTGCGTAGCGGCTGGCACTGTAACTTCCACTACCATTACAGACGAATGCTTCATGGAAAAAAAAAAAAAGAAAAAATACGCCGCTCGCTTTGACATCCACAGAAGTCCTCTCATACCTGAGCAATGAGATGGACGAGGGGAAAAAGCTTGGCGCTTCCAGTTGCTGTCAAATTGGACTCTCCGACGGAAAAATGCTGCCAAAGCTGAGCGTGCAGTCGTCGCTTTTCGACGGTCGTTCAGACTAGCGAAGCCAGCGAAGCCGCAACGGCGTATCAGGTGTCGCAATAGTTAATTCGGCTCTCGCCGCACAGACGTCTGTAGATGCCAGATGATGAAAAAAATAAGACTTGGTTTACATAGCGCCCTCTAGTGTTCAAAGAGACACCACATAACTGAAATTTATTGATCGAGCAGGCTGCTTCATTTAAGCGAAATGTGTGTTTGATAAAGTTCCGCAGTTCAAACATGTCAGTTGTGACATTTTGGAAGGCAAGATGGCATTAAACTTTTTCATCTCGAGACACTTGCGTGGCGCCTCGTACAAATTGTTGTCTGATCCACCGCTGGAGATGAAAACTGGCTCCTCGTGTGGACTTGTCGCGTTCCGATGACATTCCGGTCCATTTGCTTGTCACCGGCCAGAGGTTGCTGTGGCCAGAAGCGGCACGGGATTAAGAGCTTCCCGTTGATGTTGATGCCGCCCGGGTAGCGGAAAACCATGTCGGATCTCGAAAGCCTAGCGTTAATTGGACACGTGACCTGATGTGGTTTATTGACAATCTGTTTTTCACTTTTTTGTTGAGCATATCTTGGGTAAATGTTTGTGGGATTTGGTATATGTCACCTTATTGTGACCTTTGAACTTGGCTTTTATGCTTCGACCTGTGAGAACCTCTGAGAGCAAAGGACCAAAATGGTGATGTGCAAATATTGCGGCCAAGCAGAGTAACCCTGACTCCACGTACAGTATCTCGCCTTCGCATTCCAAAACTGGGTCGGCATCAGCCCCCCTTCTTCTCCATGACACGCCTGCACTGTGCCCTTACACCAAGTCGCCTTTTGTGCATCAGAGCCTGAGGCTCGTGAGGGGCGGCTTGACCTGAGATGAGCAGTGTTGTGAAAGAGCTCGATTGCGGACACTCGGTGCAGAAGCGCATATTGACTTGGAGTCAGACGCGTGCACCGTGTTGTCAAAATCTGCACGAGTGTTTTGGAAACAAGGCCGCACATAACAACACAACGTGTTTTGTAATACACAATCAGAGCACAGAAGTCGACGACCTGACCAAAATGTTTGGAAAGGCCAGACGCTCTTAGCAGGACTCAAATGAACCCGTTTGAACAACGAGTTCGGGAAGATATGAGTGCTCCCTCTGAGCGTATCTTTAGATAGATTGGATGACTTCCTGTTGGGTTCTTGAGACTTTTTTTCACCTGAATCATCATCTGAAACTACTTGGATTGGTGAGCTACTTGTCACATTCTCATACGAATATCAAGTCAGCCAGAGGAGGAGGAGGGTGAAGATGGTGCGAAGCAGATGAGTAATGAAGTTGAAGGCTGCTGTGCCAGAGGGGCCCGCCCGTAATGGGCAGGCTGTCCAAGGAAGCGCCAAGCTCTATTTTTAGCCCACAAAGCCTCATCATCCTAAGTAGATACTCATCATTAATCGACGGCCACAAATCAAACCCCTACCACCTCCCGTGTGTCTTTTTCAAAAATGGATACACGTGACTGCTGCGCTTTGATTTTTTTTCTTTTGTGCCAGCGACCCGACACATGTGTCATGCGGATGATCGGCAATTAGTAGCCGGGTCCTAAAACGGACGTACAGCACTCTCACCAACTTTTTGTCAGGACAAAAAGGAGCTCCGCATTGAGCTGGAGACCGCTACGTACGTCTTAGCATATTAGCAAACAACTTGAAGTGTACTAAATGTTTTGTGAACAAATGATTTTAATTGGAGGTGCTGTTTGGACCCCCAAAAGATGAGAATTATTGTCCCAAGATTGATGGATCTGATTTGCAGATTGGCAGATAGGTAGAAACTAGTTTTGAGCACCTTTGGCAAAAACAAAGCTCTATGAGAAGAAATATCACGACGAAAATGACGCAAGAGTCATCATGGTGTGTGTCCCCCCCCACCTCTCTATTTTGGGAACAAGCGGATTATTTGCTAGTGGCTGGCAACATTTGGTGAATGGCCGCAGGTCGCAGCGTGGGATTATTTCGTGGAAAAGACTCAGAGCTCTGGCGTTTGTCGTCATGCGACCGCTGACTGACAGATTATGTCGAGAAATTGGGGGGGGGAGAAAAGTTCAGATGTTTTCCATGCAACCGGTGAAGTTGGGGTCGAACTTGTAGACGGCATACGAGTGAATTCAGCCTGGTTATTGATGATGTTTGCGGAAACTCAAAATCGACATATATATTTGATTGAAATGAAGATTTGCATGTATACTTTAATTTGGATCCAAAATGAGTTCTGAGTCCTGTGACGTACGTTCTACAAATAAACGTTTGCCTGAGGGAAATGCACAGGAAATACTTTGCAAATGACCAGTAATGCACTTGATTTAAAAAAACACATTTTGATGTCTGATAAGAGACTTTTTGAAGGCGGAATCCCGACTGAGATGTCACGTGGCCTCACGGCAGCACGGAATGTCGTTTCCTGCTGAATTATGGATGTTCTGTTTTGTTTGTGGCTCCTGAAAAAACCTCCTTCCATCTTCGCCTTCACTTATCAGTGGCGTCGGGAACATTCCTCACACACACAAGCGTTTTTTTTTTTTTGTAGAATAAATAAAAGTAAAAATACGGACTAATCCCTTGTGCCTGTGTCATGCGGACTATTTTTAGATGTCGGACTGTCAAGCGTCCGCCTGTTCTGGTGTGATACAAGCGCTTCTCTCAATGGTGCCATTGTTTCACACCGGTGAGCCTCTCTCGGGTTTCACTCTCATCTGCTCTGCTCTGGGTTTTGTTTTTGGTTTTAGCTGTTGAAATATTGAGTTTGAATGTTGGAACAAGAGGATTGATTCTGTTTTGAGATTTTCAAAATGGAATCAGGAAAGGAGTTTAAAAAGAAAAAATTACCTGGCAACCAAGCCAAAATTTGACTTCTACGACTTTTGTCTACTCTGGACACATTGTCAGCGTTGAATGTGTGTGGCTTGGCCCGGCTTTTCGCGTGACACGATTGTCGTGAACTGCTGCTGCTAGCCAGTCAGGATCTGGCTATGACTTTTTGGTCCCTTTTATGTCTGCGTTTTTTACAAGAACCTGTGCTTGCTTTGTGTGGCCAGCTGACCGTTTAGTGCTTTCCTCATAAACACGTGAAAAGCCATCAATGAGCTCTTTGGCCTTGCTCGGTTCAGTCTGCTTATGATTGCTAGCATTAGCGCGGGGGGCCAGTAATTGGACCATCGCAGTCGGTGGGGTCACTCACGAACTAAGGGCCCACTGTCAGAAGTTGAGAATGTGAACACTGTAACGCCTCCTGTGGGCTTACCTTGTCCCCCCTCGTGTTTATTTTAACTCTCACTTTGCCGTATGTGTCGGAGACGACCTGCAGCCGACCAAATGTAAACGATGGTCTTGAACGCAATGCAAATATTTGGGTTGCACCAACAGGAAAAGTGTTGCGTGCACCGGGCCACAAATTGAGTTTAGAGCCCTGGAACCCTTTTGGTTTAAATCCTGGGAAAGACTCAAGGAGCATAAAGCAATAAAAAGACAACGTGTTAAGTAAAGCTTCTTGTTATGATTTAATCTGTTGCTAATTGAGCTCACCCGCTGTGAGGCTCAATGGCGCTTTGCCCCAAATGGAACGACCGACGTTTTTCCATGGACACTTGAGGATGTTTGGAATCCTCCATCTGGCCTCCTAATCCCAAATCTTAATCTCATATTCTCTCCAAGAAAAGAAGGGTAGTGTCACAGTCTCCAACCAAGGTGGAAAATGTCCTTTTTTACCCCCTGCCACCGTGTTCACTCATAGAGACGAAATTGAGGTACAGTTGCTTTAATTAAAAAGTGCAAAAAATAAAAATGTATGCCACGTGTAAACAGAAGTTATAGTGCGTTGTCAAGATCCTGAGCTCATGAAAAAGTGCGCTGCGACCAAATCCTTATCAGAAAGTCTTTGGATTTTTTTTTCTTTTTTTAAATAAGCTTGAGTTTCTCATCGACTAATCGCCAAAACTGTCCGCTTCGTCGACGCCGCTGCTCAGGACCGAGTTGTCGCTGCCGGAATCGGCGCTGTCCAAGTCAGAGTTGTCGTGGTGGTTTGTGTTGTTGACCTCCATGAAGTCCATCAGAAAGTCCAGCATTGAGATGTCTCTATCCATGATGTTCTGCGATGCTTTGAACTGCCAAAAGACAAAGACAAAATGCTCCAGTTAGCAACATGACGGCACGCTGCTATTCAAGAACTGTAGCTCCTCTGTTCAAAATAGCCACTATCTAAAACAAAGTTCCGTGCAGTCGGCTCGCCAATGTGCCCCCAAAATGTCATCCTGTGTGCAGGCTAAAGAGATGCTAGATGAAGTTGCATCCATTTCCCAAGCCGGAGCATGAGGTGCAGGTAGTATGATTGACAGTTGTGCTGGGTGTGGTTTCAGCACATCGGCGCACACGCCCATTGCATTTCATAGTTGAGTGGATTGATTTTTTTTTAACCATTTAAATTTGGCAGTGTCTTCAATGTTCTGTGGTGTGCCAAATTTTGAAGTGACTTTACTTTAAATGAAACTTAAGATAAGCTGGCAAAGGGACTCCAATAAGTGGAGGAGTCCAGGTCTTTTTTTTGGGCTCCCCGTTTTACAACTATGTAATGTTAAGCATTTTTAATTGTTGTCATGTTTATGGAATGGCCAACACTACCTCCATGTCAATGAGAACGTTGTTGAGATAGATGCTGTCAAAACACTTGAGATTGTTGAATAGGTGCACGAGCTCCAAACATTCGGCCTCCTCGTCCTCGCCGCGTTTGTATGACGTCACGTCCATGAAGTGACTTCTTTTTTTTGGGCGGTTCGCCGCTGTCTACAATGGCGGTACCACCTGGTACTTTTCTCGGTCGTCCTGCCGTCGCGTCTCTCCTGGGGTTCTTTAAAAACACCGCAGTAGACATTCGTGGATACGTCGTCACGGCTTTGTTCTTTGAAGCAGATTCATAGAGACCTTTTTGGGGAGACTTATCAACGGAGGAACCGCCGCGTAATTTGGCGTCAACGCGTTACGTCATCGACGACACCGCCCCCTAAATGCGGAGTTTGGATAAACTTCTCGCGTCTCCGGCGTCTTTTGTGGCATATAAGAATCATATCGGCGAAGGAAGACCGCTGGATCATTTTGTCGGGCAAGTACGAGTGACCGAGTTGTTAGCTTAAGCTACCAACAAGTCAAGTCAATTGACTTGAGCGCGGTTCGATGACTTCACGTTGCTCGTTCACGCGATGTGTTACATTGAGCGGCATTTCATAAACTGCGCTGTTGTGTTGTGATGTGATAAAACGGCGTCAACAGGGCACCCGGTGTAATCAAACTCTCTATGTCAAACAGTATCGCTGCAGGTGACCATTATGTCAAAGACATGACGTTGGCGTGTAACTTTCAAATACAGTGATCCCTCAGTACTTCGCGTTTCGTTTATCGCGGCTTCACTACATCGCGGATTTCTTTGCCCCAGATTAAAGTAAAAATAAAACTTCTAAATTGAGGAAACAGCTGTCTAACCTTTAGGACAATCTAGTATTGTTACAAATGTTCGTTTACATTCAATTAGAAGTCCGTTTTCCCGTTTTAGCGCAATCGCGAATTAGCATCTTTCCGCTAACTCGTTAGCCTGCCCAGTACTTCTTGTTGGTGACCGTACTTTGCGGACTTCACTTATCACGGGTGTTTTTTGGAACCAATTATCCGCGATAAACGAGGGATTACTGTAGTGTGTGGGGGGGACTGTGTGTGACCCTAAGGGACGTGTTAATTCGGACACAATGTTATGCAGAAGTGTAGTGACTAAAAGTTTTGTAGACATTTTAGTCACTGAGGAGAGGTGGGTCAGGGAGGGGGCATCATTCAGACAATAATTGAGAGGCACTCTGTTCGAGCTGCAGTTATTTCTCGTTTACACCATTTGTCATTTTAAACATGCCAGCAGTATTGGAATTAAGCTTGTTTTTATATATGAAGAAATAACCCGTGTGGAACAACACAATAGCAATTGTTTGAGATTGTCTCCTATCTTGCGCATACTAATGGAACAACTCGGCTTTCTTCTCAGGACGCCACCTACTGGCTGCAAGTGCATCGCCTGGAACATGGCGATGGCGGCATCTTGGACCTGGATGACGTGCTGTGCGACGTAGCGGACGACAAAGACCGGGTAAGACCCGTTATCCCCTGTGTGCTTGTTGCGTAATGAGCGGAAAGACATAGAGCAGACTTGTAGCGTTTAGCCGTTTCCCTTTCCCGGCTCTGTTGAGTTCCTCGTGCTGCCGCTTTCAGAGCTGAACTCCGACGCAGTGGTTGATTGTGTTGGCACGCAGCCTGCATGTTGGAGACGGAACCCGTGTGCTTGCGGTCGCGTGCCGCAAACCAGATTCACGCTCGCTCACCGTGACTGTGACGCAAAGACTGACTGTGTGCTCGCACTGGGAGGACTTTTGGGCTTCAGCATATCTTGAGTTGGAAATCAGTCAGGTTTTCTTTGGCCCGCATCTGAGGGCGCAACAATAAATAGTCTGAAACTTGTTTGATGCGTGTCAACCGGGAACAAGTCTTGCACTAGTTTGCAACGTGGACCTCAACTACCACACCTCCCAATTTGGTCGTAGCTGCCTTTTTGTAGGTCAGTTTGAAAAAGCCACCTCAAACATTTTCTGTTGGGATTTTGCCCAAAAGCGTCTTTGATTACGGGACGTCCTTCGGCCGGGACGACTGCGAAGCTCTCGGCGGCTCCTATGACTCATCTTCAGAGTCCGTTCCGACTGGCAGTGCCGAGCTTCAGAAAGTGTGGAAGGAATGCCGTCGCCTCTTTTATTAGCTCACTCACACGGCTTGTTTGGGGAAGCCGTGCATACTGTAGCTTTTCAAACTATGTGTGTGTGTGTAGCGTGCCAGGAAAAGTCAATGGAGTTCTTTTTGCCCCCCCACGCACATCTTCGTCGTCCTGCCTTCCTTCGGCCTAGTCAGGGAAGCATTTTGGTGGAGGCGTTCTCTCTCTCAAAAGTCATTCTTGTCTTGCGGAGCCAGACAGATGACCGACCGCATGCCAGGTGTCAGGTGACGGTCCTGCAACCAGGCCAAAACCTGACGTCTATGCAACCAGTATGTGTGTACGCACAGGGGTGTGTCGCACAGCTGCGTCCGCCATTGCCGGTGTCTTGTGTGACCCCTGTCAGCATGTTCATCTTTTCCACATCTCTTGCCTGTTGTCTTCATAGTAATTCCAAAATAATGCGTATTCATTTTGACACAGTTCCATAGTAAGGACTAAAAAAAGGATTGCTGACCAAAACAGCAGCACCTAAAGCATGATTTTCTGTGGTCGCCACGTGTTCTGGAACCGCGCCCGTTCTTGCATTTGTGTACCTCTGCCGGGGATGTGCCCAGGCAGGATGACAATTAATAAAGCGTAACCAGACAAGGCGCTTCCATCAAGTGAGAAAGTGAGTCGTTTCGACATGTTGTGGATTTGCTGTGAGCTCGCCTCCTCCTGCTGCTGCCGGTGCCGCCGCACTTGGCCCTCAGATCCCGGCGGGTGAGCGTGGGGGATGACCTCATTCCTTCCACGCTCGCCTTCTTCCCCTGTCCCGCCCCCCACTTCTTCCTCCTCGGCAGCCCCCTAACGAGAACAAGATGATTACGCCTTGCCAGGACCGACCGCTCGTTGCGATTGATTGTGCGCACAGTATCATGCTAAACTTACGCCACATGTGCTATTGATCATTTTTTGCTCTCACTTCCCACATTTGCTCTTTTTGTGGAAGGCCCGGTTTGGCCACTAGTGCATCATTTCCTCTGGCTTTTATTGCAGCACAAAAATTTTGATGTCATCACTTGGAATGAATTCACTCTGGATCAGTGGCGCCACCGTGAGTTTTGGGATGAAACATTTGGATTGGCCTGAAATTGATTAAACACGTTTTGTTTTTTCCAAAATTGACCCCAAACACAGTTTCATGAAACGGAGTGAAATTTGATAGGCGCATTAGGAATAGACCCAGTAAAGTCATTCTTCAAGACAGGAAGTCTGCTGTTTTGCTTTGAAGCAGCCATTTTAGGATAATTTGGCAATTTGCAGGCTCCTTCAAAGACAAACTTGTCCCATTGGCTTTCTGTTTTTTTTTTTTTTTTGCTTGTTTGTTGTGAAAACTCCGCCCCAAAGCCTTTCTAAGATGAAGTTTGGTAGGCATGTTGTCAATCATGATTGGACCCACAAAAATACTTCATGTGTCGTTCTATAGTCTTTGATTTACTGTACCAAGGCCGCAAAATAGCATCAATTGGCACTGTAGCCAAAGAGGTGGGCTGCAGACTACAATCATTTTAAGCCAGTAGATTTTGTGCCCCTCAAATACTGCAGACTTCTCGGCTATTTTGTGTATGTTCCTCCCTTGCTGCTAAACATCGTTTTGGGTCGGCTCACTTCCTTCTGTGGTCACTCACATTTTTTTTTGTTGAGGTCCAGGCCACAGCAATCCACCACATGGCACAAAGCCCAACACCACCGTACATGGACATGAGTGAGACGGGATGTCACATTTCAACTCCTCTAAAAGGGCCAAATACTGAAATGTTGCTAACGTCGTGACTGATGGTAGAATGCTACAACCTCGGCATTATGGTTTCCTTTCTTAAAAAAAAAAAAAAATCTTCCAAAACGGCGACGTGCAATCGTCACCCCATTGTAGCAATAATTTGGAAAAGGTCCAATCAAAGGTCGAGTCTCCTGCGGAAACGTGGCTAAAATCCTCTTGGCCAAGCTGGTTCCTTAGAAGGAAAGCTTGCTGCGCTTCAATTCTGCTGAGCTTTTCCTTGTCCAACTTTGCCCTCTTGTGGCCATGTCAGGGCTGACACTGCATAATTGGAGGTGATGTATCTATCTCCCCATATAGTCTTGTTTTTCCTGACATTGGCCATTTTCTTTGCTCTTTGTTCATTTACATCCATGCTGCTTCAGCAGTCCCGAATCATTTCTGCTCATGTGAACTTTCCGAATCCCGTCCACTCTGTTCATCTCCATCCGTGTTGCTTCAGTGCTGAGTTGTTTCGGCTCATGTGAACATTATCCAGCCCAACATTTGTCACCATGATGTCATTGCTTCGCGTCTTAAGTCACTCCTGAAGACCCAAAAGCCCACAAACTAAAACTCTTGCAGGGTAACCAGTCACTGGGTGTTTGAGGACTTGTGAAGTTCATGTGTTTGGTCTGCCTGGAGATGAGGGGCTCAGACATCTCTGACTTTTCTGTCGATCCCTTGTTCGCCACAAGGGGGCAGGGCAGGATCACAGACCATTATTACTTTTGCCAGCCACTCACCACGGCTCTTAAGACTTTAGGAGACTGTGGTTGGAAAAGCTAACAAAGTGTTCGTGAATGGACCTCAGACCTCCCTGGACTTCCACTCGAGCATTCCAACAGGAAGAAGCTGCTCTCACAATAAACTTATTTGACTGCTGACAGTCAAAATCTTGACTAATAAACTCAACCGCCTCTTTGTCCTTTTTCCATCCTCCGATTGTGTTCCAGACACACAAAGCCAAACAATCCATCCGGGCGTTCCCATAAAGACGTGTTTTGATAAGCACGTCTTGCGGTGCTCCGAAGACGACTCGGCTCCATTTTCCTCCCCGCGTTTATTTTACAGCATTACTCTGAGCGGGCAGCTGTTGCCAAGGAAAACGTTTTGCCTGATGTTGTGCAAGCAGGCTTAAATACTTACACACACCACAAAGCTGTCACAAGTGGACGTGTTGCCAGATATTGCAATTTTTCATTCAATCCGTGGTATTCTTGAAATCAAGCGCCCGTGCAGTTGAGATTGCAGCTCCTCAACGAGGTCTTGCGTTCGTCCCCCTCCTCCACTCGTTCTTGTCACTAATTGCTCCATAAAAAGAGGCAATCCTCGTAGACATATTCAGTCCTCGCAAGTCCCTCTTTGCTCACAAGATAAATTGCCCGTAAAAGTGACACGACACTTGTTGTCCTCTGGTGCCCCCCCCTCCCCCCTTTTTCTCTGTGGGGACCTTCTCTCGTCTTCTCTGTGGTGTTGTTTGGTTTCCTTGGACTCTGCACATCTGGGAACGCGTTGAACTTTTGCTCTGGTGCTGCCTATCAAAACCGATAGAAAGCAAATGGGTCTGGCGTGTGTGTCAAAAAGCTTTTTGGGGTGAAGGAACTGATGCAATGTTTTTGTAATCTTGGTAACCAGAAGGGCTTAATGAGTTTCACTCTCATGGGAACGTTAATGTGGACGCTTAAAGAGTTTAGACAATCTGATGGTGAGGGTTGTGTGCTGTGGCAGCCAAAAACGTTCACACTACAAACAACGTTTTGTTGCCGTATTTTTTTAACCCGTTGACTTGCATGTTTCAAGAGCTTATCATTTGGATTCAGACAGTAGCTGCTTCCAGATGTTAACGTTTATGGAGACGTCCTCCCTTCTCTGTGTTTCTGTCTGGCCCTAACCATCCATCCAAACACATTTTCAGAGCGCAACCGAACCGCAGCGTGCTGTCATCTGACCGAGAGAAAACGTTGCCCACGTGCCAAGTCCAAATGCCGCATGTTCCCCAACATTGTTTCAAGAGGTGACACGATTTTCAAATCAGACCGTCAAGTATTCACGTTCCCCTGCCAAAACCGGATGAGGACTCTGCAGTCTGTCGAGTTGGACTCAAGCCTCCTGGAAAGCCGAGTAGATCCGCAAAGGCAGGACTGTGAGAACATGTTTACATGTCACAACCGCTCTCCTTTCCAGAACCTCTTGCCCCAGAGCTCGCTTTACATCCTCCAAATGCCAAGCACAGCCAGAAGAAGGCAAAAGGATTCTTCTCCAACGTTTGCTTGCATGCTTGGAGACACATTTTGTTGATTTGTGCTCTTCTGTCCCAAGGCCGACTTTGATGTGACAGTCGGAGTTGTTTTAATGAGCTTTGAGCGACACTTTGTAAGCTGATGCTGGGCTCTTAAGCTTCTTCCAAGGTTAGAGTTCATGTTTGGGCAATGGAGGGACGAGCCAACGATACCCCCTAAGTCCCGAAACAAATCGCTTATCCACAGTCCCTTGGCCTTAACTCTTCGGATCCTCAGCTTATTGCAAATATCCTCGCGCGTGAGGAATCGGCCCTGCTTGGAATAGCATCCGTTATCTTTAACGCCGCGGTGCATCGTGAGTTATCACGCCATTTGAAGGAAACGACTCCTCGGTGAAATCAGCGGCATCCTAGATGGAGACAAACAGACAAATGATGTGGCTCACTGTTGAGTCACTGTTCCGACGGCCCGCCGCAAGGAACCGCGTCAAAGCTATGGCATGGGTATTTTTTGGGACTTTCCTTCGAACCATCTGGTAGAACTGTCTATGGTGAATAGATACAAAAAGATCCCCTGCTTGAAAACACGCAGGAGGGCTTCTATTTCGATTTTCATGTCACCATTTCAGGCTCAGTTTGCCCATTTCCGGACAAGCACAAGTTTTTTTTCTTTTTTTAAGTGCATATAAAGTGATAAATCCCAGAAATAGTTGACTTTAATTGTGTTGTTTTGTTTTCTTGTTTATGAACTGTGGACAAGGTTGCAGTAGTGAGGCAAGTCCAAGTCATCGCATTAATCTTGTCTCCGAGCGAGTTTGCCTCCAAATGCTATTAAGCGTTGGAGTGCGGGCCGACTTAATTAAACGAATACATCAACGCTCTCGCCACCATCTGCGTGTTTTTTTTTTTTTTTAGAGCAGCGGCGCCGCCTGCGACGTGTTGATTAGCTCTGTGCAAAAAAAAAATATATACAAAAAAAAAAAACAGGTAATTGAAGCACGCAAGCTAAATATAGCCAGGCGGGCAGCACGATTAGTGATGATGGCGCATGATGTGCGGCACTCGTTAGTGACGCCTCCGCTAGCTTCGGCGCCCACGGATTGTCCACGTTTCCTCTTCAAGTACTCAACTTTGGACCGCTACGAAGTGACTTTCAACAAAGTATACAATCCTTCCCGTAATGGTGTAAATAATGTATCACAGCCTTTTTAATTGCTCTGTAAATGTGAAAAGCTGTCCGGTAAAAGCTGGTAATGGCTTAGCATCGCTGACAGGCCACGAGAACAAAAACATGGAGGAGGCAAAGTACAACAGTTGATGTCCTGTTTTTTTTCTGTCATGGTTAGCATTTTTTTCCCATGAGCTTTCCTTGAAGAGGATAGAATGCAGCTCGTCTTCAAGTGGAGTTACACAACGGGTTGACACTGAACTTTTGGCAACAGCTCGTATAAACAAATCCAAGCGTGTCGCGGTTTCTGGCGTTTGCGAGCCGTCCTGTCGGGAAAAGTATTTTGTAAGGAGAGGAAAGTTTGCAAGTGCGCTCCCGCGGAGGTGTTTAGAGCCCAGCCAAAACTTTTCTTCAGTCAGGCGATACTTTGACTTACTTGCCACCAATTGACGATTTTTACCTTTCACACAAAACGGTATCTGGAGGAAGAGGGGGGTGATTGTCACAGAAAACGCATTTTCTCCACCTTTTTTTGCTCTTCCTATGGGAAAGGTCAGTGTTTCCTTCCGTAACGTTGATAGAATGTCATCAGGAGCAAAGCGAGAAAGGCCGTTTTTTGTTTGTTTTTCTTTGAGGGAGGTCACGAAGCACTCTGCAAGCTGATTGCGCCCTCTGACAAGTCCCCCATGTCACACCAATTTGACTGATTAGCCACTAATAGCAAGCGCACGCAACATGCGTGTTGTATGTCTGCGACTATTTTGGCCTTTACTCGGCTGCTTAATGAGGCCTCATCGGTCACGCCCCCACCATTTGTGCAGCGTGTACACACATGCACCCATCTTGCACCTTTTATTGGCCTCATTACATTCGACTTCAGCTGACTTCGGCTTTAATGTGAAGTGTGCGCCTATTTTAGACTCTAATGGGATGAATGGGTCGTGATTGTGTATGCACACGTCCGTGTGTGTATGCGCACATGTTTGTGTGTGTGTCACCTATTTGTGTGCACATATTGTAACAGGAGCTTGTCCAGCAGGCTATTAAAGCGCTAATGTGAAGTGAACGTTTAATGTGCTGAAAACGTCAACAAATACTATGGTCATTTGTGTGTGTATGTGTGTGTGCATGTGTGCTGTATGTGATGTTTAGGGAGCAATCACATGGCCAAGTCAGAATAGGAATGTTTTTCTTTTGACAAAACCAATTCCCACGTAGCTCTTCTGCCTTAGGTTACCAGAGTTTAGAGGCTTGTACCTCAACAAAGCCAAGCTGGCAACAAGCTAGATCGTATTTTCCGGCGCCAAAGTGGCGCTTCAATCGTGCTGCTTGATCACCTTCCCGCTAATTGCTGAACATCGAAGTGCTGGCAGTCAGAAGCTAACGCTGATCATGTTGGCTAAAGCTAATCCGCATTAACCTTGCAGCTACGCTTAGCTTCCGTGCAGACTGGGGTGCTTATTTAAAACTAACAAAATGTGAATGCCAAACGTGAATTTTTAAAAGAAACGATCATGATTTGATTGAGGTATTGTGATTGTTGATTCGGCCCCTTCTGTTCCATTGTCAGTCTTGCAAGATATTCCAGGTCGAATGTCCCCTTGACCGTCTTTGCGTCTTCCCCGCAGTTAATTGCCATCTACGACGAGCAGGAGCCCCACCATGGCGGCGACGGCACCAGCGCCAGTTCCACGGGCACCCAGAGCCCGGACCTCTTTGCCACTGCCGACCTCGCACCGGGCGCCGCCTCGGCCTTCCAACCCTACCAGGTGGCCAGCGAGATCGAAGTCACGCCGTCGGCCCTGCGCACCAGTAAGGCCCGTTTGGCAAGAAAACATTCTGGGAATTGTAGTGTCGAGCTGGCTGACCGCAGCAAAGATTTGCATCCCAGCGCGGCAGCTTGCTAGTCCCACGCTCCCGAGCGCTCTTGCACTTGACACTCTTGAGCTCGCCTTTGGAATCATTCCAACCGGCTGCTTCGTGTGCTCAAAACTAAGACAGTTTGTGACATTTCGACATAAATCTTGTTTACTTTCCCTGCGCAGTCCGCCAGAAACAGGCATTTTTTTTCAACGTCGTCGACATGTCTTAAAAAAGAAATTTAGGGTTTGGTTGTGGTTTGATCAGCGCTGCCGTTGTTGGCAGGTGTCTTGTTTGGAGCTGGGCCTCCCACACGCAGCCAATTTTAAACAGCGCCATCAGTTTGAACGGGCGGCTCGTCCCTCCCTCGCACCATTGAGCCCAGTCCAGCCCGCCGCCTCGTTAGCCGGCCGTCCCTCGCCGTGGCGTGCCGCCATTACTTGACTTCAAATCCCGAGTCGCAGTCTTCGCTTATCGGATGTTGCCGTCGCGCTCGCTACATTTTATGCGACACAGACATCACTATTTGTGCATTATGACATCATCCGTCTTGCTAATGAGCGTCATATCGAAGCGTGTGTGGAAAAGAGAAGTGCTTTCAAGCCGTTTTTGTCTTTCTCGTGAGACATGCCCCTGCACGTCCGGCGCAGCAGCGACCCCGCCCTGCTGTGCCTCAACGGGCCATTTGGCGGCGCCGCCGTCAATTCACGAGTCCAAGCGGAAGAGGCTCCATCGCGGAAGACCCCTACCCGATGGTCCACCACCGCTGGCTTCCTCAAAACCCGCCACGCCTCAGGCACCAATAGCCTGGAGAGGAAGGTAAGCGAGCCCAACACGTCCTGAGGTTAGCGCAAACTGTCATTTATTTATTTATTTATTTATTTATTTATTTATTTATTTGTGGCAGGGCAAAGTTTCGGACACGTACCGCAGCCTGCCAAGGGACGCCGGCACGTGGGCCAATCAGCGAGACTTTCAGAGGGAGACGGCACGCTCGTCCCTCAGTGCCAAGCACCCCATGGTGGACCGCTGGCTGGAGAGGCAGGAACAGGTACGTGTGTGCCCCATCGCTCGCCCTTTGACTCATTGCTGTGAGAGAAAAGAAGAATTTCCAAAGAATGAGGGGGGGGGGGGAAGCACATGTCTTTCTGCAGTCATGACCAATTGCTGCCCTCACTTTTCGTGTGTGTAAAAAGTCGCAGTGCACCCAAAATCACAAACGAGATCGGAAAATGACAAAGTTCATCACTCCAACCGCTCTTCGCTTTGAACTAACTCGTCGGAGTCGGCCGGGGTCTTGTGCTCTTGTACAGTTAGTATAGAAAGATGTTGAACAGGTAGAGGGGGGGTCGCCATGGCAACAGCGAGCCTTCACCGCCACTGCGGAAGAATGCTATATATAATTTATATCCACACACATAAATATATAAAAGCATGTGAGTGTGGCTCAGTCCTTTCAAACCTCGCTGTGATTTTCATATTTGGCTTTATTCAAGCCAACACACACACACACACACACACACCCGCACGCATATGTTAAGTGTGGTCACCTTGTTGCACTAACTGCATACGCATATGTGCGTCGTGGACTATTAGGAAGCAACGTGGTCATCTGTCATGGTGGTCCGGCGAGGGGAGGTGGCGCTCAACTCACCAGGGATCTTGTTAGAATGACACGCTGAAGGCCGACTACACACGCGCACGTGCACACGCACTAGGAACTACAAGGCTGCGCACATGGATGACAAATATGCATGTTCACACACGGCCAAAATGCTCCAGAGATGTGCGCGCGCACTCGGCCTTCAGTGTGTCATTCTAACACACACAAACACACACATTCAGAGGCTAGTTAGGAGAGTCGTGTGCATGTGTGTGTCCCTCAGGTGCATCTTTAGCAAGCAGAGTGCTCATAAATCACAACCAGGGCATGTTTAAATTGTGTATGTGTGTGGGGGCATGAATTGATGTTGTACTGTTACTGAGAACATGCGTGAGCAGCGTTGTGATATTTTGCAGGGGTGTGTGTCTGTAGGAATTGATTTTTTTTTTTATTTTTTTTACCCAAACATCTGTACAAGTTTATGTCCAGTAGGTGCTGCTGTGGAGCTTTGATTGTAATTCAAGTGTGTGTGTGTCTGTGTGTGTTAGGTGAGCCCATTTGAATGAATGTCTCTTCAGATAAGTTGTGTTGTTTAGTGTGCAGCTGTACCAAGGTGATGCAAGTGCGTGGCGGCCATGTTGCTTTGAACGCCGCGTGTGCATTATTCCCCCCACCCCCAGCTTGTTTGCGTCTCCGTCTGTGTTGGCTCGCGCTTTTGCAATTCTTCACGTTGCCGGGAAGCCATGAGCAGAATGCCGATTGCATCTTCTAAGCAAATAAACGGCGCTTTAAGTGGAGCAAAAGCTTTGTATCCTTTTGCCTGCAGCTGTAATGAAATTCATCCGATGCAGAGGTTCAACTTTTAAGAGGAACTGCTGTTGTTGTGCCATCTTTTTTTTTTGAGTGACCTCCTTCTGCTTGCTCAAATAGTCTAGCCGATTGTGAACTTGATCTCTGAAAAGGGATTTCCCAAAGAGCTCAAAATATTTCGTACTTTGGTCTCCAATCAAGTTGTCCCACTTGCCTTACTTTGATACTCCGTGTAAGTGTATAAAAGTAGACACACACTGAAAGTTTGTCTTCTTTTATTCCATCCCAGATTGCTTCAGATGCTATATCTGGCGTTGAATCTTAAGCTTTAACATCTTGATGTTGGAAGCGTTGATTTTATAAAGCCTCTAATGGTTCACTTTCGTTCTTCACCTCGCAAAGACATGAAGAGCCGCTCTCCCGCGCTCGCTCCGTCATCTTTGATCTCGCGCCGGGAGACTCTCCTCTTTCCAGCTGCGAGAGTCTCGACTCACCTCAGAGACGCGAAGAGGAGATCTGAAGAAGTCTGGCTGGTCTCGAGGGAGCGCTCGCTACCCCCCAGGGGGGCAAGCGGCGACCCCTTAGGCTGCAAGCTACACTCAGCAAATCTAGTTAGACCCGACACACCTGATCACTGCGAAGCAGATGGCGCTTGTTAAAAAAAAAAAAAAAATCATAATCCACCTGTTCTGATTTTCAAGAGCGGGTTAGTATGAGTGTTATGTTTAAAAAGAGCTTATCTTTCTCATTGTGGCTTTTATTGCCAGACTGCCAGAATGGGAGTGCTGTATAGTCTTTTCCATATTAAAAAAATATAAGTTTCCCTTTGGCATATGACAGAGTCCGGGGATTTGAGCTACGTTTTGGCCGCAAACTCCGGCTGGTTGCGAGCGACAGCTTGTCAGGGGCCACACAAGCAGGCCGTGCTCGCACATATGGCGGCCCCTCTGGGTCCTAAGTTACCGCAGTGACGAGTCAACTCCATAAGTCAGGGAAATCGGGCGGATTTATGACATGATTTCTTTTCTTGGAATGATGTTTGAACGTTGCTTGGAAGCCCCTCTGCTTCTGTGTTTGCGTCAAGCAGAGGGCCAAGTAGTCAAGCGTTGGCAAAAGCTCTCAAACGTGTCGATTTTGAGGATATTGCTCATGATTCTTCAGTGAGTGAGGAACAACAGGACACGTAATGGGATTGCAGTATTGATGAAGATGATGTCACCTAGCTAGCAAGTCTTTTACGATAGAAACAGACAACCGTAAGTGCACAGACAGACGGATGGATGATTGATGTGGTCACAAATTAGACGCCAAATAATGTTTTGAACCGTCAGCACTATTGCAGCACGTCAGTGTGACTTATTGGCCGTGAACGTCAGCGCGTCTGCCTCTCATTACTTAAGTGTCTTCAAGGCAGCTGGAATTGATGCGTCTATGTCGCTGTGTGCATGCAAACAGCAAAGACTCACATGTGACAAATGGCGGCGTGCTTGCAATTTCAACATTTCTTCTTCCAAAACTTTGACATAGCCAACTGACGGACAGATCAAATACCCCTGACGTCCAACATATAAGTAAAGTAACTCGGAAAGGACATGAATTGTAAAATGCAGGGGAACCTCTGAAGTTCAAACACCCCTGAAGTCTTTTAGCTACCTAACTTTGGTCGTGAAACATAGCTAGTTAAGATGCCGCACATACAATTAAAACCAATGGCGCCGTCCAACCAGTCCACCAAGGAAGCGTCTACTTCAGGCATCAAGTTTCTAGCGGTGCATGTCGCCGCACGCATCCACATCCATCTCGATGTGCCCGTGCGGTCAAAGTGCCAGGAAGCGTGCCTGTGCCGCACTTCATTAAATCGCAGCGTCGCTCTCAGATGCACACACACACACACACACGGCAGGGCCACTTTATTTAGTGCCAGAGACAGCGAGGACGGACCTCAATGGATTCGGCTATTAATCTTTAATGAGGCTCGGGGCCACCGTGCCGCCTGACCGCCCCTCCCGCCCCACTCAGGAAACAAACAATGACTTATGTGGGTGAAAAAATAGAAACTACTCCTCATAGCCACCCGCCGTCTCCAAACGCCGTCATGAATTATTCACATTTGCTCAACTGGAGCCCACCTCCTGGCAACGGGAACCAGAAAATGCCATGTCGTATAACGTTTTTTTTAGCCCCAGTTCAGTAGGTTTGTGGGCAGGCCCCCTTTTAAACGCGGTGGGGAGTACCTCAGCACCAGAAAATCTCATTCAAGACGACTTTTTGGAAATTACGGCTATCTTGGTAGATTTTCTCAAGTTTGTGGTTAAGCAAAAGAAGGTTAGTGGATGGTTCTGCCATGGGTGCCCCCAAAGTAATCTAAACCTAAATAAAGCAAGACCAGCCCAGCCGTCAGCGCCGCACCAGATGCCCGTCGACGGTGAAATGTCGGGAGCGTGCCGTGCCGTGATGAAAGCCCGTCTTGTTTGCTCTTTCCAGGAGATAGCGCTTGATAAACTGAGTGATGTAATTTTATTTTATTTTTTTGTTCCCATCGAGCGCTCTTTGTTTTAAAATGTTCATGAATAGTAATATCTCCCAGGGAGCTTTCCGCATTCATAAGTAAACTATCCTTTGATGAAACAGACTTCAGTCGGTTTTCAGCACTTCAAGGCGTTGACTCGAAATCGCTCGATGAAAAACCAGGCTGGTTTTTGCGGTTTAATTCATTTATGTCTTTTTTGGGCAATTTTCTTCATCACTCGATAGCGCATATTTTTTTTGCACGATCCTATCGCGCAGATCATATTTAAAAAAGTAACAACCATACATCATTTAAGTGCCTTAAGAAATTAACATGAAAAAAAATTCAGTTTTCACCCTTTGTGATCGTTTTGTTGCAAAATGTGAAGCACTAAAAGCATTTGTTTCTGTCCGGCCGCCATTTTATCCATGGGGCTGCAGGAGGACGAGGCACGCGAGCAAGAAAATGGCCGCATCGAACCGGTGGGCCGAGCCGACTCGTGCTCCGATCACGTCGTCGCCGCCGGGTCTCTTGGGTGAGTCTCTGACATCCTGTCGCTTCTTCCAAGGACACTCGCTCTGCTTGATGGAAAAATAAACAAATATAGATATTTGATATCATATATAAATATACCGAAATTGAGTTCACCTGAAAGTGAGCTCATCGAGCTCATCTTTGGCCCCAAGTTTCTTGTGAGTGCGTGGAGCACAACAACTGACGCAATACCACAAAAGTCAATTTCCAGCCCGTCGCTCTGGCGTGGGTGCAAAAGCGGCACGGAAGCGCCGCACGCGCCGCCGCTACTGATGTTATGAGTCAGTGTGTCTGCCTCTGGTCCTCTTTCTCCACTTTGATATGCAGCTATGCAATTGCTGTTATTATTGCACTTCCGACGCCCTCCCCGCCTGTCAACAAGCTCCCCCCCTCCCCCACAAAACTCATCACAGTTATTGTTTCAAAGCAGCGAGGCGGTCGGCTGATGTTGCGTAGTGCTCGGCTGCAGACGCGAGCGCTCGTTTTCATCTTTTGGGCGCTTTGATCTCAACACCTTAGACACTATCGGAACATTGCAGGGAGAGAAACGTGAAGGGAATGCGGACAAAAGTATCGGGACACCTAAAGGAAGCAAAACAGAAAAAAAACGAGTATTTCATTGTCCAATTGACTGTTGGAGTCCTGCCCAAATCGCCTATTTTAAAAGTCGTCTTTTGTAATTAACACTTGCACTGGCGGAAGCCCAACAAACACGTTTTCGCCGCTCCAGAATCCATTTGCAGAAGAAAACCTTGGAAGGCTTCCAAAGGGCTCCACTGCACATCGTTTTTGTTTGACTTCACTTTCAGCCTTGGCTTGCGTTTGTCATAATTTCAACACCATTTTACGTTGTAGCTTTTAATGAATTTTTTTTCCCTTTTTCTTTTGATTTATGTCTACCTTCATCACATTTGCTCCTTTTTTCTGTTTGCCCACATGCTGTCACCCCCCCCCCCCCCCCCCTCCTGTTTTCCCCACCCGCTGCTCCGCCCCCCCTCGCCTGATGGCAGAGACCTAATCAAAGTGGTGGAGGTGACGAACGATGGCGGGCCTCTGGGAATCCATGTGGTGCCTTTCAGCGGCAGGGACAGAAGGTAAAAATGATCCCTTCCGGGCGGGAAGTCGCTTCTTTGACACGACAAGAAATCAAGAATCTCTGCAGTCGTTATGCTTTAATCCTGCAGAAATATTAAGTGAATACAATCCCATGCTCAGTTCTGACTCTCCCAAACAACTCAAAGAATTTTTTTTTTTTACCAATACAGTGAATCCGTGCACACTTGTGATGGCTCCCGTTACACCCGGTCTGCCGACCACTAGTTAATTCTCACTCTGAGTGAAATCATGCGCTTGCATAAAGAAAGAAACTTGAGCCCTTTGGACATGCCGTTGTATTGTCCGTACGCCGCCCGCATCGTGAAGCCATTTGCCGGTCGGCCGCCATCCATCATAGCGCCTGCAGGTGACCGTCATATTTGCGCGGACTTCCCGTCACGTCTGCTCAGTGGGATTTAAAAGATGCACCAAAACGAGAACCGCGCCTGCGAACCAGGTCAGGCTGGGAATGCTATCGCACTTTTCATGGGCTGACTCAATCACGCTAAGAGCACACTTGTAACGCACGTTTGCCTTTATTGGGAAAATGTGTGATTCCAAGATGAGGCTTTCATCAAGCCAAGTGGAGGCAGGCCCTCCTCTCGGCAAATCGCATTGCCTTGCCGCTCCAATCCAATCAGCCGCAATGTTTCTGAACTCTGCTGCCCTTCCCGTAATCACGTTCTCATTTCGATTGCATTAGAAGCCGGCGCCCTGTTTTAAACTCTACAATCTACTCAATTTTCAGAGGTAGCGCACGCCCAGAGAGGGAGCGAGGGAAAAGAAAGGGAAGGGGCTCGGTTGCTAGGTGGACAAGATGGGCTGGCTTAGGTGTGCCACATCTTTGCCCAAGTTCCCTTTCTGGCCGCGTAATCCGCCGAGCCGAGTGCCTTTGTCGGGTGAAGCTAGCCGCCGAGCAGCTTGCCCCAGCGGATTACAAGCGTGGCGGCTCAGGTGCTTCAAGTTGTCACGCCGGGAATGGCAAACCTCAGCTCAGATGCCAAAAGTAGAAACCGGCAAAATCTCAAATATTCCTTATTGTCAGAAGACTCGACAGTTTTTCTCACCTGGAGTTCACCAAGCAGAACCACAACTGGCTTTGAGGCCTCGCTCCATTTTTTCAAATGTTTGCGGCCATTCATTTGCTAATGTCTTGTGCTCTTCCCCTTTGCGACCTGACGACAGCGGTCTTGCCCCGTTTCAGGACTCTCGGCTTGCTGGTCAAGCGTCTGGAGCGAGGCGGCAAGGCCCAGCAGCAGGCCCTCTTCCAGGAGAATGACTGCATCGTCAGAATCAACAACGGGGACCTGCGCAATGTCCGCTTTGAACAGTAAGTAATGCCCATGGCTTTCCTCGCCTTTTTGTCTGGTGCAGCAACCTTGCGCTTAGTCAACCTTTCCCACTGCTTTCCCGAAAAGGAGACTAAATGGACGCTCCGGCTTCTTGCGTCATTCCCCCACCCACCTAAACACACCTGCCTCTCAACATTCCCAATTGCTGCGTGGACAGGCGTTAGCCTTTGTTGTTTTTGCGCAAACAGCTATTGTTCAGAGGATAGATGACACACACACACACACACACACATGATTGCTGATGGGCTTATGTCCACAAGCCGAAACATGAGATTTGTACGCGGTTCCGCTTGCGACGCTCAAGCCGTGTCGGCAACATGATATGAGAATCCTCGTGAATATGCGGGGGCGCTTTGTAAGAGAGTTAGTAAAAATGAGACTGTCGCATTCGTGACAACTGGCGAGAGAAAAGGCCAAGGCGAGAATATTAAAAGCAAAGTCAGGTTTTTAAAATTGAGGGTCCACGAAATGACCAAAGAGGAGCCGTGAGGCAGAACAGTTAAGTGACTGTCGAATGCAAATACCCCGTCGCTGACTTTTACTGACTTTGATGCCACAGGTGCATCCAGATCGCGTCTCTCCATATTGTTGTCTACAAGTTCATCTTCCCTCTGGGAACGCTGCGAAAAAGGGCTTCTGGAATTTCACAACCCATTTCCCGCCTCGAGAATGCAATCAAAGCCCCCTGTGCCGCTTTGGCTGCTCGTCTAAAAGTCCTCTCTGGACAACGTGTGATGCAGTGCAGCAAATGGTGCCAGTGAGGATTTGCCACGGTCAACATGAGCTTCCTTTTGGGGCTCTCTGCTGTGTGACCTCACAGGGGGGGGGGGGGGGCTCAGTTTAAGAAGTATCCATAAGGACCTACCTACTTACCACCAATCCTAATGCCTACTTTGAATCTACTTATCAAACTACTCATGCCAATCAACTGAGCTATTTTAAACTTATTTTTCCTTTCCATTGTGCAAGGGTTTGAGATTTTACTTCCGTTTTGTCTCCACCCAGAGCCCAGAATATGTTCCGCCAGGCCATGCGTTCTCCCGTCATCACGTTCCACGTGGTGCCGTCTTCGGTAAAAGCCCACTACGAGCATTTGTCCCAGACCGAGAGGAACCCGGCGTACTCGTCGGGACGCTTCGGCGCCGACTTGGGGTCGGGCGGCGCGGCGGAAACGGCGCCCCGCAGGATGTCCCGACGTGGCTCCCACAAGCATCCGGATCAGGTGGATGGCTACCCGCCTGCCGCTCACCCACCGGCAGTTTCCGCCGCCAAACCTCCCACCGGACAGATTCACTCGCCGCAGAGGGGGCAGACGTCCACCCCCACGCCGACATACAACAAGAAGGTCGGGAGGAGGCTCAACATTCAGCTCCAGAAAGGTACGGGCAAATAACAAGCACATACAATGCTAACGGCTAGCGTGCTCACCTCCCACATGAGTCCATTGTGTTGATTTGTGGACATTTTGTGCCAAGGTGGGGAGAATGCTCACAAATAGTAAGATGGCAGCCCACTGAGATGAAAATGAAGAGGAAAAAAAACCTTTGTTTGAATTATTTTTAAAAAATTAATTAGTTCGCTTTGCATGTACTTGATTCATTTTTGAATGATAATATTTTGGGAACTTTTCAAATCTTGTGGGTGGTGTGTGTGTGTCCCAAAACCTGAGTCCAAGTCCCAGAAAGCAACAGGTGGGCTTTCCAACATTGTTTTGCTGCATGGAAATTTGGCGTGGCCTTTGATTGACGTCTTGGCACAGGTGGCGTGTGCGCATCTCTGCCAAAGCGTCAGTCAGGGGTGCGGGCGTTAAGCTTGTTGCTTAGCAGCCGCCCGCTGACTCCCAAACCCCACCCCCACCCCAAGCCCCCTTCTCTCATCCGTGACAAAAACACAAACAGCTGCTTCTTGTTGTTTGGTGAAATCTCCTCACGGTGTCCTCTCGCTCTTTCTTTGGGCGGCAGACGTTTGCTGGGAGATTAGCGGCACGTCTCTCAAGAGGGACGTTCGCCTCATTTCGTTTTGTTTCCACTTAATCCTACTGCTCCCGGCGCGCATTCTTTGTACCTTTGAGTCCTGCAAGAGGTATACAGTGAAGACGCTGCAGTGGATCTTAAAAGTCTACACACCCCTGTTTTTTCTCCCTATAGAATCATTGAGACTGATATACAACTTTCCTCCATTATGGCCATTACGGCTCGGAAAATCTTTTCTCCTCCTTACCACACTTTTTTAAGTTTGTGTCTTATTGTCTTGCACTGGACTCTTGTCTTGTCTTAGCAAAACAATGTAGCAATGATTCTCCTCATGGAATTACAATGACTTATCACTTTTTTGAAAAATAGTCTCTGGACAAGTTGCTAACTTGGCAAGACTGCCAGCTTCTGGCTGACCTTTGCGTCGTAATTAACATCCACTTAGTCCCAACTTGTTTTCCCCCCCAATTCCTTCCCAGGCACAAATACAAGCGCAGTCTGGACAGGATGGAGGCTTAGTCATCATTTCCTCTCTTCCTAACAGTCTGCTTAAAAGCATGCCCCCAAGGAGAACTTTGAGAATTCAGCCCCCAAAGCTGCTCTTTAATAGACAGAAATGAAATGTGGGAGATGTTTGTCATGAGTGGAAAGAATTTTTGTTCTGTAAAACAAAGCAAAATGTCTTTCATTTTATCAATTTATTTATTCATTTATTTATTTTTCCAGACCAATTGCTACCAAAGTTGTTCTGTTCACTTGAAGGGCATCCCGGGGTTTCTTTAAAGACATGCCCTAATATTTTGATCATGGTAATTAGCCCGCACGTCGCATCCACAGAGCTGCACGGGAAATTCTCATCAAACAAGCGTGCTATGATTGTCTCTGTGATATAAATATTCCCTCTGGGTGAGGCCACTGTGTTTTGTTTAGTCTGGAGTTGGTGGTGGTCTTTCAGTGGACTTCCTGCTCTTACTGTGCAGGGCCGGAAGGTTTGGGCTTCAGCATCACGTCGCGCGACGTGCCCATCGGGGGCTCGGCGCCTATCTACGTCAAGAACATTCTACCACGAGGAGCCGCCATACAAGATGGACGCCTTAAGGCCGGTGACCGATTGCTCGAGGTGAGGAGGATGTGGCACAAAAGGAGAACACTAAAGAACACTGCTCAGCACATTCTGGAAAATAAAATAGGTATTGTGCAAGCTTATATTAAATGTGCTCGAAATATAATTGAAGACAATTTTAAAATGCTGTCAAATATATTTCGGGCCACAGAAAGCTGATGAAAAGTAGGCTACTGTTGTGAGTATACCAGACGCTCCAAAAAATCTAACTTGATTCATGATTGTCTTTTTAAGAAGGAATTGGAATTGTTCTGCACAAACGAGGTCCATTATTAACAGATCTGGCCTGTGCTCAGGTGAACAGCAATGACCTGAATGGGCGCAGCCAGGAGGAGGTGGTGGCCATCCTCAGGGCCACGCCAATGGGGGGTACCGTGGGGCTGCTGGTCCTCCGCCAGGAAGACACCTTCCTCCCTCAAGAAGCGGTTCGTCTCTTCCATTTGAGCTCTGGCTTGGCACAAAAGTCATCGACTCGCTTTGAGTCCAACTTTCAGGAAAAACAACCTTGTGCTCTTTCTTGCTAGGAGCAAATTAGCTTGGTATCAGAAGAAGTAAAAATCAAGAGCAAACTGTTATTTCAAATCCGAATTTTGTGAGGGGAACAACAATTATTACCTTTTTGTTTGTTCGTCGGGGCAGCTGCTGAGAAACGTATCAAGTGGACGGCTAATAAGTTTGAAAGCGTCCAGATGTTGGCGCTAATTGCCCCGCTCGGCAAATGAGACGTGATGTCCCGCGCATCTGCCGCCATCAAAAGCCGTCTTAATAAGTGCGCTCGTAATTACGCGCAAGATTGAAGAGGGACCTCCTCGCGTCCGTCCGTGTGAAAACTTGTCTCTGTCGACCCCAAAGCTCGTCAAGTCTCAGAGTAGCTTCTTTTTTTTCTTGGTCTCCCAGTGGAGGCCAAAGGACCAATCAAGCGTCTTATTGGTGACAATCCTGGCAAGCGAATGCAACTTGGCTTTAGACGAGAGACGCAGGCGGGAAAGCACAAAATGCATAGGTTGAGGTGTCGGTTTTTCAGGCAGGGGAGGGGGTGGGACATATCTCTCAAATGTGAATGTCAACTTGACATTTACAATGACGGGCATTGAACATTCACACGAGCACCCTCAAGCGATTCGCTGGCAAGGAGGCAAAAGGTACTTGCGAGGTTATCTTCACCATCCAACATTGAAGGTGATTGTTAAAAAAAATACATTTGAAAATGGTCAACCAAAATGATTTTATTGTACATTTTAAAAAGAAAAAAACTCTTCAGAAGAATATGGCATTTTTCTTCTTCCCTTGAAAAAAAAGATTCTCTAGTAAAGAGATACAATAGATTAGAATATGCAGCACTAGAATCAAACAATGTTTAACTTTTAACCCCTACACTTCAAAAATACAAATTTGCTATAATCTGACACCTTTGACATGTTGTCTTGTGTTATTGGTCACGTTGTAACTTGCACTTGTTTGTGTGACCTCCACCAGGGTGGCGAGGCCCAGATGCAGATGCAAAGCCCCAGAGATTTGGTAAGACCCAAAATCCCATCCTCCTTTGTTTAATCCCCTATTTGTAATCTGCAGCAAACAGATAAAAAAGCAAAGTACCAATACTTGAGTTTGCAGTCACGCAAAGGGAAAGTGAAGCTAATTTGAATTCTTCATCTCGTATGGACGCCGCGGCACGCTGGGAAAAAAAAAAAACTCTTCATTTGTAAGCCGCGGAAGAGTCGGCCCGTCTGGATGGCGGCGCATGAGGTGAATCCTAACAATGTTGGGTTTTTTTCCCCTCTCCCCTTGGTCGGAGGCGGAGGGGAAAAAGTTTGCTCGCACATCTGCTTCGGAGGCGCGCTTTGGTAACGATCCCGCCCGTAAAAACTCGGGAGCCCAAACATCGGGCCTCTGTGGCGCGTTCCCCTGTCGGGCAGCTTAAAAAAAGACGCGGCCGTGCGTAAGCGTATGATACATTTGAGTAGGAGATGCACGTGTGTGAGACTTTTGTGTGTTGATGTACGCGGTGACATGGAGGCAGCCTCCAACAGCCTCCCACCTGGTGCTCAGTGCACCTCGACTCCTCCGCTGTCAAGCGGTTGACTGGTTGGGTCGCCACGGAAACGACACAGCCGCAGGGCTCGCGTCAGAACCGTCAAACGAAAAGAACAAAGAATGCTCCATCCATTTTCCTGCTCTTTTTCTCTCTCTCACCCAATCCATCCTCTAGCCACTTTTATCCACCTTTCCTCCTTTATCACCTCCTTTCTTTTTTCTGTTTGTCATTCCTCCTTCTTTTCGCTGTCTCTCTTTGCTCTTTTCTCTCTCTTTTTTTTCATATTGCTTTTCCCCAAGAGAGAGAACTTTGGCCCGCGGCAACTCTTCTCTGCTGTCAAGATGACATCTCTGTTGGGTCCACGTTGAACGTGGCTGCCGACCCGCTAATCATTCTCGACATTTTGCTGCGTTAGTGTGTGTGTGCGCATGTTTGTGCGTGTCTGTGGAAGAAGAGCTAATTGGTCTTTTCTTCACGTCTAAAGGCAGTAAAGCATCTCGTCATCTGCCAAAGAAAAAAATCTCTGTGTCGCCGCGAGTTGGAAGCGGCCATTTCACAGCCAAATCGTAAAATAGGAAATATGAAATCAGTCCTGATAGCAGCATGACACAGGATTTGGTGCCCGCGGCTAAATCGTGCGGCCGGTCTGCCATTTTGTTCAAGCCTCCATTTTGCCCCCAAACAGGAAGCAGAAACATTTGGTGAGAATTTCACTTTGACGAGCTCCGACCGATGCTAATGCAGCTTGTTTGTGCCACGCAACCTATTTAGTGTTGTTTCCCCTCTCGACACGTCGTCTCCGCCTCCTACTTGTGATGCTTTCCAGCGTAATAGGCTTCATTTATCTGCATAATTGAATTCCGTACTCGCGAGTCATGAACGTTGCTCTTGTCTTTATTATTTATTCCACCGCACTCGCTGATGATCACAGGCAACATAGTTATTTTTTCCCCCTTCTCTCCTCATCCAACTCCCAGGATGCATTTATTTGTCTTTCCACATCCCCTTCCTTCCTTTCTTCCTTCCTCCACACATTCCATCCACCTCCGCCCCCGGAAAACAAAGGCGGCTAATGGCGCACTGACAGTGAGCCCGGTGATTGAATTCATTAAGCGTGTGCAATAATTGGCAGGCGACGGCGTGCACGCGGGCCGTCTATTCAGAGGACAGCTGTCAAATAACGAGCCATAGAGAATGGCGCTTATAGTCGGGGGCGGGGGCGAGCACCTGTTGTGGCGGCGAGAACCAGAGAGAGCGTTTTCACCACGTTGGCCGTGTCATTCGGTGTTCCCGTTGGAATTTCCAAAATTGCTGTTTTATCCAGTTCGTTCAATATTGGGCTGAAATTTTGCTCAAAGATTTTTACCCCAAAATGTGTTGCGCTGTTTTGTGTGGCGGCAGAAGACAGAGGATGACGAGCTGGTGCTGACACCGGACGGCACTCGTGAGTTTCTGACCTTCGAGATCCCGCTCAGTGACTCGGGCTCGGCGGGCCTCGGCGTCAGCGTCAAAGGGAACCGGTCCAAAGAGAACCACGCCGACCTCGGCATCTTCGTCAAGTCCATCATCAACGGAGGGGCTGCGTGCAAGGTGGCTGTGAGAAATATTGTCTTTCCCCGAAGGCACAACATAACCCGTCCCGTTTTCAAATCATACGCACCACTCACAATTAGCCACTTAGCATTTTTTCAAGGTGATTAAAACTAACTCGCGTGCTATCTTAGCTTGCTAACGCATGTGTGACTCACTCCTCTGAAATTCAGCCTCTCAAAGCCGCCATGCCAACCATCGACTGGCACGCTGAACTTGTGTATTTTGTGACTTCCCGCTCCAGGACGGGCGTCTGCGCGTCAACGACCAGCTGATTGCGGTCAACAGCGAGTCGCTGCTGGGTAAAACCAACCAGGACGCTATGGAGACGCTGCGCAAGTCCATGTCCACCGAGGGAAACAAGCTCGGGATGATCCAGCTCATTGTGGCCAGACGCGTCGGCAAGATGGGCCAGGTGGGTCCATGATAATAAGCTGTCAGCTTGTTTGAGGTGCCCACAAAAAAATTAAAATGTGCGTGGTCTCTGTTCGATGTCGCACATGGTGTCAGCACCTGAGCCCCCCACTCTGCCTGCGAGCACACGGCACTCCCCTCTGCTGCCATGCTCTCGCTCATCTTCCCTCAACTATATTTTAGATTTCCCCACGGCCCGTCTGCTAATTGGAAGCCCAATTTGATGTCCGAGCTCTGTTTTGTTTTTATTCAACACGCGGCGTGCGCGTGTGTGTATTCAGGTTTAAGGCGTCACGGCGGCTTGCGTGCGTTTCAGCTGTCGGTGATGCCGCAGGCGATTGCCGTGTGTGCCCACCCCACCATCTAAGCCCCACCTACATTAATAAATACAAACTTGAAAGCCCCTTCTCCATGAGAATGCTCCTTGAGACCTCCTCATGCCACAAATCAGTCCAGCCAAATCGCTTCTCTCAATACATCCAGGCATATTTTCTTTATCCTCTGCAAAGAACGACTGGCTGTCGACGTCTACAACAGCTATGGTTTGGGAGGCACCAGTGTATATTGTTTGATTTGCCCAGGGTGATTTTATTATTATAAAAGAAAAAAAAAAAAACACTAGCCAGAAGCGTGGTTTGGACATTTTTCAAATTTGCCTGCGGGGGAGCGTGGCCGCGCAATGCCATGTGCGAAGGCTTTTTGCACATGTGACACGCACTTGAAATGTAGAATCAAATCATGTGTTATTTACCTTCCTGCCCGCGGCTTCTTTCCCGAGGAGCCAATTTACAATCGCAAATGTTTGCATAAATCACACGCGTGACCGCACATCCCCCCCCTCCCCTCCTTCAAATTCACCATCCTTATTCCGTCTTCAATCCCAGCTCGGTCGGAGTGGATCGACCGCCTGACGGGATCCAGACCTTCCTGCCGCTTAATTATCTGTCTGAATATGCAACACGCTGCACTGCGGCTCGTCTGCGCTCCCTCGCTGTATCAAATGCCCCCCTCCCAACAGTCAACCCACCACCCCACCCTTGCTATTACCTCGGCCGGCCAAATTCATTAACTAGCTCATTTCAAGTCAAGAGCAAGCCACAGCGGTGCCTTGCAAAACCCTCAAGCCTGTCTTTTGCGTCAAAATATTCGGAACAGCTTTAAAATGCAAGCCATGTTGTAATGTTTATTATATCTTTGTAATATTGGAACCCCCCACTGCCCCTCCTCCCATTGTCTGTGGGTGTTTTTTTTGTGTGTGTGTGTCTGCTAGCGAGTCACTTGTGACGCGTCGCAGACAACGATGCTAAGCCTCATAGCTTCGGCCATCACCGTCTAGACGATAAATGCGGCAAACCGCAGCCGATCAATACGGCCAATGATTCATTGGCCACACACGCACGCTCCTGCAGAGTCCGGGAATGCGTGTTTATGGTTAAGAGGAGCACAAAATGGTCAATTTGTTGAGCTTAAGTGGAGCCTCATCGTAAGTCCCGAGAGGATCGTCGTCAGCATGCTAGCGGGCTAATAAGAAGCCGGCCGGCCCATTGGAAATCTGTTCTCATCCATCCCGGTTATTATGCCGCCAGCATTGGTGTGCATCCCGCTGTCTGTCGGGATGGAACGAACGCTCACACTGTCGATCGCTTGATGGAAATGATTCACTTTGCTTACGTTTCCGATTATGGCACAGTAACATTCACTCCAATTACGATTCCATACAATGTGTCCGTTCCAGTTATGAAGCATTACGATAGACTCAGTTTGCATTTCTAATATGAGTCAAACAATTTAAAATGCAATTCTATGCAGTTAGATTTACAAAAACGATTACCAATTGAATGAGATTCGCTTGATAGGATGAACTCCATTTCCGATTGAAATTGATCCAGTAAGAATCCATAACTCAAGTGTTTGCGTTTGCCAGGAGGCAGCGGGAGATCTATCGGGACCTGAGCAGAGCGCCAACAATTTGTCTCTGGACGAGCACGAGCGTCGTATCTCCCACTCGCTGTACGGCGCGCTGGAAGATCTGGATGACAACCTGATGCCACGACAAGGCTTGATGCCACGCACGATTGGTAAGACCTCGCGCTTCCTGCCATCTTGTGCGTCATCGTATGTGGCCGTTTCAAAAAGTGTCAAGCCCAAAGTGTGCCATCCGTTTTGAAATATGAAAAGCATCAGCAGAGCAAAGCGTCAAAGGCCAATCTTTGTTTTGTAGCTCGGCTTCTTGTCGACCGCTCACCCGTGCAACGCAACACAGTCAACTCGGCTTTCATGCAAATTGGCCGTCACTTGCCGACACTCTGCAAACGTAAATAACAATAACATCTTGAGCTGTGAGTGACACGACGTGATAATTGGAGGTGCGGTTCGTTCACGCTTGACAAACGAGCCGGAGGGCGAGACGGGGACTGCTTGGCTCGCTGTTGCCATAGCAACAAGCGTATCAAGGTGGAGCGGCAGTTCTGTCTTCACAAGAATAAAATCACCTATCGGCACCTTCAAAGTAAAAGTCCAAACGTCTCAAGCTGCAGGTGCCGCTGCTCGCTCTCCACACTGCTTCAACTCCAAAGACCTTTTTTTTTTCCCCCACTTCAGACCGCAAGTAGTCCCTCCCCAAAAAAAGGAGGCATGAAAGGCCCGGACACCAGATAAAGGCCACCAAGGCATTTTTTATTTTCCCAAGAGGAGAGGCTCAGAAATAGATGCGATATTCCTTTTCCCCTCAAGACAGAACTAGCTAAGACAAAGATGGGAAAAAAAAAAAGGAATTACAAAGTCAGGTTTGATTCTAGTTTGAGATGAAGAGCTGATCATTAAATGGGTCCATCGTACAAGACAATATGCAATAATTAAATTTGATGATGTAATTATAAAGTAGGTTATTTCTTCAAATTCATTGCATTTTCAAAATAAAGTGTTGGAGCTGCAAAAGTGCATTTACATTTTCATCCTATGTTACCGTGATTCACTCTAATTGGACGAAAATATGAATTTCTTCTTTCGTAATGCAAAACGATTGGCTCCACTTCCTTTCTGATCCACCGGGATTCTCTTGGCTTCCAATGCCATACGACCAATCGTACGATTACCTCCAATGATGCTAAACTAGGAATCACTGCGCTCTAATGCCATTCAAATGCTTTTCTTAACGTACCATTTTACGATTCTACATCAATATTTGTCGGGCCCCGATAAAGCAAACAAAAGAGGTATGGTCCCACCCCCATCACACACACACACACGTACGTTCATTTGGAAGTGGGGATTAAGCCTTGCACTGTGTACGAGCGAAGGGTTTAAGGCCGGCTTTCCGGCGGGAGAGAGCGCCGACTTATTGTCCTTCCCTGCCTCACTTTTTATCTTCATTTGCGCCGGTGGCGCAGCTTGAATGAATCACACTGTTGCGACAACGGAACACCGCTGTGCCCGATGACAAACTCTCTAAGCTGATTAGCCCGCATCACATCGCCTTGCCTTTGCCCGCCGTCCTCAATATGTTCTTCGCTTTAAGTCAAGGTTCTCTTTTTTTAATCCTAATCCTTTTTTTTTGCGTTATTCATGTGCACTCTTGCCTTGTCTGCATCAGCGACCGGTCCTCTAGTGGGAATCAGAACATGAATTAAGTGACTTCCAACAAAATTGGAGTCAGTCGTTGCCAATTTCTTTAGGGGGTGAATCTCATAGACGTAAATTGGGAAGAATTGTATTTTATTGTAATAGGACTGAATCGTGTTGGAATTTGCGTGAGTGAAATAATTCCCTCCCTTCATTCACAACCAAGACATTTCAAACTGACAATGTAGAAAATGCACAAATGTAAACTTCATATGATTCAGTTAGATCCGTAATGACTCATTTATCAAATTGTCATGACCGTTTGATTTGATAATTGTCAATAAGTGGTCAGTTAATCTTTTTTTTTTTTTTTTGCAGGCCACTACCAGCTTTCTCCCACCGTCAACATGCCGCAGGACGACACGGTCATCATCGAGGACGACGGGCCGCCGCTCCTACCCCCTCACCTGTCGGACCAGTCGTCAGCCAGCTCCCACGACGACGTCGGCGCAAGCGGCGGCAACGTGACGCCGTCTTGGGTGCAAGAGATGCCTGGTCCCAACCACAGGTGGCAAACAAATTTATATCTAGAGACATCTTATTTCTTGTATTCTTATTTTTAGCTCATAAAAAATGACATTATACTTAATCAAATGAAACGCGACCATGAACAATTTGATTACCTTATTTTACATAAACTAATCATGAATCATGATTATTTTTTATTATAGACCAATATTTGTGTCTTGTTGCTGCATAGTTCGCAGGTTGAGGACGAGAGCCCCGCAGACCCCGACGCAGACGCCGCCTTCCGGCGCGAAGGTTTCGGCCGCCAGAGCATGTCGGAGAAGCGCACCAAGCAGTTTGGCGACGCCTCGCAGCTGGAGATCATCAAGACGCGCAAATCCAAGAGCATGGATCTCGGTAGCTACTTCTTCCCCCTTGAATATGCCATGGATTAGCTTTAGCCACGCTTCCAAGTTCACAAAGTAGGGCTGGGCGATGAATCCAACAAAGAGGACAGAGGTCACAAAAATCACAGTCTCTGCGGACAACTTTCAGCCATCTTCTCATTAAAAATTAACGATTCTTCATTTGACGGCCGTATTGCCCAGCCCTACCGAGAAGTTTTTTTTTCGCATTCTGTGTCAATTGCTGTCGAGCATCGGGCCTAAATCCAAACGGCGACCCATCAAAGCTTTTTCCATACTCTTGTAACAAATTCCGCTGCTCATCTTCTTCAAAGTTTTCCTCTTTGGTCCAAAATGTTCTCCTCAAATGGCCTACTCCTAAACGGCTTTTCATCCTCCTCATTCATAACATCAAGTGCAGCCCTCTCGGCTTCCCTGCGTCCATTCTTCCTCTCACTCACCCGCCCGCCTGCTACGCTGGCACGGCATGCCACCTGTAACGTTTGTGATGTTGCATGAGGAATGTCATGAGCACTAACTGAAGCCCCGAATCTTTTGCCCCGCCCGCCCCCTCCCTCCCTCCCCCGTCTTCCACTTCCTTTAACAGTAGCTGACGAGATTAACCTCAGCCCTCGTCCTGATGCCGACGCAGGTAAGACTAGTAGTTAGCAGGCGCGCGACACGCTAACGTAGCTTCAATAACCTTCACGACGGCCCAGTGACAAGATGAGATTCAATTTCAGCTCTTGTTCTGAAAGCGGACCTGTTGCGTTAATCGTCTGTGATTGATTGCTTTCCCCTTGAATTGAGCAGCTGACAAATGACTTTGAGGGAAACGGAAGGGATATTTTCCTTCTTCCATGTTTTCCTTAACAAGTGAGTTTGAGCAAATCTTACACTTTCTTGGCTAAACAATCTTGTTGCCATGAAAATGGCATCAGAGTGACTGTGAATGCATCAGCCAGTCCAACGCTTTGTCATTTTGTCTTCCGGAATTCGGTAACAAATATTAATAACGTGACAAAACACTTTAATTTCTCTCTCTCTCCCTCCTTTCATCATTGCTTGTTTCCATCTTCCAGAGTTTAGGGATAGCAAAAAGCAGCGTACCATACACTGGCCGCCAATTTAATCTGAACATTCATCACGTTGCGTTGTATTGGAGACAGAACCTCATTTACTCCCCCCTCCCTTCCTGCATATTGAGCAGCAGTGTTCACTTTTGAGGTCACTGTTAAAGATGGCACTTTTTTTTTTTTTTTTCTTCGAGCCGCAGATGACTTTAGCGTGGCTAATTACGCCGCCCGTGTGCACCGTTCTCGATTGAGGCGGCCCGTTGACAGCGAGTCATCCGTCACTGTCGAGTCCGCACTCTTTTTGGCGACCTAACGGCGGCGAAGTCGCTCGCTAATTATCATTGCTCGCATTAGCGCGACGCATGTCAGATTGAGAATTCGCAACAACGTTTGCATCTCGAAGGAGACCTTTTGCCTCTGACATCCTAGAAACATTTCTGAATTCGAGACAGTTTTACAGCATATTCTGATTGTGGTGACTTTGGCTTGATTTAAGGGGCGGAGCCGTTTTCTGGCCCCATGCCGTGTTGCAGTCTGCTTGCTTCTATAAAAAGAATCTCGACGCCTCCATTGCTTTGGCGGGTGCTGCATTTCAGAAGCCAGCCACCGAAATACGTCCACGTGTTGCTAAGTGTCGCGCTAATACGGTCCCGCTTACCTTCAGGCTGCTGCCGCCGCTTTTTTAGCTGTGGAACTTCAGCTAGCCTAGCTGCCAAGTTGGTGGAAAAACTTGGTGTTCCGGCCAATTCCGTAAATTAGCCAAATTGTGACATCACAGCGGCGTCGACTTCAGAAGGGCTCGCTCGCTCAAACACGTTTTCTGAATTATTTCTTTCATTTTACACGATGGGTGGGCGGGCGCTCCAGACACAACGATCTGCATGTTGTGACATTAAAACGACAATTTTCCATCACATGTCCCCTTTCACGGCCGCAGCGTAGCCAGTAAAAAGTTCTGGTGCGTATTTATTCAAAGCAGCTGAGAGTTTTTTTCCAAATTTGCTTTGAGATGTTCAGTCTCCTCTGGGGTGATGTTAAAATAATCACACGCTCATAAATAATGCACGCTCTGTTTGACGGAGACCAAACAAGACGTGGACGACCTTCGGCTGGCTTTTCAAAGTCAAAGGTGCCTCAAAGGTGGCCCAGACAGACACACAGCAGAAATGAAGGCTGCTTGCCTCAGCAGTCAAGTTGTTCTTGGGAGTGAAGAATTTCTCCGGAACCCATGGGCAGACCACAAAAGCTGACTTGGTTTTCAAATAAGTGTGCAATCTGCAGCCCAAAAAAAAAAATTACATTTATTTGTTGACAATTCTGATCGGTTGCAAAGAAGCGTTCCATTGATGGCGCCTCTCTTGTGTTTATCAGGTTCTTCCACGAGGGACGTGGGTCCGTCGTTGGGCCTGAAGAAGTCCAGTTCCCTGGAGAGTCTCCAGACGGCTGTGGCCGAGGCCACGCTCAACGGCGACCTTCCTTTCCACCGGCCCCGTCCTCGCATCATCCGGGGCCGCGGCTGCAACGAAAGCTTCCGTGCCGCCATTGACAAGTCGTACGACCGGCCCGCCGCCGAGGACGAAGACGAGGGCATGGAGACCCGTAAGACCTTCGCCTTCAAACCGCGTGGCTCGCCGATCGCAATTTTCCTTCCCCGGCGAGGACCACGGTTACCACGTAACTCGCCGCCTGGTGCCTGAAACTTTGCATTGTGACGCATGGGCGTGATAGCATCTTGGCTAACAACTGGGCGCTAACCGTCAATGTTGCGTTTTCGGGTGGCAAAGATCCCTGTTGACTCTGCATCATTCGCATCGCCGTGGCAACCACATCATGCAGTGGGCCTTAAGAACTGATTAGTTTCTTTCTAACCTCAACTTACTTTCAGGTGACTTTGGAGGTTATTTCTTTCCACAACTTGGTTCAAGTTGGTTGCTGCTACGAGTTACTTTAAGGTTGCTTCCCTACATCGAGATACTTGCGACTACTTTGTTCGATTCCCAACATTCCATTACGTCTTGGTAAAAGTTAGCCACAGCTTCAGAATACTTTTACTTTTTCCTCAAGTTAATTTCATTTCGCCTACATCATCAAAGTTCCCACACGACAGGTCCCAGTCAAAACATGAGCTTGTGTGTCTTGTAGTGGAAGAAGACACGGAGGAGAGTTCTCGCTCAGGTCGAGATTCCGTGTCTACGGTGGCAGAGTTGACGCCGCCGTCGCCCGGCGGAGAAAGGCCGACGTCCGCGACGATGCTCAACGGCAACGTGAGAGCCAAAGACGACAAGAAGGACAAAAGCGGCAAGGACAAGAAGAAGGGGGATCCGCACAAGGACAAAGACAAGGCAAAAGCCAAGAAGGGGATGCTCAAGGGACTCGGAGAGATGTTCAGGTAAAATGGATCGACCACATAAGCAACATTTGCTGATTTAGAGGCTTGTTTGGAGGTTTGCCATCGACATTCTCGTCGCAGCTTCTCTGCCTGAAGAGCTTTTTGCCGTTTTCAGGATCGGGAAGCACCGCAAAGATGACAGGATGGAACGCAAAGGTTCCAACAAATGGCGGCACGAGGAGACGCAAGTTTCGGACGAGGAGACGCTTAAGATGAGGATGGAGCAAGAAAGGTGATTAAATTCAATGACTAACATTCAACTATGCCAAATGTTGACATTTGACAGAATAGAAAAGAAACATTTGTGCGGTGGCAGGATCCAAGCCAAGACGCGGGAGCTGCGTGAGCGGCAGGCACGGGAGCGAGACTACGCCGAGATCCCGGACGCCAGCCGCGAGCCGGAGAGGTCCTCGGAGGACGAGCGGGCGCACGGCGGCGACCGCTACTCACGCTTGCCCCACCCCCACCATCACCTGGATTCCCTCTACACACACGTCAGCAAGGCGTCTACAGACAGGTACTTGCCACCATTTGCCAATTTGGGTTTTTCCGTTCCGCTGTTGGCATGACTGCACCCGTGATTTCTTAGTCATTGTTTTTTTTTTAATAGTGTGTGATGGGACAGTGTGACCTTTCCACCGGTTCATTTTGGTATTTGTGCGAAAGGTCTTAGCGGGCTGGTTCCGGTTAGCCCGAGGCGCAAACAAGCACACCTGTAGGAGAAAGTAATCACAAAATGGCGGCTAAATGTCAGCACACAATGCGGCCTTCTGAAATGAAAGCTTTTCAATGTCTGACCTTTGTTTTACTCTGTTTGCGCTCTTGCTTGCTGACCGGCTGTCACAGTTTCACTCGGCCGTTCGCTACTTGAGCTGGAACTTTATTTTCCCTGCTTCTTTCACACGGAGCCCTGCCAACAACAACAAACGCAACCAAACAAAATTTTAAACTCATGTGGCATAAACTGGACAAGATGGCTTCAACCAGTCGTCCAATAATGTGACGCGTGAACCTTTGACACAAGTTTACATTCTTCAAATCCGGTTTTGACATGCGGCTTGAGAAGCTCTCGGACGTTCTGCTCCTCTTGTTGCCATAGCGATGACACAATAACAGCATCATTCCCAACTGTGCCGGGATACTGTGTCCATACCCACCGCTGCAATTGTAAAATAAACACACCCGAGATACAGAAAGTGGATATCCTCTCAGAAGTGAGGGAGGGAGGCTGATGTTTGTCAGCTTGCAGCTCCAATCAGGAACCGGCCGAGAGCCTGAGTCCAAGCAAATGTTGCAAAAATTGCTTAAAAGTTTGTTCTGGTCCTGGGCGCCGCCGGCCCAGATTGCGGCCAAATCAAGGAGCGGCGGCGTTAATCTAGCCAGAGACACATTTTGGTCACTCCCCGAAAGTGTGCCGGCGGGCAGTTTTGGTCCCGCCCTTGCTGGACTTTTCGTCTTGATCCTGCCAAGCTCAGCGCAAGCGTTTTGCCGGCAAGAACGCGAAGCTGATGATTGACATTTGGCATCATAATCCCGCAGAGGCAAAGCACAATGCAATCCTCTTTTCTTTTTTTTTTCCTTGCTCAAACGCTGAACTGATGTTCTTGTTTGAATGATTTCTTGGCAACACCAAAGCCAACATTCTTCGCCCGTCCTTGAACGATCATGAACCGCCATTTTTCATATGCCCTATCCTCTGCTCGCGATGCTGAGAGAAAAGCTCCCGGGGATTTTCACCCGCTCTTTATTGAACGGCCGAGGGAATCAACTGGAAAGAAAGAGGGCGCCCGCAAACATGCTCGTCTGCCTTTTTTGGCAGCCCGATAAGACGCTCGGCGTGACGCTTGTGTGAGGAACATCCTAGTCGAGGCTTTGAGTTGACTTTGATATCCTGAGCCCTCGTCAAGCGAAGGAAAAGTTTGGCGCATTTGCAACGACGCCCGAGAGGAGCGCAGATCGTCTTTGGCGCTGGCGAACTGAGCAGGCGAAGTAGAAACAGAGTCTGGCGGCGTTACCGGCGGGGTCGCCGGCGCGGGAAAAGCTGAGGACGCAAACGTGAACCTCGACGGGCCGCCTCAGGCACGCCAGGCGCCTTCTTTCGCGACTCTTAACTTTGGCAGGAAAGTGGCTGCCTCAGCAAAGGAAGCTTTTGCGCAGCTCGGCTTTTTTTTTGCTTTGGTCGCTCTGTTGCGCTTGATCTTCTGCTTTCTGCTCCGGGCTGCGCGCTACCCACGAAATGAACTACAGCGGCTCGCTTGGCGTTGCCGCAAATGAAGTAGCCGAGCAGCCAAGACGCTTGTGCTCTCGGTTATCCTCCCTCACCGAAGTAGAAAAAATAATGTTTGGTGAACTGGCAGGGTCCATTAAAAAGAAGCGGAGGCGGGCTTCCTCAAGTTTCAAAATCTAACCATTTCTAGGGGATGTCTCCCAAATGTGAGCGGTTTCATTTTTGATTTCAATATAAGCAATTAAAATGGAGCAAATGTTTGCTCTGCGGCCCCTCCTTGGACTTCTTGTATGGAGCGAGCCTCGCATCCTTTTAGGCGGCCATTACTGTCAGCGTGGAATCCACTTAAGGTGTTTAATATTCAGCGCGGCAGGAAGGAAAGGATTTTTTTTTATCTGCAACTGGACCAACCCTGACGGACGATATGTCACAGCGGCAGCGGGGGATTTTGTTCCGACACAGTTTGAGAGGATGGGATTGACGGAGATGAGATGTGTGTGGGGGTGGGGGTGGGGGGGGGGGGGGGGGGCGTGGTCTTTTTGGTGTGACATCAGTGTGCTTCTAAAAGGCTGCTGACCCACATTTCATGTCAGCGTGCTTGTTCTATGAAGAGCATCTGAAATGGATGTGAACAACGGGCACCTTGGGTTCCGATCAAAACGGGTGGGAGGCGCGCGCTTGATGCCACTATGTCTGAGGCGAGCTCGCCGCCTGGCGCGTTGCCTGTTATTGTCTGCCGTGTACTCTTTCTGGAATCTTCTCTTTTGTGCTCCCGGCCAAGCTGTGCCCATAACAAGCTTTGCTTTATCTTTCAACTTTTTGTAGGTTAGCAGCCGTTTGCGCTTTGTGATGGCGCAACAGAGCGCACGTGAACCGGAGCCCTCTCATTGTTTTGCGGCGTAATGGCCGCCTGGGGGCGAAGGTGGCGAGCCGGCCACGTCACGCAATTAGACTGCTGTGATGGAGTCCACCGTGGGTGAGGGGGGTCTTTGATTGGGCTTTGATTGTTTGTGGGCCAAAAGCATTCAAACAAGAAGTCCGGCAGCTTTGCGTGATCTCCAAACACACAAAATTTACTTGTCAGATTTGATGGGAGGTCATTTTGTCAGTCTCGCAAGATTCGACGGAAATTTTGCAGAATTTATTGAGCAGAAATTGCTTTTTTCTTTTCTCTCCTTATTCTCCTTTTCCATTTTCTCCTCTTTAATTCTACCTCAGAACTCATTTTCTTCTCGCTCTAAATCTCCTTTTCCGCCCTCTTCGTTTCCTTTTTCTCCTCCTTTTTCATCCTCTCCTGCTTTGTCTCTTTGGTCGTCCTTCATCTTGTCGTTGGTGCACTCATTCAAGTATTTTCCGCGGGTCTTCATCGTCCAAAGTGATGACCGTAATTGATCGGCCGTTAATGTGGCACGGCGTCAATCAAGTCCAAAGAGGACTTCCGCAGGAAGTGCGACATGTATTGATTGGTCGTTATTTGCACTAATGAGCCCGGGGACAGATCGTAGTCTTGCTGGCCGTCGGGTGATAAAAACAGTCGTGGATCAATAAGCCGCAACGCGCCGCAACTCATCTCTCATATTTCTCCTCAAGAGCCATGTTGTTTTGCAAAACTGAAAACTCAAGTCATTTGATATCTGGAACGGTTCTCCCAAAACTTTCTGTATGTGTGCGTGTATGCTAACCTCATCTGAATGTCTCCTCAATGTCTTATTTATTACCCCTCTGGCGTTCCATCAAGCAGCTTGCTTGTTCTCCAGGGGGTTGGTTTCATATGATGCTAGAACATAGTCTGGACCCTGATCCCCCCCCATCTCTTTGAGGCCCTCGCCAGCCTCCTCTTCGGTGGCGTCCGTCTAATCTCTAAAATATTGGCCTGCGGCATTTCACCCATTCTCGCATCCCCTCGGTCATCCCACTGGCTCGCTGGCCGTCATTTCGTTACAGAAAAGGCGAGAAGCGCAAACGTTTTAGGCCTTCGATTCTTTTTCTCTGCATCAACCTTTCCGTGTCTTGTTTGAGTGTTCAAGACTGCCAGCGTTCAATCCAGCCAGCACTGTTTTTCGCTTTGCAACTTCCTTCTGCTTACAGTTGCCCTCTATCTTCCTTCCTCCCTGGCTTTCTTTATCTTGTGCCCCCCCCCCACCCTCAAGCTTTCAAAACCGCTTCCCATCCTGGGATATCTTCTCCAGACAGCCGCAGACATCCTCTGGAGGGATTGCATCAAGCGTGTCGCTGACACCCTTTGACTTTTCTTTTCCATCCACGGCGCTATTTGATGGCTGTGTCTGTCTTCCCCATTGCCATGATGGTTGGGGGAGGGGAGGGGGCAGGAAGTCTTGAAAAATAGCGTTAAAATGCATTGTTTGGAGCACTGACATCGTCGGCTAATATCGGATTAGCTCTTGAGTCGACTAATCAGCAAGTAGATTTCAAATAAAAAATTCTTTGCGTTTGTCTTTCCTGAGACAGTATTGTTGTTTCCAGGACAACATTTTGCCTCCGAATGGGAACGCGCGGGAATGGATGCTCAGCGCTAGCCAAGGATTAGCATGCTCAACGTGTTTGTGTTGACGCCGCAGAAAGATTAGCGGCGCTCACATCAACAAGACGTTGATACGCGGGTCATCCGGATTCTTCTCAGCTTTAGACGCCCATTAAGCAGCTTTGCTGACCCGACGATGACTTGGGAGCGGAGTGTGGCTGAGTTGCAAAGGCCGCACGAGGGAGCGTTTGTCTTGCTAGATTTTTCCAAATCGGAGCCTCGAAGGCATCGCCTCCATGGCTCGTTTACATCCATAAGGACACTTGATTAGGGGCTTGATCGACATCTGTCAGCCGCTCTGACAATTGAAATGACGCACACACTTGTATGTTGTCTCTCTCTCACACACTCTGCGTGCTTTAGCAACCGCGTGGCCCCGAGCAACCATGACCGGATACAGCGGCTGAGGCAGGAGTTCCAGCAGGCGCAAAATCTTCCGGACGACAATAACGCCGCCGACGACGACCGCCGCCGTGCGTTGAGCTTCGAGCAGCCCTGGGTGAGTGTCTGACAACCGGCCCGGACGGGACACTAAGCAACCACTAACCATCGCGCAGACTTGATTGGATGCCCACCCAACGCTAACAAAGCTCCCATGTGCTCCTTCGAACCGCATGCATACTGTCATCACCCCTCGTCTTGTTGGTCCTTTTGTTTCTGTCAATCATCGGCATGGACACGCCCGCCAAGTCGGCGGCTCTTGGCAAAGTCAAGGAGTGACTGCGAATGTGTGTGTGTGTTTTGTTGTGTGTTCTTGTCATCTTATCAACTGTCGTCAGATATTTTTATTGCCTTTCTCACACTTTTAACGAGCAAAATGATCAAAGGTAGCTTATTTGAGCCAATCTGAATGCGAACTGATGTTTGAGTGCCGTGGCAACATTAAAATGATGATCTTATCCATTTTTTTCCCCCTTTTGAAATCTTGAATTTTAGGCACAATTGTACTTATGTGCCGTCCCAATGTTCAAATGGAGAATTTCCAATGTTATTTATAGCCCTCATTTTATTTTGGATATCTTGTGTTTATGTTGATATGCTGCTGTGGTTGGTCTTTTAAATTTTCATAAAGTCACAGAGAGCCTAAAGACTCAATCTCCTTCTTTATCTGTGTGATCAATTTTTTCTCTGACTCTGATGATAAGTATAAAAAAAAGCTTTGGAGAGCATTCTGCTCATCCTTGTCGAGGAGAGAGCAAAACGTGGTGGGAAAAAGACAACGCCCGCAATGAAGGCTTTGAGACATCCCGTGTTCCTCGTTTTGATGGGTGTGAGTGTTGCACGGGAAAGGGGCCAGGGTCTCGCCTTTGTCCGAGACGTTGTGCTCAGAGTCCATGAATTAACCTTGACTAACATCTTCATCCTCAGTAACTTGTGTCCGAGTATCCAGCATGCTTCTCCCTTCACTCCGTCCCCTCCCGTTTTGTTTGTTGTCACCTGACCGCATCATTATGACATCATCACAACGGGTAAGTGACTGCATGCGTACCTAATCGGGTGGCCTTTCGTCATCGTCCGATTAGGCTATCAAAATAAAATACCGTTTTTTATTTAAAAAAAGAACTTGAATGGTTCAAACAAACATACCTTAGGGTAAAAGTTTACAACTCGTAGCTCATTTCCAATGCGGCGTGACGACGAAGGCGTGTGTTGTCGTTTGCAGTCGGACGGTCCCAGCGCAGGCCAGCTGCCGGGTCGTCACTCTGTGTCGGTGGAGGTTCAGATGCAGCGTCAGAGGCAAGAAGATGCTTTTGCTCAGGCTCAGCGGCAGTACAGCTCGCTGCCACGGTAAGAATCCCAACGCGCCGCTTCAAACATTCACGGCTGCCCGCCTGTTTATCTTTTGTATGTTGGCACACGTGTCTTGCATGTGTGCACACCATGTTTCCATATGTTCCTTTTTGTTGGCACATGTTTGTCATGCGGCTGCTCGATGCCCTCAAGCTCACACGAGGCCGTCTTTGTTCACATGAAATGAGAAAGCGTGACGACAAAGAAGATTGTGAACCGCCCAAGCGTGCAGCAGAAGGAAACCAAAGCCGAGCTTTATTTTCTGACGCGACTCTGCGAGCGGCGACAGAAAGTAGAAAATAAGATGTGTGCGCTTCATGCTCAAATTGAAACGAGTGCGAGGACGCCGACAATTACGTGTTTTGTTCCTTTTACAACGTGCGTGAGCAACAAGCTAGCCCAAGGCAAACCGGCCCTTTTTTTTTTTAAATGAAGACACGGTATGTATTTGTTGATGGTTCATGTTTGGGTTAATGAGATGTTTTATTTTATTGCATAGCCAACCCCGGAAGACTCCCAGCTCCCTCTCCCAGGACCCTTGGGAAAAGTCGTATCCGACCAGCGAGGTCTTCCAGACGGTCAAGGACAATCCTCGCTACTCCAGCTACCAGGGGGCCCGTAACGGCTTCCCCAGCGTGGCCAACGTCAATGCCAGGGTCCTCCTGGAGGCGCAGGAGCTCCTCCGGCAAGAGCAGAGGCGGCGAGACCTGGAGGCCAAGGACCGGGCCTCCCCAAGGGCTTCCCCAGCGGCATCCCCCAAGGGCCCGTACCGCCACGATGTGCCGCCTTCGCCCTCGCAGCTGGCCAGACTCAACCGCATGGGTTCAGAGAAAGGACGACTCTTTTATTCCTGAAGGGGAGGGAGGAGCGCCTTGGCCTTGCGGGACGTTCTTTTTGTGACACGTTCGGCGACAGGATCCATTCTGTGAACCAAAATTGTTGGAACCCACCTCTGGACGTGGCTCAACCTTCCTTGTCTTCATTTATTTTTTCCTATAAACAATTGTTGGTTTTCCACCTCAATGCTAGGCTAACATGCTAGCCAGTCTGGATAGTGACAGTCCATCGACATCCAGTTCATCCTACCAAAATAAGCGTGAATAGGAAAACAATGTGCACCGTGGAGGCTTTTAATTTAATTTTGCACCTCAAAGCTACGCTGCCATGCTAACCGACATAGCCAACATAGCAACGCGAGTTCACCATCAAGGACAGTGGCGGATTTGTGGAGATTTGTATTTTGTCTCCACTTCAATGCTGTGCTACATTCACTTTCTCACTTCATTCTCACCACAGCAAAAGAGAACTGAAATGTTAACTTCTGTGTCACAAGCCGATTAATCGCCCAGACTCACATGTCCTGATTCGGTCAACTTCTTGGCCCCTCTTCCAAAATAAGACTCGTCTCCCCAAAGAGATCCAAAATAGGAGACCCGGCGTGTCGCTAATGAAACTATAAAGCCCCTCCCCGTTCATAAATAATGAATGAGGTGCCATCTCCATGGAGGAGGCTCTGCCAGCAAGGGCTGACAGCTCTGATCTGCTGCCTAACACCCCCCCCCCCCCCCCCCCCCCATTCCCCTCCGCCACCACTCTGGGCTCAACTCACTGGCCTGCCTGCCGCTCCGAGCTGGTATTATTGTTGTTCATTATTTTACCTCGATGCCTGCACTCCCCCCACCACCACTTCATTGTCACCCTCCTCCATTTCCCCTTCTGCTTCCTCTCACGAGCTGCTCTCTAACACTGAATTTTTCATCGCCAGCCACCTGCTGCCCGCACTACAAAAAGAAAACCAGACAAACCACAAATGAGCTCGTTTTGACACAATTAGGCCTTTGAGTGTCAGCATGCTAGCTGACCAGCATGTGTCGTGAGCTAACACAACATTGCTCACACCGTTTTAGTGATATTATCGTGGCCTTGTTAGCCGTTAATGCTTCATTAGCGACACTGTCAGGGCCACAATTTAGACATCAATTTGGCTGTGTCCACTGTTGGGGAATGAAACCCCCGTTGTCAGGACCCCCCAGCATCATTGTGGGGAAAATTTCTGTTTGCATCTTTGTTGCTGGTAGTTTTAGCAACTATGCACGTACCTTGTTAGCATCATCGCTGGCCACGTTGTTAGTTACTCCCGATTGAAGTTACTGTCATTTCATTCCATGTTGTTTTTGACGAAAGATTAACCTTCGCTGCTGCTAAAAGCTCACCCAGGCTAAGCTACTAACATGAAGGGAAAACGGATCGTTTAATGCGTTCATTTCTCAAACTTTCCAAAGAAGCCATAAAAGCGTTCCAGACTAGATGCTAATGAGGTAAGTGGCTAGATGGCACAATCATGTCACTATTTAATGTGTTAAACTTGTGACTTTTTTTGTCTTTTTTTTCTGTTTTGTGCGTGGAAACAAGTTGAAAAGACAAAATGAAGTTTGTGGTCGCCACAGTAACAGATGTGATAGAAAACTGGTTGACTCTGCAGTCGTCTCGATCAAATTGCTAAGTGCCTGATGATAATGATGTCATATTTTACACACAGAAGGATACGACTTTTGCTTATATAGTCTTTGTCATACTACAGTATTTGATGAAATCTCGGTACTCCTTCCTCCATTTTGTCTGGACTTTTAGCCCCGCTGTGGCAAGCGGTCAGCCATTTTGGAGCGATGTTTGTATCCTGATTTTTATTTTTCTAACATAGAATGAATTGTGGAAGCTGATGTGCAATTGTTTATTTTTTTTGTCATGTTATCATAGGTTGTTGTGTACATATCTAAATGTAGAATAAAAAGGACTTTCTTGTTAGCATTGTTGTAATTGTTAGCGCCTTTGACGCAACATTACTAGAATCACTGCTAGCATTTTTTTGCACCGTTGTCTGCAACATTGCTAGCCACGCTGTTAGCAGCATGTACTCTTGTTAGCAATGATGGTAGTACCTTGATAGCAATATTTCTAGCCCTACGCCAGCATTATTTTAGCAATATGGCTAGCTAATATTACCATTTTTGTTTGTGTATGCTGATATTTCATCCAAAACGACATGTAACGGCAGTTTGAATTGTTCAAAGAGATGTGGATTGACCTCTAGGTGAAGGTCCTGTGTCAACAGCTTGGAAGCAGATGTGTGGAAGAAATGATGTCACCTGGGAAGACGACATCGCCATCTGCCTCATCAATGTACTGTAGTGGAAAGATCATCATCACGTGACTAATTATCGTTAAGTCGTTTGCATGCAATTTTCTCATTTATAATGTCTATTAAGGGAGGAGGTTCTGTTTTGTTGTCAATGTAAAAGAAATGTCGTTTGGCACAGGTCATTTGTGCTCTGACTGACTTTTGGTGGCAAACCATTTTCAAAAACTACCTGGAGTAAAACAGCATGGGCGCAGGTGGAAGTTGTCCGCCCCTAAGCAACGTGCTTAGCATGTACTTACTGATCTTCCAAGTCGATTCGTTCTCCATGCTCGTAACATTTATTGTTCTTCATGTGTGGAGGAAGTTTTCTAGGTGGAGAGTGAAGACGAGCGGGAGGTCAGAGTGTCACCGTCGAGGGTTTCTGACCTCTAAGGAAGTTGAGCGATGATTGATGGCGGCGTTGCCACCTGCTGAGCATGAACCGTCTTCCGCCGATGAGCGCAGAGTTTTGACCTTTGGGCTTGGCTTGCATCTGCTCCACTTCGCCACATGTTCTGAAACCTTAGCAAATTTCATCAGCCACCACCACCTGGACAGAAAACTAAATTGTGCTACCAACATGACCAAGTCCGGAGGTAAGCAGCATAAATCTTTACCGTTGTATTTGTACTACTCTGTTACACGTGCCTATCAATCAATCTGATCAGTTTGCCGTAGAGGACTTGCTGGTGGTCTCGTTTGGGGGAAAAAGTGTAATGAAATGAGCACATAACGTGTTTATTTCGATTCAATCCGCCCACGGCACAGTCCATTTTTCTCTTATCGGTCTGAGCTGTTTGACATGCAGTCCGCAGCCAGGTCCGGGAAAAAAAGAGCCTCTATCTGCAGCTTGCACATGCACAAGTCATTTTTAGAATAGCAAAAGACGAGTGCCTGTATGTGCAAGCTCACACATCGTGTTGGGGTGACATTTTGTATATTTTATGAATCACCCCCTTTCGATCTCACTACCAGTTCACGCAGTTTTCTTTCTTGGTGTCGTAGTGAATGCCTGCAGCGTTTTAGATACTGATTGTCACGTTACCAGCGTAGTTTTTGGATAACGAGCTATATAACGAAGAAAGATAGGCTGGATTTCATTTCGTCATTTCATATGTGACTTTTTCATTTTGGCTACTTGATGTTTGGAAAACACTTGAGGATCACCAGGACACCGTTTTCCAGATAACCCCACACCTCCGGCCCCCTCCCAATCCTTGTGTGGAAGCATCCCTAAGCCGTGTCCTCTCTCCATGAAAAAGCCTCACCGAGAATTATGAGGCACTCCATCATTGGTGTCCGCTTCGAGAGCCGACAAATGAAAGGCGCTCGCACAGGGACGTCGGGGTGAAAGGGGGTCAGCGCCACTTTGATATTACAGCGCCTTTATACGGGAGGTGCGCATCAGCCCGGTGCACGCTCTCCCATGCCACTTTGATGTCCGCCTCCCTCGGGTCACGACCCCATCACTTAGGAGATTAAAGCTGCAGCTATTGGATGACCTTTCAACTTGGACCCAAAGCAATAATTTAGTTTCCTGGTATACTAACTAGCGTTGATCTAGGCTACCTGTTACCTCACATTTCAATATCATTTCCAACACTTGAAAATATTTATATTATTTAAGTGTTTTTTTTTTTTTATAATAGTTTATATCATTTATACTTAAAATGTATAGATATAATTTGAAGAAGCAAAACTGCCAAAACAACTGATTTTTAAAAGGGGATTGCACACCTTCAACTTGACCTTCATGCACACTCACAGGACTCTTCATTAGAGAGGCAAGCTGTTGCGATCCGATGCAAATATTTCCGAAATCAAAATGGGACGAGAATAAATCAATATTCTGTACCTATGAAAAAAAACAAACCAAAATAATGTGAAGCAATTAAGTCATGACAAACAGAAATGTAATAGTTTTGGGCAAAATAATAATAAATTAAAAAATGTCTAACAGATAAACAGCATTATTATTTCAGGACTTCATGTTTTTGAACATGTTTGAACAAGCTTTTTAATTGACTTTGTTTTCGTCCTCGAGGTCTTTCACAATGGATGCAATTAGCGAGCCTGTATACCTAATAAAGTACAAACCTGACGCTGCGCTAAAGGTGCATAAAATCAGTGTTTTACTGATTAACGAGTGAGTGAGTGAACGGAACTACTTGTTTATGGAGACAATCTCTTCTCAGACATTTTCATTTGTCTTGCGGCTCTTTTGGCTTCACGTTGAAGAAAGAACGAGTCAATTAGAGCCACCGGGGCGCCGACTTCATCTCGCTTATGTCGAGCTTTGAGGCATTACATTGCATTCTATTGTATTTTCTCGTCAATACGTCAGTGTGCCCAAAAGACACAAAGGCAGCCGCTCTGACGCATGGCTACACATGTAATGTGCCCAATGTACTGAACGGGGGTGATAAAAGATGCAATTCCACCTTTGAAAGTAGCTTTTCATCAAGGACGCCATGAACAAAAGAAAATGGATTCTAAATTTGAGCTCTCGTTTAAGACAGCTTCACAAAGCAAACACGTTAGGCTAATGCTGTGCGGTATTAACAATAAGCAGCTAACTCCCATCCGAGCATGTTTGCGAGCTAGTGTAATTGTTTGCATAAGTTTTTATTAGCATCACTGTTTTTATTCTAATGTCAATGAGCAAGTTTCCGCGGAGCGTTTTATTCAGATGACGCTGAAACTGATTGCTAGCATCACTACGCTTGACATTAGTCGCTGTCAAATATCGATTCAATGATGCGGCTGACTGTACATGAAAGGCCAATTCAAGGTGCAGTCTCTGGATACCGTGAATCCTTTTGTCCAAGTAAAAGAAATCCATTTCCCGTGTCGTATTCCGGCTTGCGTGCCGGATCAGATAAAGCCGGCGTGCAGCGTGGGCCGCAATCCATCAAGCGCACCCGTCTTATCCAACCTGGAAATTCAAACTGATTTATTACAAGGAGCATCCTTGCGCTCATTCACCGATATGCGGTGACGATGAAACTCACTGGCGGAAACCTCAAATGGCGTCTGCGGGCGCCACCTCCGCTCTACGCGCTAAAGACATTCTTCTGATCGCTCTGCTGATAATGGACTGGAGGGCCCTGATTGGACCCTTGGCTGAGGGGGGGGTTCCTCAGAAGGCAAATCCAAAGTATTCACTGCCAAAGTCAACATTTGGTAATCTTCGGCATTGATTCAAAGCCTCGCCACCCCAGTCGCAATATTTAGATAAATCGCATTTGGAATAATTGGCTTTGGCCTCCAGTGGCAATTCATTTGAATAATGAACATTGTCTTTGGTCCACACTTTGAATTCATTGTGTATAATTTAACGACCTTTTTACCCCAGAGTGAAACCGCGTGCATGAATTATGGATGATTTAATTGGATATACCTTAATAATCTCTACAAATGTGTCGGAAACAATCAAATATTTGCATGTGAACTTGATCGAAATAATGCTAACGGCCTTGCTTTGTTGTAAACTTGCACAAGGTCTGCGTTTACCATTAAGTTAGGATTTTTTTTAAATCCATCATTCCTTCACATCTTCAGAATCTGAATTTTTTGCCACTAGTTGCCGCTTCTTTTTGTCAGTGGGTTTGTTAGATAAAACAACCACCTGTTAACCTTGTTTTTGGTGTTTGTTTTGCAGCATCTGACGCTTTTCATGCCGCTGCAGAAATGGTTTGATCCCGCTTTGCAAAGCGCCGATCTTCCCCGGGATCAAAACGTGTGTTAATTGAGTCTCGTCTTCCTGATCTCGGCATATGGCGACGTGATGCGCCGCTTCATGTGGCTTCCCGGGGTGAGCAAATACCTGTTGTTATCCCCCACTCACACACACACACACGCATGCAGGTGCTAATGAACATGTCCAATGACAGATTAGCGAGTCTCTGGAGATGGCAGGCAATTGCACAGCCGAAGAAATGCGAACGTTTGATCACCCATCATCAAATGATCTCGTTCCGAGCATACGAGGAGCTAAGTCGCCAGACGCGCGGTCTTCGCCATTGTCGTGGTTTAGAACAAATTCTTTGAAGGCCCGTTCCAAGCAGCGTGTGTGTTCTCGTGTGTGTTCTCGTGTGATGTTGTCTAGCTGCTTTTGTGTGTGTGTAAGCGCATCTCTTATCATAGCAATGTGCAATGCTGTCAGACCTTTTCCTGTATGGAGCAAAATTTTTGTTCGAAAAATTTCATTGCTTTTACACATTTTTTAAAAACCATATTGTCACTGTGCAAAAGAAAAACGATTAACATCAAATGCTGAGTTTCTTTTACTTTTCTAGAAAATAACTTCACTTTGAACTGTTGAATGTTAGCATTTTTGTCACATAACGTTAGCATAAACATTAGCATTGGAAAAATCAATCTGGCAACTTCACATGAGTTCAACACTCGAAAGCCTTGATTCCATTAGCAGCTAGATTGTCAGTTAAAGCCAAAGTTTGTCTGCTTTTATTTGATTTCGAGTGAGCGTGTTTTCTGTTGTTAAATGCTTATCATCTAGTGGCATGTTATTTTTTTGAACCGCCTTGACTTCATTTTTGAGTGCGCACGCAAATGCGCTAAAGTGTTATGCAAATAAGCTCCAAAGTGGCGAGTTAAGCAAACAGCTGTTGCCGAGAAAATGTTTTCATGAGCGACAATTATGTGCATGAAAAACAATTATTACTGTCAATATTTGGCATGAATGAGAAGATGATGGACTTCATGAGAAATTGGTGTTCAAAAGTAGAGTTTGAAGTTTAGAATTATGGTTTGAAGATAGGAATTGGTTTGGCTCTCAGGATGAAATTAGAGTTTCAAACAGGACTTAGCTTTTTTACACATAGGTTTTACTTGTTGGTGAAACAATTTGTCCATGTTGAGTGGCCCCCCTAAGAACAATCATTCCATTACCCCGACAACATCGTGGAATTGAATTAGCCTAACGTGGCCTTAGCATATGGGCTAGCGTGAAGCTGCTAACGGGGTGTGAGCGCAGGCCCCTTCATGAGCTACGTATGTGTGTACCCGCCAAAGCGAGGCTGCTGCGATAGTGCAGATGGAGCGAAAATATATTCGCTTTTCTTCTTTTTAACACATCTTGCCGTAGGGACCCTGTTAGCATTTGATACGGTGACACAACAGTATGAGTCAATGTCCCTTCCACGTGTACCCCTTTTCATTGCTGTTGTATTGTCAGTGAATAAACACTATTACCTCAAATAGTGGCCTCCAACAAACGCCTTGCCGCTTCGACATAACGTGCTGCTAGCTAAAAGCAAAGCTACGGCATGTAAAGAGTGGCTCAGGTGAATTTAAGTGTTAGCGCATGCTAAACAACTTCAGTGGACATTGTTAAATGATGTCCATTTTGTGTGTGAGTTAAGAAGAGGAAATAGTAAGTTGTAAAAAAAAAAATCCGTCCTGTTTCCTGCTGTTTCCTGCGACTCTTAAATAAACGTTGGACTTCACAGTGCAGGTCCACCAAATGGAGCTTTTGGAGTGCCGCGCGCCTCCTTGAGACTGTGCAGGCTGTTTCCTGTCCAAACAGGAAGTGACCCGCTCCTTGTTTTGATGCGAACAACAAAAGGAACGTAAATCAGCTCCAAGTGACAGCAGCCAACTGCATCATTGTTGAGCTTTCAGGTTTTAAGCAGTAATGATTTTGAGAAACATTCTACGATTATTCGATTCGTCTGTCAAATGATTTAATGTGACGAGCCTTGTTTTTGGTGATTTTGTCGAGGATCTAAGAAACGGGCAGTTCATTTTTCAGGGCACCCTCACCTTCCCAAAACGCGTTCCAAATATAGCACTACAAATGGTGCTATCGTCTCGGGGGTATTCGTTTCGTCGAAAAGCCCGGCCGTGTGTCGGCGCAGCCCACGACTAATAACTGTCAGATGACGCAAAGGTTGCACCGCTGACATTTGCCGAGGAAGATGACATTTCACCACAATCTTCTCATATCTCGTCTCCATTCAAGATGCAGTCAACTTAATTTTATAAATTTAAATATATTTATAAGGATTAGTACTTATGCATCGCCTTGGGAAAGTCATCTTTTCCCCCTCAATTAAGACTAACGCTGATGAAATAATGCGCCAATAATCTTCCCTGATTGGCGGAGAGTGATGATAGCTGATGATTTTTTTTCCCTCGCCGCACACTATTTTTTAAGTTTGATTGTGTTTGTCTAGGCATTTTCTTTGGGGGTCATATGCAAAATGATTCCACTGATGTTGTTGATATTTTGTAAATTTGCGAGTGGCTTTTAAAAAAAAAAATCACTCAAGGGGTTGGAAAAGTTAAGATGTAGACCCTGACCTTTTTGTTGTAAACTATAGCGCCGCGAGACACATTAGTGTAAGCACTGCGCATCTCTGGGACCTACTTTGAAGTACAAAATCTGCCCTAAAAAAAAAATCATCTTAGCGATCGATAAAATGAATGAATGTTGCAGTTTGCTGCATGCATCAAGTGCGTTCATAAACAAGAGACAAATTTGATCGTAAAATTTGCTCCCCGGGGTCATGATTACTTTAAAGCCTCGTGCAATGCATCATTTCCCAATTAACATTTGCATACCTTGGCGTCGAGTGGGAGGGGGGTCTCCTGGGGGGTGTTATTGTGCGGTTGCAGAGCAGGCAATGCGCATGGTCTTTTATGCTAATTAATTGAAATCAAATTCGCCTAGAGCTGAACGCATGGGCGGGGCCACAAAATGCATCAACGTCCTGAAAAAAAGGGGGGGGGGGGTTCGTGTGTGAGCACCCCTTGTATGCCAAAACACTCGACTCATCATGCTGCGTGTGCAAATGTATTGGGACAACAACAGGAAGTGAAGGCAAAAGAATTGGTCTCACTGACAACATACCATTGGGGGGAGGGGGAGTCAAAATGTGGACCGAGGTTTTGGGACACATCTAGGAAGGGAAGATGACAACAAGTGGAAATTGTGAAATGCGGACTAAACTGTCGGCGGCGCTCGTCTGGTAGGCGAGCGCTTGGCAACCGACGACTCGGCTGGGAAAAGCGCAGCGGGGTTCTGAAGTGCTTCTCTCTAAAGAACTTAATTAGCACTTTGACCTCCAAGCGGACCCGCCGGCCGGCCAGATGGGCGTTCTTAACATGGCCCAGTAGCCTGTTATTTGCAGCGCCGATGCTTTGGTGTGGGACAAAGATAACAACGTGCACGGCTGCTTGCCAGGGAAACGTCGTCTCGTCTGACCTCCCGCTTTCACTCTGCAGATTTGTTTGGGAGAATCAAAGACACATTTGAGAAACGTCATGTCGTGAGCATAATAGCTGCATCGCCCACCTCATTTTGGACTCGTGATGACACGTATCTTTTTTGGGGGGCAACGTAGAAGACGGTTTTTGCTTTCAACCGGCCGTGTGTTTTGTCAACGTAGTCGACTTGCGCGTGATAATGAAGCTTAAGTTCACGCGGTTGGTCGCAGTCACAGCTGGATGTACTGGATTTTTCTGAATGAGCTCGCTGGCGTCACTCCAGATGCATTCCGAGAGGCGAGTGGTGAGCGCTCAAATGCCAACTGTTCAAATCGGTCGCCGTCCAAGGGGGGGCTACGGCCATCTTGTTAGTTAGCGATGCGCCGCTAATGACTCTGTGATGAATTCGCACGTCATGTTCTTGGATGTGCAAATGTTGAGGGCGGCTGTTGAGAAGACTGCTAGAAAGGAATATGCACGCACATGTAAGGGGCGTGAATATTTAGTTTTTTTTTTTCAGGGCTTCTTTTTGTAAGAAAAATCTCTTTTTGAATTTCTGCATTCAACTTTTTATATTCTTATCAAGTGGCATCATCTGTCCATGAAAAATGAGCAGTCGCGAGTAACGGTCACAGTTGGACTGTTTACTTTGAAGCTGCGCTTTAGAGTCACGCTGTTGCTGAGTGACATGTTGAAAAATGAGATTACGCGCCATGTAAATGGATTACAACGCAAGCTGCTGTCAGTGGAAATGATGACGAGAAGGAAGATGCTGTGGTGAGGAGGAGGAAGAGAAGGAGGAAGAGGTTGCCCGGATTAGCAGCACGGCACACACTTTTATTTTTGGGACAAAAACTACGAGAAGTACCAAGTGGAAAACTGTGACGTTTGTAACCAAAGTTTTGGGACACCAACAATGTAAAAGTATTGGGACATGTACTGAAAGCAAATAGTGAAGAAAATGTGGACAAAGATGTATTCAGACACGCCCAAGAAGTGAAATGTAAAGTGCACATTTTTTAACATAAGTATTGGGACATCTCCTCGGGTCACTGCAAAAAAAAAAAAAAATGGCCCCAATACCTTTTTGTCCAGCTAGTGTGGGTTAGCATTCACTGTCTGATCAAAAAGTCATGGCAAAAGTAAATCGGTATCCTTTTATGCTTTTCATTTCATTGCTTTTCATTTGCACCATTGTTTTTGTCCCTATTTAATGTGGCTAATCCTTGTTGAAAGACATAATTATGTGCTGAAAAGATCTTCAGGCTCGCCGGGGAAATCAGACACATCTCACAAGGCTTTTTTGTTTAATTTATGAGATTGGATTTTAATTTGGCCGGATAATGAAATCTAATGAAAACTTCCGTGGAGATTTCCGGCGGCCAGTCGGCATTTTAATGACGTGGGCGGCGTCTTAATGACGCCGTTGAAAAAGGACTCCCATGAGTGTTGACATGTATTTGTGTCATCAACGTGGTTGGGTTGAGTTGAGATGTCGGCCGGCTACTCTAAAATATGAACGACTGCAATTCTGGAAAACAGAAGATTGTGATTCGTAGAAGCAGAAGACAACAAAGGACCTCTTAGAAATAGAAAATGACACCAGACAGCAAGTACTTAAGTTTGATATTTTGCAACTAAGGCTTAGTGATAGGACTCACCTGTGCCTGTGTGTGTGCGTTTGTGTGTGATACCCATCAGCATCACCATGGAAACAGCTACCATGCCGCAGAGTAGGCATTGAGTGGGGTGGGGGGGCACGGTGAGGTCTCCTGGGGTTGGATTTTTTGAAGAAAAAAAAAACGTTTTATTTTTTTCCCCAGAGGTGTTCTTGTCGCCGTGGCGACGCAGTAGGCAGGTACGTGACGACCACAACGGGGGATTACAGATTAATAACAGCGGCGACGGGGCGAGTGGTTGCCGTGGCAACAAGGAGCAGAGAGCAGAACCTCATTTGGCGGTGGACAGATGAGGTTCTCTTTGAAAATGAGCAGATAGCATGTACCACATGGCTAACAGACGTGAGGTCAGCTTCTAACGCCTGTTTATTTCTATAGGAAGAATTTATTGACTGAGCTCTAATCCAAAACTCCTCCACTCGTACGCTCGTTCGATTAGTGACCAGCTCTCGAGGTGCTGACGAATACAAACGAGTGACGACAACACCTGTTGCTAATGGTATTAGCATACAAAGCGTAAAAGCGAGGTGTGGGGAGGCTGGGTGAATACGCAAAAGTAGTTACCAATGTAATTTTTTTTTAAAGGTTTTGGAATTGAGTCATTTATTGAATCGAATCATCAAAACTGATTAAACTTTTCTGGTCATGTTTGGTTCTCGGATTATAAACATGAAAGAATCCTGAGCGTGATGTTTCCTGTCCAATGACATTGAGCTGCCTCCGGCGGTCTGTCCGGCAGTCTGTCTGTTACAGTGCGCCAGTGCGATAAGACGTCTGCGCCACATCAATAATTTCCTTCACTCGCCTATTCTTCACTTTGCCATCCCTCAATCGCTCGCGCTCGCTCGCTCCCTCACCCTCTTTGGCATGTCACTCGGCCGACAAGAAATCAATGGCGTTGAGGGAGATGTCGGCGGTATCGCCATGAAATAGCAGACAGAGAGGCACGTGTGTGCGCGTGTGCGTGCGGACTGCAGTTCAAAATGTGAGTGTGTGTGTGTGTTATTCCACAAATTCTCAGGATGCAATGAATCATTTAAGTGGATTAAGGATTTTTTTTTAAATTTCCATGCCTTTATTTTTTGTATGTTAGCATATTAGCAGAAGTTTTGTTAGTTTTGGCTACAGGTGCCTTTTTAGGACTGCACTCGATTGGTGCCGTAGCCAGCTCGGTGATGCGAAGGCAAATGTTCGCCGCTGGGAACGTTACGCTAATTTTTCCCCAGCATCTTTATATAGAGAGGTATGGGGGGTTTTGAAATATGACGGCGGGAGGGAACCAGTGTTGGATGAGTCGGGAGACGTGACGGTGCCAGTCTAAGTGAGGGAGGATTTACATGCATCCAGATAGCGACGCATGCCGACGCTAATGCAAGCCATGTGGAGGTTATAAGAGGAGGAACTATTAAAAAAAAAAAAAGAACAAGTCTAACCGCACAGTGTGACGGATCGTCAGCAGCCCAATTATTACATACATACAAGTTTGCCACAATGGCGTTTGTGTGTTGTTTGGTTGTGTGGACTGGCGGCTGCACGGAGCCAAGATGTTCCGCCCAGACAACACTCAGTGTTGTTTCATCGTTTCTAGATTTCGGGGTCATGTCTCAAATGTTGGCACCAAAGGCGCTGGATGCCGAGCGGCGACGGCTCGGAGTCGAGCCGAGGCCCGGCCCGGCCTTGTTCCAACAGCCCCCAAGAGGAAATTTCAAACAGCTGTCCCTAAAAATACGGCGTGCGAGGAATGCAAGCCACTGAGTTCCTTTCCCAACAATTTGTCTGCGAACGTTTGATCTTGAAACGCGCTGTGCCCGGAATCCCAAACTTTCTCTTGCACAGCTCGTGTTGTTTTTTAAATCCCGTGACGTCTGCTATGAGACGAGTTTTTGAGCTTGTGTCACTGACTGTTTTTTTTTTCCTTCCCAGGCGGGGCGACTGATTACCCCCTTGCGCTTGTGTAGTCTTATTTTGAAATCTATTTATTTCAACATAGTGTAACTACACACAGAGCCCACCGCCGGCCTCTCGAAGCTAATGGCTAAGCTAACGGTCACTGTCAGTGCCTCCTGTGATTGGCGCCGCGCAACTGTATCATGACACAAGCGCCACCCCCCGTCCGTCATCCGCATGGCCTCCTTATCCGCGATAAACAGACAAGAAGATCGCATCTTCTACTTGATCCTATTTCCTGCATTTTTGACCAAGGCGCATTTGCCAAACATTTGGCGGGCTTTTGTTTTCTTGGGGAAGTCAAGCAGAGGCCAGTTTATTTTGGGTAGCGCATGTCAGATAAACAATATTAAGAATGCGGAGAGGCCTTGCAGTTTAAAAAAATTCTGAAAACTTTCAAGACAAGTTACACGGCAGATGTTGTGAATCTGGATTAGATCAAGTTAACAAACGAAGATTGGACAACTCAGCAGCGGCATATCCCAAAAATTCCTGTTTGAAAATTGCCTGGATTCGATTTTCAGGGTGTGATTTTTAAATCTGGATTATCAACGGTTTACATGTGAACCAAATCCAAGCACATTGCATGTTTTTAATCTGGATTAGACAGCATTCTTTTTATTCACGTTTACATACATAAAACTAAGATGGTATTAAAAAGTGGCTAAATTATGTATAGTTTTGATCAAATTATCTGACAATGGCACACGCTGTCTACTTTTTGTGTGATTGGAGCGATTCAATCGCCCAATGAATTGCCCGTGAGGCAAAATTTGAGATTCCGTGTGAAGAAAAATTTCATGAAGAGTGGTAGTTGTGAACACTTTTAGACCAATTTGTAATGCAAAAAAGAACAACATTGTTTGCAGCTTTTAGGATGACTCGCGCATATGATGCTATTCCTCTCGTGGTTAACGCTGGCAACCGAGGTCACAATATCGAAATAGAAACTCTCTTGCATAACATATCTTTTAATTAGTTGACTTCAATAAAACTAAAAAATAAGAACATAAGATATTTATGAATGTATGTGTCTCTTAAATAAATGACGATATTTATGAATGTCGAGTGACATGTTTAAAATGTTGCTTCATCATTCGAAGAGGTTGGTTGAGAAATGAAAAGATGGTCTCCAAGTTCAAAGTTCACCTGAAGCTGAGTGGGGACAAAAAAAGCCCACGTGAGTTGAGGACACGAACAACACTGATGGTTGTGTTTACGACTTGAAAGGAATCCGCAAAGACATGCCACGAGTTCAGGAACAAATACACTCTTTGATTTCCTGCACTCGTCATTTGTTCCAAAGACAACGCCGAAATCACATGTCAGAAAGGCCGTCCGATCAGATTTTCTTTACGTGATTTAAACAGCATCCTGATTTCATTTGACAGCCATATAGGAGCTTGCAAGAACCGCAAAGTAGGGGAGGCGCTGTGAAGCACAGGCCCAAAGCATTGTCGTAGCAAACAGATGGCGAGAGCAGCTCCGCCGTCGTCCTTCATCTTGATATTTTGGCTTTTGTCAACTTAACCCGATTTTCTCCCAATCAGCATCCATCAGTATGGCAGAAAGTGTTATTGATCCTTGATTCAAGTTCAAAATGGTCGAAGGACAAGATCCATCCGGGCTTGTTTGCCTCTCTCGATGCAATTAGTCACTTCTCAGGACATCTCATATTCATCTTGGGGAACATCTGGCCTCGGCAGTTGTGGTGGTTGTTTGTGTCAGGATGTGAAATGTAGCTCAATGGAAGTATTTGGAAATGGATACCTCCAAAACAAGCCAGTGAGGAAAGATTAAAAAGTGCAGCATTAAATTGATTCCAGAGTCCCATTTCGAATGTCCATGAGAAAGGTCTTTGTTGTTCATCTTTCAGAATGACCAAACTTTGTCTTGAACAACGAGCTTGCGTTCAAACTTTATTTTTCTTCTTCGTTCCATATCGCTGACTTAAACATGACTGACAACCATGGAAACCTCTGCTGGTGACATCAAGTATTACAGTTTGCCATATATCACAACAAGGTCCACCGCCCAAATGAAATTAAAATGGTACCTGCCACCTGTACGGCAAGCGCAACAAACCCGGAAGTAGCTCAATCCTCAGCGGTATGTAAACATTGAATCACGATTACTTTGACTCATCTTTGACTTCTGAGTGTTCGAGTTGAAAGTAAGACTTTAAGTTTGTACGAGGTGAGTCCGTTTCAACCATTTTCTTTGGCTAACTTCTCCCAAAAGGCGCAAAACGAGCAAACCGGAGGAAAATTGTAAAACAGCGTGCATGGTGCGAAACGGTTTTTCTCGCTGCTGCTCAATTGCACGTAACTGGAGTTCTTCGGTGGCCGCCTCGCAGCTGGAATTGTGGGAGTGGAAATTCCACTGTTTGCCCCCGACATCGGCGCCGTAACGGATGGGGAGGGGGCGGAGAAAAAGCTCCGGAGTGAAGAGGCAAGCGATCGAGCGGGCGATGCTGGTTGTCTCGGCGCGCTATCGAGAGGGTCGTTTCTTCCCGCTCCACCGCTCCGGGTTTCATACGCTCACTTCTGGAGGAGGTCGCCCCTGCGACTGAGGCTCCTTTCCGGGTGGCAGCCTGCGCACCTGCCGCTTGGACCTAACAGGATTCCTCGTTTACATTATTTTTTTTTTCTCTCCCCCATTTGGAATATTCACCTCCCCGGACCTGTCAAGTTGAAGATGGACCTCTTACTTTGAGATTGTTTTTGTATCATTTACTTACTTTGTGGACGGCAAGTGGCGAGGATTTTGAGGAGGAATTTCTGAGTCGGCATGTTGCAGCGGAGCAGCGGGGCGCGCGTCGGAGCGATTTGGGTCCTCCGTCTCCTGCTCACGCAGGTCGTCCTGGCGGCTGCGCTCACCCTGGTCGGTGCGTTCCCAGCGGATTCCAGTAAGTGCGTGTCACCGCGGCACACGTGTCGTAGAGTTCTGTTGGAAATTGCCACTTGAAACACGTTCAAGTGGTGGCGCGACGACGCGCCCCGTCGGTTCTCTCAGCCCGGGGCTGTTGCATGTTGTACATGTTGCATGATTCATGTAACACGTCAAATAGTGACATTTACTGTGACATTTCCCCCCCCCCCCCCAGACAACTGCGGCGGAGACATCGACATCCACTACCCGGGCTACCTGACCTCCCCGGGCTACCCTGGCGCCTACCCGCCCTCGCAGCAGTGCGCCTGGGTGATCACGGCACCCGAGCAAGGCCAGAAGATTCTCATCAACTTCAACCCGCATTTCGACCTGGAGGACCGAGACTGCAAGTAAGAAAGACAGACGCACTCGCACACAAATCGGTACTGCGGGTCACTCTGCCACCCGTTGGTCACTGGGCCTCACTGCAGCTGTCACAAGGAGGTGCAGATTGGGGGGGGGGTGCACACCCGCAGAAGGTTCCGCGGCTTCTGTCCTTCCCGTTTGATAACGGTGGACGACGATCTCTTTGTTTGGCTATTTGGTGCGGCTTTAGGAGAGCATTTCTCTTCAAAGTGAAACATGACCCTTTTAGGAGATGATCATGCTCCCTTTTTTTAGATGTGCCTTGTACTGCATCACACTGAGAGCTGTTTGTGGAATTGTGACCGCTTTCGCTATGTATGTGTGTGTATGAAACTGGTAAGCCTTCACAAAGCAGAAGCTTTTTTTTGTTTTTTTTTTCAAAAAGGTTGGGGACTCATGATCTCAAGTGACTTTAATCTTTATGACTTAGAAACACCTGAGTTCGTCTGATTCCTTTAAGGTGCTCCTGTTTTTGTTAGCAGGAGAAATCGAATGGAATCAGCACTTGACTCTTGTGTGAGGAACATTAACATCCATTACGGATGGAAATCAGAGCAGTCTGATTCATCACATTGTAGGTGTTATGGCATAGTTGCACCGTTGCCCACGAACGCACTCACACACAAAAAAACACACGCACACAAAAACACTCCATTATTACAAAATATGGGGAGCGGGGAAAAAAAAACAAATAAGTACAAAGGGTCTACAGCACTAATGCTTATGAGTCCCGTGGGTCTGCAACACGATCCGATTGTAGTGGAGGGGAGGCCATCTGTGCGGCTGTGATTTACTCACCAGGCATTTATGGAGCCTTTCAAGAAGACAGAGGAGGCGCCGTCAAAAAACAAGAGCTCGTCTTTATGTACACGCGCACACACACGCACGTTCACACTCCATAAAAAAGGATTCTTGGTTTTGATGTCGGCTTCTCTGTGTGTGTGTGTGTGGGGGGGGTCAACGGGAAGACACACAGGGGAGCGGGCCAAGGTATGTTTGCAGGATGTATTGCGATAGCAGAAAGGAAAATGTGAAGAAAAGTATTGGGAAGATGAACAAACTAAAGAAAATATGGAGTAGTATTAGGACAACAAATATGTGCAAAAGTATCAGGACATCTACGGGGAAGTGAAAAAGTGAAGGAAATGTGAGCAATGTTGTGTGGTTTCGAGGGGGGGGCTCCTTTGCAATGACATGGTTTTGTGCTTGTGTTGGACGCTGAAGGCCACATGAAGCTTAAAGCTCTCTGCCATTGTTTCAGGGAGTGTGTCAAGTGTTCCGAATGTGTTGTGGGGCGGGGGGGGGTGTCGGTCGATTATGTCGAGTTTTTATAGCTTCATCTCGTCTGATGGTGCCTTCAGGGATCGTCACAATTTTCCTTGCACATCGACTGAGTGATTGTTGTCTATGTCGTTAAATGTTTCATGTTTCTAGCTATCCAGCTTTATATCTACATTTAATGGCTGCTAATTGTCTCTCTTTTCAGTTTTAATCGCTCGATCTGTTCTGATGTTGCCTTCAGGGACACTTTGAAATGACATTTTTCCTCGCACAACAACTGTGTGATTGTTCCAAAGGGCATTAAATGTTTAAAATTCACATCGAGCTCTCTTGATATCCATCCGAATTCAAATGGCAACTAAGATAGCATTGCCTTCAGGGACTCTCTGGAAATCGTATTTTTTCCCTCACCATACAAGCAGTTGCTTCAAATGTCCTGAAATGTTGAGTTCAATTGTCTGTCCTGGTTTGCCATTGCCTTCAGGATCAATCTGTAAATCAAAGCTCCCGTGTTTATCTATAAATCGGATTTTTCAGATTTATTTTTTGTTTGTCTTTTGCAACCTTTTGGCCTTCCGGACGCGGTCGACACCTTTGACTTAACAATAAATAAAAAAGCAAAAGGCAAAATTGAAAAATGGGTTTGTTCCAGTGACTCCCTTCTAATTCGCTCCACGTTAAAAAGTGAACAGACGGCGGCGGTAACACTTTGGTGTCATCGCACGTCTGAAATAGCGCCGCTGTCGCCAAAGTGGCCGAGTGGCAGGAAAAAAAGAAGCGCGGGCGCGCCTTGGGGAACATGCGTCGGTGGCGGGATAATTCAGGCCGTCTTTTTTCCCATAGTTGGCTGAGCCACCCGACTGAGAGAGGCGGATCGACGATGCACAGATTCGGTCGTAGCGACTCACCACAAGTGTCAATTAGCCACGGTGACCTCGCCCTCCTTCACGGCTATTTTTGCTCCTCTCATTTTTCACTTACACTTCCCTAAAACAAAGTTCCTATTCCTCTTGCAACAACATACAAGCTTCAAAATTGACAAATGTCACCCAAAAAAAAAAAACACACTCAATCCCTTAAAGCCAAGTTATGGGGAGCAATCTTTTTGAATGCGCCGCCATCGGGCTGACTTAAGTGAAACATGTTGCGATCGTTTAAAATTTGCTTACATCATAAATTCATAAACCAAAATTCATTCTAGAGTCATCGTCCTATTTTTGTCTTGTGAGTCGCGCTCTCCTCTAAATCATGACGACATTGTTGGGACTGCTCTGGCAGTAGATGCGCTCCAGTCACAAGACTCTTCCTCTTTTTTTGGGGAATCAAGAGCATAACTCTTGGCTTCTCCTAAACGAGCATGACCGAGTAGAAGAATCTAAAACGGTGCTAAACGAAGGGCAGGCACGGACAATCAGCTTTTGTTTTTGCTTGGTGTCCAGGGCGACCTCCCTCCCTCCCTCCAGTCAGAAGACGCACGTGCACTTGCGATGCACACGTCGGCGCATTCCTTCCGATTGTCCGTCAAAGAAATGCATCTTTAAAATATGTCATTTGAATAATTACATAACTCACAAAATATACAAAAGAAGGCTTTGAAATTGTGAAATTGTTTGTGGGTGGGGGTGTCTGCTGGATGCCCCCCCCCCCGAGAAAATTTGGGGGGCATCTCGTCTGTCTACGTGTGTTGTGCAACCATTTGTATTGAAATAGCTGTTGTCATCCAGCCTGTGGCTAAAGGGATTTTTTTTTGGAAAGTTCAGCTTCTCTTTGTTTTGTTTACTTCCACTGGGAATTAGATTTTGAGCTTCAATTTCTCACTTTCCACCAAAATGAAACACATTGAGTTCACTGGCACCGTCTCTCAATTCGCTTGCAAAACAAAATGAAAAAACTGCTCCCGAGGCATCGCTGTAGGCCTGCGTGGATTCAGAGCAGTACGACTTGCTTGCCTGGATGAGGTTAGCAGGCTAATTCATGTCACATGTTGTGTGTCTTCGGGGGGGGCGTGGGGGGGTCGGATAGAGGTGGTCCAGGCTTGTCACCGTGAAGTGGGAGTGATACACTGTTTATTGCTTTGCCCTCCAGCCCATGACAGACTGTTACTCCACAACGAGCATTTTTCCTCGCAAAATGTGCGAACACACACACACACATTGCACTTCTCGACTTTCCTTCGTGTAAAGTCACCGCATTGGATTGGAATGTGATGACAAATTATAAGTCTGATGGACTTTTTTTTTTTTTTAAACTGCAAGTCCAGAACATGAATGACCAAGACCAGTGACATTTCTGCTGAAAGAATAGTGCTCTTAATTGGAAAGGCTGGACCGATCGGAGCACTTGCGATTCTTGCCAGTTCCCTCTCGAGGCTGGTGTCGGCCTTGTCCGGTTACGTTTGCTGGTGCCTTGCATGGTAGCGCTGGCCTCAATGAGAACAAATTCTTGGTCTTTCTCCTTTTCCTCCTCCTCTGCTCCCATTTTGATTTCCCAGCAGGCTCAATGTGCAAAGCTGAGGTGAATGAAGGACGCTTGGCACACTTTATCTTGCAGGGGGAGTGGGGAGGATCTATCTTTGGGGGCACACTGGAAGCCTTCATCCTATTCCAGATAGTTTGTGTCACCATTATTGATTGTCTGTGCATAATTGGGTTGTTCCCTCCTTGTCAGATTCTTAAACGTTGGGCATTTTTGGACCGGAGTGGTCTGAGTGCGCCTTCCCTCTATGGCTGTATCACTGAGGGGGGCGGTCGTATGTGTGCTTGATAGAGCGTGCAAATGAGGTGGATTTTTTTTCAGTGATCACGGGGGAGGTGAGAAATGGAAGATAGATGGACGTGTGCATGTGCGTGCGTGCGTGCGTGTGTGTGTGTGATGCCAGGTGGCATGGAGTGCACGCAAATGCACGCGCACAATCGCCACCTGCATCGTCTCAGCAAGTCTTGGATGGACAATGATACGCACAAGCCACGACGATATTGTGTGTGTTTGTGTGTGTGTGTGTAAAATCAGAGTGAATGGTCGCTCATCGTAAATGGCGTGATCATATCGTAACACATTATCGTTGGAGCAAAGTGTGTCACTTTGGAAGTGTCAGCGCATTTGCGATTGTAATAAATCGTACGAAAACGTGGATGAGTGCCTTCCAGATGTGCGCCTGCTGACAAGTATACACGCAGCGTCCGTCTTAAAGGTCTGATCTGTCATTTCCTCGCCGGTTCGGCACGTCTGCTCGCTAATCCGCGAGCCCCCCCCCCTTCTGTCGTCTCATTGGGTCGGCCATTGTTTCCCGTGGCCTCGAGGCTGTCATATGACTTCCTTGCCCCGTTCCCCTCACCAACCAAGCAGGTCCGCGTGCCTTCCCTTACTGTCATCGATGACTTGAAGAAAGACACTTACTGTCTTCTTGGAGAATGTAGGGCATCATAAGACGGCAAAGTTTGCCCAAAGCTCCAAGCAGCTCTCAAAAGATGTTTCTTTTGCTTTTCGTAGGGCATGAGCGACTGACACCACTTGTTTGTTGTGTTGAATTGATCCATCGATCACCTCACATTACCTTGTGTAATTGAAAACCTCCATCATGTCACCACTGCAGGTACGACTACGTGGAGGTGTACAACGGCGACGATGAGCTGGCGCCCATGTTGGGCAAGTTCTGCGGCAAGATCGCACCCTCGCCCATCATCTCCAGCGGCGACCAGCTCCTCATCAAGTTTGTCTCCGATTACGAGACGCACGGCGCCGGGTTCTCCGTACGCTACGAGGTCTTCAAGACGGGTGCGTGAGTTGCATGAGTGGCCCTTGGGGGGTTCACAACATCCGCCCAGGGTCAAGCGCACGTTGATGCCTCACTCCTCCCCCCCGCCCCCCACTCCCCTCCCCAACATAACATTCATTGCTGTTGCCACCAGGTCAGGAATGTTCCAGGAACTTCACAGCTCCCACAGGGGTCATCAGGACACCGGGCTACCCCGACAAGTACCCCAACAACCTGGAGTGCACCTTTATGATCTTCGCCCCAAAGATGTCCGAGATCTTGGTGGAGTTCGACAGCTTCGACATGGAGCCCGACACCACGCCGCCACCGGGGGCGCTGTGCCGCTACGACTGGCTGGAGATCTGGGACGGATACCCAGCAGGTCACCATCTTTTTCTGATCAACGTCACGCTCGTATTATTGAAAATGTGTAATGAAGATGAATACTCACCATCCCCCAATAGAGAAAAAAATTGCAGTGTGTGTAAAAATGCAGTTAGATAGAGATGCCTCATCCTTTTTTACGCTTAGTACGAAACGACAGAAAAATCAACGCCTCTCTTAAAAAGACGCCACTTCTTTCCCTTCAGGGGAACAATTAGATATCAAGTAATCCAAAGCAAATTACCACATGGTGTCTTTTATCTATGGTGGCTAATTGTTAGATCAGCAACACCACGCGGGCTGACGGCGTTGACACCACGCTCGGATAAAACTGTCATAATTCCAAGCGTAATCCGTTACAGATTGCGAACGGCCTCGCTCGCATCTGGCAGCGACGACGACGTTAATCCTGGCAGATTAGCAAAGCCGCTAGTGTGACAATGTGAAAGGGACGCCGCCAGCTGGCATGCAAATCTTGCTAATGATATCACGGCTCCAAATTTTTTTTTTTTATTTCTCAAATCATAAATTATGTTTTTTTCTTTTTTTAAAGGTAAGCATGGAAAATGCTGAGCTAATCTGGATGAGTGTAAAATGAACTTTTTCTTCAGTGGGTCCTCACATCGGGCGATACTGTGGCCCGACCTCACCGGGCCGCGTCATCTCCTACACGGGCATCCTGTCCATGACCATCACCACCGACACGGCCATCACCAAGGAAGGTTTCTCCGCTAACTACACCATCCGAGACGCCGGACTCCCCGCGCAGCAAGGTCAGCTACCTTTCGGGGACCGTCGCAAGCCCGCCTCAAAGGTCAACTAAGGTCGGACACCATGTGCCCACATCAGGCTTCATGTGCCTGGAGCCTCTGGGCATGGAGTCGCGCGAGATTTCGCCGGAACAGATCACCGCCTCGTCGAAGTACAACAGCAACTGGTCGCCGGAACGTTCTCGCCTCAACTACGGCGAGAACGGATGGACGCCGTCCGAAGACAACGTACGCGAGTGGATTCAGGTCGGTGACTCCGCCGTCTGACAAATGAGGGTTGTCCGCGAGGCTGTCGAGTTTTATGGTTTTGAAGAAGGCTCAGACTTAGCTTTCAAAGCAGGTTTAGGCGTTTAATATTTCGAGTGAGTTTTCTAAGGCAAGATGAAGATTTGGAGCGACTTTCAAAGATTTCGGTCATGATGTCATCTTCGGGCCGGCCCTCAGCTTGAACCCAAAGGGACTTTTGTTTATGTGAAACGTGAACATCATTTGCGGCATTTCCCTCGCACGCTCAAGCGGAAAATCAGCATAAAATTTTCATGACGAAGCCGCCCGCCGCCGTTTCCGCATCGTGTGCACTCATCACGTCGGGATGCTCGTCTTTCGCTCTCATTCAAAACAGTCACTCGCTTTTGCCATGTTTGTTTTATGTCGGTCGTAACATTTGCCAACGTTTAACCCAAAAGAATGGTAGCAGGTCCAAAGGGTCCACCAAATGAAAAAGCCACCTTGCTACTGCAACAATGGTTCCAAGCCAGCCTAGCCCCTGAGACGGCTTGGAACTGGGGGCCCGCTCCCATTGTGCAGGACAGGAACTCATCGAGGAAGCCGCACAATGGCGGCGGAAACGGGAAGTGGACAGGAAGCGGATTAGCGCCGCCGATGCCGATGCTCTATTGTCTGTCTGGGGACTTCTCACGGGCTACCGAACCGAGCGGCCCCGACGGGACTCAAGCCCACGAGCGACTGACTCGATCGCTGCTTGAACTTTGCCATCGTCAGCGTGAAGTCACGGCAAGCTTGTGACTGTGACGCTCCAAGTAGTTTCCATCAAACATGAACGGCGCCACACGAATTATTGACGCCTTTGCATGTGAGTGGGATGCTGTTGCCGTGACCTTCGCCCTTCAAGAAAGATGAAAGAAGAACGTTGGGCGACCCAACAGCGTGGCTCCGACCCGCTCAGGAGACTCGCTTCCTTCCGAGCTCTAATGAACCCGCTTTTGGGTTCTGAGCCACCGGTGGAGAACTGCTGTTTGGAGGAACCTTCAAGCCAAAGCTTCTTCTCTCGCTATGACCCAAGAGACAGCATCCTGTTTTGGCAGGAAGAAGCATTGTTTTGTTTTTTTCAGCCAGCCAGCCGGCCGGCCCTTTCCTGCGCTTCTTCAAAGTGCGTACGTGAGCTGCCACGTTGCCAAGTCTTTCAAAGATGGAAGATCAATTAGCCTCGTTTGCCCGATGGGCGCGGGAACGGGCCGGAATGAAGCTCCGACCTTCCACCACGCGCAAATGCTAACGAGCGCAGCAGCTGGCGGCCAGCGGAAGATGTTCTTATCCTCTCCGTGGAAGGAAGCTACTTTGGAAAGCCACTTAGGATCGACTTCAAGACCTCTCACTCAGCAGATTTCAGAGCATTTATAAAAAATCCGGAGTAATGTGACATTTAGTGGACACGTCTTTCCTGAGTCAAACCACAGACAAAAGTTGGAAGAAGCCACACCGGAAAACACAGCAAGGCTGTCATTTTCATTTTGAGAGGAATTTTGGATCAATCATCGTGTCTGAGGAAGAATGTTGGAATGACGAGAGGCCACGGCCCATTTTTTAAAGTGCTGGCTGGAAAACTTGAAGTTCACGTGCTCGACAGATGAGCAACGCCACTTTTGGCAAAACGTTGCGTAGCATTAAACAGCTTGCATCCAGAACGCGACGTCTCGAAGATGGAATGGTGACAAAATAGATATTGGAGACTCATGTCAAGTCCTAAATGGATTGGCTTCAGCTCAAGCGTGAACATCATCTGAGCGATAAGAAGCCCACGTTGGCCGCCGCGTGAAAAGTTCCTCGCTGCAGATCAGCTCCAGCGCTCGCCCGCTGGTGCCGAATGTTCTATGCCTTGTCTTTGATGATAAACATCCCTCTCTCTTCATATTTCACCAGATAAAACATCTCCAGCATATCTGGCAACCTTCTAACATCACATTTTCATTACATGGCCAAGAAAAATGGAGCCTGGAGTGACTCTTGTGTCATTTCCCTCTTCTTTGAACGGGAAATACTCGCTTTTATGTCTCACACGCAATTGCGAGCACTGTCTGAGAGCTGCCCTTATCAAATAAATGTTTTTATTGTGCTCACTGCCAAGTAAAGTTGATGCAACACACACACACAAACACACATATACACACAACACTGAGGCGTACAAATGCATAGAAAACAACAACACATGGTCGAGGTCAGCCACTCGTCATTAGTGATGCGTGCAGACAGCCGTATAATTGCAGAGTCGGTTCCCACACATGCCGGGAACGTCGTACAGCAAGCGGCGACACACACACATTCCTCATGTGCGATACACAAACACACACACACGCTGCATCACAAGTTGGCATTTACGTTTATGCCAATGGGGGAGTTCCTCCGGGTCGGCGTTGTCTTAATAGATTTTTATGTTTTGCGGCGAGTTGTCAAACTTGGCTGCCATGTCGGGCCCGCTTGCAATGACCAAAAGGCAAACGTTTGGCACTTGAGCGCCGGCCATCTGTCTCGTTCGTATATCGGAAGCGGTCTCACGAACATAGCTTTGAAGAACTGTATAGCCAGAAATGGCAAAACAAATGAAACCAAAATGGGCATTTTCCAGCAAGGGGTCATGAGATTTTTTTTTCAGGTCTCCTCGAGGTCTGCCAAATTTCACATCAAACTGGCAGAAGTTTCCATAGTTTTCTGTTGAATAAGCCTCATCGGCACCATTTGTTCTTCTCAGGTGGATTTGGGCTTCCTGAGGTTCATCACAGCCATCGGCACCCAAGGCGCCATCTCCAAGGAGACCAAGAAGCACTACTTTGTGCGCTCCTACAAGGTCGATCTAAGCTCCAACGGCGAGGACTGGGTGACGGTGAAGGACGGCTCCAAACAGAAGGTCAACGGTCACTTGAGTGCGAGCTCCGTTTTCACGAAGAATCCCTTGTGACCAAAACCCAATTGTACCAAATCCAAAGTCAGCGTAAATCGAATTCATCCCTTCTAATAGCAACAAAAATGCCTGTCGCTCATCAAATGGTATCAAGTCAGTCCCGTCAAAATTGGACCTGTAAAAGAAAAGCGTGCCAGTGTAGTGATGGCTTCGGCACTCTTTTGGGGCTTTTTCCATGCCCCCCCAAAACTTGACTAGACCTTTGAACCACATTTCTTCCATCTGACCTTCAGATCTTCCAAGGGAACCACAACCCGACGGACGAGGTTCGCGCTTTCCTGCCCAAGCAGACTCTAGCCCGCTACGTTCGCATCAGGCCCATGTTGTGGGAGCAAGGCATCTGCATGCGCTTTGAGGTCTACGGCTGTCGAACCTCAGGTCCTCGCTCCGTTTGCCACTTGGCTTCTCTCGCACTCCATGCTGGATACCATTTCCAGACAGTCCACTGAAAGAGTGCCTCCATTTTGCTTTCCATGCAGACTACCCTTGTTCGGGAATGTTGGGCATGGTGTCCGGTCAGATCTCGGACGGACAGATCAGCGCCTCGTCGCACGCCAATCGAGGCTGGGTGGCCGAGAACGCCCGCTTGCTGACGGGACGGTCGGGATGGACCGGCCAACAGACCAAGCAGCCTTTCAGAAATGAATGGCTCCAGGTACAAACGATGAGTTTTTTAGGTTTTTTAGGTTAGGATTGATTTGGTTTGGAGTGATGATGTAAGACTTATGCTTCATGTTTGTCAGGTGGACCTGGGCCAGAACAAGATGGTGAGCGGCGTGGTGATTCAGGGCGGGAAACACTACGACAAGAATTTGTTTGTGAAGAAGTTCAGGGTGGGACACAGTCTGGACGGAGACGTCTGGACCATGGTCAACGAGGAAAACACCACCAAGCCAAAGGTGGGTCCAAGAATGCTCCATGTGTCCCGTTAAACTCTTTTCAGCCCACGGGTTGGAAGCTATTTTTTTTTTTCTGCACGATTTTTGTTTGCTTCCCTGAGCTGTGCTGCGTACATGCTGTGCTAGCCCGTCTTTACAATGTCATCAGTTTCATCTGCAGTTTTTCTGTCTCAGCTGATGCTAGCCTCCGTTAGCACGCCTGCGTTATTCTTAGCTGTCTTTCAGCACTTTTGCCTCATTTTAGTTTGTTTGATTTCATATTTTTAAACCGCGTGGCTTATCTGCGTTTTAGTCCCCGTTAGCCTTCTGCTTGTAGTCAAAACATGGATGTCCTTGCAACTGTACATTGTTGCGCTTTCTGTTGTAGAATGTGCGGACTGTGTGTGTGTGTGTGTGTGCGCATAACTTGATTGACAGACGCTCTTAGTGTTTGGAATGTAGAATGAGTACGTTGGATTGAATGAGACTCCCCTGAAAAGGGCCCCCGGGGTCTCTGGAGCTGCCTTCCTTCTCACCCGGGAGAGGAAATTGAGATCATTGCTTTGCACCCCCCCGCTTCCTCTCCTGGGCCCGCCCCTCTGGAAGCGCATCCTGCTCCATGCCTTCCAGATGGCGGCGCCGTGGGGGGTGGTAGCGCTCAGGGGGTCTTAGGTGTTCCCGCTGCTTGACGGCCTACAATGTGGTAGATGGTCCTCACACGTAACGAGTTTATAAGCCTGCCCCGTAACGATACTTTTTAAGATTGACACTTCCCTCAGCATCCCCTTCAACATCCCGACAGGCTACATCAATGATTGCTTAATCTGTGGTGCTCTCCCCTGCGCTTGTCAGATTTTCTCCGGCAATCAGAACCACGATACGCCCGAGCTGAGGTTGGTGGGTCCTTTGCTGACCCGTTTCATCCGGATCTACCCGGAGAGAGCCACTTTGGAAGGGGTGGGCCTCCGACTGGAACTGCTCGGATGTGACCTGGACGGTGAGCAAACAAGAATCTCACGCACTAAAAGCCTCTCTCGTGTCTTAGCCCACCTTAGCCTTTATTAGCTGTGTGTTAGCCATTTGCTAGCATCTCTACCAGAGCGTATCTACCAACTTCATTTTCTTTTACCGTCTCTTGACGGTTTTAGCTTTTAACAATCTTGAGGTCGCCTTTTGTAGCTACGTTTTAATCTAAAAAATGATTTCTGTCTTTTGTTGACAAGACGCAGAAGCTCAGCACAACGCGGTCGTGCTACACTCGGCTAACTGCTAATGCCGCTCAACTGTGGCTTGAGGACGGAATGTGAAAATGACTCAGCCGGGCCTCTATTTCGGTTGATTTGCGTGTAATTAAAGGAAGCGTGTTGGTGGTGGTGTTGCGGAGGATTAAAATAAAACACGCATGCCTTAAATTGAAATGTCGGCGTCATAACGGGAAAGCCTCGAGATTTTTTTTCTCTTTGAAGCACCGAAATGATGAATGAAGAGCTTTTTTCCCCTCCTCAGAAATCATGACCACAGCCTTGCCTACCACGCCGGTCTCTGCTACGCTTCCCTCCGCCACATTTGGAGGCACCACCTCGTGGCCTCAAACGGCGCCAGTCACCACGCCGTCCACCGACGCCTACTTTCCCCAAAACTACGACCTGGTGACAGGTAAGCGTTTTCACTGGAAAGTCATTTTATGTCCGCTAAGCTTTTTTGATGTGTTGCATGTGCAGGAGGCGTCACTCCCGACGACCCCTCAGTGGACTTCATAACAGGTCAGCTTCACGCCGCCTCCATCATGATTTTTGGACTCAACTCTTGCATGTCAGTAAGAGCCAAAATGGCCAAAGTTTTGTGTTTTTAAGTGTAACCGGCGCTTGTTGTTCTTGTGGCTGGCAGACTACTTTTGGTTCGCCTGCAGCTTTGACTTTCTCTCCTTCTGCGGTTGGACTGAGGAAGTCGGCTCGGGCGCCCAGTGGCTGATCCAGAACGGTGCGGGATCTGCGACCGCACACACAGCGCCGATGCTGGACCGCATGGGTAACACGTGCGCTCAGCATTGTCCTCCTTGTTGCTTTTGGCTCTTTAGGCTAGAGCGGCTGCAAGCTTTGTGGGGAAAAAAAAAATTTCATGTCCCAAAACGTTGGTCTGGCAAATTCCTCAGTTGTTGTCTTGGTCGTGACTACATTTTTCTCATTCTGTGTCACTTTTTGTCCACTTTCTGTTCCTGCCTCTGCTTTGCCAACACTTGAGTCCTCAATCTCTCGCTGCCTGCTGAGTGTGTTGTCCTATGCTGCCCCCTGCAGGCCGCGCGGGTCACTTCATCCTGATGCATCTGACCACCTTACCGTTAAGAAAGGCTGAAGATGACGAAGAGGACACGGAGACGGAGAGGGTGGCCCGCCTCTTCAGTCTGCCGGTGACGGCGCCTCACGTCGATCTGTGCATGTCCTTCTGGTACCACCTGCTGGGCCAGCAGCTCCGCATCAGACAGAAGCTGGAGGAAGGGAGGGAGAGCATCCTGTGGACAGTCAGCGGGCACCAGGGAGCACGATGGCGGGAAGGGCGACTTTTACTTCCCAGATCCAGTCAACCTTATCAAGTGAGTCTCAAGATCGATTGATGAACTCTTGATGTGTCTGTTGGCCATCTCGGCCCGGTGTCGCCTTCAGGGCCTTGTTGTCTGAAATTGCCTCACACGGCGACAGTCAGTTTATTTTGCAACAGCTGCTAATTGCCGCCCTGTCTATTTGGACAGGTGCTGCTTTCATCCACAATCTAAAATGGCGGGGTTACTCCCAAAAACAACTTCCCAGTGAATTGTTCAAACTCAGCCATTGCTTTCAGGGGGATTCTTGAAATAGTTGCATTTCTCGTACAACAACCAATCGTCCTTAAGCTTACGGTTGAATCATCTCTGTGGCTTTCTCGTCTCGGTCTTCCCTTCAGGGGGAGCTTTTTTAAAAAAAAAAAAAATAAATCACAGTGGGTGCTTGTTCCCGATGTCCCGAATTCAATTGCCTTCGGGCACCATCTGTAGTCATAGCTCTCCTCACGTAGCCGCTCAAGACCCGAGCCATTCTCAGCGGCGGCCAACAATGAGCTTCTTTTCCTCACCGAACAACTGCAAGGTTGTCCTCAATGTTTTGCAGTCAAAGCTTTCCTCACTATCGCTAAACGTTTATCTATCGTCCACGAACTTGCTTGTTTCTCTAAAAGCTTAATGTCCTGTTCAACAATCTGTCTGCGTCGCCAAATTAGGTGTTGCCTTCAGGAACTATCCGAAACCACACTTTTTTCTCATTTTGGGATACAATTTTCCGTTTGCAGGTGGTGGTGGAGGGCGTGGCGGACAGACTGAACACAGGACACATCGCTGTGGACGACATCCGCATTTTAGACACGCTCGGCGCCGACCGCTGCAAAGGTTTGGACGGCGCACGGACGTACGATTGTTTTGTCTGCTTCCTAACCACCCATTTATCTTCTTTAGATCCAGACGTTCCTCCATCTCCACCCACGCAGATCATCATCCTACGTACGTCTAATTACATATTTACACCAGTAGTGGTTACTGCATTTACTCAAGTGCAGACACAGAAGGCATCATTATGATGCTGTTGCCGCCTCTCTTTTTTTTGTAGCAATGGACTCGCTCCCAGAGGAGGCAGACGAAGTGGGCGCAGCGGACAACATGCTGAAGACACTGGATCCCATCCTCATCACCATCATTGCAATGTCAGCCCTGGGCGTGTTTGTGGGCGCCGTGTGCGGCGTGGTGCTGTACTGCGCCTGTTCGCACGCCACCATGGCCGACAGAAACCTGTCGGCCTTGGAGAACTACAACTTTGAGCTGGTGGACGGCGTCAAGCTGAAGAAGGACAAGATCAACGCGCACGCTAACTACTCGGAGGCGTGAGAGGCGGGACGGGGACCGGCAGCGAGGGAGGGGCTGCCGTTGGACTTCAGGGTGGGCTTTTCTTTCTCAGGAGCGGCAGCGCAACAGACTGACCTGCAGGGGGCACTGTGTACAAACGAACTGTACAGCAAAAAGAAGATCTATTTGTTTTGGGGAAGTTTTGGTGTGGATTTTTCTCACGCTGGTGATGAGACCAAGTCACAAGTAAGTGTGTGTGCGTGAGTGTGTGTGTGTGTTCTAACAGTGCCTTTTTTCACCCCACGTTTGGAAAGATTTTGTTTTAAAGTCTTTGTAAGTTGAAACAAAAAGAGAACATTTCAGCATTCGGTCGAAGCCAAAGAAAACGTCTCGGCGGTCGGCCAAAACGTGAAGACGGCGTCTTAGCTTTGAGGCAAGAGGTGAGCCAGACATTTCGGCATCATCTCTCGAATGGCCAAGACAAAAAAGGCACATTTGGCAAAGCCTGGCAAAGAATGTCAATATCTTCTGGCTCGTAATGTTACCGGTGAAATTCCCATTTGTGTAGTTGTTGATTGTGGTGAGTGCGTGTGAATGTGTGCATTTGTGCGCGTCTGAGCCTTTGGGAGCACACACGCGCGTGCATGCGCTGTTCTATCACATTGTACATAGTTTAATATATTTCTATGAGAATTGTTTTTCTACACGGAACAGTGCAGCAGTATCCTTTCTTGATCTCATCTGTCCGTTCTCGATATGCCGTCCTGCACAACACGCACACATTGCGTTTGTGTGTCTTTTAATGTGATATGTGTGTGCGTGCGTGCGCGTGAATGTTTGCGTGTTTGTCACTGGCTTTTGTACAGGGTAACACTGGACCCCCGACATGGAGGACCCAAGACCTCAAGCGTTTCCTTCCTATCTTTAAAAGGAGGCCTGTTGCCATGACAACCATTTCTCTCAATCTCTCAAAACAATTTCTCCGCAATAGTTTTGTTTATTTTATCCCTTTTTTTTTTCTTTCATGAGTAAACATAAGTGATCTGGTGAATAAGAAAGGGTGCTGCAGCACTGGATAAGATTAAATAAAAACATCCTGCACTGAAATGTAGAATTTGAAAAAGGTTATGATTTTATGATGTATAAAAACAAAATGATGTTATGTTGTTGTTTTTTTATTAAAAAAGAGAAAAAAATTATCACATGAAGATGTAAAATTTTATGTAAGGAGGGTAAAATGATGACTTACTGTCAAATCAATGAACTTTTTGTAACTTTCCTTATTTTTGGTTTTACAAACCTGCTTCTGTGATGTTGCTGTTTTCCACCCCAGAAAAAAAGACAAAAACATGAAAGATGGAAAAGCAGCAGCTCTGCCTTAAAAAAGAGTTCAAAGCGAAAGAAAAAAAAAAAGAAACTGCAGTAGTTTGTACTTTCTGGTGGACGTCCGGGCAGATACATTTCGTCTGTGTTGTTGCAGATCATTTGAACTTTACATTCCAAACAATTAGATCAATAAATGTTTGCATTAATTGTCACAATGGTAACTTTTTTTCATTGATTGACACAAGCAGTGCATATTCCAAAAGTATTGTGGGATGCCTTGGGGAACTTTGGACAAATATATTGGGACACGCACTGCTCGCGAAGTTTCAGTGCATGTAATGTTCAGTTTGAATTTAGCTCGATATTGGAGGGAAAAGGTCCCAAAAGTCTCTTTTGCTTCTATTTCCGCATGCTTCGATTTTGGCAGGGTGGAATTTGTAATGTAAATCGTCTGTCATGTTGTTGCGAAAACAAAACGAACGGATGGCCCACAGCTGTCGTGAAGCTGTGGAAGTAAAGCACCGGACAAGCCTGCCCACCGACATTTTAGCAGGCTGAGCTTTTTGTGTGGATAAAAATGGGACTTCAGTGTCATAACAAGGTGAGTGTGACACAAATTAACAGACTTTTTCCACACTTGGTTCGCCTTGAAAGTCGGGCCATCCTTCTTGTGATCGGGACATCCTTCGTGCGATGACTTTTGATCGTTACGTTTCTCCAGGTTTTTCCATTGTTTTTAGAAAATTCAAGACCTCGCCTCAAATTGAGATTGAATCGCAAAACTTTAACTAGCCAAAGGCAGTTCTGGCTTCAGATACGACGAGTTTAATCAAAAACATTATCCCACACTAGAAGTTTGGAAATGCATTCCAGCCGACCAACACCCCAAAATATTTATTTTCTTTCAATAATGAAAATACCTTTAGCATTTAAAATCATAGAGTAAATAACAAAGTTAACTCAAATGTAAGAAACTGAAACTTTTGTACAGCATGATTGCAATCGTTTTATTCTTGGAGGCATAAATGAAAAACTCATTCAAAATAACTTTGAACTCACTCAGATGCAGTGATGGTAGTTTTTCCGCAGAATATACAATTGCATTATGCTGCTGACTATTGTGATTTTTTTTTTTGTGCCTCAGTACTCAGGTCTACATTTTCGTTGACTTTTTTTTTTCATTTTAATTTTTTTTGCAGATGCATCGCCGACTAATCGTGCTAGCGTCCTCATTTGCGCTCCTGAGCCTCAGCCTAGCGCAGCAAGGTAAGGCAAGACCCAAGCCTAGAAATAGAATCGGAGCTTTGTGCTCCAGGAACAACAGGTGACGTAAGAACCACTCGTCAATCTGCAGACGAAAAAAAAAAAAAAAAAGAGTTTGAAAGTCACCCTGCCGTGTTGCCATGCCATTAGAGTCTAATGAAAAAATCGGCCATGCTTGTACTTTTTTTTTTTTCCCCTTTCAGAGCCAAACATTTGCCTCATGGCCAAGGCTCACTCATGCGATCAGTGTATCCAGGTGGCCGAGTCGTGCGCATGGTGCTCAGATGAGGTGAGGGTCACCTGCTTGATTGGAAAAATGTTTAAAAAAGTCACATTACATTAGATTACGAACCAAATGTATCCCTATCCTGGGCTACATTGAACGTATCCCCCTAATCTTGTCCCTCGTGCAGGCACAGTATAAGTTTCTGCACCATCTTTGAAATCACAACTTGGTTAAGGCGACTTCCCGTTGTATCACCAGTTCTTCCATTGGTACTCTCGGGAGTCTGCTCGGTGCGACGTCGTGGAGTCTCTGAAGGCCAATGGGTGCAATGTGGCCAAAATGGAGAACCCTCGCGGCGGCGTCTTGATCAACGTAAACAAACCCTTATCCGGCCGCAACCAGGCCGAGTGGATGACGCAGATTCAGCAGATACAGCCTCAGAAGCTCACCCTTACCCTGAGATCCGGTCGCTCCTCTGTACAAGTCTTATTTTGAAAAGGCCTTTCCTGTCTGCTGATTTGTTTTGTTTTATTTTTGCGATCCTGTAGGCGTGCCGCAGACTTTTGATCTGAAGTTCAAGCGAGCCGAGGACTATCCCATAGACCTGTACTACTTGATGGACCTATCCTTCTCCGAGAAGGACGATCTGGACAAGGCCAAGAACCTGGGCATTGATATCATATCGCAAATGCAGAGCATCACCTCAGACTTCAGAATCGGTGAGCAGGATGTCTTTTACTCATGATGTATTTTTGTCCCAGAAACGTTTCTCTGCCAGAGGAATTCTTGTAGAATTATTTGGAACCTGAGAACTGGGTTGGAAGTGAATTGTGGGGCCCTTTTTAGGAGCTGAAGGAAGACATGAACCTTTTAGTTCCACCAAACAATAAAAGACCCTAAAATGTTAAGGAAATTAGGGTTTTAGTTTAGTTTTGTGGAAATGTGGCTTGAGTTCTAGGAACTTCATCAAACAAAAGTTGTCTCCCCGAGCAGGGTTGGGCTCATTTGTGGCAAGGTCGGTGATATCGGACACGGGCACGACACCTTTCGGTTCCCAGAACCGCACCAGCTACGAGAACATCCTGCACCTGACCAAGAATAGTGACCTCTTCAACCAACTGGTCAGCCAGCAGCAGATATCGGACAACCCGGACTCTCCTGAGGGAGGCTCGGACGCCATCGTGCAGGTGGCCGTGTGCGAGGAGCAGATCGGCTGGAGGAACGTCACTCGTCTCCTCGTCATCGCTACGGACGCAGGATTCCATTTTGGCAAGGATGAGAAACTGGACGGTGGCAAGCTCCCCAATGACGGAAATTGTCACCTGGAGAACAACATGTACACCATGAGCCACAAATATGTGAGAATTCACTCACCGTCTTTACATACTGACTGAGTGACATGGATTTGGTGCTGGGTGAGTCAACTGTGTTAGCCATTTATTGCAACTTGTCTGTTTGGAAATTTTCAAAGCGTCGCAGAACCTCAGGTGTTCCACTGGAAACTATCCACTCACACTACGTTCCTAAATCTTAAAATGAGAAAGGGATCAAAGTTAGAATAGTTCTGGTTTATATAACACTGTAATTTGGGGTAAAAATGTGCCTTTAGTTCCAAGAACTACAATAATGATTTTTTTCTTAAACTGGCAATTACAGTCTCAAATACACGTGGCCAAAAAAAAAAGCTCTAGTTCAAAGTTCTGGTATTTTTTTATTGCAGGAACTCCAAGTAACACCAGCTCGGTGGAAGTTATCAATCAAAAGGGATGGTGCTATTGTGCTTCTTAAAAATGATGTGTTCATATTGTTTGTCAGGACCATCCCTCCATCGCCCAGCTCGTCCAGAAACTGAGCGACCACAACGTCCAAACTATCTTTGTCGTCCCTGAGGAATTGCAACCCCTTTTCGAGGTTCCAACTTCCAACAACATAAGTTTATTTGCCACATTTATTTGTGGAAAGTCATCCATTTTTTGTATGCAGGTCCTGAAAAATCTGATTCCCAGATCAGCCGTGGGCACGTTGACGTCCAACTCCAGCAACATTATCAAACTGCTCATCGACGCGCACAATGTGAGTGCAAACCTTGACTTTCTAGCCACAACATGATTCCTATTCCAGTTTTTGAACCCCTTTTCACAGTCATTGTTGTCCGAGGTCATTCTGGAAAACAGCAGGCTTCCAGAAGGAGTTTCCATCACGTACAAGTCCATCTGTAAGAACGGTGTCGAGGGGACGGGCGAGAAAGGCAGGAAGTGCTCTGACGTCTCCATTGGAGATGAGGTAGGTGGTATATTGAAGATCACTCAAACCTTGAGGAACATCACAAAAGAGGGACAGACTCTGAATTATGGGAGCCAACAAGTGCAGAAATAAGGGTTTGTAATGTCATGTTTGTGGTCTTCAGGCAACGTTCCAGATCACCTTCGAGTCCCAAATTTGACATTCCAAATGGATGTTTCCTTCTCTGCATTCAAATGATTTCAGGGGAATATTATTACAAGTGAAGCAGCACCTGTGTGACGTTGTCTCCGTCTTCTTCAGGTGACCTTCAAGATCTCCATCGAGTCCGAGAAGTGCCCGTCGCACGGCAAGCAGGAGAGCATCAAGATCAAACCGCTGGGCTTCACCGAGCAGGTGGAGGTGGTCCTCAACTTCATCTGCGAGTGTCCGTGCTCCGCCCGCGGAGAACCCAACAGCAACAAGTGCGACGCCGGCCACGGCACCTTCGAGTGCGGCGCCTGCAAGTGAGTGCCGACCTCTTTTGGGGGATCTTGACATTTTGGAGCAATTGTGTTTGATAATCATACAGGTAAGTCTGAATTTAAAGTCAGGCAGTGCCGCAACGTGCTCCGAATTGGGTTTGAAGCGACGCGGCATCGTAATACGTTTTGTTTTTGGGCAGGTGCAACGAAGGTCGCATCGGACGTCTGTGCGAGTGCAGCACGGATGAAGTTCGGACGGAAGATCTGGACGCCAACTGCCGCAAAGACAATGGCACGGAGATCTGCAGCAACAACGGTGACTGCGTGTGCGGAACGTGCGAGTGCAAGAAGCGCGACAACCCTGCGGAGATCTACAGCGGCAAGTACTGCGAGTGCGACAACTTCTACTGCTACCGCTCCAACAACAAGCTCTGCGGAGGTAGGCGCCAGCGCTCGCCATGCACCCAAGCAAAAACTTGTTGAGGTTTTCATTTTGTTCATTTCGCATGTGTGTGGTCAGGCCACGGACGCTGCGAGTGTCGCGTGTGTGTGTGCGATGACAACTACACGGGCAGTGCGTGCGACTGCTCCCTGGACACTTCCACCTGCCTGGCCAATAACGGGCAGATCTGCAACGGCCGCGGAAACTGCGAGTGCGGCGTCTGCAAATGCACCGACCCCAAGTTCCAAGGGCCCACCTGCGAAATCTGCCCCACCTGCCCCGGGGTCTGCACCCAGAACAAGTCAGTCCTGAACAATACCCTTAAAAAAGAATAAGTACAACAAGTGACTAAATATATTTGCTGTAAATTAGTTTTGTAAAATGGCAAAATTGTTCTTTCTCACAGGATGACTTGTATGAATGACAAATCAGTTATCCTCACTGACTTCATGATTTTTGTGCTTAGGGAGTGCGTCCAGTGTCGAGCGTTTCAAACAGGCCCCAAAATGGGCACGTGCGAGCGCGACTGCAGCTACTTTGTCCTGATCAAGGTGAAGGATCACAAGAAGCTTCCTCAGCCCACCGACCAGAGCTTTCTCCTCAGCCACTGCAAAGTGAGAGACGACCATGACCGCTGGTTCTACTACACCTTTGCCATCAGGAACGGTGTCAAGGAGGTCCACGTCGTCGAGACACTGGGTAAAAAACACACTCGACACATCAATACTGTATGATGACAGACAGAGACCAAGAAGCAGTAAAGAACGTCGGCCTCCATCGCAGGGGTGGCGTTCCAAACTACCCTTGTAATAAGAAAGACCACACTTCCAAAATAATGCAAACAAATTCAAATGCCTCAAATATAGTTATGGGGCACTGATCTCAAAGCCTTCCAATGTGCGTGCAGAAGATGGCGTCATGTTTGGCGACCTGGCGATGAGCTTCAAGGACAGCTTGGTGAAGCCCGATGTCATCTCCTCCTCCTCCCGTCCTCTCTCTTCCATCTTGGTGTTTGGAATTACCAAATGGCTCAATCTTCTGTGGTGTTTTGCAACCTCCTCAGTCCTCGCTCCTCTGTTTGCACGTTAGCTCCTCTTGTCAGAGATCCCGTCAAACAGTCAAGAACAACAAATGAGCAATATTTTGAGAAATTACATAATTACTCTTGTGTCATCATTTTATGGAGACAGCAATTCAAGATGACGTCATGCCATTGATGTATGCATGTTACAGGTAAAACATCTCCATGTCGGAATTATTAATGTAACAACGCTTGTCCACTTTGTGTATGTTTCAAGTGGAATTAAACTCAAATACAATGTACTATGGAGTTCAAGCTGTTGGAATTACGGAAAATGCAAAATATTGTCCGTTTGTTTAATTGGGGCTCATTTTGTTGCGGTGTACGGAATATCATTAAGAATCTTGAGAAGGCCATTCTCTGTCCAGCCTAAAATCAGACTTATACTTTTCAAGAAAGTAACAATTATCTCAAATGTAACTCAATTAGTCATTCTAAAAAATTACTCAAGAAAGTACTGGTTATTGTTGTATGTCATGTTGCATCGACTTGTAGCGCTTGACCGTCGGGTGACCTTGCCTGCAGCAAGATGGCGACCGCTCTGACGTATCCAAGCAACTGTACTGTTTTATTCAGGTGTGCTTGATGCATTGGCCGCTATGTGCCGCCGTTGTAGCGGTGTGGGCGGGGTGTGTCCGCAAGAAGAAGGAAGAGGATTGTGCAGTTCATCAGTGGGGCACCTCATGAAAAAAAAAAAAAAACGTCAAGTTGTTCCCAAGGAAAGGAGCAGTAGTTTCGGACCAGTCGAAGAAGGCTCTTCTTTGCGTGTCTATTTTGTAACGTATTTGTGGAAAAAACGAGGCAAGAAGTCCCTTAAAGCTGTGGAAAAGTTGTTCGAGTGACAAAGGCAACAAAACGAAGCTGCCCCCTCGCAGCTAACCGTCGCCCCGCTACCATTCTTTCATTGAGCGACTTTTTTTCGTCGACAAAACAAGACATTCTGCTGGAGTAATAAATGTCATTGTGACTCTACTGGAAATAAGTGTCAGGACAAAGTAAGTTTCATTCCTAATAATTGACTTTTGTACGTTTTGTTCACCTTTACGAGTTTGTGTTGCCACGACTGTAAGGCGACAAAAGATGGAATGTGTGTCTTCGGGCGACTACTTCAGGCAGCGGTTTAACATTTGAAAGAAAACATGCTTGTATGATCACACGGACGACTTTTTTAACAGCGAAAAACGTTTTTTGCGTTGGTTTAGTTTGAAGCCAAAGTAGGCCACCGTGCCGAGCAAACCACTTATTTGTTCACCGAACAAACTGCGAAAAAACGGATTTGCTACCTCTCAAATCTTTACTATTCTTCGTTCTGGTTAAAAATCCATTTTACTCTAATTGGCTCACTTTGTTGCATTTTGGTCATTTTATATTATTGTACATTCGCATAAATGGTTTATGACAAGTTTACATTAAAGTGTGTATAACATGTACCTTTAAAAACAGCATTGCTTTCTAACATACGTACATTGTTAAGGAATCTTTGTCATGTGTTGAGTTTTATCAAGCCAGCTTGCCTGTTTTGGTCTTGTAATATCATTTTGAATCTCTGAGGGGCGACGATGAGTCCCAATCGGAGCCCAACACAAGAAGAAGTAACTGCACTTTTCAGAGGCAAACGTACCCAGAAAGTCAAAGGTTGTGTCAAAGGCCACATTTTGGGCCATGTTTTTCGGCTGCGTGACAAGAGGTCCAGCGCAACTTGCCCTCACTAGGTTTCCAAATTCTAGAAAGGCAGGCTGGGTCAATCCAACTTTACGCATGTCTTTTTTTTTTTTTTTTACTTCCATTTATCGGACATCCTTGCGACACAGCATGAGTTGAAAGTCTCCCAGTAGACCGCAGTGCGGTTCTGTTTTAGCGTGTGTATCAAGTTCAGTAGTCTTCAGGGAGGTCTTGGCAGGCACTCTTTGGTTAACCAAACTCTTCTGGTCAGGCGGAACTGCAGAAGTCGTCTTTATCTTGGACAAGTTGAGACTGGTCGGCCACCGCCTGCCTGCCTCCCTGGCTGGCTTCTCGCTAAGGAATTGTAGCCTGAAGCTTTGTTTTTTTTATTTGCTTTGACTTGTTCATATCGTTTAGCAACCAATAGAAAATAAAATCTTTAAAAGTCAAATCACAGAAAATGTGAAGGATTTGTCCTGTTGATTGGAGACATGAGGGACAGTGAGTCATTTCCTTAGCAATGTTTTTTCCACAGGCGGCGTGCGTATAAAGTTGGCGGGGTCATTCTGTTTTACGCAATCCAAGACCACGTCATTCCCCATCCTCCCCTAGTTGTCATGTTTGAGTCATGGATGACGACTTCTTTTCCTCCTCCGACTCCTGTCACATTGCAGTGAAGCCTCCAAAGTGGAGCATGAGCAAGTTGTCTTCTTCACTCTGTGGGAGCTGACCCAAAACTCTACAATAGCGATTCAATCGACTTAACTTTTTCCATCAGGCAAATGAAAAAAATGATGTCATTGCTGGGAGTGAATCAAACGGGTCTGTGGTGTTTCGTCATTCTGTCGATCATCATGGAACTTGGCGTTGACGCCAACGTGACCGAGTGAAGCCCGCAGATGAGAACCTCCAGTTTATTTTTTTTCAGCATCTGAAATACGGATGTGCTTAAGTTGGAATGTATGAGCTCATCCCTAAGAGGTTTGGGATCCCATCCTTGTGCTTCACCGTTCTGTTGGCTTACTAAATTGGAACGTTGCTTCGCTGTTTCCTTCCTAATGCAAACTTTTCAAGACAGCTCTTATCACAATTTGTTATTTCCGTGTCCGATTACCTTAACCCCACTGTGGCTTATTTAATAAGGTATGATTTCAAATGATTTGATTTCTTTTTACACTGTCAACATTGTGAATAGTCATCAGTTAACTGCGATCTGTCCTGACGCAACTTAAGATGCTCCTGCTTGTAGTCGGGAATGAGAAATTGTGGCTCACCCAAGGCGTGGTTTTGATAAGGGCAAGAATTGTGAAGTCAGGCTGGGAGTGTTTGTTTGGTGTTGGCGAGACCAAAAGTAGACCAGCTGAAGCAGCAGCTGGGGTACGCCGTCTGTCTGACCGAGTGGCAAAGCGAGGAGGGGGATGGCTGGACAAATGGGACCCCATGCGTGACCTTTGAAAATAAACAAACAACCAGGCCATCAAAATGCTCTTTAACTGTATTAAAAACAACAACAGGAAAAAAGCAGCAGCGGAAGCAAAGCATAACAGGAAGTAGGGTCCAAAAATAATAGTCACGCTGGTCGCTGTAGTTTGTGATGTTACTTGTTTTTTCTCAAAACATGCTAAACTTAAGTCTTCCCAGGTTGCGTCGTTGAAGTCGTTCTAAATGTTAGCAGATGTGCTTTTGAGCAAAAGTACAACGAGCCCGCATTTTATGAAGCATCATGGCCACATTTCTTGTTCGTTTCTCCCTGTTCAATTTAAGCGTGATAAAAGTACACATGTGAGTCATGAAGGTGAGTGTCCTTCCTAAGTCATGATCACAAAGCACCTCCGGGCGCCAAAACAGCGAGGCTCAATGATTCACCGGCACGTCTGCTGCACGCCGCTTGCATGTCCTCACATGATGCAGCCGAGCCCAGCTAGACTGTTGTGCTTTGTGCAAATGTGAGTTTAGTTGAACCTAACCGCTAAAGAGAAGTTCCACTTCCATTTTAAAGGCATTATGTACATTTGTTTCTAATAATATTGTCGTTCAGTCATGTTGTTGCTGTGAAAGTTGTTGGCAAGCAGGTCACGTGACCCGACGCGACAGGATGTCATTGCTTAGAGCAACTTGGCAAGAGTGCCTGCCTGCCACCAGTCTGCTTTTTTGTGTCTGTGTGTCGGAGGTGTGAATTTAACATTTAACACCCAACCTTTCCATCACAGCTGTTTGCCTAATGCTCCATTGGGAAAGCCATTTTCTGTGTGCGCACGCTTGTGTGTTTGTGTGTGTGTCTGTTTCACACTGGGATGGCTGAGATTCTGTCTGACCAAATATGGGCATTGGATGAGTTGACCCCCCCCAACACACACACACACACACACACACACACATACATGCTGTGGTCATTGTGGTGATCGTTGTTTCCCCGATGTTTGGGTTGAGTCATGCCAGGATGAACATACAAATGATGAATTATTGATTTGTCTTTTTTGTGTTATGCTTTTGTCTCCAGATGGATCCACGGCTAATTGCGCTAGCATCGATGTTAGCATTTCTGAGCTTCATCCGAGCGCAGCAAGGTAAGATTCGGTCAAAGGGTCCTGCAGAAGCAACGCGTGTCACCATGACAACTTAACAAAAACACGACTCCTTTTTGGCCAAACTACGTTAAAAAAAGAAAACAGTTTGAAACATGTTTTTAGAGCAGACGTAAAGTTTGACACAACAGCGGCGAATTTATGAGCGCCAATGGTTGGCCATACTTCCTCGCAGCTGCTTTTTACTTTTTTTTTTCTTCTTCGTATTCTTTCAGAGGGAAGTGTGTGCATCAAGGCCAACGCTCAGTCGTGCGGTCAGTGCATCCAAGTGGCCGAGTCATGCGGCTGGTGCACAGATGAGGTCAGTTGCTTGATTGAAAGAATGGGGGCAGTAGGTTCATTTGTCATCATCTCCGCTAGAAACTCTCCCAGACTCCTAATAAAACATTTGAATTTGGTTTTATTGAAAAAACAAAACAAAGATAAAGCATAACTCGAAATGTTCTCTCAGTTGTTGTTGTCATGCCAGTCGCACAAGTTGCATCTTGCCGCTCTGAGCTCGACAAATTCCAGCACCTCGATACTTCCACATTAGCCACGGAGAGAAAGTACAACAGAGACCTCCGCCGAGGTCCAGCTATCTTTCTCAGCAAATTGTTTCCGGCTTACTAGTCGCAACTCCTGTATGGGCCTGAATTTTGTCATGAATCCTTTTCAGACTTTATTCATTGTCTTGTACTGCCGGTTGCTGATTGGCCGGCAAAAGTCACACGGCCTCACTGCCAGATAAGGAAGGAGTTCATTCCAACTCAAGTTGAAGTGACCCTTACGGCTAACAATCCACAATTCAATTCCAACTCTGTCCACGTTTATTCCAATCCGGGAAAAACAAATGTTTCAGACGATGTCATCTTCTGTGGGTCGCTCAGGGCTTCCTCACGGAAGGCGAGTCCAAGTCGGCTCGCTGTGATGACCTGGAATCTCTGAAGACCAGAAATTGCAACGAGGCCAAAATTCAGAATCCTCGCGGCGGCATCGTCATCAACAAGAACAAACCGGTCACCAACCGCAAGAAGGACGATACGGACAAGCCTAAACCCGAGCAGATCACGCAGATCCAGCCTCAGAAGCTCACCCTCACCCTCAGATCGGGTATGTGCCTTCTTTCCAAAAGACGCTTCCCGTGTGCTGACGTTGCGTGCCAATTGATGCCGCAGGCGAGCCGCAGACTTTTGATCTGAAGTTCAAGCGAGCTGAGGACTATCCCATTGACCTGTACTACTTGATGGACCTGTCCTTCTCCATGAAGGACGATCTGGACAACGTCAAAAACCTGGGCACAGACCTCATGAGGGAAATGCAGACCATCACCTCAGACTTCAGGATTGGTGAGGAAAAAGTTTTTGACTTGTAGCACATTTCTGGGCAACTCGCAACTTTTGGAGGACCTCCTTGTTCTGGGGGGTTACGATAGGAACCTTTTGTGTTGTTGTCTGCAGCAACAGGAAAAAGTTGTGTACATTTTGGTAGAAGTTGGGTTCAGTTCCATAAGTACCAAGATTGTAAGTGCCGTTTCCTCCGCCTTTAGGTTTCGGCTCGTTTGTGGAGAAGACGGTGATGCCGTACATCAGCACCACTCCGGCGCGCTACAAGAACCCGTGCACGGGCAATCAGAACTGCACCAGCCCCTTCAGCTACAAGAACGTCCTGAAGCTGACCAACAAGGGCGACCAGTTCAACCAACTGGTCAGCCAGCAGCAGATCTCGGGAAACCTGGACTCTCCCGAGGGAGGCTTTGACGCCATCATGCAGGTGGCCGTGTGCGAGGAGCAGATCGGCTGGCGGAACGTCACTCGCCTCCTCGTCTTTTCCACGGACGCCGGCTTCCATTTTGCCGGGGATGGAAAACTGGGCGGCATCGTGCTCCCCAACGATGGCAAATGTCACCTGGAGAACAACATGTACACCATGAGCCACTACTATGTAAGACATCACTCATTATGCCTCGTTTTTGCCTCAATGAGTTGACAAATACCAACAACTGAAGTTTCTGCAATTTGTGGTAGGAAATGTGGCTTTGGTTTCAACAATTCAACATTCTCAGTACTGTACTTGAAGTGCAATACGCAGCCACACCAGGATCTTGTAGCAGCTGCACCTCCGCTGAAAATTATGATGCCGTTTCCACCAGTTGATTTCTTCAAGCCTCTGATTGAAATGGCCTAATTGTTACTCGACATATAATGGCGCTAGAAACTTTTTTTGCTCTCCTCCGATGAAGGCAAATCTATTTCCTGGCCTTGCTCACATGCTAATATTGTGTATCGTTTCCTTCAGGACTACCCGTCCATTGCCCATTTAGTCCAGAAACTGAGTGACCACAACATCCAGACCATCTTTGCAGTCACTGAAGAATTCCAACCTGTGTACAAGGTGCCGTCCTACAGCAGCCTCAGTTGGTTTGTCTTCCTCGTTCGTGCGTAAATCTCACCCTGTCAGTCTTTTGTGCACAGGAGCTGAAAAATCTCATCCCCAAATCGGCCGTGGGCACGTTGTCGTCCAACTCCAGCAACGTCATCAAACTCATCATCGACGCCTACAACGTTAGCGCACGGATTAAGTTTACAAGCACAACATGATCGATTCCGTCCATTCATTATTTATTCTCTTTGGCGCAGTCTTTGTCATCGGAAGTCATTCTGGAAAATGGCAGACTTCCAGAAGGGGTCTCCATCACCTACAAGTCCATCTGTAAGAATGGCGTGGAGGGAACCGGTGAGAACGGCAGGAAGTGCTCCAATATCTCCATTGGAGATGAGGTGCGTGGAAAAGTGAACAACATTCATCAAAAGCGGGACATCTGGGGTTACTGTCTGCATTCCAAGAATTCTCAAGAATTTTGCCAATTTTGTTTTCACAGCAAGAAACACCATTCAATTGAAGTTTCCCATTCCAAATTCAAACTGTTAAGCTCATCCAGCAACTCCTTTCCACAGTTCTCCCCTACGTTGTCACTTTTCATAGTCAAATTCCCAAATTTGAGAAATTGTATCTGTTGACATTCCAAATGGATGTTGTCTACTCTGCATTCAAACGATTTCAGGCGACTATTATTACAGGCAAAGCGGCGCCCGTGTGACGTTGTCCCCGTCTTCTTCAGGTGATGTTCAAGATCTCCATTGAGTCCGAGAAGTGCCCGTCGCATGGCAAGCAGGAGAGCATCAAGATCAAACCGCTGGGCTTCACCGAGGAGGTGGAGGTGGTCCTCAACTTCATCTGCGAGTGTCCGTGCTCCGCCCGCGGAGAACCCAACAGCAACAAGTGCGACGCCGGCCACGGCACCTTCGAGTGCGGCGCCTGCAAGTGAGTGCCGACCTCTTTTGGGGGATCTTGACATTTTTGAGCAATTGTGTTTGATAATCATACAGGCAAGTCTGAATTTAAAGTCAGGCAGTGCCGCGACGTGCTCCGAGTTGGGTTCAAAGCGACGCGGCATCGTAATACGTTTTGTTTTTGGTCAGGTGCAATGAAGGTCGCATCGGACGTCTGTGCGAGTGCAGCACGGATGAAGTTCGGACGGAAGATCTGGACGCCAACTGCCGCAAAGACAATGGCACGGAGATCTGCAGCAACAACGGTGACTGCGTGTGCGGAACGTGCGAGTGCAAGAAGCGCGACAACCCCGCGGAGATCTACAGCGGCAAGTACTGCGAGTGCGACAACTTCAACTGCGACCGCTCCAACAACAAGCTCTGCGGAGGTAGGCGCCAGCGCTCGCCATGCATCCAAGCAAAAACTTGTTGAGGTTTTCATTTTGTTCATTTCGCATGTGTGTGGTCAGGCCACGGACGCTGCGAGTGTCGCGTGTGTGTGTGCGATGACAACTACACGGGCAGTGCGTGCGACTGCTCCCTGGACACTTCCACCTGCCTGGCCAAGAACGGGCAGATCTGCAACGGCCGCGGAAGCTGCGAGTGCGGCGTCTGCAAATGCACCAACCCCAAGTTCCAAGGGCCCACCTGCGAAATCTGTCCCACCTGCCCCGGAGTCTGCGCCGAGCACAAGTCAGTACAAAAGAACAGCGCTCGGCCCGGGGCGCGACCAAAAACCACATGCTGGGATTTCAGAAATTTCAGGAGAATTGGCGCGACATCTTAATCACGGCTGTGTTGGGTTGCCATTGAGCGAGGCACCGTCGGCCTACTGAAACACCCAACTCCAAAATAGGGTCTTTGATATCCCAGAAATCATCCACTATCTTAATCAGAAAAAGAAAATCCTAAATTTAATGTAACTTTGGTTCAGTTAAATTTCAAATATTTTCCAGAACTTCTCATTTTTTTCCCCGTGTATTACATTAGTATAGTTTTTTTCATAATATTCTGCAATTTTGTTGTGACCTTAGTTTCATAAAATTAACATTTTGTGCAATGTCAGCTTTTTCCAATGTATTTTTTCTTTCAAAATTTTCAATATTAGTATTGTGTGGTTAGGGAATGCGTACAGTGCCGAGCCTTCCAGGCGGGCGAGAAGAAAGAAACGTGCGAGCGCGACTGCAGCGACTTTGTCCTGATCAAGGTGAAGGATCGCGAGAAGCTTCCTCAGCCCACCGACCAGAGCTTTCCCCTCACGCACTGCAAGGAGAGAGACGCCAACGACTGCTGGTTCTACTACACCTTTGCCATCAGAAACGACACCAAGGAGGTCTACGTCGTCGAGACGCTGGGTAAGCAAGCTTCCATCATGTATTTTTACCGTTTTAAAAATGAAATATCTTTCCTCGTTTTACGATTTAATTCTTGTAAAAACATCAATTATTTTTCCCTTCTATGATGTTACGCTTCAACTGACCAAACCATCACTGGTGTCCCTCTGTGGCGACATCACAAAAGGAAGAACCATAAAAGGCCCTTGTCGAGTTTATCCTTTCAATGTTGGTGGCGCTGTTTTCATTTTGCAGGACTTTGACGTAATGTTTTTTTTTTTTTATGTTTTCCTTTGTTACCAGAATGCCCAGCCGGTCCAGACATCATCCCGATCGTGGCCGGCGTTGTGGCCGGGATCGTGTTAATCGGCTTGGCCCTGCTGCTCATCCTCAAGCTGCTCATGATTATCCATGATCGCCGAGAATTCGCCAAGTTTGAAAAGGAGAAAATGAATGCCAAATGGGACACGGTCAGTTGCTTGTCTTCTCTCCAAACACGTTACTCTGATTCTGATCAAATGCTGACTGAAATCCAAAACCACATCATCACTTTCTGACATTTGTAAATGTAGGCATTTATTTACTTTCAGCTTTTAGTTGATAAATATGAAAACATTGTTTTTTTGTTTCTCCATAGGGTGAGAATCCTATCTACAAAAGTGCCGTTACGACGGTGGTCAATCCAAAGTACGAAGGTAAATAATGGAGCGAGCGTCTCGTTCTCCAAGAAAACACTGTATGGAAAAGAATATCGGGGATATTTTTGTGTTGTCACTCTTTTATTTTGTGCCACGTTTGCTCCCATTTTGCTATGCATTAACTTGTGCAGTTTTGTTTGTTAAAAAAACTTGCCTCTTTTTATTTTTTTCATGAGAAGGTGCGGTACTGATACTCATCCTTAGAATTTTTTTTTTTTTTTTAATCTTGGTACCCGATAGCCTCCTAAGTGTGCCTTTTTTGAAGCCATCAGTGTTTTTATGGGATGTTGATCCAGAATAAGTGGGCCAAGTGGTATGTACTATGTGTGCGTACTTGCTGAGGATGTGAATTCTATCGAAGCGTATTGCTGCCAAAGAAAAGAAAAGTTCATGATCACGTGCTAAGGTGATAAGATTAATGTTTTGGTGTGAAACGTTTTACGGTACAACTCGATAAATGTGATATTTGGCTTTCGGCAAAAAAAAATACTTCTGGCTGAGGGCACTGGCGGAAACCAGTGTCTTTTATTGGTTTTTGTTTTTTTTTAGATCCGGAGCCTTTTTTTTGTCTTCCTTAAGCAAAAGTCCAATTCATCATTTTGCCAAATTTAACATAAAATTTATCAATCAAATGTGACATGTATTGTGTTAGAACGTGATATTGAATTTTTTTTTTTTTATTTGGTGTGACAGCAATATTTTCCCCATTGCGGAGTGTTTGGGTTCTGTGTAAAAAGCCATATTCATAGAACATGCTGTGTGCTTGATTAGATTGGCTTTGATTGATGGATGGAACCAATCACTTTTAACATGTGAAAACATTAGTCAGTGTACAGAACTTTGTAGGACTTGTTTTGTTTCTAAAGCCAACTCAGGTGCTTAACTTCTTCACAGCATTGCCAAATATACACATAAACACGCCATTTTTCTTTATTTTTTTATTTTATTTTTTTACTTAATTACTTTATTTGATCAAAGGAAGGAAAGCGGGAAGTGGATTGTGACGATCAGGGCTAGGGTAATATTTGTTTTTAAAGACATACTATGTTCAGATAAAGAGGTTTCACTCGATTCCATTTGTTCTATTTCATCCCTGCTGATCGCCAGGAGGTGGTGCTTAAAGCATTGAATGTTTCCTTCATGCATACATACCAAATTAGTGTGACCTACCGACCTCTGGATGACCCCAGTGTCACCAAAGGTTCGTTTGCCTTTTTCGTCTCCCTGCGTTGTCCCTCGACCCAGGACTGAGAGGAGTACCGCTGGAGGATAATTGTGTTGCTGCCTCATAAACCACACCTGACCGACACTTTTGCCAGGTTTCATAGCGTGGATGTTGCTCAGCCCTGTCCATTGGGTGTGGTCTTCAGTTCTGCTAAGGCTTCTTAGTGAGGTCTGTGATTCCTCATGACTATGCTGGTGTTGCTCATTCAGAGGCAGTCAGCAGGGATGAAATAGAACAAAAGTTACAACTGTAACTACGGTTCTATGAATCCTGAATGGCCGCCACGGCATCTTGTCATTCAGAATCCTTGTGTTCATGTGAGAAGATTCCGTAGAAAACTAATTACCTGTCCACTGGTCATCCAGGGGTCATAGGTGACTAATGCATATTCAAACTGCTGTGCATGCGCAAAGGAAACATTCGATGCTTTAAGCCCCGCCGCCTGGCAGTCATTCGGGATTCATAGAATCATTGTTAGTCCTAATTTTTGTTTTGAGTGCCTTTAAAAAAATGTCATGCAGAATTACATTTGTGTGTTTCAGAAATTATTTATTGAATAATAAAATGCAATTAATTGGTCTTTACATTTTGCTCTATTGTGCTTAAATGTTTTTGTAGTTTATGTAATTTTACAACATGCAAAAACGATCAACCTGGACAAAAATAGATCAATTAAAACGGATTTATTTTAGTGTATAATTGTTTTGCTACTGTTTTTGCTTCCTGACACAAAATGTTTTTGTTTCAAGGTTTTTATAATAAAATACTCTGTCATTGTGTCATTTCATGTAATGGTGTGGTTTTAACATATAGTTTGCAAAGCAACCTGAGAAGTTATGTCGTTCATTTCTGGGGACAACAGGGGACGCTATTGCCCAACATAGCTATCTGAGCTGAGTGAAAATTGGTGAATTAATCTTTTAAATTAACGCAAAATTACAGCGGTAATTTTTTTTTAATGTTGACAGCTAATGTAATTACATGAAATGAACAAAAAAGGAACGAAACGGGACCATTGACAAACTTTAGCCCTTAAAAATGATCCACATTTCTCGAAGACTTCTTGACCAATTGCGTGCCGACCTCGGCCCCGTGACGCGTGACGCCACCACCCCTCCATCTCGCCTTCTGCTGATTGGTGGCCGTCGTAGTCCAATCAGAAGGCGTCTCTCAGCAAAGTTGTTAACCCCCAACAGTAGCACTTTTGGCGACCACCTCTACTTTCAACCTGTTTCCAAATCGACAAGGAAATTGACACGTTCATACGATAAAATTCCTTTTTGTCGAAGCAAATGGACACCACCGAGATGTTTTCCACCACTCTATCGTAACAATGGTGAAGGGAAGGAAAGAGAAGCTTGCCTGAAGCCTTCATTTTATTGGGGCTAGTTGTAGCTACGTCGTTTTTCCTCTCCTTTTTTTCCCCCTCAACTCGTGAATAATCGCCACCATTTGGATTATTTAAAGTCGGCGTTTGGGAAACGTCGTGTCCTGTAAGTATCCCTCGTCATGTGTGTTCTGGAAAAAAGAGGCACTATCGTCTCGAAAGTATATTTTTGCTTATGATTACATTACATCGCAAACAAATTCTGAGCTGCACGAGATCTGTATGCCCCCCCCCCCTTCCCCCCCAAAAAAGTTTCGTTAATATTTTCGAGATCAGAAGCCAAAATGTGTCGATTTCAAGATGTCTGTGACATGAAGTTGCCTTTTTTTCTTCACACGACTGACAAAACCAGAAGGTCGTAAACGTCATTTGCGATTTAGTTGCTCGTCGTTCGATTATTTGAAAAATACCCTCCCTGATTTCCCAGGTTCTGTTTTCGCCTCGTTTTACTCAGTGTATGCCATTGAACTTAATTTTTCTTCTACTCTATTTGATAGCTGAAAACATTGTCGTCTGCCAGTTTTTTTTTTCAGGGGCGTGTAACTCAACAATGCCAAGATTCCCTTTAGAGGTAGCTTGTGGAACTCCACAGCCCTAATCTCCCTTTACGGGAGACTTTTTTTTTTTCTTCATTTTTAAAACTGTTCCCGAGTGTCTCGATAGCATCCATTTGTCAAATTACAACTAGGACGAAAAATGATATCATGTTTCTTGCTATACTGCAATTGGCTCGTTTTATGAAGTTCCGATGATAAATTTAAACTTGATTGATCACTTGATACTAATTGAATTAAGAATTATGCTTCCCCCACGTTTTGTTCTATGAGCGTTGTGCGTTGGTTGTGACGTTAGCTACTAAACTGACGCTGCTGTTTTAGTGATGAAGATTTGACAGTGTGGTTAAAATAATTTATGTTCTCACAGGTGCTCACCATGGATGTATTGGATTTATTAGACTTCATGTGCTTCATAGATTTTAAAAGAGAAGTGGAATTCATTTGGCGTGATCCTGGATAAAGTTTGGATAAACTTTGTCTTCGCTATGGCTGGTAAGTTGAGACTTGAAACTTTCGTCCAGTTGAAATCAAAGTTGAGGATTGCGTTTTTCCATGTTGAATTCTGGTGCGTCTACGCTTGTGTCCACTAGATGGCGACACAGCAAAGGTTCTAATCGGTTTTTCAAATATTTAGCCGAATGGATTAAATAAATGTAACCTTACATAAAACATTTTATGAGCTGTTTTAGACAACTGTCTCTAGTCGGTAATTAGGACATTTATGTCTCATGACTAATTCCCAACTTATTTTACTATTCATGCAATGATTTCTTAAACTATTATTGAAATATGAATGATCAGGATCAAGTTGTTGAGATGTTGAAATTTTCTGACCTACAAATTAAATAATTTGTAATTACCGGAATCACCTTTCAGTTGAAAACATGATTTTTTGTTTATTAAATATCAATGAAGGTTAATACTGCATTTATTATGATTTAATTACGCAGTATAAGTAGATAGTAAAAACAAAGTTACAAAATTGAAAAATTGTTCACCCTTTAGTCACATGTAATTTTCGTCAATATAAAAATGATTCAAAATACCTATATATTTTAGAAACTGTATTAATACCCATGTTTGGTCATTGGATATTATTTGTGGCATACGTTTGTCTATATTGTCATTTAATGCGACTATTTGTATTATTGACATTGTGAAATGACTCGTTTTGTGAAGTTATGGATTCAATTTGACATTAGTATATGCTTTCTGTTTTTTAATGCAAATGTTTTTTTTTTTTACGTAATATTTTTTTTTATCCTCAACTATGCCGTATTAATACACAACTAGAAAGTCACATCGGCACCAACATAAATTGCACTTTGATTTCATCCACTTCCACGCGCGCCTTCCCGTGAGCGCAGCGCGCACGCGCTCGGAGTCGCGTGGGAATGGTCGCCCGGCTGGCTGGGCGGGTTTGTTGGGGTGGGGGTAAGGGGGGGGGGGAGTGCTAGGAAAGGAGGGGGTGGGGGGGGTATGCGTAGTGAGGGGGAAGGAGGGTAGGAGGGCTGGACCGAGGCGAGCAAAAAAACACGCCAAAACACTTTTAAATGTCCGCCATGTTGCCCATGGCGTACTGAGCCGCCAACGCGGAGGGGAAGCGGAGCGCCGGGAAAACGCAGGCCGAGACACAGCGACCGACATCCGGGCCTCCACCCCCACCACACCACACGGCGGCTCCGGGCTGGCGACGCCCTACCTTAGCGCTTGACAAGCTTACAAAAAAAAGAAAAAAAACGTCAGAGTTAGCCGCCCCAGAATCATCCATGAAAGCTTCACTCGTCACCGCGGTGAATATTAGGAGCTCGGATAGACACTATTTGTGAGAGGGGGCACCTGGAAAAGAGCAAAAATGAGTAAATTGTCGTTTCGGGCGCGGGCGCTGGACGCCACCAAGCCGCTGCCCGTCTTCCGTTGCGAGGATTTACCCGACCTGCACGAGTATGCGTCCATTAACAGGGCCGTGCCGCAAATGCCAACGGGCATGGAGAAAGAGGAGGAATCGGTAGGCTTTCTTTTATTTCATCGTGTCATCTTGAAAATGTAATTTTTGCTTATTTTGCCACCATCACAGTCGCTTTCCTTTTTGTTCTGCGCAAGCCCTCACAAAATGGCCGCCCTTTTTCCCCCGACGGAAACACGACGAATTCGGGCCCTAAAATGCATATTTTTGCGTTTGGGTTACATTTTGGCCAACGCGGGGCTGCGCAGCGTCTATTTTGGATTCATTTGTCGGCTTTTCGGTGAAGATTTGAGCGTGAAGCCGTTTTCCGAGTACAAAGAGATCATGTGACTTCGGCGCGGCGGACATTTTGTCTCGGGGCCTTGTGTTGGCGTAGCGGTGAGGGGAGAGCGACAGGGGGCGCCCGAGGGCAATGTCAACACTGCACGCACCCCTCGCTTGGGACAAATGGATGGCGGCAGCGAGCTACACTTTAGTACTAGCATGCAACTTGTTCCCACCGGCCATGGCTACTTTGTCCGCGATCTTAACCTGAATGCGTGGAGGCTGAAATGCTACAAAATGCGATGCTTTTGGTTCAGATGTTGGACTGTAGTGACACCGTCAAACAAGTACTCTTCTCTGGTGGGCTTTTAGTCCCCGAGCTGCACTACATTACTCTGACAGGAATGTCTAATGGTTTGCTTGTATTGCTTAGTGATACGAGGCTTTTATTGTTGCACGTGTGTGTTTGTCACTTGTTAAGAGGTTAGCAATATCGAGTATGTCATATTGTGTCTTTAGAGGACTTGTGTCTTTAGCCATTTGAGGGATGTCATAATTTAATTTTGATTTGGGTCACATTAGGAATATAAGGTGGTCATTTTTGTTAGACACAGTACTTTAGCAATATGATTTAGGTCAGAGGTTACGGTGACATGTATTTTGGTCCCCCTTTAGTAGTGTTTGGGGTGGTATTAAGTTTAACCAAAATATTTGATTTAGTGCAAGACGTGTGGAAAAACTCTTTCACTGACACTGCAAGACATTAATTATTGGTAATTTAGTTTGTGTAGTGTGGTCCAGTATAATGGGGAGGAGTTACCAATACCTTGCTTGCATTATTGACAATCTGAGGGCTGCTATAGTTCATAGTAGTGTAATTTGGATTTATTTAACAATGACTTCTACCATAATGTACTATAATGTGCACTTGAGTTCAGGTTTTAGCTAAATTAAGGCGCTTGGGCTTTACGGTAATGTGCATTTTAGCAACGTGAAGCTGAATTGTCATTTGCAATATTGTGTTTAGGTTGATTTGGCTTTGTGTTTAATCTACAAATGTATATTTTGAGCACGTCAGCATCGCCAAATAATTGGTCATAGTTTACAGTGCTAAATATTTGTGTAATTATTTAGCAATATGTGGGGGAAAGGAAGACATGACCTTTCGTAGTGTGTATTTTACTCCTGTCATTTGGCAGCCTGAGGGAAATCATTTATTGGTCCATGTGTAGTAACACCATTGTGTAATTTGATTTGATCTGACGTTCCTTTATTTAGTCCCACATGGGGATATTTCAGTGTACATGAGCCAACAGGAGTTAGAAAACAATGTCATAATTTAGAGGGGTATATTTGGTGACATTATTCTGAGTGTATTTGTCTAGTGGTGTGCTTTTTGGTCGCTTCTGAGCAATATGAGAGACTTGATTGTGATGATAGTGAGGTCTAGGTTTACATAGCCACAGTGATTGTTTTATCAGGTCACTGTCAAAGACACTCGATCACTTTTGAGTCTGTTTCAGTGTATTTTTAGTGTTTTGAGACACCCAAAACATGTGTGATCTCGTGTTTGTCGTCAGTGCATGGGCTTGTAATTTCATCCAGTTTTACACTTAAGCATGACACCGTGGGCTGTCCAGTCTCTTGCACACTCTGAAGGTTGCTGAATGTGCAGCTGACTGGCGAGTGTCATGTCAGTGTGCGGGTTATATTACTACTACTACTACGACTCGCAGTGTGTTTCCGTTTATGGCGCCTGCTTGCTTACTTGCTAGTTTGCTAGCTTGCTTGCTTGCTTGATGTCAGGGATTCAGTGTGTCAGATGTTGCGACAGGTCTGCAGACCAGCATCGGCACATGGTGCCCAAGAGGCAGGTTGGGAGCTTGAGGTATTGTGTGAGAGTGTGTGAGAGTGTGAGTGTGTGTGTGAGTGTGGGGGGGTTGATGATGTCACTTAAATGTCTGCACTCGCTCAGCTGGAATACTGACATCACGAAAATAGAACAGGAAAAGCGAGGCCAAAACAAAAATGTGAGGACTCAGCTGAGGCTTCCTGAGCAGTTGGGATGTTACTTTTTCTTGGGGTAGGGTGGTCACAATTCTTTTTTTTTTTTTTCCTTTTCCTACATATACATACATACATACATACATATACACACACACACACATATATATATATATATGTATAGCTCTACTGACCTTGCGATGTTTAGCGTACCTAAAGAAATGACATGATCATCTTATGACTTTTTGTTTTATTTATGCGACAAAATAAGCAATCACAATGCATTCTCAGATAATTGATTACTGAGGTTGTTTGACACCACTTTTTTCTGCCAAACACCAGTATGAATGCAGTTACAAATAGTATTTTAATCATACTCAATCATGTCTGCACACACATCACTTTTAGGTACCTACACTTCGTCAACAAAGTAAATGTCTAGGATGTAAATGTATTAGAACATGATTTACTGAGGGGGAAATAACATTTTTATTGGAATGCTAATCCTTGTGCTTGCTGTGAAATAAGTGATTTTAGCCTTATTTTCATGTTTATCTTGCGGTTATGTAGTGGTGGTGTACGTATGTGGCCTCAGTGGCGGTTCTGTCAAAGTGACAGTGGCTCAGCACGTGCTCATCGTGTGTTTGTTTTTGGATCGCCATGTACTTTCTACTCTTTACGCTTGGATTGAAAATGAGCTCGCTGTCTGTGGTCCTGCTGGAGAGCCACAGGCATCTGAGACGCACACAGACTTAGCTGGATCTAGGTGCATGTCAGCATTGTGGAAAGTGGCTCTGACAGCCGACACTGTGTCTGACAGGTTGCTTGGGTCGGCACATGGGTGACCGACAAGCTGTCACCTCAAGAAATGAGGCAATGTACACATTAGAATAACAATCCTGAAAATAGACCATTTTGACCTCAAATCCACTTCACTCACTCCATAAAACTTCTAGATTGAGTTATGGCGGGAGAAAGTGAAACATTCAGAAGTGGGTTTACATTGCTCAAAGCTAGACTACGATGATGCCACAGCAGCAATCCATCATTAAAACCGATGTCCTTTTCTCGACAAGAAGACATGCAGCATAATTGGAAACAAGAGAAGGCAAAGGTCATGGGGCCTCCACAGCAGATGGAACGTAAGCCTGGATTGTTTTCTGATCTGGCTGGATGTGGCGCTCTGCAACTTTGTGGTCATTTTGAAGCGCTCATCTATGACGTTTCAAATTGTCAGGATTAAGCTATGCTTTGGTTCACCACTACTGCAATTATCTGTAATATGCCAAATTTAAAATGAGCAAAAAGCTTGAAGAAAGCGTGTGCTCCCTGTAGACTTGTCCGCTTTCTTATTTGCAAGCCTTCAAATCAACATTTTAGCATTTGTTTTCATTCCCACCATGTTTACTCAGGCGGCCCATTGACCGGTTTGCCTCCAAAGCCGTGTGCGCTACAACAGAACAACTCCCCCCACCCTCCCATGCTGTCCGTCACGCTAAGTGTCACTAGCGGCGTCTGGGATCGTGACGGTGATTGATTCGCTCATTTCTGAGGCTATTTGGGGACGCCAAAGTGCTCATTGCAAATTCCAACCGTTTGCTTCCACCCGAGCTCAGTCGGTCTCTCGCGTATGGCTAACCGCTGCCAACATAACAAACACTCGCGATTTATGATTGTTGGTCCGAAGGCGCGTTTAAAAGTTGTTGGAATTTCTACACCTGATTGGGATGTCAGCTCAGTCTGCGCTGAGCTTTTGTTTCATTCATATGATCTCACTCATTGAGTCTTGTCCTGGATCCGCCCACGTTTTGCACAACCACAATCACCACAGGACAGAATGTAAACACGTTTTCCCTCCATTCAAAAAAAGCAGTGTGACAACAGCAGCAGGGTGCCTTTGTGTCAACAAAGCACTGCTGAGTCACTTGCCGCTGTCGAGTGTAACTTTATACACACGTCGAGCTTGCCAGCAAATCAATAGCAAAGCAGTGATTAGCTTTTCATGTACATTTTTTTCGGATGCTCCTTAATCCAGCAACTGTTTCTTTTTTAGGCTTTAAGTCTTGAATTGTAGTGGAATATCATGTAATTGGAGCGAGGGAGTGGGTTGACTGATACTTGCATGGTACTGCGTTTGTTACCTTCCTTCAATCCTCAAGATTTGCTAAAATGCTTTGCTCACAATTCATTATTTTGAAAGACTTAACTATTTGTGGGGGATAAGGACACAGCCTTGACGCCATAGTGAAAGGAATGGCTGCCTCCCTCAAGTTGTTCATATATTGCCATATTGGTCACTTGTGAATTTCAACTTGTCCCAATTAGGCCGCTAGTTGCCAAAGGAAGTTACTCACTGGCTTTGTTTTGTTCGTTTTCTCAATGTCTCAGCTATAAATTGCAATGTGAGGTAATGTCTGTATTGCACAAGCTTTTATTGGTCCAACTTAATAAATGGAAATATCATAAGACCTGATTTGCTAGGGAAAAAAGTAGACATGTTTGAAATTGTCATCAAAAACACATTGATTCAGAAAGCCTCCTCTGATTCAAGTTTGCTATTGACCAGTGTATTCATTTTGCCCCTAGATTCTTAAATTAGATTTTCCCCAAAATAAGTTTGGTTTTATATTGTAATTGCTGTAGTTTAAGATTTATTTACCTCAGTTGTGCACAGTTGGTTCATACTAAGTGCCGCATGACTTTACAATATTTCAATCTGACGTTGATTCGAGTAGGCACTACCTCATTTAGCAAAGCTGCAAATTAAATAAATGGAAGTCCATATCAGTTTTAAGATAAATAATTTCTTTCAGCATGTGACAAACAGGCCTTTGTTATGGTGGAGCAGTCAACTGGAGTGCATATTCTAAACTTGAACACTAAAGCAATAAGCGTTCGTCGAGCGTAATATCAGTATATGTGATGTAAAGTTGCAACACGGGTCAACTTATGTGTGTGTGTGTGTGTGTGTGTGCGTGTGTGTGTAGGAACATCACCTCCAGCGGGCCATCTCAGCACAGCAGGTCTACGGCGAGAAGCGAGACAACATGGTCATTCCGGTGCCGGAGGCGGAGAGCAACATCACCTACTACGAATCACTATACCCCGGAGATTACAAGATGCCAAAGCAGCTCATTCACCTACAGCGTAAGTCGAGACCTTGCTGTTTCACTGTTCCAGTCCATCTGTCTGAATCTTAACGGTTGTGTTTTCCTCGTTCAGCTTTCAGCCTGGACACGGAGCAGCCGGACTACGACCTGGACTCGGACGACGACGCCTTCGTGGCGAAGTTGAAAAAGAAGATGGAGATCAGCTTATTGCAGTTTGAGGAGATGATCGACCGGCTGGAGAAAGGCAGCGGGCAGCAGGTTCGTCAACATAAAAGCTTCTCACATTATACTTGATGCAAAAGTTGCTGACAATCATTTTTCCCTGAAGCTGGTGAGTCTTCCTGAGGCCAAGCTTCTGCTCAAGGAGGACGATGAGCTCATCAAGGAGGTGTTTGACTACTGGAGCCGCAAGAGGAAAAACAGCAAGGCACACTCGCTCATCAACATCATCAAGCAGGAGAAGCGAGACGGCTCCAGCACCAGCGACCCATACGTGGCCTTTCGAAGGCGCACCGAGAAGATGCAGACCAGAAAGGTGGGTCACCTCTCCCAGCGTCCTTCCAAAGCTCTTTGAGAACGATACAAACTTAACATCTGCCAACAGAACCGCAAGAACGACGAGGCGTCCTACGAGAAGATGCTGAAACTCCGCAGGGATCTGAGCCGGGCGGTTACCATTCTGGAGATGATCAAAAGGAGGGAGAAGAGTAAGCGAGAGCTGCTGCACCTCACGCTGGAGATCTTTGAGAAGAGGTTAGTCATCGAGACCTTTCTAGTTTGAGCACATTCCATTGTCCGGCTGTGACCAGACCAGCTGACTATTATATTGAGCCCTTGTCATTCAGCCCTAGATTATGAAAAGTTTTGATAGACCTGGCCTCCTTGAAAAAAAAAAAGTTATGCTAATAGATGCATGTACAAAGAATGAAAGGATTATGTAAAATACATTTGTACAAACATTATGTGCTTTATATGTCAAATGGACCCACCCACACTTATTTTTCCCTCCAGGAATGTCATGTCGGACTACGGTGGTGAGGTCCTGGCTGAGGTCCTGGCAGAGCGGGCACTGGTTAGGCCGCAGATCATCCCGCTGGTGCCGCTTACCAACCAGTACCACATGGACCACAAGGACTACAAATCCAAGGTGAGCACCTGGTCACCTAAGTCCTAGTCTTGTAAGTAGTTCTGGAGTTGAACCTGTATCTCGGCATCCCCTCTCAAGCCTGAGAAGATGGAAGTCCCTCGGCAGAAGAGGAAATATGAGAAGAAACAGAAGGCTCTTCCGCTGTCGGCTGGCGCAGCGCATCACCACGGTCCTGCAATCTTTAATGCCAAGGACCTGAACCAGTACGACTTCCCTAGCTCAGATGACGAGCCTCAGGTACTAGCTCTCTGCTGCCACCTAGAGACCACTTGAAAAAACACCGGACAAAAGCGCATAAGTGACTCAGAACTTTCTTTTGGCGTCTCCGCAGCTGCACTCGGGGTCGTCGGAAGCTGAGGAGGAGAACGACCCGGATGGCGCCTACGCTTTTCGAAGGAAAGCCGGCTGCCAGTATTACGCTGTGAGGGTCATGCCGTTTCTCGTCGTCATCAAGCTTAGCGAGATGGAGATTGAGTGTTTGCGTACGTGTTTGTTTTTAGGCTCGTCAGGATCGCATGGGCGCCTGGCCGTGGTCACCGGCCGGGGAGGGCGGCCTGGCGCACGCCCGATATCGCTACAGTCTCACCACGCTCACCGTGCCGCGTCGATGCCAGGGCTTGGCCCGTCGACGTCTTGGACGAGGGGGCAGGTAATTTCCCCAACTCTGTCTTAGGCAGATTCTCTATTCATTCTACCAATAAAACTTGATTTTTGGTTTTGTGGTGGCCTTCAACCTTTAAGGTTGTTGGTTCTCAACTTTTGACGCGTGGGGATCTGCATTTTCCTACTCCAGTTTAGAGGCTTTCCGCGGAGTATAATTTTCTGGGATGGTTGCAGAACAAGCTTCTGGTAGTTGGAGTCACTTTATTTCTTGTGTCATGAAAATTGCATCCTTGCCTTCCAGGGTCTTACTGGACCGAGCCCACTCGGACTATGACAACGTTTTCCATGAACTGGACCCGAAGACGTTAGATTGCGCACCGCCCCCATCGGGCTCGCGCTCGCCAGCCGCCAGCAAGTTTGTCAGTACCTCACCAACCAATACCTCAGACAGAAGCAGCTCCTCGCCGCCCTCGGACCTCAGTCAGATTCTTTTGAGCATAAAGGCTTGCCGGTGGCGTCACTTCCGACCACGGACACTACCGCTGCACCAGCTGGACAACGCCCACCCGTTGTTCCGCAGAATCAGTCGCTGTGTCAAGCGGCCGCTCACCAATATCGGGCCGTCAGCTCAGCGCGTCTTACGGCCTGGACCGCCGTCGCAGCCTCATGTCGGTGAGTCTCATACCCGCTTATGTCAGTTGACTGAAAAGCTGGACAAACTCTTCTGTTTAATTGCATGTGAAAAAATGATGTCCAGTATTTGCACACTGACCAGGACTTGAACTTGTGCATTGAATACATTTACCAAAACATCAAATTGTCTTTTATTATAAAACAGGCTTTTAGTTGTTCAATGTCCCTCTGAAGGTTGGATTATCGCGTTTGGCAACATGCTAGTATTTGTGGGGGGCTGAATGTCGGCCATTGATTTTGTTGGAATGTAGCAGACTTTTGTTTGTGAAAGAAATCCTCAGTGCTTTGATGAAACGTCTGTAAAACCATCATCGTGCTGCCAGGACATGTCTGAAAGTGCCTTTGATGCTCTTATTCAGAGTTGATGTGTGTTACCAACATGTTTGTGTTTGCGTGCGACAGCCCTGACTGCCGAGCAGTTCCAGCAACACCAGGACCAGTTGGCGCAGATGCAGAAGGAGCAGATGGAGCAGCAGCAGCAGCAGCAGCTTCAAACCAACAGAGCCGCCACTGCCCACAGCACAACGACTACAACACAGGTGAGCACGACCACGACTAACTCGGGCCACCCATCGCTAGCCGCAGCTCATAACTTTGGCTTCTCATCCCCTCAGGTGTCTGCCAACACGTTGGACCAGGCCAGTGCTCAGTTCGCCGCCTCTGCCCTAGTCTCCACCGAGCAAATTCTGGCTCTGAAAACCAAGGAGGAGCTCAGCCTGGGTGGCAGTGTCAACGGCATCCTATCCCCCACAGGTACCGGATGTCCCCTTGCTCCAAATACCTGGCAAAGGTTACGAGAAGTTTATGTCTGCTCCCTCGTATGTGCTTGGTTAAAACGAGTAAACTGAAGTTACCTTATTTGAAAATGCACAATGTTGTCTACACATAACCCTTCTCAGTTTTAGGAATGACTTCCAACTCTGTGTGATACAGCACGATTGGCGTGACGTCAGATGTTTCTTCATGGCTCGTCGTCGTTGTTAGCGGTACCGCATATGCAACTTCTGCTGTTGTTGTTTAGGTGCCTACAAGGGCTTGCACCTCTCCAGCACAGCGTCTCCCTCACTGGCTGCCCCGGCACCGCCCGCCACCCTGTCCAGCGCCGCCTCCCTGCATCCGGGCAGCGCCACCAGCGCCGCGCCAGCCTGCAGCACCAACAGCAACAACGGCACCGCCCACCACGCCGGTCCCGCAACCACTAACGCCACTCAGGTTCCACTGGGCAACAGCCTCCGACTGGCCGTGCCCGCTGGCAAGCGGGTGCATGCCCCCCGAACGCTAAGCAGCGCCATGTCGGCGTCTGCTTTAAAGCTGGCGCACGCCGCCGCCAACTGTCAGAAGCCCAAGGTCCCCTCGGCCACCGCGGCCTCACCGCTGGACATCGTGCCCAGGTGAGACAAACACAAAAAAGAATAAGACAGTCGTCACGGGAGAAATGTTAACCGTTAATAGACTATAGACAGCACAAGCACTTTTAAAGAAGACAATAAAAACTTGCATGCAAGGAGACTGTCCAAAAACGTTTTTTGAGAATGATTGTTTCTTAACCTATTATTGTTGAAGCAATATCTCACAAGAAGGATTGATATAGACCTGCCAAGCTTTTTGTTTCTTGGATGTCTTATGGCTCCCTGCTTGGCAACACATCTATCGATCATTCTGCAGACCTTGCCGATTCTCTACTCATTTCAATCAGGTGTGTTGCAGTTGGGAGACGCATAACATTCAGGAAACCGGCACCCAAGGACCAGGGTTGAAGAACAACCCTGGCCTAGGGCTTGGCATCATGGCCATAAAAGAAAAGCAAAACTTGCCCAAAAGGTATTAAAAAAAAAAACAACCACCCCGTCACACCCCAACCGGCCAACTAAATACTATGCTTAAGCTTTAGGCTTATGTTATTTTTTTGGGCTATCAACGTCCGTGCGCGCCAACATAGCTAACGTTAACGTTGCTAACGTTGCATCCACAGGGAGAACCACGAACAGGACAAGGCGGCGCCACTCAGCAGTCTGTCTGAGAACACAATGGCCATGGAGGTGACGTAGCCTGCACACAGGGACCCCGTGCTTTTTTTTTTGGGGGGGGGGGGGGGGGGGGGTCGTTTTTAAAAGGTGCTATGCATCGTCCGTTAGGCTTGAACGTGAGCAGACTGACTGGACTTGACTGTGCGGTGAATGCTCTGCGGAGCCACTTGTCCGGTGTGTTTGCGTGTGTATTTATGTGTATGTGTATATATATACACGTGTGTATATATACATACACGTACGTACACATGTATCTATATATATGTGTATGTATACATACACGTATATAAAACTCCACTGTATTTGTTACTGTTAATAAGAGATTGTCTGTAAATTAATTTGGCAATTATTAAATGTACAGTACTGAGTATTTGTAGGCCCCGCCCACCCCAGCCCTCTTGTATATAACATGAATTGAATACACAGTTGTTCATTTGTGATGTTTTGCACTCAAGTTGTTAGAAAAAAAATTAGAGAGAAAGGACAAACCGCCGTTGCTGCGACCAGTCTCAACACTCTCACCTGCTTCCCACCCTCCCCTCGTCTATTTATTGTGCCGCGTTTTCGTCCAATCCTCCGTTGCGACCGCTTGTTCTTCAACCAAACCCCCACCCACCATATCACACGTCTTTTCTACAATAAATATTTTTGTACTTAATTTTTTCTTAACTTGATTTGTGATTTGACTCTGCAAAAAGGTACATTGGTTTTGTTTTTATGCTTGGACGTGGCAGAAAAGGATCAATCATTCCACTTCAAAAACTAAGATAAAAACCCACAAATTTTGAAACTTAATAGGCATTGTGGTCGTCAGTGTGCTGATTTTCTCTTCTGTGAAGAGTTTGGTACCCAACGTGGAGGCTTCATAATTTTTTTGGTGTGCGTGCGAGTGTACACGGCAGTGAGCGCCCCCTAGTGTGTGTGCTGGTGTGGACACGTCAGCGTCGTGCGGCAAAGATGAATGGAAGTACTCCTAAAAAGAAAAGGTGTCAATGAAATAAAAATCCAGGGCATTATATCGCCTCTGCTTTTGTTTTTGTTTGTCTTCTTCCTTTGTCTCTCTGGAATGCCTCCTCCTGGAAATTCACAATAGACCATGGCTTAGTGAGTTATTAAAAAAAAAAAAAAAAAAGTTCCCGGGAACATCTCATTTTGCTTTCCTGAAAAAATATCTGATGTCTTTCAGGTAATATCTAAAGAATTAAGTCAATCTTTCTTCTGGGGAAAAGATTTCTCAAATTTCAAGAAATAAGTCTTCCAGTGACAGGTAAAAAAAAAGAAAAGCACTCGAAGTAAGTTTTTGGATTTTTTTCTTGGAAGTTTTTTTAATAGAAAACTTGAACCTGAAAAACTGTTATAGTTTTCTTTTTAAAGACCCAAGGCACTCAACTGCAATATGTCTCAACTCCAGCACAACAAACGTTAATACCTCAAACACGCTGCCCCAAGAGACGCTGCTGGCTAGAGAAAGCAAAGCTCAAATTGCTTGATGTCTGGCATCACCTACTGGCCAATTTAAGTGCGTTCAGGTTTATTGCACATCTTAGAACTGTGGTAACTTGGTTCAAATCAAATGTAACAAAATAGTGACATGGGGGGTGAAGATGCTTATTTAAACAATGCAATGTTTGTGCATGTCAATGAAAACAAACATTTGGAGCTCACAAAATACTATAATTTTTTTTTATTAAAGCAGAGGAAACCCTCCATCGCACATGGTTTCAAATATAAAAAGTACCAGTGGGCTTTTGAACATTTAAGATTCATATAAAAAGTTGTACCGACTCTTGACTGTTAAGTTACAATCACTCCACATTCAACAAAATATATTTAAAAAAAAGTTGTTGGGATGTATTAACTGCAAAAAGTGAGGCAACCCTGTATTTGAGTTGAAGAGATTTGTGACTAATCGAAGCAACAGATACCAGTCATTGATAACACAATGACAATCGTTCAGCTAGCGTTTCATGCTTGTGGGGTTTCCTCATTGTGGATTGGCTCGATGACAATCTACAGTTGAATCTCCATTGTAAGGTCAAATTTTCCCCTAGTTACTGGACATAAAAATAACGAACTAAAATTATGATTAGACCAAATTTATCCTGGTATTTTCTTGATATTTAAGTTAATGGGGCTTTCCTGTTGTGATGCGAATCATATGCGACTGGACATGATTCCCGTGTTGAGTTTCAGAAAGAAGGCCTTGAGCTTGCACAGTCGGCATTTGTTCTGTTTCTTCTTTCTGATCTTCTGCCGGACCGTCTGGTGGTACGTCTTACCTTGGTCCTGGTCTTGGTCCCGGTCAATCCAAGGTACCCAGGCATCGTCGTGCCGGTCGGGGTGGGCGCGCGGGTCGTCAGGCGGAAAGTGGACGGGCACGGCGGTGCGGTTGTAGTGGACGAGGCGGGTCAGCAGGTAGCGCACCACCTCAGGGCGCTGGCGGGAAAGGTCATGGCGCTCGTACGGATCGGCGCTGATGTTGAACAGCCAAACGCTTTTAACTCCCTCGCTGCTGTTTTGGCTCCGGTGCGACGGAGATGCTCGTTCCAGGTTCCACCAACGACCTGCCAACGTTGGCAAGACCTGCCCCCACCAAAAAAGTACAGTTTTAAACTTAATTTTTGGTTTACCGCCCCGATCTACGTAAAACATAATGTCCTCTGATTGGTCCATCGGGTCTACACATTACACCTGTATATTGCGGAAGTCACACAAAACAACTTTACAGATTTTGGAATTGTGTCCACGCTAAAGGCACACCTAGTTTTTTGAGAAAATTAAAGGCTTTTAAGTGCACCTTATGGTGCAGAAAATACGGTACTTATTGTCCTCTAATTTCTTCAAAAAAAAGGGAAATAAAGAGTAAGTAGCACGTACCTGCGGCGGGACCCACTCTCCGTGTCCGGGGTCTCCGGTGAGCAGTTTCCAGTCTCCGACCCTGATGGCCGCCTGGACCGACGTGTCCCACACGGGTGACTCGTTAGTCCCGTCGGGTGGGATCGCGTACTCGGGTGAAGCGTGTGGTGTAGGCTGAGAAGAGCGTTTGGCCTTGAGGCGAGATCGGACCTTGCTTTCGGTCCATGATAGGTTGTGTTCCGGACAGGCCATCCTTCTAGACTTGGGCTTTGATGCGTTTTCCTTCTTGCGGGTCGCTCGAACGATGAAGTAGTCTGGGTGACCTTTGACCTCAGAGTATAACTTCTTAGTGCCTTTAGACTTTGATGATCTGAATGCAGACTTTTGTTTGGGGCGCTGCTTGAGAGGTTTCTTCTTTTTACTTTGCTTCTTCCTCTTGTTGGGCTTATGGAACCCTTCCAAGAGAGCGTCTTCTGTTCAATTAAAACAAAGCTTGTCATCACACTTGAATTTTCACTTTGGTCGCCCGATTTTTTTTACCCCATGCTGCTCAGTCGGACTGTCGGCCTTAAAGTGTGCGTTCGTCGAAAAACATTAACTACACCTAAATGTCGCGTTTTGCCAACATAGTTCAGCAGTTTACCTGCGTCTCCGTGCAGCGCGGGGGCCTTGTGCAGCGGGTCGATGTTGTGTAGGATCTCTTGGCGAGGAGACTCTTTACCTTCGCTGATGGCGGCCCAGGCGTCAAAGCCGTCCAGGCCTTGGCTCTGCGGCAAAAGGAAAGTGCACACGAGAGTTGTGGCTACTTGACTTATGGCTACTTGACTCGTAGAAGCCCTTTTTTTTCTCTTGTTCTTCTGTCATGCAGCTAAATGCAACAAATACTGATGAAACATTAGATCCGAGGGGGATTCATCAATAAAAATAAAAATCTTGTAAGTCCTCACCAAAGCAATCAAGAGCTCCACGTTTTGTACACCGCTGACATCAGAGGAGCGCATTCGTCTCCATTACTGTCAAAAATGCTTTTTACTTTTATGATCACTGTAGAAAACTTGTCAGCGCTCCCGCACAGCTCGCTTACATTCACATTCAAACGTTGTTGCAACTCACCAAAAGCACTTCAGCCCACATACAAAAGCTTGAATTATTTTCGCTTTTTAAATAGAAAAATAGTAACTTAATTAAGAAAAATTAAGAAACACGTACAGATATTTATATGTTTAGCTCCTTTTCCTAAGAAAACAGTAGGACAAGAACATAGATGAGATTAGGGATTCTTTGTATGCTTTTTTTTTTTTCTCTCTCTCTAGGTTATTGAAACACTTTTAGTTCCCTAACAGCGGTCATGACTGACCTCGCTGACGTTTCCTCCGGCAAGGGCCAGCAGGGTGGGGAACCAGTCGGTGATGTGAAGGAGAGCATTGGACACACGCCTCCGTCGCCGCAGCAATGGGCTGTGCACAAACCCTACGCCGCGGATGCCTCCCTCCCAGTACGTCCCCTGAAACCAACGAAATGGTGCGTCACATGACCACAAGTACGTCTTTCACCTATCGTGCGGCGGGATGGAATGACGTGTATTCAGAAAGTAGTGCTTCACATTGCAGTTGAAAATTTTATTTTTAAGAAAAATTTGTTTTGGGTTGTATGTTTTGGGAAAATTTGCGCAACCTTTCGTCCCCGGAGCGGCCAGTTGCTGCCGCCAGTGAAGGGCTGGGCCCCGTTGTCAGTGGAGTAGACGATGATGCTGTTGCGGTACAGGCCCGACTTGCGTAGCGCATAGGTGACGTTGCGCACCGCCTCGTCGACCGTCGACACCATAGCGGCAAACTTCCTCCGCGCCACGTCGGCCATGCCGCGGTAAGGGTAGATGTACGACTTGGGCGGCTGCAGCGGTGTGTGCACCGCCTGCACACAACAAAACAAAACGCTTTAGGGAACAAACCCGGCTACAAAAGATGACGCTGTTAAAAACTTTTGACCCCAAGAAATAAGTCTCTCGTTGTGAGCTAGTACCTGCAGGGAGAGGAGCAGGAATATCGGTTGCCGGGCGGGATTGTGACTCTGGAGGATCTTACGAGCTCGCTGCGTGAAGAGCGTGGTGGAGTACTTGCCCTGGTGACCCCAGGCAACGCTCTCGTTGTCATGGAGGTCGTACCCGCACACGCCGGGGCCGTCGCACGACCCATAACTGCGCGTATGTACCACACGTGCAAGCGAGAGTGAATGAGTCATGACATCAAGTCACGTCATCTCAAAACTTGAAGCTGTGAAAATCCCAAAAGCAAGCGCTTGTTACCTGTAGTAGTCCACACTTCCTGTCAAGGATCCAAAGAAGGAGTCGAAGCCTTTCCTGGTAGGCAGGCACGCCTTCCTACACGCGAGACAAAAAAAAAGTCCCATTCAAAAAAGCCATAGGTCTCTTGCGCGGGCCAAGATTTCATTGTGCTCACGTGTAGAATCCGAGATGCCACTTGCCCACCATGTGCGTAGCGTAGCCGGCCTGGCGCAGCCTCTGGGGGAGCGTGTCCATGTTGGGGGGGAGGCAGCTGGGCTGGCTCGGCCTGATGATGGAGTGCTGGAGACCCGTGTGGATCTGGTACCTGGCCGCCCCAACCAAAACAAGGCGCGTGGGGTACTAGTGGATTAGCAGTGTACCAGTGGTGTACTACCTGCCAGTGAGGAGTTGGCTGCGCGAGGGCGTGCAGATGGGCTGGACGTAGTAGTTCTCCAGCTTGACGCCCTCCGCCGCCAACTTGTCCAACGTGGGCGTCTTGATGCTGGGGTTGTGGTAGCCGATGTCGTTGAAGCCCTGGCGGGGGGAAAGTTAGCACGTCGGCATCCAACACCTGTTGCCATCCCTCCCTTTTTGCTGTAGCGCCTTGAGGTCCCAAGTGACAAGTTTTCCAGATACAAGTGGATTTTATCAGTGCGTACTTCAGACCCCCTGCCACTAGATGGCGCCAGCAGTCTTCACGACCACCCACCCACCCTTAGTTCATATCGGTTTTGTGCATTCACCTGATCATCGATGAGAATGAAAATGATGTGCGGCTGCTTCCTGCTTCCTTTGGCCGCCGGCGTGTCGTTTTCGACTTTGTCGGTGTCGACGGTGTCTTCGTATCGCTGCTCTTCCCAAATGTGGCAGTGGCTGCGGTGCAGGCGTATAACACAAAGTATCAGGAGCAGCGATGTGATGGAGGTCGCCCGCATCTTTCCTGTGAGGACTACAAACACAAACGGTGAATTTTATGTGAACGCCCCACCAGGGGGCAGACCTCAGGAAACACGGTCAGACAGCATTTTTCCTTTTTTTTTTTTAACGTTTTGGGCCTTTCAAAAGAAGACAAGGCGTCAGCAGAGGCTCATAAGAGAAGAAAAAGACCTGCCGCAGCTATTCACAGGGCACAACTGGTGGTTACCAGTCTTCCATGAAGCTAACATCCATCTTTAGGGAATGTGAGAGGAAAACACCATACAAGTTGTAACATGCAAACGCCACACGCACAGCCGAGATTCAAACCCACAACCTCACAACTGCGAGGCACACGTGCCTGGCATTTGTAACCAATTGTTATTTATTAAATTAAAACGATGACAACAGAAACATCTGATACGCCATGCTGCTGTCCTCCTTATACATGCCGATTTATTTACGTTATCCCACTTTATGTTCTCCACCCAATGTTTCCCCTCTACGCACCAACGGAGCGGCGCTCCCAGTTTTGTTGTATACCTGTTTTACAATGACAATGAAGGCATTCCACTCTATTCTGCTACATTGGAATTAATTTGAGGAGCCTGTCAATCAGCAATCAATCAATTTGTCAATCAATAATACCTCGATATGGCCCCAATGTAAGTAAGTCACTTCATTCTCGTTCTTGCTTTTCAAAGTTAGCCGAGGACGCTGCCGTATGTGCTCATGCTTCCAAACGAACTTTTCCGTCCTCCAAAAAAGCTGCTTCACACTCCCACTGGAAGAAAAAAAAAAAAGCTAAGAAAATCCGCACTGGTCAAGTCACACATACTCGTTTAACAAGAATTCCACCTTGATCCGCCGAAATAAGAGTTCCCGGAGGACACCGCAGCGGTAAAACAACACAAAAATAAGATCTAAAGTGTACCATCGCTAAGAATGACAAAAATCATGAACAAATCACTAAGCGCATTTTTTGATTGATTACAAATCGCTAATGTCTAACGGCGGTTAGTGGCTAGCTAACAAAGTGTTTTAATTTACAGTATTTTGTTTTTTGTTATTTTACGAGCACCCAAACCATAACGTAACGCCTTGCATTGTGTTAATTTACAATAATATTGACAAATCGCAGCGATCATAAGCTTTTATTTTGAAAGGTACAACCAGGCTTCATCCGGCGCAGCTCCCTCTGCCCCCCCCCCACCCCTTGCCTTTCCACTGTCCCGGGGGAAGCTTGCGCTTAAATGGAGCTCGAAAAGGTTTTCACGCTGCTTTTTAACCCCCACCCCACTGTACCCTTTACTGGACACTAACATCATAATAATTCATGTTTGAACTTTATATTCTTCTTGGTTCCACCCTGAACGAATGCTTCACACGCGAAATGGAACAACAAGCAGATCATCTGGCAAGGAAATGAAAATTGCATGATGAATGTAAAAAATGAAGCACATTCAGCCTAATCCAAAGCAAATGTTTCCTTGGCATGTTGAAAAAAAGGAACACGAAGCACATTCAGCCTAATCCAAAGCAAATGTTTCCTTGGCATGATGAAAAAAAGGAACACGCTGTGAACAAGTGCTGTCAAATACATCAAATTAACTCCAATATTGTAGTAGAGATCTCTACTACAATATTGGACTTAATTCAAATAGAAAAGTGCGTGCATATCATACAAACACACATTTGTACCATAAAACCATAATTAGCATGACTGGGAAAATTGAGTCCTGTAAAAATATATACTGCATTTAGCGTTTAGGGTTTATAGTTGATCTTATGGTTCAAATATTATATAATCTATTTTTAAACCGGACGTGAATAATGTATTATACTTGCGCTCTATACTTTTAGAAAGACTTCAACTCCCACAATGCATCTTTGGGCGCGTTCGGAAATATACTCCTATGCTATATTTGTGGAGTGCTCGGGGAGGAAGAGTGCGCTCATTTCCCATTAATTTCTGATCGCAGTCATGGCGAACGGTGTCTCCAGTCGGAGCGCCGAGTGCACGCAGTGGCACTCCATTTTTGCTGGACTTTGAACTTGCGAACAGTGAAATCAAGCAAAGCACTGAATTACTGAACGGTCGCACTTGAACGTGTGCGCTCTCGGAGTAAATTACCGAACGTACCCTCTGTGAAGTGAAATGAAGTGTGATGAAATGTAAAGTGAGCGGGGCCTCCTCTTCATACCTTTCAAATTGTTGTGTCCGTCATGTCGTGCGAGGAAGACTCATCGCTGCTCTTTCTCATCGTAGAACATTTAAAGATGAAAGGCTTGCTGGTCGCCGCTCAAGTGCTGGAGGAACATGTTAGCCAGGTAACGACAGTAAGAAAATGGAGACACATTTTTGACATTTTTAAATATCCGTTTTGCGTGCGTGCCAGCTGATGTCGTCTGTGAATGGTATACGGACGAAGAAAAAGCACAACAAGTAGAAATAATAGTGGCTTTAGAATTTAAAAGAGTGTTTGCTTTTTGGAAGGAACTGAACAAAATGTACAGTTGAAGGTTTGTGTCAATTAAGGGCCCACCCCACCGACCCTTTGCAGCTAAGCTAACATTGTTAAATTGACCAACACAAAATCCATGTTTTGTGCAGGCGGAGATGCCAAACGTGAGCTTGAACCTCCAAGACATCTACAAAGGATGGATGAAGTGAGTGGGATTTGAAACTGAGTCTTGCCAACAAAATGTCAGCTGCCATAAAATGCAGCAAAAATGATTTTGCACCCATTACGTTGCTAAAAAGTGCTCAAGTGGCAGCATGGGCAAAAGACCGACCACAAGGCTATATTGTGTGCAGGTGGTGCTTGCATAACCAGCATGCCGAGCGGCCGGCCGACGGCTGCAATGTACCCATCAAACCTGAAGGTGGCGCTGACGAGAGCCCCGCCAAATACAACAACACAGATGCTGAAGGGCTGCACGGTATGTCTCTTTGAAACTTTTTGATTGGATTGATCTCAGTTGTGTTTTATTTGCAAAGATTTGACTTTTGACTTAGCCTCCAAGACAGAAGGCATGGAACGCTCCAACGGACATGATGACAATGGCTGCCACTCACCTCAACCTGAAGACAAAGAACGAGCACAAGAGGTAGATCAAGTATTTTATTGTTAAAGCTTTCTCAATGTCGCTGTCCATTGTCACCCTACATGACAAACTGGATTTAATTCATTATCAATAAGAAACTTCACGACAGTGAGTCTGTCTGCCATTCCCAGCCCAAAAGTGAGTGCTGACTGTCCACAAATAACTTTGGCTTCATCAGGCGGAAGCGGACCAGCCCTAAAGTTTCATTGCACACGCATAGCTGCGCTCCACTGGCCGTAATAATGACGTGTGTATCTCAGTCATTCACAACACACACGCACACGCACGTCTGTCTGGCCTGTTTCCTCCTTTGTGATTGTTGCCATCCATATTCCCATCACGCCAAGGCGTGTCATCTTGGCTAACTTACTGTTTTTTCAGCCTTTTGTGCAGTATGCAAACGTGACATTCAAGCAGACATCTATGAAGGAGCAGGCTGTGGTCACTGCCCTTTGTGCTCTTCTTCCTCCAGCAGCAGCCAGAAGTCGCCATCGATGTCCAGATGGAGTCACGTGCCAATCAAACCGAGGCTACGCCCTTGCAAGCCAACGATTGCTCGGACGACGAGGCGCAGGAAAGTACAACTGGCTTGAAAGATGGGCAAGAAACGTTTTGCGCCATGAACGTCCCGCCGCCTGCAGGTATGAGCGGCCTATCACAACACACACACAAAATGTCCTCTTTGGCACATTGACGGCAAGACTCGCAAGCGGCTGTGAAGATGTCTCATTGTAAAACGGACGCTTTCAAATGACTCCGTGTGACTTTATTCTCACAGTTTCATGAGTCTTTCAGCCATTCATTTGTGTTTAGATGCTAATGTCACGACTGAACAGGACGAAGAGGAGGTCACCAAGGTAACAAACACTCCTCAGGATGCAGATGTTGATGGCGACACGTTGACGTGTGCGCATGTGTTGAAAGATGGAGCTCAGTGATGACACCGCCCAGTCGGAGCAGGACAACAACCAGACGGGGGCGCCGGAGTCTACCGATCACGGTTAAACACTTTTTTGATTAGTTGATTGTTTGAACTGATGGTTTTGTGCAATTTGCCATTTCAAATGGAATGTGTGTGTCTTTGTTTTAGACAAGATGGCGGCGGAGAAGCCAGAGCACGTGGATGTCGCCATCACTCTTAACATCGACGTTGGCAAAAGTGATGTTTGTCTCGCTGAAGAAGCAGCAACTCCCAAGAAGAAGAAGAAGAGAAAGAAGAGGACAAAAACAGCACCTGAGGAGGCTCCGGAGACAAGGCAGGAAGATCAGGCAAAAAACCCAAAGAAAGGCAAGAAGAGAAATAAGGAGGAAGATGAAAAGGAGGAAAAGAAGGAACCAGAGGTGGAGGATGTTGTGCTTCCACCGCTGGAGAAGAAGAGAAAAAAGAGGAGGAAGGAGGAAGAGGAGGAGGGAGAAGGTCAAAGCAACAAAGATGTGCAGTGTGACGAAGAAGCAGCAGGGGGCGATGCAGACCCACAAAAGGAGCTGCAAGTGAAAGGTATAAAAACAAAAGCTGATTATAGCCCAGGTGAAAAATATGACATTTTGCTTGGAATTTTCTTGAAAGCCATAAATGATTCTCTTATCAAAAAAAAGCACTTCTTTAAACGTCCGTTTCTTATCAGCTATTTTTGTTTCCTGTTTCGTGCAGGTGGCGCTGACCCTCAACTCTCCACCCAGAAGCGACGTCGACGACGGGGGAGGCGAGCCCGGAAGCAGACGCAACAGCAGCGGGACGCAAGCGAGGAAGACCGAACTCCTCAATCCACCAAACTGGACCTGGCTGACAAGACCACCACGAGACCTCAAGAGAACCACACTCTGACCAGCGCCGCCAACGATGAGATAGAAGCCAGTGAGGAGAAGGTTGAAGGTGCTAGGGAGGCGAAGAGCAAGAAGAAAAGGAAGAAGAAGAGGTCAGTCCATGAGGCAGCAATTGAAGAAAGCAGAAATGGCGAGAACGCTGACGACTCACCAGAGGTGAAAAAAAAGATGATGGAGGAGGAGGAGGAGGAGGAAGCTGCCCAAAGTCACAAAACTCCTCTTCATGGCGACTCACTCCGCAAGAAAAAGAGTAAGAGTTCACTTCCAAGTTTCAAATCAAATTGAATTCAAGGGCTCATTGACTTACTTTCAAAAAGCCGTGAAACCTTTGGCGCAGAGCTCGTACAAAGTGATGGAAAAAAGAAAAGCATGAGCTGACTCAGCAGTTTAATAGAGCCAAATGATTCTGCCCTTGATGGCTTCTGTACCGAAACATTTTTAACCAAGTGGCCTGACACAAACACTTCTAATGCTGCTACTTTCACTCCTTTTCATCTATAAAAAAAATTAAAATGTGGACATTTGGAGTCTTTCAAAATAGCAGACGAGATGCCACGACAATAGTGGCAAGGAATAGATGTTTGGCAACGCTTTATGTTAAAGGGATAATGACTTCCTGTTGTTGTTGCAGAGAAGAAGAAGAAGGTGAAGAGCGAAATGCAGAAGGACCAAGACGCTGAACTCGCGGTAAGATTCAGAACCAGATCACAGCTGTCTAGTCGTAATGACGAGGTCTTAACGTCATTACGTGGCCTTCAGAAAATTTTGCAAAAAACAAAAATCTCACAGTATCCATCCGGGTTGAGACACACAGTTTGAACTTTGGAAAAGCTTGGCCTCATTTGTTGAAAAAAAATGTTTTATTTGCAGACAAATATAGTACAACTTTATTGAAAGGACTAAATTCTTGACATAAAAGTGAATTTTCTCTGGCAATAAGGAAACATGGAACCTGACTTTGTGTATGATTTTGTTATTTCAGTGAGTTTGAAGACCACCACGTTGGACCTGAAAAACACAAAACCACTCCAAAATCACTTCACTGGTTTCTTTTATATCAAACTAATTATTTTAGGTGCATTACCTGACATGTTTCGGCGGTTTCTTCCGCCTTTGCAGAACAAAATAATTTGTTTGATATAAAAGAAACCAGAGAAGTGATTAAAAAGGCAAAACAAGATGAACTTAGTACAACCACTCCAAAATCAGTTGCACCTTTACCACCTCCACTCCCAACTTTTTTTGTTTTTGGCACGTAGACAGTTTGGCATGTACGTCTTCCATGTTTTTATGCAAATTTCACCGTAGCAAGTAAAATGCCGTGTTCAGAAGAGCCCTAAGAACTCCAGAATCCATAGTGTCTCCTTTGAGTGCATGCGTGGTACCTTGACCATGTCTGACCCCAAGTCGAGGCTCCCCGCCCCTGCCCGCAACTTTTTCAGTGTGTTCAGAATGGAGGCTGACATTTCCAAGAGACAAAGTAAATGTGAAGTACAAGCGCCATCGCATCGATCCAAGTAGCTTTTAGGCTTAATGAGGCACAAAGAGCAACAACAATAGGTCATTGACTTTTCTTGGTTAAAAGAAAAAACATGCCCACAAAGACACACTCTTGATTTGATGTTTCGCTCCCACACGTGTTAATTTGCCGCTCCAAATTGTCCGTAGGTGTGAGCGCCAAGGGTTGTTCGTCTCCATTTGCCCTGCCACTGGCTGGCGACCGGTTCAGAATTTCAAAATTGAGCTGGGCTAGGTAAAGTAAAAAGTATCTAGTCAGACAGGACAAAAATGTCAACCTAAGAGCAAGGTTTCCCGCTGCATAAACTTGTGACATTAACATTGTGAGTGTTTGCCCAATCTGCGACTGATTAACCGCTCTGTCCGAATACTGTTGTCATTTTGTTGAAAAATCTGATGGTAATAAAGTACATACTGGAGTCGTTATTTACGTGTCAGCAGAGCCAGTAACATCCACCAGGGGGCAGTAGTAGAGCGTGGAGGAGCAAACACGAGCGCACAAAAGAAAAACGGACACTGAAGCTTTACCTAAACAAAAAATCATCCACGCCAAAGCGAGACCACTGTTGAATGAGTCACAACCTGATGTTTTCCTGAGATAAACGCTGAGCTGCTATAGAAGTAGCCACCGTAGCAGATTAGCATAGCTTTGCCGAGGACGGTCGGCACGTGTCCACAATATTTATAGCCTGTGAATGTTGTTTCTTCTCTTTATTTTTTATTTTTTATTATCAGCGCCTGGCAGCCGTTTCACTTGCAGGAGTGCCGGGACTTCAGTCAGTACAGCAACCGTTTGTATTTTCTTTATTTTACGGATGAGTCTGTCCAGCCTCTGTTGGCAGCTAATCAACCTCTCGCTGCTCAGTACTCTCCAATCAATTTGGCAACGATTGCGGCGGCACAATAAAAAAAAAAAAAAAAAAAACGTACAGCGAGCAGCAATATTTTGTAGCTAAGCTAGCAGAGGCACATGCCTCAGGGTTACCGGAAAAATGTGAAAGGAAAGTCGTTAAAATGCGTGAGAAAGATTGCAAAAACATATTGAGATATTAAGATTTAATATTGAGAATGAAGGGGCAAATTAAATGAATCACGACTCTGTACCTCACCTTCATAGATAGCGAGGCTTCACTGTACTGGTCCCCCCCCTTCTGCCAAATCGTTTTATCTGCTGAGCTGCAGCCGTTTTGCAATGAATCACGCCAGAGCGTTCTTGTAGAAATGTCTCGGCTAGCAACCTGCCACGCTCCGTCGAAATTTTATCAGGCGGGTGGAGGGAAGCAAACGCAGAAAATATCATTTGTGAGGATGATTGGTGAGGTTTCAAATTCGGGTTAGGGTTTCACATTAGGGCTTCAAACTAGGGTTAGAGTTTAAAATAGTTCAAACTTGGAAACTATGGACTGAAATATGCCTGAAGCAGGTATGGAATTAGACCATGTATAGTTTACTTTTTTTAAAGTAAAAGAATTACCCTTTTTGGTCCCAAATTGCTCGTTTCTATGCTAGTGAGTGTTGGCTCGTGGTTGAACGATTCGTTCAAAAGAACGAATCTTTTCACTGAACGTGAGTGAACGGATCACTTCCTGAAGATTTTTTTTAATAAGAAGTTTCATCATTTACAATTGTGACCTGGAGGCAAGGTGTGTGAAGTGTCTTGCCCAAGGACACGACGTGTGACTGTGACAGAGCTGGGATCAAACCGCTAACCCACTGGTTACTTAACAACCCACTCTACCGCCTGAACCACAGCCACCACTTCTTCATTTGTTCGTTATTTTTTCACTTCATATGACTTCAACCAACATGCAATGTAACATCCCTCAGTGTAGGTGTCGGTAATGCGCATTGAAGCTGGTGCCACCTCGCCGTAAAACAAAAGGAAGAAGAAAATGACTTCGCGTTCACGGACGAGTCGTGAATTGCATTTCCCGTTCACAAACTGAACAGATCTGTGAGAGAACGAGTCAGTCAGTGAGTGATTTGTATTGTATATACAATATATGGCGGTGTACCTAATAGAGTGTCTGTGTGATTCCCTCTTTAAGTGCACCTGCGTGAAAGGTTTTAGCTCCTGCAGAACGTGAAAGGAGCTAAAACTTTTCACGCAGGTGCGCTTAACGAGGGTAACTTGGAAAACATATTGGAACGCGGCCCCTCGAGGACTGGAGGTCGACACCCGTGGTTTAAGTGAAAAGTGCCCTACCCGCCCTCGGGACAGGAAATTACGTCACTGATTCGGAAAGTCCCTCCTCCATCTAACCCTCGCTGGCGCTGCTGATTGGTCGGTCGCGTAGATTCACGAGTGAGTGGGAGACAGCATTGCTGCTATGCCATTGCCACCCAACACACGTTATGCCGACATTGATATTTTAATTTTGTATTTGTTAGCTTGTAGTTGATGGTGCTATTACACCAGATTCGTTCACCTAAAAGAACTGGAATGCACATCACTACTGCAGTGTAGTGTTGGCTCGTGAGTGAACGATGGGTTCAAAAGAACGAATGTTTGCAGTGAACGAGAGTGAACGAAAAGATCTAAAGATCTTTGTAGCCATGACGGAAAAACTTGTTTGGACCCGTTTGAAAATCATTTATTTGATATGACTCAAGAATTGTCTCTGTGCAACGGTGTGGTGTTTCTTAATAACTGAATTGAAAATGAGTCCACGGGAGCACTGCAACGGCGGCAGAATTTTTGCAAGAACAATTTATTTTAGGATGAACTCTCGATTCAAATATTTTCATTTGATTGAAGGCAATGGCGTTAACCACTCGACCAGAGCTCTTGCTGTGCTTAGGGTTAGGGTTAGAGTTTGTGTTAGGCTTGCTCTCGCTTTTGCTGTGCTTAGGGTTAGGCTTGCTTATGCAACCAAATCACCTCAGTTGTTTATCACTTCCTCTGATATTTTTGAACTTACCGTAATTTTCGGACTGTAAATCGCACCGGAGTATAAGTGAGCAGCAGGGGGGGGCCCCATTTCAACCCCTTACACTGAGTGCCAAGCAGGGAAGAAATGGGTACCATTGTTATAGTCACTGGTATGACTCGGCAGGGGTTTGAACCCACAACCTCCCAGTCTCAGGGCGGACACTCTCCTCTTAGGCCACTGAGCTGGTAAACACTTGTGTCGTAGTATAACACTTATAGTCGTTTTTAAATAACGTGTATACCTATATACGCCTAAATATTGTTATCCAATATATCTACTGCAATTTCACATTAGATTGCTGGTTTGAAATTTGCTTTTGATATTATTATTTTTAATAAACATTTATGTTAAAACGTGTCTGGCGTCTTATTCCTTGGTTTTATATTCGCCAATTAAAACATAAAAATCAGACATTTTATATGACAATATGTGTAGGTACACTACACGAGGTTAAAAAAAGAGAATAAATAAATAAAGGGTTAATTGCACAACAAAAGCACGTTTACAAATATACAATACAAATATACTCGATACAAATATTTTCATTTGATTGAAGGCAATGGCGTTAACCACTCGACCAGAGCCTGCTCGGAAACCAAAGGAGATTTGGTCATATTGATAGGGTATCCTCCATCCAAACATGTTCGGTGTTGAAAGTTTCAACGGATAGTCCGAAGCGAGCCTTTCCACAGTAGTCACCATGACAGGCGACCACCTGGTGGCGTCAGTGTGCCGAGCGCCGTTGGACGATCAGGAGAAGAAGATTTGAATCGACGGATGTGACGTCAGGGCTTTAGGTCAATTGAAGACAGGTGTGCTCGCTCAAGGGGAGTTATCATATGCAGATGCCACCGAGCGCGGGCCGGCGGCGGCGGACGGCTTCTCAGGTAAGCGAGCATGCTAGCAAATGTTTGTCGTCTCCTGCCTTTTCTCACGACGGCACGCTTTGTTGCTTTTTCTCACAAGCCTTTTTTTAAAATTTATTTTGTTTGTCGCAGGATTGTCGTACTCTCGTGACTCGGCAACGTCACGTCCACCGCGACGGTGGGCCTGGAGGTAAATTGTAGGCCGCAGGCCATTTAGCCCGTGAGCAAATGTTTGCAGTTTCTTACGATGCCATTTATTATTTCTTGCAGGATTTTCGCTGTCTAGGGAGTGCTTGAGGTTTCGGCACGGCACGACACGGCACGCCACAATCCACTTTGCGTCGCGTCGCGTCGTTGCGCGTTTTGGTGGTATTTTAAATGTCTTTCGCGGTTGTTTTTTTTCATGCTGGCCAGCATTTTTTTCATTCGTCTGTCTGTAGACGGTTCGTAAATGACGCCGCCGATAAGCGCGTGTTTGTCTGACTATAGGAAATGTTAGTTTGACTCTAGTCAACTTAACCATTTTTAAAAAAAATATATATGATGCGTGTGCCATTTCCGTGTCATGTAAACTGGTGAATGCAAACTGGTGAATGCAACGCATATGTTACGTCATGTCCAGATCGGACCAAATCCATTCAAAGATGGCGCCCGCCCGCTCTCGTTCCGTTACGCAACAAACATTTGCGCGGCGGGTTATTTTCTCCTGTCTTGGACGCCGCCAACCTGGATCATCTGTCCAATGTGAGGGGAGTTGATGAATGATGAAATTAAAATATGAATTATAATCCTGAATAATTATCATAATTTACTACAATGTGATGATTATATATTTTTTTCAAATGTAAAACTCTACTTAGAATGTATCAAATTCAAAGATGAACTATAATTTTGATCAATTATCATAACTTACTACAATATATTTTTTTTCAAATGTAAAACTCCTAGTATGTATAATTGTTGGTAAAAAATCATGCCATTGGCACTCGACTCAATGTCTATTTTTGTTGCAATCATTTGCTTGTCTTTTGTAGCACTAAAAACTGCCGCCCAGCCAGCATCCTTCTATACAAAGCAAGCAGGAGGCTCTTGAAGGAGCCCTTTCAGTGATGTTGAGGACACTGAGGAAGAGTAGTCCTAAATCAGGTGAAAACCTGTTTTTGTCAAGTTTCAACTTCCCAACACACAATGGTTGTCGAGTTTTAGCTTCCCAGCACACAATTAATGGCTGTCTGTGTTTTTGTAGGCTGCAAGAGGAGCCGAATGGGACAATTCCATATGAAAAGGCACAATGGCCTATCCAAAGGAGCGATGGCCTATCCAAAGGAGCAATGGCCTATCCAAAGGAGCCATGGCCTATCCAAAGGAGCCATGGCCTATCCAAAGGAGCCATGGCCTATCCAAAGGAGCCATGGCCTATCCAAAGGAGCCATGGCCTATCCCAAGGAGCCATGGCCTATCCAAAGGAGCAATGGCCATATGCAAAGGAGCAAAGGAGCAATGGCCATATGCAAAGGAGCAATGGCCATATGCAAAGGAGCAAAGGAGCAATGGCCATGAGCAAAGGAGCAATGGCCATATGCAAAGGAGCAAAGGAGCAATGGCCATATGCAAAGGAGCAATGGCCACATCGCGCTGCAAAAGTCGACATGTGCGGATCATGTGCCCAGGAGGGGGCAGTGTGGTTGCCTTTGGTTATGGGTGCACGACGGAAAGGTTGCAGGTGTGGACAGTGTTTAGGGCTCTGATGGTTGGTCTTGCTTTCGAGGTGCGCTGTGGTTGTGGCTGGTCTGGATCCAGCGTTGTCTTGTGCTTGGTTGCCATTGACGGCCCACTTGGGGGAGGACGTGGTTCCGTGGATGGACACAAAACTGAACTTTGACGTGGAGCTGAATGTCCAATTTTGCCATACGACTTGTACCATTGTGTATCTTTTTGTAACCTGCCACTGTCGTAGTTGCTGCGTTCTTTGTTCTTTCCCCTCGGTGTAGGGTGGCGTCGGAGCGAGCCGATCCCGAATGTCCAATTTTGCAATTTGACTTGTGACATTTTCCTTTTCTAACCTACCACTGTTGCACTTCCTCTAACCCTAACCTACCACTGTGGTACTTGTGTTCTTTGTTCTCCCCTAGGTGTTGGAGCGAGACAGTCACATTGTGTCTTTTTCTAACCTAGCACTGTCGTGCTTGATCGAAGCCTAACGTACCACTGTGCGTCCTTTGTTCTCTAGGTGTAGGGGCCGGTGTTGGGGTGAGCCGGTCCACGGTGAAGACTTAATGATGTGAGCAGCGCCCAACTCATTGCATGTTCTACCTTTTGCAGGCCGGACGCAAAAGGGGGGTGCATGGCCCGATTCGACCCGGTGACCGTCACCAAGAGTACCTAACCGCTGTGATCAAGTAAGCAAGTGACCTACAACTTGGGGTGCTCTTTGAGTTTCTAACATTTGTTTCTGTTTGTGCAGATGGCGACCGGGACGCGACACGATCTGCTCAGAGGTGGACGGACCGCTGTGGCATCGCTCTGAAGTAGCAGAGTTCTGAGGGAGACCCGCTTCCCTGGAGGCGTCGACCTGCGCAGCTTCAGCATGTGAAATGGTTTTTTTCTTTTCTTTTTAGTTCACACCGGCGGTGTCCAAATGTCTGTTTGAGGGCTGCATACTGAATCAAATTGAGAATTCTTTGACACAAATTCATTAAATCAATCACAAATGTTGCCATTCATATTTTGTGCTACAAAGTAGTGTTGCGTTCATTCGTGTGGTGTGTTGATCAAGTTGGCCCGAGGCTACCATTTGGACACCAATGGTGACGTGTGTGTAGGGCTGCACCTGGATTGGAAAACCGTCATATGGTGGTATAGGTCGTTGACATGCACTTTAGGAAAACAAAGATTTTTTTCTATTCATGTGGCAAATGAAACATGTTTTCTGGCCTCCTAACTATTTGTAATGAGTTTAGAAGATAACAAGTCATTGATGCAAGTTAAAGTTAACTGGTCTAAGTGATGTCATTGCGATCAAATAGTTCCTCTCCATCCTAGAATTTTGCACAACTTTGCTCAATGCTGTGGTCTGGCCCAATACTGCCATATCGTTGGTATTCCAAAATGTTGTGCAGCCCTCATTGAGTGCCAAACGCGCAGCGACGGCAAGCCCAAGCGACTGCAAGCGCAAGCGACGGCAAGCGCAAGCGACGGCAAGCGCAAGCGACTGCAAGCGCAAGCGACCGCGCAGCGACGGCAAGCGCAAGCGACCGCGCAGCGACGGCAAGCGCAAGCGACCGCAAGCGCAAGCGACCGCAAGCGCAAGCGACCGCAAGCGCAAGCGACCGCAAGCGCAAGCGACGGCAAGCGCAAGCGACGGCAAGCGCAAGCGACCGCAAGCGCAAGCGACCGCAAGCGCAAGCGACGGCAAGCGCAAGCGATGGCGCAGCGAGACTTTTGTGCTTGTCTTGCAAGGTGGAAGAGACGATGTATGAAACAAAGAGCCGGTGGACGGAGGCCACCAGACCCGCGATTGGTGAGCGGGGTGCAAAGGAAGGAATCACCCAAAGAAAGCAGTTGCCAAGTGTTGACGAGGAGC